>NC_044038.1:221433383-222033383 GCF_901765095.1 Microcaecilia unicolor | reverse complement strand
TCGCTGCACCCTATGCCTGGAATAAACTTCCTGAGCCCCTACGTCTTGCCCCATCCTTGGCCACCTTTAAATCTAGACTGAAAGCCCACCTCTTTAACATTGCTTTTGACTCGTAACCACTCACCTCCACCTACCCTCCTCTCTTCCTTCCCGTTCACATTAATTGATTTGATTTGCTTACTTTATTTATTTTTTGTCTATTAGATTGTAAGCTCTTTGAGCAGGGACTGTCTTTCTTCTATGTTTGTGCAGCGCTGCGTATGCCTTGTAGCGCTATAGAAATGCTAAATAGTAGTAGTAGTAGTAGTGTATACCACTACCATAATAGCCCTTAGGGATGAAGGGGGGCACCTACGTGTGGGAACAGTGGGTTTGTGGTGGGTTTTGGAGGGCTCATATTTACCACCACAAGTGTAACAGGTAGGGGGGGATGGGCCTGGGTCCACCTACCTGAAGTGCACTGCAGTACCCACTAAAACTGTTCCAGGGACCTGCATACTGCTGTCATGGAACTAGGTATGATATTTGAGGCTGGCATAGAGGCTGGAAAAAATATTTTTAAAGTTTTTTTTTTTTAGGGTGAGAGGATGTTTGTGACCACTGGGGGAGTAAGGAGAGGTCATCCCCGATTCCCCCCGGTGGTCATCTGGTCAGTTCGGGCACCTTTTTGAGGCTTGGTCGTAAGAAAAATGCACCAAGTAAAGTCGCTCAAGTGCTCATCATGAACACCCTTCTTTTTTCCATTATTGGTCGAGGACGCCCATGTGTTAGGCATGCCCCAGTCCCGCCTTCACTATGCTTCCGACATGCCCCCGTGAACTTTGGTGATCCCTGCGACGGAAAGCAGTTGATGACGCCCAAAATCGGCTTTCGATTATGCCGATTTGGGTGACCCTGGGAGAAGGATGTCCATCTTCCGATTTGTGTCGAAAGATTGGCGTCCTTCTCTTTCGAAAATAAGCCTGTAACATAGTAAATGACGGCAGATAAAGACCTGTCCGGTCCATCCAGTCTGCCCAACAAGATAAACTCATTTTACATGGTATGCGATATTTTATATGTATACCCAAGTTTGATTTGTCCTTGCCATTCTTGTACTAAAACTTCTGAAGTTCACATCAAAGCCACTTAAAACTGACACTTCAGGCCATCCATATCTATTCAGTCACCTTTGATGTTTCTCTGAAGAATGCTTCCACAAGGGATATGGCAAACCACCAGAGTTAAAATAGAGGAGAAAAATTTTAACCAGACCTAAATTCAAACCTGCTTCGTTATTTATGAATTCAGTTTTCTTAAAAATCTAACTATGGAAATTAGGGCTGTACCGGATTTTTGCACTCGATTTGATTTTATTCAGCCCCAAATAGTGCCCCGAATACATTATTCGTATTTGGCTTAATAGCGATTTAAATT
Source organism: Microcaecilia unicolor (assembly GCF_901765095.1). NCBI lineage: Eukaryota > Metazoa > Chordata > Amphibia > Gymnophiona > Siphonopidae > Microcaecilia > Microcaecilia unicolor. Next base: position 222,031,967 of record NC_044038.1, on the reverse strand, counting down.
TGAATAGTAAAATATGCTATTTGGTACAGCTCTAGTGGAAACATCAGTGAACAACAGTGTTTTCTGATTATGTCTTTTCTAGAAGTGCAAATTCCACTCAAGATATCCTACAAGCAATACGAAAATGCTCTCACAGCGGACAACATGATTCGAGCAATTGCCTCATGCGAAGACACAAAAACAAAGGAGAATCTGATTTTGGATCAGGACATCATCCTTAAAAATCCTACCATCAGTATCACGGTATAATGTCCAAAGCTTTATTCTAAAAAGGAAGCTGAGAGCGTGGTGGGATTTGCAAGTTAATGCAGTGATCTGAACAGCTCTATGCCCTAAAATAAGATGTTATACATTAGGGATACAGTTCTGAAAATTGGCACCTCCCTGTATTATTATTATTATTATTATTTGTTACATTTGTATCCCACATTTTCCCACCTAATTGCAGGCTCAATGTGGCTTACATATAACTGTTAACGGCGTTAGCCGATTCCGGTCTGAACAAATACATGGTATGAATGAATACAAAGTGATATTGTGGTAGAATGAGGTACATGTATGGTAGGTACAATTGGGGGGAACTTAGGGAGGGAAAGGGGGAAGAAGAGTCAGGTAATGTCCGTTACGGTCTTTGGGTGCATTGTGTCACAAGTGTCCAGGTATTTTTTTTGAGCGGTCTGAAGTTTCTTTATGATTTGTTAAAATTGATTTGTTAGAATTAGGTGTCAAAAGTAGGGATAAGGCAGCCAGAAAATATTTGTTTCATGTCGCTTCCTGTGTTGCTCCAGGTAATGTTCATTTGATTTGTTTTCTTTTGGCCGTTTTGCCATCACAGGAGGAAAGAAGTTGAATGCACGCTCTTTCGAAAGAGCGCGCCACATACATGCACTGTTCACACATGTACAGTGGTCTGCATACCAGTGGCGTAGCCACAGGTGGGCCTGGATGGGCCAGGGCCCACCCACTAAGGGCTGAGGCCCACCCAACAGTAGCACATGTTTAGCCATAGCTGGTGGGGATTCCAAGCTCCGCCAGCTGAAGACTTCCCCCTGATGGTAATGAAAACTCTACTGCCCATGATACCGGCACCTGTGCATTCTCAGTTTTCAGTCATGCCTGCTTCAGACTGCCAAGGTGGAAAGAAGCGTTTTCCCGCCAGCTGAGATATATATACTTTTTTGGGGGGAGGGGGAGAACACTTGGTGCCCACCCACTTCTTGCCTAGGCCCACCCAAAATCTGTCATCTGGCTACTCCCCTGCTGCATACGTGCGATGATTTGCGCATGCACAATGGTTTGAATAGGCACTGTACTGGGAAAAGTGCACTTCAATAGGGCAAATTTGTTAATGACAGACAATGATATGGGAAATGTCAAATGACAGCCCATCTCAAGTACCTTAGGCTTGCCAGTGCTGAACATTGGGTGGTAATTATGCAACGGCATCTGTGTGCCAAGATGCCGATATTGAACACTAGCATAAGTTGGCGTTGGGAGCGCTTAAGTTTAGGCGAGAACATTTATGCCATGTCAATGGGAGGTGTAAATGGGCACAGGGGCGGCCCAAGGCAAGATGCTACCTGAGGCAGGGCTGAGATGCTACCCTTCCCTAGGGTTACCATATTTTGTCCCCCAAAAAGGAGGACACATGCCCTGCCCCTTTCACACCGCCCCCTTTGATGCTCTCACTCCGCCTCCAGTCACATTTTCCCCTCCCCCCTGTCACACACTCCGTCACTCCCCCTCCCCGTCACTCCCCCTCCCTATACCTTACTACTGCCCTGGTGGTCTAGTGACCTCTTCGGGGCAGTAAAGAGCCCCCTCTTTCCTGCCCGGAGCGCTGCCCTGCATGCATCCTTCCTATTGCTGATCCTCAGCGCCGATTCAAAATGGCCACCGAGAGTTGAAGTCTCGCGAGGTCACTTCAACTATCTGCGGCCCCGAAGAGGTCACTAGACCACCAGGGCAGTAGTAAGTAAGGGGAGGGGAGGCTAACAATCTGCCCGTTTGTCCGGATTTCTGGACAAACGGGCAGGCTGGTGGGCGGCCCGCCCACCAGCCTGCCCATTTGTCCAGAAATCCAGACAAATGGGCAGATTGGCAAAACCCGCCCGGTTGCCCGGACATGTCCTCAAAAAGAGGAGATGTCCGGAAAAATCCAGACATATGGTAACCCTACCCCTCCCCCCCAGGCCAAGTTCTGACATCTCCTCTCTACCTTCCTCCACCCTGTTCCCCGATTTTACATTCCTTTTACATTTTTTAAAAGCCAGCAGCGGCAGCGATTCGCATACACTGCCCTATCACTGGCACCGGCCTCTTCTCTACTGTGGCCTGCATCTGAGGAAACAGGAAGTTACATCAGAGAGGTGGCTGCAGTAAAGGGAAGAGGCGGGTGCCTGTGGCAGGGCAGCGTATGGAAATCACTGCCACCGCCGGCTTGTAAAAAACATAAAAAGAAGGTAAAATCGGGGAATGGGGTGGAGAAAAGAAGGGGGGAGATGCCGCTCCCAAAAGATTGGCCTCAGGTGGCCTAATGGTTGGGCGGGCTGCCCCTGAATGAGTGCGCTTACTTTTGCAAAGTGACACATATAACTGATGGTATTCTATAAGTTATACATGTCACTCAAAGACACACTCATGATCCACTCATGTATACGTTCCCCTGCAGTTACTTGCTAGAGCACTTAGGCACTGCCTTATAGAAGTGGCATAGCCAGACAGCCAGTTTTGGATGGGCCTGAACCCATAGTAGGTGGGCACAAAATTTTCTCTGCTTTGTTTTGAGTGAATTGAAATGACAGCTGCGCGGGGGAGGAGGGGGGTGGAAAGTGGAAACAGATTACAAATTGACTTCCTTACCTTGCTTACAGTGGACTAGATAGGTTCACTTCCACTCTGGTCTTGGGCAGCGCTTTCTCCCTTCTCCATCCCCTCCCAAGTTTTGCATTTCTCCCTCTCTTCTACCCGCTCTCCCCATCCGCTTGGTCTGGTCACTTTTACTGCCCTTAAGCACCGTTCTCCCTCTAGCACCGGCGATTCCTATAGCCAGTCTTCTGCCAGCATTTGTCGTCGGGGCCTCTCAGGCGCGCGTCCCACCTTTGTGGAAAACAGGAAGTTGCAGAGTAGGCGGGACGCGCCTAAGGAGAGGCCCCGACGACCCATGCTGGCAGAAGACTGGCTATAGGAATCGCCGGTGCTGGAGGGAGAACGGTGCTTAAGGGCAGTAAAAGTGAGCAGACGATGGGGAGAGCGGGCAGAAGAGGCAGGAAAAGATTGGAGCCTCGCTTGGGAGACCTACGCCACTGGTTGGGTTGGGGCTAGTTAGGGTGGGCGGGCCCGGAGCAAAAGTGGCTGGGCCTGGGCCCGTCCAGGCCCGCCCTTGGCTACGCCCCTGCCTAATAGAATAATGCCTAGTGCACATTTGCATATAACTATCAATTGATGGCACCTATGACAAATGTAAGTGGTGTGAACTTCTAGGCAAGCAAAAACAACAGCAGAGGACATGAAAGTGTCTGGAGATCTTTAATGACAATTCCTTGATATGACTCGACACGGCCATGTTTCAGCGATAGGGCCTGCATCAGGAGTCTACAAATGCAGAGAAATATAACCATATACATCATATATAAAACAAATAATATAAAAAAAATGTAAAAATAAACAACAAGATATAAATCAACCCTACCCAAAATATACAATACGAAAATGTATATGCATACTCTACATCTATAAATATTTATCATGGCGCCTGTTTATAGAATTATTTCCTAGATGACAGCAGGTAATGAAACCTGGCCACACGGTCTGCTCAGATTCTCCCACCTAAACCAATCTTACTACTACTACTACTTAGCATTTCTATAGCGCTGCCAGGGTTACGCAGCGCTGTACAAGTTTAAACACGGGGAGGGACAGTCCCTGCTCAAGAGAGCTTACAATCTAACGGTAACAGACTACGTAGTCAGTGTAGGTAACAGGAATGGGGAAGGTGGTTAGGCGCCAAAAGCAAGGGAGAAGAGATGGGCCTTGAGTAAGGACTTGAAGATGGGCAGGGAGGGCGCATGGCGTATGGGCTCAGGAAGTCTGTTCCAGGCATAAGGTGCTGCGAGGCAGAAGGGGCGGAGTCTGGAGTTAGCGGTGGTGGAGAAGGGTACAGATAGGAGTGATTTGTCCTGAGAGCGGAGGTTACGGGTGGGAACATACGGGGAGAGGAGGGTAGAGAGGTAATGGGGGGCAGCAGATTGAGTGCACTTGAAGGTCAATAGGAGAAGCTTGAACTGTATACGGTAGTGGATTGGGAGCTAGTGAAGCGACTTGAGGAGAGGGGTGATATGAGAGTATCGGTTCACGCGGTAGATAAGTCTGACTACCTTAAAAGTGTCTGAATCTGCTCTTTATCTTGTAATGTTGTGTTCATGCTGTTGGTTCTTCAGAATGAGAATGAGTGAGAATTTTTCTGCTTCCAGGTTGTGGAACGGGCAGTGATGAAAAAGCCACTTAACGTGGACATTACATTTCAAAACAATCTTTCTTCAGTTGTGAATAATTGCTCCCTAGTGGCAGAAGGAAGTGGCCTCATTAAAGACCAGATCAAGAAAACGTAAGTTTGATCATGCTACTCCTCCTTTACATTGGCTTCCTGTAAGGGCCCAAATAGATTTTTAAGGTGGTTTGTTTGACATTTAAATCATTTGTGGTTCTTGTTGTCCTTTTGGGTCATGTCTCTTTGACTTGCTCATCTAATCGCTCGTCAACCCGATCAAATTATCTTTTACATTTTGGTTTCCCAGCTGTTAATAAGAATCGTTTTAAGCATTTTCGTGATAGTTCTTTTAATTATTTTGCTACTAAATTATGGAATTTGATTCCAGTCCAAACTCAGAACACAGATACATATTTGAATTTCTGAAAAGCTTTGAAAACTTATTTGTTAGATAAATATTTCCGATTTACATGGCTTCCTGATTGTATCTGAATATTGTGTTCCCTGCTTGGATTCTAATTTGGTATAAGCCTCCAGTGACAGGGAAATAACCAGTGTACCTGAATGTAACTCACCTTGAGCTATTACTGAAAAGGTGGGAGCAAAATCTAAATAAATAATAAAATAAAAATCTTTGTTAATTTTTGTATGTCAGGGCAGCCTATGATTTGGCTTGACCCCCTTGAATACGCTGCTACTGCTGTCTTGAAAAGCTTAAGTAGTTAAGCTGTTGTGACATGTCTTGGCGTTATTCAGATTAGGGGTCCTTTTATTAAGGTGTGCTGAAAAATGGCCTGCGGTAGTGTAGATGCGTGTTTTGGACGCACACAGAATTATTTCTTAGCGCACCTACAAAAAAATGCCTTTTTATTTTTTGCCGAAAATGGACGTGCGGCAAAATGAAAATTGCCGCGCATCCATTTTGGGTCTGAGACCTTACTGCAAGCCATTGACCTAGCGGTAAGGTCTCACGCAGTAACCGGGTGGTAATGGTCTATGCGTGTCAAATGCCACTTGACGCGCGTAGCTTCCGCTCGCCAGAAAATAAAAGATATTTTTCAGGCGTGCCTAGCGGACGCACGCCAAAATTGAAATCACCGCAAGGGCCACGCTGTAATCGGGCAGTAACTCCAATCTGGTGCACGTGGGTGTGTGTAGGCGCCTACGTGGCTTAGTAAAAGGGCCCCTAGGCTTGGTTTTGTAAAGTGAAACTGGATGTGGGCATCAATGAAATTCGTTATTTGGACCCAGTTTCTCTACGGGGCCCTTTTACTAAGGTGTGCCAAATAATGGGCTGCACTAATGTAGATGCATGTTTTGGGCGCACGCAGATCCATTTTTCAACACGCCTGTAAAAAAAGGCCTTTTTTAAAATTTTTGCTGAAAATGGATACGCAGCAAAATAAAAATTGGCGTGCGTCCATTTTGGGTCTGAGACCTTCCCGCCAGCCATTGACTTAGCGGTAAAGTCTCACACGGTAACTGTGCAGTAATCTTCTACACGCATAGCGGACGCATGTCGAAAATGAAATTACATCAAGGGCCACACAGTAGCCGGGTGATAACTCAAAACTGACATGCGTTTTACTAAAAGGGACCCTCAGTCTGCTAATTCTCTGGCACAAAAAATATTCATTCACACCAGGCTTCCATCTCTATGGGGCAGTTTTATAAGATACTTATTTGCATAAGCAGATCCTTATAAAAATTGACTCTGGGGCTGTGTGAGGGGAGTAGTGGAGGTACAGTTTTAATACATGCACAAGAGATTCTTCTTTCATTGCTTCCTAATTTAGTCCCCTTTCATTCTGCTTCAGTTGGCTTTCTACTACTACTACTTATCATTTCTATAGCGTTACTAGATGTACGCAGCGCTGTACACTTGAACATGAAGAGACAGTCCCTGCTCGACAGAGCTTATAATCTAATTAGGATAGACAAACAGGACAAATAAGGGATAAGGACAAAGGGTAGCAAGATTCCGGAACCCAAATAATAGCAAGATTCCGGAATCCCAAAGACTACTACTACTTCTTATCATTTCTATAGCGCTACTAGACATACGCAGCGCTGTACACTTGAACATAACGAGACAGTGCCTGCTCGACAGAGCTTATAATCTAATTAGGACAGACAAGCAGGACAAATAAGATAAGGGAATTACTAAGGTGGGGATGATAAAGTAAGGGTACTGAATAAGTGAGTAATGGTTAGGAGTTAAAAGCAGCATCAAAAAGGTGGGCTTTTAGCTTAGATTTGAAGACAGCCAGAGATGGAGCTTGACGTACCAGCTCAGGAAGTGTATTCCAGGCTTATGGTGCAGCAAGATAAAAGGAACTGATTCTGGAGTTAGCAGTGGAGAAGAAGGTTGCAGATAAGAGAGATTTACCCTGTGAACGGCGTTCCTGAGGAAGAGTGTAGGGAGAGATGAGAGTGGACAGGTACTGAGGAGCTGCAGAGTGAATGCACTTGTAGGTCAATAAGAGGAGTTTGAACTGTATGCAGAAACAGATAGGGAGCCAGTGAAGTGACTTGAGGAAGGTTTTGGAGTAAGTCTCTAGAGCAGGAGTCAGTAGTTTCACAAGGCACAAATTCCAGGAAGGGTTTCCCCACAGAGTTTAAGACTAGACAGGGAAACTTTCATATGCACACTGCATTTAGACTAATTACCAGTTAGGCTGGAACTGCTGGCTGTGCAGAGGAAAAAGGAAGAGAAAAAGCAAACCCTAAGCAACTTGAACACCTCCATTTCTTTCCTGCTTGAAACAGAGGAGTGTGGTAGCCGTGTTAGTCCACTCTTAAGGTTATCAAAAGAAATCAAACAAAATAAAACATTGAAAAGAAAATAAGATGATACCTTTTTTATTGGGCATAACTTAATACATTTCTTGATTAGCTTTCGAAGGTTGCCCTTCTTCCTCAGATCGGAAATAAATCTTATTTCCGATCTGAGGAAGAAGGGCAACCTTCGAAAGCTAATCAAGAAATGCTTGAAACAGAACTTCCAAGTTACCCAGTTCTGGGAGAGAGAGACTTTAGGCCAGTCTTGGATTTCTGACAACCTCATCCAGATGTATTATGGGATCTTCAGCACTGATTTCAATAAGTAGAATGAGGGACTACAAATACCACGCTGCTTATGCTGTCGTAGGAACTCATTTATCCGAGTCTTTCTATCAACTTTTCTGCGTAGGTGACTGAATCAATCTAGCAGTATTTTTACGTGGGCTGGTTTATTCTGTCATACAGTCCCTAGCTAGGGCGTGGGAAGCAGGAGCGTAGCCATAGGTGGGCCTGGGCCCACCCACTAGCGGTGCACCCTTGACAGCGCTGACATTGAGAAACAAGCTACGCTGCCGGGGCACCTCTGTTTTGCATGTCCCTTTCTCCCTTAATAAGCGGCTGTCTTCAAAGGGTCACTGGCAGAATCTAGGAATTCCTGCCGCTACTGCCGGCTGACCTGGAAACCTGCTCTCTGCCATGCACCCTCCCAGCTCTGGTACAACTTCATGTTTACACCTTGGAGGAGCGCGGCAGAAGGAAGGATTTGTACAAGCTGCTGGTGACTCTCTGAAGACAGCCATTTGCTAAGGTAGAAAGGGGGAATGCTCACCACAATAAGTTTTAATGTTGCCATAACTCTAAAAAGTGCTTCCAACACAAAGGGCAAACAAGTATTACTGGAATCCTGAGGTATAAGGAAGTAAGTAAACACACACCCACACCAAGAACCAAATTGCAGTGCTGGGCAAAAACAAACAAACAAACCCAAAATAATCAAGATAAGAGCAATGAATCAGAAGGAAGCAAGCCCAGAGGGGAGGAAGAAGTACTCAAGCCTTCTCTGGGCTGGCCCCTGCTGGTCCAATCAGGAAGCAGGGGCTAAAATTACTAGAAATGGACTGACTAAAAGCCAGCTTCCCAGGAAACTCTTCCCAGAAGACATGTGCCTTCTAACCCAAGGGGCACTGTTTCACGGCTGGTTCATGCCTGACAGCTATTAAATGACACCAGCAAAAACTTGATTATTAAGTTAACAATACTGGGGTTGTTTTCCCTGCTGTTTTGGATTAGAAACATTTTTCATGTCCTTTCAAAGGAATGTGCATCCCTAGAATTTATAGCAAAGGAAACGAAATGCACTCCAAGATCACCCAGTGCATCGTGGTTGTGACCGTTTGCCACTTCCTTAGGCAATGCTGCCCTCAGACTTGTAGCCATGAGTTGATTAGTGTTAGTTCAGTTCTGGTCTTGCGTTTCCCCTTTTATCATTCACAGCAGCCTCAGGAATAAATGTATTAAATGCACTAATGTTTATCCTTCTCCTTTGTTCTAGCGTGAGTGCTGTGAAGTCGAAAGAACGCATCAAAATCCCACTTCAAATCACCCCTTACAGGGCTGGAGCCCAGATGCTGTTGCTCAACTTCAACTGTGATAAGCTTAAAGGTGTCAAGGGATTCAAGATCATCAACGTTCTAGCAGCGTAATGACTGTGAGAAGAACAGATGTCAACTTATAGAACCTTCTGCCTAGATAGCAGCTCCCCGTGTTTCTGAGGTGGCTCTTGTACACTCCCAATAACAGATTCATTTCTCACATCACCACTTTGACCTTGGACCTTTGGTAGCTGAATGGAGGGCAAAGATTGAAGAGGGGATGTGAGAAGTCAGATCTGATTGTAACCTCTGTTCAGTTCACTGGATAGACACACAAAGGCTCTCTGGGACTTTAAAAAAAAGTCCATGTTTCTGGGTCCTTTCCTGGTAGGGGTTAGGGAGAGTCTTTCAGGGTCCTTAAGTGTGTGAGAAATTTTAGTGAATTCCAGACAGCACAGAATCCCTGTGGATAGAATGGTTCCAAAAGAAAATACTAGATGATTTGGCAAACAATCCCCTTAATTCTATAAAGGTCGCCCAAAATTGCATACACAGTTTTAGGCACATGCCTGATTTACACACGCAAATTAATTGAATGACGAGCCAATTAGTGTCAATAATTACCATTTATGTGCGTAAATTTGGGTATGGGATCTGCAACTAAGGTTTGTATGCAATCTGAAAAAGGGGGCATGGAAATGGGTGGATCATAGGCATAATGGGGTGTTGCTAAAATGAATGTGCATTGTTATTGTTGATATTGTTCAAGTACCCGGAGCACCAATGGAGCTGAATAATTTTACCATATATGGCTTCCTTCCCTATGCTTCACTAAGGGGCACTTTTTACTAAAGTTTAGCACACACTACTGCTTAGAAACTCATAGATATAAAGTGGTTTTCTTTGTATTTAGTGTGCACTAAGCTTTAGTAAAAGGGCCCTCTAAGTGATTTCTTGACTGGATAGAATTCAACGCAGAGCCTAAAATCAAAGTTGCAATACCGTTTTCATCTTATTGTATTTCCACAGCACAATTGGCTTGGGCCTCGTTTATTCTAGAGGAGTAGCTGGTCAGCAGTCTGTGCTGATACTCGAAGTCCAGGAGCTGCTGTTTGTAATATATTTGCATTGCTTGAATATCTTCATCTGTCTAGATTTTGAGGGATCGGTCTGACCCCTGAGGCAGGCACTTGTGCGCCGAAACACGGCCCGTGTCGGAGTCTTTTACACAATAAAGAACGACATTTATCCCTACACTGAAGGCCCACTGTGATCTGATGAAAGTTTGTTAAGCAATAAAGCAAATAAAAATAAACTGTAAATTGGAGTTTTGTTTTTTTTTAAATAGGATTTTACACACATTCCTTGTTTATGAAGGTGGAATTAATGGGCATCTTTTTGGTGATAAGCTCATACGGATAAGTACTTTTTTCGGTGTACCTAAGATATTCATATATGCAGTAATGAAAAATAGTCCTTAAAGATATAAGGGGCCCTTTTATTAAAGGCAACTTAATACACCCGACGTCCATACTGTAAATTAATGGCATTTTGGTCAATCAGACCTACTTCCAGGTTAGTTAAGAAAGTCACTCAAAAATGTATCAATCAACATCACACCATCTGGCAAGGCTGGGAACACAGCTGTTGCAGCGCTGGCTCTTCAGGAGCAAAATACGTAATCGATCTTTATTGAATACTAGTAAGAAAGGCCCATTTCTGAGGCCAATGAAACGGGCGCTAGCAAGGCGCTTTGTTTATCATCCCCCTCCCCTTGTTGGTGGACTTACCCTCCGTGCTTGAGGGTGGTCATGGTCGCCTCGCCCTGCGACGTACAGAGTGGCTGGCTGGCTCCCTCGCTGCGTGTGACCTACAGCCTGCCTGCCTCACACTCCCTCCGTTCGTCATCACGTAGTAGATCGATGTTTGCCCCGCCCTCGCACCAAACGTGTTATTGTTCCGCCCTCGATGTCATCACATTTGACGCGAGGGCGGGGCAAACAGTAATGGGGATAAATTTCGATCTATGCCGCCTCACAAAACGGAAGTTGCAGCTTCATTAGAACGTTGAGGTAGCGAATTATGTGCGGAAGGGGTGTGGCTGAGGGCGGGTCTATCAGTGAGAGTGAGTGGTGCCTGAGTGACAGTGAGTGGTGAGTGGTGACAGCCTAAGTGCAGGGCTCCAGTGTTTCCCTGCCACAGAGTGAGCTTCAGAATGTTTGAGGTGAGAATTATTTATATAGATTTTATTGCTTAGGTTAAGCATTCAGTATTAAATTGTGGATAAATAAGAATGTCTTTGTTAATTAAACTTGATTGTTACTTTGGAAGCAGATGATTGACCACATGCCTGTAGGCTGGGACTTGAAGCAGCTGAGGCTGGAATTTAATTTAAATTTGGCATTTATAACCTGCTTTACCGATTAGCTAACATTAATTAGTAATAACTTAAAGTGGAACTGTTCAGTATACAGTAAACAATATTACATTACATCTTATTAATTAGTTAGACATTTATTTATTTGTTACATTTATATCCCACAATATTAAAAGAAAATCGGAAAAGAATGGCATTTAATGATTGCAGGTAAATAGTTGAAATCTTCAGAAAAATCTGACACCAGCCATATGTTTCACCCTTAAACGGGGCTTCTTCAGGGATTGACTTAAACAAAACTTTATCACCTAGTGGACAGTGCTATTGTTCTTTTATTCCAAAAAACAAGGAATGATAACACTGCCCTCTGGAGGTTTCTGAGCATGCAAAGTTTTTTTTCCCCCTTTTTTGAGGAGTGGGGCTTTGTTCTCATTTTTTTAATTTCTTGATTTGTTTAGCCCCTAGCTACATTCTAGATGTTCGAGCAAATGTTATATCTTGTATATAGTGTTTAAAATTCATACATAAAAATTGTAAAAAAACCATAAAAGGTAGGTGGATATGGGAACAGTGATTGAGCAGAGAAAACAATTTAGTTGCTTGGCACTGATTTTGAGCTCAGGGCTCCAAAGGTAGATGCCTAAACTGAGGCCAATGAATTGCAGACCTAAATTGAGTGAATTTTCTGCTGAAAAATTGGCTACTTAAAATATGGCAAATCACTGAATAATTTTGATAATTGACCCCTTTGCGACTAACAGTGATATAATGTGTAATGCACACAGGAAACTTTAAAAAAATACAACAACCTCAAATTAACTATTTATTATTAGTATTATTAATTACATTTGTGCCCCGCGCTTTCCCACACATAGCAGGTTCAATGCGGCTTACATAGTAAATAGAATTACAAAGTCTTGAAGGAGAATGCTACAAGTTGTAGTAAAACCAGTGGCGTTCCTAGGGGGGGCGGTGGGTGCGGTCCACCCCGGGTGCACGCCGCTAGGGGGGTGCCGCGCGCGCCTGTCCTCCGTTGTTCCATACTTCTTCTCTGCCCCGGAACAGGTTACTTCCTGTTCCGGGGCAGAGAAGAAGCATGGAACAACGGAGGACAGGCGCGCGCGGTACCCCCCCAGCGGCTTGCACCCGGCGGGGGGGGGGGGGGGGTTCCTTCCCGGGGGTGCCCTTTCGCTGGGGGGGGGGGGTCCGTGCTGCATTGGGGGGGGAGGGTGCTGCACCCGGGGGGGCAGGGCGCATCGGCGATCCGCCCCGGGTGCCAGCCCCCCCAGGAACGCCACTGAGTAAAACATAGTAGTAGTAGCAGCGGGGTTTTGAGGATATGTAAATTGAGCACGGAGAGGTAAACAAAGATAGGATGAGCAAAAGGAGAAGAGATTGGGAGGGGTAAGGAGTAGGAAGGATGGAGAGGAAGAGATTGAGGAATGAGCATAAGGAGATTGTGAACAAAAACACACAAGGGTGGAATATGCCAAGAAGCCAAAAATGACCACTTCTGAAACCACGGTAGTAGAAGCACCAAATAGACTTACCACCCAGGAACACCAAAAGATCAACATGCACATTCCTGAATCTCCATTTCCCCAGCTGCAAAGGACTAAAATACAAATTGACACATGCATCCAACTTTTCATACATAAGCATGCAGCTATGGAATGCACTACCATTTGGTGTGAAAAAAATTCCTGACTTAACCAACTTTCGGAAATCACTGAAGACCTTCCTCTTCATCAAAGCATACCGTAACGATCCATCATATAAACCCTAATGCAATACCACTTTATCTCTGGTCCCGAATTGTGATCTCTTCATACTTGTTTGATTAATGTTACTATCCTGCTTATAATCGAACGAGAAAAACGCCCAAGTTCCGACCTAAATCGGGAGATGGACGTTTATCTCACAAAAACGAATAACACGGTATAATCGAAAGCCGAACTTGGACGTTTTCAACTGCACTTCATTGCGGAAGCGTACAAAGTTGACGGGGGCGTGTCGGAGGCGTGGTGAAGGCGGGACTGGGGCATGGTTATCACCCGAACAGAGATGGGCGCCTTTTGCCAATAATGGAAAAAAAGTATGTGTTTGTAGCTAGAATTTAGGGCACTTTTCCTGGACCCTGTTTTTTCACGAATAAGGCCCCAAAAAGTGCCCTAAATGACCAGATTACCACCAGAGGGAATCGGGGATGACCTCCCCTGACTCCCCCAGTGGTCACTAACCCCCTCCCACCACAAAAAATAATGTTTCACAACTTTTTATTTTCACCCTCAAAAAAATACCCACCTCCCTGGCAGCAGAATGCAGGTCCCTGGAGCAGTTGTTAGGGGGTGCAGTGGACTTCAGGCAGGTGGACCCAGGCCCATCCCCCCCTACCTGTTACAATTGTGCTGCTTAATGCTTATTAGTCGTCCAACCCCCCCAAACCCACTGTACCCACATGTAGGTGCCCCCTTCACCCCTTAGGGCTATAATAATGGTGTAGACTTGTGGGCAGTGGGTTTTGAGGGGGATTTGGGGGGCTCAACACACAAGGGAAGGGTGCTATGCACCTGGGAGCTCTTTTACCTTTTTTTTTGTTTTTGTAAACGTGCCCCCTAGGGTGCCCAGTTGGTGTGCTGGCATGTGAGGGGGACCAGTGCACTACGAATCCTGGCCCCTCCCACGAACAAATGCCTTGGATTTATTCGTTTTTGAGCTGGGCACTTTCATTTTCCATTATCGCTGAAAAACAAAAACGCCCAGCTCACAAATTGTCGAATAAAACATGGACGTCTATTTTTTTCGAAAATACGGTTCGATCCGCCCCTTCACGGACCCGTTCTTGGAGATAAACGCCCATGGAGATAGACATTTTTGTTCGATTATGCCCCTCTATGTTATTCACGTTCTTTATGTATCACCACTTGTATCTTTAACTCTGGATTGGCGATAGCCATGACGGAACAATGTAAGCCACATTGAGCCTGCAAATAGGTGGGAAAATGTAGGATACAAATGCAGCAAATAAATAAATTGTATTAATTCTCTCTCAAAATACTGCTACTCTTCATGCACCAGAGGACAGTATTTCCATTTCTACTCCACCCATTCTCTAGTGATTGATAACTAATACTACAGTTACTGTGGCAGATTTAGGGGCCCTTTTACAAAGGCCCACTGAAAAATGGCCTGCGGTAGTGTAGATGCATGTTTTGGGCACGCGCAGAATCATTTTCAGCGCACCTGTAAAAAAAAACTTTTTAAAATTTTTGCCGAAAATGGACATGTGGCAAAATGAAAATTGCCGCGCATCCATTTTGGTCTGAGACCTTACCACCAGCTATGGACCTAGTGCTAAAGTCTCACGCGGTAACCGGGCGGTAAGGACCTATGCGCGTCAAATGCCACTTAGCACACGCCCAATACGCGCGTCCAAAAATCTTTATTTTGGACATGCGCCAAAAATCATTATTTTGGACATGCGCCAAAAATGGAATTACCACAAGAGTCACGTGGTAGCCAGGTGATAACTCCATTTTGGCGCATGTTGGCTCCTAGGGTCCTGTTTAATAAGGTGCACTAGCGTTTTTATCACAAGCTAAAAATTAGCATGCGCTAACTGTGTAGATGCCCATAGGAATATTATAGGCATGTACATGATTAGCGTGCGCTAAAAACACTAGTGCGTCTCTGGTAAACAGGGCCCTTAATTTGCTTTTCAAAGGCAGAGATATAATACTATAATGAAATCTCAAATAAATAACTACTACTTCAAACATAGTGATAATAGTGAAAGGGCGACATGGAAGCATCAGACGTTCATTGGGAACAGCTGACCCCGGATTCCATATAATGCACTTAGATTCAGATGCCAAAATCTGCAGGGATTCTATAACACTGTGTGTAACTCGCAAACATCCCAGGAGAGCAATGGAGCAGCAGCGTACCAAGGGCGGAGCGGTGGGGGCGGTCTGCCCTGGGTGCTCACTGCTGGGGGAGTGCAGAGAGCAGCCGTGTGCCTGTCGGCTCCGCTGGTTCCCTGCTCCCTCTGCCCCGGACCAGGTTACTTCCTGTTCAGGGGCAGAGGGAGCAGGGTGCCAGCGGAGCTGAGAGCCGCACGGCTGCTCCCAGCAGTCAAAAATGCACCCGGGGGGGGGGGGGGGGGGGGGGGAAGAGGGTGGATGCGCCGGGGGGGGGGGGGGGGGGTCGTGCTGCACCCAGGGGGGGTGCGCATTGGCGATCTGCCCCGGTTGGCAGCCGACCTAGGATCGTCACTGCAATGGAGCACCCTAAGGGGCACTTCTGCGCACTTCATATAAATGCTCCCAGGTACACATCTTACCATTGCTCTCGTATCTTGTCTGCTGAGTCCTCCAAAACCCACCAAAAACCCACTGCCCCCAACTGTATACCACTATAATAGCCTTTATGGATAAAGGGGACACCTATATGAGGGTACAGTGGGTTTCTGGTGAGTTTTTGAGGGCTCACAGTTTCCACCACAAGTGTAACAGGTAGGAGGAGGTATGGACCTGGTTCCACCTGTCTGTAGTGAGCTACACCCACCACTAGACTACTCCAGGCACCTGCATGGTGCTCTGATGGACCTGGCTATAACATCTGAGACTGTCAAAAATGCTGGTGAGTAATATTTTTTCCACATTTTTGGGGGGTGGGGGGTCAGTGACCAGTGGGTGAGTATTGGGGGGGGGGGGGTCATTTCAGTAGTCATTTAAGGCACCCTTTTGTGGCTTATTCATTCCCAAAACAGATCTGGTCCAAACCATTTAGATTTTTGCCCTGGATGTTTTCGTTTTGTTCCATTATGGTTGTAAAACGTCCAAGTGTTAGGCACCCCCTAAGCCCACCTCTGCAATACCCACAACACTCCCCCTTGTAATTTTGATGCATTGGAGACAGAATGCATAGATAGACGTTTGGAAAACACATTTCAAAAATACCGATTAGGACGTTTTCAGGAGAAATCCGTCCAAATAGTGCTTTATGAGTCATTTTAAACATTTTCTCTTTTGAAAATGAGCCCCTATCAGGCTTAATTTTGAAAGAGAAGGGCGCCCATCTTTCTACACAAATCGGAAGGTGGGCGTCCTTCTCCCAGGGTCGCCCACATTGGCATAATCGAAAGCCGATTTTGGGCGTCCTCAACTGCTTTCCGTTGCGGAGACGACCAAAGTTCCCAGGGCATGTCGGAAGCATAGCGAAGGCGGGACTGGGCCGTGCTTAACACATAGGTGTCCTCGGCCAGTAATGGAAAAAAGAAGAGCGTCCCTGACGAGCGCTTGGCCGACTTTACTTGGTCCATTTTTTCTTGCAACCAAGCCTCAAAAAGGTGCCCAAACTGACCAGGTGACCACCGGATGGAATCGGGAATGACCCCCCTCCCTTACTCCCCCAGTGGTCACTAACCCCCTCCCACACTCAAAAACAACTTTAAAAATATTTTTTGCCAGCCTCTATGCCAGCCTCAAATGTCATACCCAGCTCCCTGACAGCAGTATGCAGGACCCTGGAGCAGTTTTAGTGGGTGCAGTGCACTTCAGGCAAGCGGACCCAGGCCCATCCCCCCCTACCTGTTACATTTGTGGTGGTAAATGTAAGCCCTTCAAAACCCACCACAAACCTACTGTATCCACATGTAGGTGCCCCCCCTTCACCCCTTATGGTACTGTTGTACAGTTGTGGGGAGTGGGTTTAGAGGGGGTTGGGGGGCTCAGCACCCAACGCAAGGTAACTATGCACCTGGGAGCACCTGGAGCCCGGACGCGAGAAGAGGCCGTCCGGGCTCCGCCCCAGGGTTTTAAACCCCGCTTTCTCTCCTCCCAATGCCAGCGGGGTGCCGATTTACGGCGGGAACGCGCCCTCTCCATTTCTCTGGCATCCCGCAGGCATGAACGCGCATGCCCCTCGGTGCACGTCGCCCTGTTAGCTACGGCTCCGTGCACCTCTGGGGCACTGCGCCTATCTTGTATAACCGAAAGCAGATTTTGGACGTCCTCAACTGCACTCCATCGCAGGGATGGCCAACCTTTAAGGGAGTGTGTCGGAGGCGTAGCGAAGGCGGGACTTGGGTGTGCCTAACACTTGGATGTCCTTGACCCACAATCGAAAAAAACAAGGACGTCCCTGACGAGCACTTGGACGTTTTTACCCAGACCTGTTTTTATTACGACTAAGGCACAAAAAGGTGCCTGAAATGACCAGATTACCATTGGAGAAAATCAGGGATGACTTCCCGTTACTCCCCCAGTGGTTACTAACCCCCTCCCACCCTCAAAAAACATCTTTCAAAATATTTTGTGCCAGCCTCTATGCTAGCCTCAGATGTCATACTCAGGTCCATGACAGCAGTATGCAGGTCCCTGGAGTAGTTTTAGTGGGTGCAGTGCACTTCAGGCAGGCAGACCCAGGCCCATCCCCCCTACCTGTTACATTTGTGGAGGAAAGAGCGAGCCCTCGTAAACCCACCAGAAACCCACTATACGCACATCTATGTGCCCCCCTTCACCCGTAAGGGCTATGGTAGTGGTATACAGTTGTGGGTAGTGGGTTTTGGAGGGGCTCAGCACACAAGGGAGCTATGTACCTGGGAGCTTTTTCTGAAGCTCACTGCAGTGCCCCCTAGGGTGCCCGGTTGGTGTCCTGGCATGTCAGGGGGACCAGTGCACTATGAATGCTGGCTCCTCCCACTACCAAATGGCTTGCATTTGGTAGTTTCTGAGATGGACGCCCTTGGTTTTGAAAATTGCTGAAAATCAGAAACGACCGTGTCTAGGGACGTCCATCTCTAAGGATGACCAAATTTAAGGATTTGGGCGTCCCTGGCGGTATTTTCGAAACGAAAGATGGATGTCCATCTTGTTGCAAAAATACGGGTTTCCCCGCCCCTGGATCAGGACGTTTTGCAAGGACGTCCAAATCGAAACATGGACGTCCCTTTCGAAAATGCCCCTCTATCGGCTCCCCTCCCCCACCTCCATTTTTTAGTTTAAAAGCTGCTGTATTTCCTTTTTAAATGTTAGTGCCAGCAGCCTGGTTCCATCTCAGTTAAGGTGGAGTCCAACCTTTTGAAATAGGCTCCCTTTTCACTCACCCAGAGAAAAGTCCTCTTCTCTCAGAAATTATTTGGAACTGACACGCATTAAAGTCAGTTAATAAAAAAAGATTTTTCAAAAATACTCAAGACTCACCAACCTTCTTTATTTTCATAGCCTTTTATATTTATTTATTTATTTATTTATTTATGATCACTCCTGCTAACAAATCTGTTCGTGAAATTGTATTGCTGGTTAGTGATGTAAATATTGAATTTCTCGTAACTTGTGCAAGCAAGCAAGGTTTTGATAAAGAGTTAAAAACTGTTCCAAAGCTGGTTATCTAATAATGTCTCACAAACCATTTACAAATGTGAATGCTTACAGCTTCTTTATGAAATCATTTACATGTACATTTACGTGATACAATTTTAGTTGTCCAGATGTGATTCAGTAACAAACTGCAAAGAAGGATTTGCTAAATTGTTTCAGATGTTCGTGGACTTATCTAACAATTTTATCTTACTGTAATTAAAGTTGTTAAAGGATTTTTCGCAGCCCTCCTCTGAAGGCACACCCAACCAGTCAGGTTTGCATGATTACCTATATATAACATTGGCATACACCATTACTTTTCAAGCTGGGGCCAGTTTGTCAAAAAAAAAAAAAAAGCATGAGAGCCAAGACCATCACCAGACAAAGCGACAGGTCAGCCTGTCAAATACTGTGTTCTATCTATACCCCCCACCCCTTTCATGCTCACTCTTTCTCCTCCCCAGTTTTTAATAGCCTCCTATACTTTCTCTGCTTGTGATACCACCTGTTCAACAGCTACGGAATAGGAAGCACACAGTTCAAGCTCACCAGGATCTGCCTAGCACAGATATTAAACAGAATTATGATTATGGAGGTGTGTCAGCAGCAAGTCTGAGAAGGAGACTGTGCACTAGGGGCAGAGTCAGTGGGCCACATTAAAGATTCATGGGGATCACCACTGGGTCTCAGGTCTTGCAGCGAAGAACACTGGCATACACTGGGTCTGAATACCGGACCGGTTAGGTGTGCTTCCAGAAGAGGGTTGGGAAATGCTGTAACAGGAAGCGTATGCCTACAGTGGACTGAGTATTGTTTGAAGCATAAACGGCAAGCAGTAAAACCTGCCTGGAGTCAATTAAATATTTTATTACTAAGTCATGCATTCTGAACTTCTCTTAACAAGTCCTTTTTAACCACTAATTCTCCTACACCACTGGGACCAGCCATGTTCAAATGACCTCATGCACAGTCTGATTCATGCTCAATGACACCTGAAATATAAACTTAGAAAAATAGAAAAATGAGGGCAGATAAAGACCATATAGTAATGAGGAGGGGCCTAATCGAACGGGGCCGGCCATCTATATGGCCGGCCCCGTAAAGCGGTGTCCCGACCGTATTATCGAAACAAGATGGCCGTCCGTCTTTTGTTTCGATAATACAGTCAGAGCCGGCCAAATCTCAACATTTGGGCCGGCCCTGCAACGGAAAGCAGTTGAAGCCGGCCAAAATCGGCTTTCGATTATACCGATTTGGCCGGGTTTAGGAGATGGCCGGTCATCTCCCGATTTGTGTCGGAAGATGGCCGGCCATCTCCTTCGAAAATAAGCAGGATAGTTACATAGTATATGAAAGCAGATAAAGACTCACATGGTGCGTCCAGTCTGCCCCAATAAGGCGGTCAGAGTCACACCTGCCAGTCTTTCATGATTAAATACTGGCATCAGAAATAGGGCAGCCACACAGTTGTGGAAGAGTGGTTTTATCATTTTGGTTGCATCATAATCACATTCATTGTCAACACTTGATTAAACCAGCAATTCAACAAAGTTGAAAACTGACAACATCTTATTATCAACCTTAAGGCAGGGGCATAGCTACGTGGGGCCATGGGGGCATGGGCCCCTGTAGATTTGGCCCTGGCCCCCCTGCTGATGACCCTCTTGACCCCCCTCCAGCTGCCAACCCGCCGCCATCGGGTACCTTTGCTGGCGGGGGACCCCAACCCCTGCCAGCCGAGGTCCTCTTCTCCAGCACGGCCGTGTTGCTGATCTGCAAGGCTTTGTTCTGTTTCTGTGAGTCTGATGTCCTGCACATACAACGTGCAGGATGTCAGACTCGCAGAAACAGAACAAAGCCTTGCAGATCAGCCAGCAATGCGGTCGCACGGGAGAAGAGGACCAGCTAGGGTGTTGGGGTCCCCTGCCAGCAAAGGTACCCGACGGTGACGGTGCCAGCGGCGGCGGAGGAGGGTTGGTGGTGGCGGGAAGGGGGGGTCGAAAGGGTAGGTGCGGGTGGAGAGGTCAAAGTTGGTGTTGGCGGTGGCGGTGTCAAAAAAGGCGGGGGGGGGGGGGGTTGGCTGCGCTGGGGGGGGGGGGCTAAAATGTGCCCCCTCACCTCAGGCTCTGGACCCCCCTCCCACCGAAGTCTGGCTATGCCGCTGCCTAAGGAGTCAGATACACTCATAGCATAAGATAGGAATGTGACACAAAACGCACTCACTTGTTCTTGATCTGTCCCTGCGATTATGGTGTTGTAATTAAATATTTTGTTTGTATCTTTGAGGAGAATCCTTCTCAAACAAGGCACACAGCATGAAGATTAAGAAAAGTACTTATAGTTTATCTAAAGTCTAATTGATGGGTCATGAAAATGCACCTCAGTGAGGTATTAGTAATGGATTATTTGCCTTTGCTAATGTGAACAATATATTGTGAGGGATCTATGCTTGCTGCATTTCCATAAGCTTGTTTCCCTACTGGTGGTATTCTTAATCCATAGCCTTTGGGCTTCAAACCAGGGACTCTACTGCTGAGATAAAGGAGCATCTTGCTTTATTGAGCTATTGGCAGTACGCCGTCTACTTTGATCACTCATATATTCCCTTTCTTTCTTTTACCCTGTCACAAACATCAGATCAAGAAATTGTATATCTGCTCTTCACAAGGCACCTGTACGGTACAAAAATGAATGATGAACAGCTAACAAAAGCTCCAGTCAATTAATGGCCAGGTTACAGGCTTTTTAACATCTAAAAAAAACTGCCTACAAATTTCAAAAGTTAAAAAAAAAAAATCTTAAAAGTGCGGAAGACCCTGGCTTCCCAAATATTGTTCTTTTTCTTTCAAATCTAGGATTTACTTTCAGAATTTTTCAATGGGAAAAAAGTTCAGGAACGAGGAGTTATGATAAGAGGCTGGAGGTGGGTAGACTAAGGAATAACACAAGGTAGCATCTCTTCCCAGAAAGGGTGGAAGATGTATGGTATGATATGACTTCCCACAGTGATGGTGAGGGCAAAAATGGTAACAGAATGCAAGAAACGAGGGACAATTAGAGGATATCCTCTGTGGTGAGAATGAGAGGAAAACATCTGTGGTAGGATAGAGCTTACAGGATAGCAGTACGTTAGAAAAGTAGACAAATGAACTTTGGATCCTTTATCTACCATAATAATGTATGTTTCTATGAAAACAGTTCTAAATATGTGAGTCCTTTGAGTTCCATTCCATACAATGAAACCAAATCTGTGCAGAAGGTAGGACTCTTTCTACTGAAGCATGTCTTATCTAGTGGGATCATTGACAGGTAGGAGGGGGTAGATGAACATGGAGTGATTGAGTTGGTTTTGTTGTGTTGCATATGTTGGCAGCTGCTTATGGCATTTCTGTAATTTAATCTGGTTATTTACTTAGGCTTTTTATCATGTTCCCTGCTTACGCAAGGTATGGGCATCTGAGGATATGGTGGCATCTTGGGTTTGGGCATCTCCAGGATAGGGCGGCCATCTCAGAGGTGGGCATCTTAGGATGGGGCGGCCATCTTGGAGCTGGGCAGCTTCAGGAAGGAAGCCCATATTGGACTTCCTTCCTGAGGTTGCCCAGCTCCAAAATGGCCGCCCCATCCTAAGACGCCCACCTCTGAGATGGCCGCCCTAGCCTGGAGATGCTCACACCCAAGATGGCCGCCATATCCTCAGATGCCCATACCTTGCATAAGCAGGGAACATGACACTTTTCCTCCATATTTTCAGTGGGAAAAGACCTTGATGAATGATGCCTTAATTAGTTGTGACTCTTGATAAATACAAGAGAATGGAATGTCCTAGGAATGCCATACAGAAGAGATGGGACAGTCATCCAAAAATGACTGTTCAATATATTTGCGCACATCCTGCCTAAATTATGGAGAACATAGTTGAACAAATGAACAACGATAAGCATAAGAAAAGTACGAACTCCATTCTCATTACGTACTAAGGGTTCCTTTTACCAAGTTGTGGGAAAAGGGCCCTGCGCAAGCAGTGGGGGGCCAGTTTTCCCGCAAGTCAGGGCCATTTTTTTCCACAGCCAGTAAAAGCCCCCCCCCCCCCCAAAAAAAAGAAAAATTGGCCATGTGGTGAGATAACTTTTACTGCATGCCCATGCGGTGGGGAACCCTTACCACCACCCACTGAGGTGGTGATAAGGGCTCCTGCGTTAACCCAGTGGTAACAGGGTGGCATGCAGCACATGCTCAATTACCACAGGATTATCACCGCACAAGCCATTGCCAAGGGTTTTCCTTTTTCCCCAGAAATGGTATGTGCTTGGGGTGGGATACCGCCGGTGGGTGCATTGGACTGGAAGTAGTCCCAGAAGAGCGTGCGGTTGGGCTTACCGCCACTTTGTAAAAGAGCCTCCTGAGTTTAAACCACACTATAGAAAACATGTGAACCTATTATGCACCAAGAAGAGTTTTATATTCTTATTATTCCTGACTGAGAATTTTCCAAAACAAATGTATTATTTCATTAACATAAATAAGTTTTCTATTTTATAAAATTAGTTTTACACAGTACATTTTGTTAAACAATAGACTGCTCAAAGTGAATCGTATGCAAATATTCATACCTTAATCTCAGGGGCATTCTTTTTTTTAATCATAGAATTAAACAGGGACACTGGAAAGGACAACCAGACTGAGCTCAAGTGCATGCAGCTACTCGGAGGATCTGAAAATATACTTGGGACACTATAACCATCTAAGACTATTGGATTTAATTCCTGAAAAGCATAATTTGTTGCTGCAAACACCTCCATAACTTGGTGGGCAGGCTGAACATGGTGCTCCCAGTTTGTATGGTGCCTCTCCTATCCAGTTGCCTCTGGAAAAGAAAAGAAAAGAATATATTTTAACATGATGAGAAAGCTTGGTAAAGGTTCCTGGCAGCAGGGAGATAAAATCACAGAAGAGTAGAGCATTTGATGGTAAAAAAAAGGCCCATCTGATCTGCCAATTTTCTATTATGATGTCATAATTCCCAGTTGAAATTCTGATGGTAGATAAAGATTCTAAAGCCCATCTAGTCTGCCCATGTTATTTCCTATTATGATGTCATAATTCCCAATTGATCTTGATCTTTCCTTTTGGTTTTCTGTGCTTATTTGATTCTTTCTAGAAGTCCATTTCTCTTTTTGCTTCCACTGCCTTCACTGGGAGGCCATTCCATGCATATGATAGATTAACTAAAAGGATATGGCTGAATTTTACAAACTGACAAAAAAAATGTCAGATGATAATTGTTAGACTAAAGACACAGTTCAGCTATAAAGGAGGAAAAGATCTCACAGATATTAAACTCTTATGATCATTGCCTAAGGGAGAGCTGGACTTCCTAATCATTGATCTTAAAAACCTCCTTGAGTATAAGTTTGGTTTTATGTTTTAGGGGCCTTTATATAAAACATGATATACTACTGACTAGGCTTTCTGTATATGGTTTCACTGTTGTTGTTTTTGATTGGTTTATTTCTTTTCTAAAAAAAAAAAAAGTGGCCTGCACTGGTGTGGATGTGTGTATTGGACGCTCGCAGGTTCATTTTTTAGCGCACCTGCAAAAAAGGCCTTTTTTTTGGGGGGGGGGGGGGAAATGGACACACGGCAAAATAAGTATTGGTGTGCATCCATTTTGGGCCCGAGACCTTACTGCTACCTATTCACTTCACGGTAAGGTCTCACACATTAACCAGGCGGTAATCTTCAGCGTACGTACAATGCTGATTACCACCCGGTTAGCGCCACGCATCGGAAATTTTCCAGCGAGTGTAGTGGATGCGCGTGAAAAATGAAATTACCGCCTGGGCCACGCGATAGCCGGGCGGTAGTTCTGGATTGGTACATGTTGGGCGTGTGTAGGCACCTACGCAGCTTAGTAAAAGGACTTCAAAGATAGTATGTCATCATTTTCCTGGCGACCTCCTTGTGGAGTTCCACAAGGATCTCCTATAATACCTCTTTTGTATAATATTTATATGAGCTCATTAGGAGCTATTTTGTTGGAGGCTGATGAAATCATTTTTTTCTTATGCAGATGACCTTTTTCTGCTGGTTCCAGTAAAATTGTATCAAAATTCTACCTTTTTTGAGATTAATAACTGTATCAGAAAAGTAAATGGTATGTTCTATTGAAGACCTATCTCTTCAATAGAACATACCACAACAATCCATCATTTGAACTTTAGTACATTACTGCGTTAACTGTTATATCATTTATGATCTCGATATACCTAATGCTTTATCCCAATATGTTACTCATGTTCTTATGTAATTATTACTCATATTCTTATGTAACATACATTGAGGGGCATAATTGAACGAAAACGTATATCTCCATGGGCGTTTATCTCCGAGAACGGGTCCGTGAAGGGGCGGACCGAACCGTATTTTCGAAAAAAATAGACGTCCATGTTTTATTCGACAATTTGTGAGCTGGACATTTTTGTTTTTCAGCGATAATGGAAAATGAAAGCGCCCAGCTCAAAAACGAATAAATCCAAGGCATTTGTTCATGGGAGGGGCCAGGATTCGTAGTGCACTGGTCCCCCTCACATGCCAGGACACCAACCGGGCACCCTAGGGGGCACTTTTACAAAACCAAAAAAAAAAGGTAAAAGAGCTCCCAGGTGCATAGCACCCTTCCCTTGTGTGTTGAGCCCCCCAAATCCCCCTCAAAACCCACTGCCCACAAGTCTACACCATTACTATAGCTCTAAGGGGTGAAGGGGGGCACCTACATGTGGGTACAGTGGGTTTGGGGGGGTTGGACGACTAAGCATTAAGCAGCACAATTGTAACAGGTAGGGGGGGGATGGGCCTGGGTCCACCTGCCTGAAGTCCACTGCACCCCCTAACAACTGCTCCAGGGACCTGCATACTGCTGCCAGGGAGGTGGGTATGACATTTGAAGGTGAAAATAAAAAGTTGTGAAACATCATGTTTTGTGGTGGGAGGGGGTTAGTGACCACTGGGGGAGTCAGGGGAGGTCATCCCCGATTCCCTCTGGTGGTAATCTGGTCATTTAGGGCACGTTTTGGGGCCTTATTCGTGAAAAAACAGGGTCCATGAAAAGTGCCCTAAATTCTAGCTACAAACGCATACTTTTTTTCCATTATCGGCGAAAGGCGTCCATCTCTCCTCGGCCGATAACCACGCCCCAGTTCCACCTTCGCCACGCCTCCGACACGCCCCCGTCAACTTTGTACGCTTCCGCGATGGAGTGCAGTTGAAAACGTCCAAAATCGGCTTTCCATTATACCGATTTATTCGTTTTTGTGAGATAAACGTCTATCTCTCGATTTGGGTCGAAATCTAGGCGTTTTTCTCTTTCAATTATAAGGTGGATAGTAACATAACATAGTAGATGATGGCAGAAAAAGACCTGCACAGTCCATCTAGTGTGCCCAACAAGATAAACTCATATATGCTACTTCTTGTGTATACCTTACCTTAATTTGTATCTGCCATTTTCAGGGCACAGACCGTAGAACTAGAGGACATGATATAAGACTGAAGGGGGGCAGACTCAAGAAAAATGTCAGGAAGTATTTTTTCAGGGAGAGAGTGGTAGATGTAATTATTAACTGTATCTTTACTCTGCTATGGCGATGCGAGGGCGGAATAGTGTAAGCCACATTGAGCCTGCAAATAGGTGGGAAAATGTGGGATACAAATGCAACAAACAAACAAACAAATAAATAAATATTTGGTCTATTATTGTCTTAACTTAAATGTGGCTAAGACAAAAGCTCTTTATTTTAGCCTAAAGCTTGACAATATTCCAGGGAACATTCCTTATTATAACAGTTTTTTGCTTACTGTGGAAAAGACCCCTAAAGTACTTGAAGTTATACTAGATTCAGAACTAATCGAGTGGAGGAGTGGCCTAGTGGTTAGGGTGGTGGACTTTGGTCCTGAGGAACTGAGTTCTGTTCCTGGGACAGGCAGCTCCTTGTGACTCTGGGCAAGTCACTTAACCCTCCATTGCCCCATGTAAGCCGCATTGAGCCTGCCATGAGTGGGAAAGCGCAGGGTACAAATGTAACAAAAATAAAATAGATACTATTGGAGATTCTACATAGAATATTGCTACTATTGGAGATTCTACATGGAATGTTGCTATTCCACTAGCAACATTCCATGTAGAAGGCTGCGCAGGCTTCTGTTTCTGTGAGTCTGCACGTGCAGGACGTCAGACTCACAGAAGCAGAAGCCTGCGCGGCCACATTGGTGATCTGCAAGGGCCGACTTCTACATGGAATGTTGCTAGTGGAATAGCAACATTCCATGTAGAATCTCAAATAGTAGCAACAGTGGAGGAGTGGCCTGGTGGTTAGGGTGGTGGACTTTGGTCCTGAGGAACTGAGTTGGATTCCCACTTCAGGCACAGGCAGCTTCTTGTGACTCTGAGCAAGTCACTTAACCCTCCATTGCCACCGCATTGAGCCTGCCATGAGTGGGAAAGCACAGGGTACAAATGTAATAAAAAAAAAAAATATTAGATTAATCATCTTTAAAAAAAAACTGTTTTAAATTGAAGCAATTAAGGTTGGTTCATTCACGTTTCATTTCTAGTCGTTTTAAAGTAGTGGTCTAACTATTTTATCACAAAGTGATTACTGCAGTTCTTTGCATATAGTTTCTTTGAAACAGCAATTCAGGATTCAGCTGATTCAAAACAGGGCAGCCAGACCAATTTTTCAAAAATCCAAGTTTGATCATGCATCTCCTTTATTGATTGACCTTCACTGGTTACCTGCATTAACATGGATATTTTTTAAGACATGTTGTATGATTTTTTAAATGTTAGAAAGCTACTTCCCAGTTGATCTTTTACAGTTTATTTAACTGTTAGGACGTCACAAATTTTCTCATGCTTGCAACTTTTCTATATTGCAATTTCCATCATTCAGGTTTTTTTATCAAGATTTTTTTTTTAGATATTAATTAGTAAAATGTTGGAATAACTTACCAGATAATATTTGTAGATGTTCAATTTATCTTTGATTCTGGAAAGTACCCATCATCATGAGCAGGAGTGAGTAGGCATTTCTGCTGCTCTTTGGGCCCCAGTGGACCACCAGGTGTCTATGAAGAAAGCCCAGGCGGGGGGGGGGGGGGGGGGGGGGGGGGGGGGCTTAGGGGACTGAGTAGTGGATGCTCGGTTGGTCTTTTTGCACTTCAGGGTGGGATGGAGGGAGGATTGAGAGGGGAGGGGGAATCAGAGAAGCAGAGGGCACCAACCTGTATCCCTTATATAGATTCCAGAATCTTGTTACTCTTTAGGATTCTGGAATCTTGCCACTCTTGGGGATTCCGGAATCTTGCTACTCTTTGGGATTCTTTTGTGGGTTCCTTCCAGCTGAATATCGGCCAGGATTCTCATAAGATTTGGTGGCCAGCACAACTTTAATGAGCCATGAATATTCAATGCTGGCGCCCGGACATAGCCCTGCATTGAATATCTGGAGCTAATTCTGCTCATCAAGGTCAGTGTTTAAGAAACAAATCGCTGACCACCACAGACTGAATATTAGCTGTACTAATCTTTATCTAATATTTAGACCACCATAATGTCAATCTGATCTCTTTCCATGGAAATGCCCAGAGATGTCTTCCCCAAGCCACTTTAATGTGGAATTCTTTACCTTTGCACCTTCAATTAGAAACACATTACATGCAAGTTCACAAAAATTGAAAACTCATTTGTTCTCAAGATTTGTTTTAGCTAAACTTGATTATTTAGGCCACGTGTTTTTCTTGTATTTCCAGTAATGATCTCTATGTCAATGTAGCTCCTAGTAATGACTAGTTCTCTTGATGAAATCTCCATTCATTAAGTTGTTGGTAAATTGCAGAATATAAGGACATTATATATATTGTATACATCCCCAGTACTAACTCTCTAGATTGCCAGAGAAATTTGCAGTTTTCCAACGATCTACCTTATCCAGATCTCAAAAAAGTAGAAGGAATCACAGAAAAATAAATCTGCGAAAGTAAGGAAATGCATCAACTGAAAGTAAGTATATTATCACCTACTTGATGGAGTAATTGCACACCAGCAGTACAGCCATTCTCGTTGTGCTTCCGGGCATCTTTACGTTCCTGCAGGTATTGACAGCACAGCCGATTCGGTTCGATGAGGCCCACACCATCTGCATCGGACAGATATAGTTCTTACTACAAAGGAAAGCAGGAACAGACAAGGGGATGCCACTGCTTGCCCTGGGATTGGTAACATGGAATGTTGCTTCTATTTGGGATTCCACAATCTTGTTACTCTTTAGGATTCTGGAATCTTGCTACTCTTTGGGATTCCGGAATCTTGCTGCTCTTTGGGATTCTGCCAGGTACTTGTGACCTGGATTGGCCACTGTTGGAAACAGGATACTGTGCTGGATGTTACCATTGGTCTGATCTAGTATGGCTATTCTTATGTTCTAAATTTTTCCTTATTTCAAAAACATCAGAGCAATTACAAGGACCTTGGGTTTCTACTACATTCTATAATGGCTCCAGAATCCAGTTGCACTGTGAAATAGTAAAGGACTTGGTAAGTATTTTGACTCTGTCATTGTGTGGGGTGAATTCAGCAGATTTTGTTTTTTTCAATAGACACTTAATTATCAAGCAGAAAGTCAATGCACAGGATATCAACATTCGTCCAACAGGAGCTAGCGCAGACACAGGCATTCAATTGCTGAATAGATCAGCACAGCTGGGTTTCAGTCTAAAGGTTCAGGTGCGTGCTTTTAATATCATAAATTCACTTGCATGCTAAGAGAGGGTCTTCTAGAACTGAAAGGCTACTTTGAAAGACCACAAGCTAGGATGTAGCGATGGAAGATATGAATGCAACAGAACTGAGAAATGACATGAAAAGAAGAAAAATATCAGTGGCAACAACCATAACTACCTGTGTTTGGAAAAGTGCACTGAACCTACATCATCAGGTTACAGAGAAGAGAAAGGGAGCACAATGTTCATTAGCTACTACTGAAAAAAGGTGTGAGAAAAATCTAAATAAATAAAAATTTAGTCTATATATTTATTTATTTACTTATTATTACATTTGTTCCCTGCGCTTTCCCACTCAGAGCAGGTTCAATGCGGTTTACATAGTAACAGGGATTACAGAGTATTAATGAAGAAAAATAAGTTAAGTATATCAGAATAAAAAGAAGTGAGTAGGTAGAGATGGGCAAGAGTGAAGGGAGTAGGAGAGGTATGAGCAAGGGTAGGTGAGCATTGGAGGAAGGGAAGGGGATGGGACATGGGGTAAGCATAGGGAAATTAGGTGGGAGAAGTGGTCTAGATCATTATCGTTGTCTCCTGGATATGTGATGGGTAGATGGGTTCATAGGATTAGTCTTGGTCATTTGGGTAGGCTTGCTTGAACAGATGGGTTTTTAGTGATTTCTGGAAGGGTAGATAGTCACTAATTGATCAGATAGGTCTGGGGAGGGCATTCCAGAGTTGGCTGCCTAAGAAGGAGAAGTTGGATCCATAGTAGGTTTTGTACTTGAGACCTTTGCAATTGGGGTAATGTAGGTCTGTGAAGTTACAGACATGTTTCTGGTGGGAAAGTCAATCAGATTGAGCATATAGCCCGGAGATTCACTGTGGATAATCTTGTGGATTAATGTATGGACCTTGAAGTTGATTCGTTCTCTGATAGGGAGCCAGTGAAGTTTTTCACGAAGAGGTGTTGCACTTTCAAATCGTGATTTGCCAAAAATGAGTCTTGCTGCTGTATTTTGTGCAGCCTGAAGTTTTTTTAGGATATGGGTCTTACAGCCTAAGAAGATACTGTTACAATAGTCGGCCTGGGTAAGTACCGTGGATTGCACCAAGTTCCGGAATGTTTTCAGGGGGAGATATGGTTTTACGCGTTTCAGTATCCACATCATGTTGAACATTTTCTTTGTAGTGGATTTTGCATGATTTTCGAGCGAGAGATGGTTATCTAATGTCACTGCAAGGATATATGAGGTTGTCAGAGGCTGTGATGGAAGCTTTTCAACTCACATGTATGCTGAAGGAACATGCAGTGGTGCTGATCTCCAGCCTGCCAATGTGCTTTGCACACAGAGTAGCCTGCCCACTTCTTTTATGCTTGGTGGCATCTGGCATTTTTTTAAAATGATCATTAGGTTGTTCTACAATAAACAGTGCTGGTTCGGGACACTGAACAAAGAATGAGTATTCCAGAGAAGTTAGTCTGTTCTGTTTACCTAAACATTTTCATCCGTGTCCCAGAAAGTAAACTTTTCTTAAGTACTAACACCAAAGGCTCTGAATGTAAATAAATTGAGTCAGTTTAAAGAAACGTGCATTTCAGCTCTGCTGGCTACTAAGTTTACAAGCCAGTAACCGGCTCCATCACATGTTCAAAAATGCTTCATGAGACTTTCTGGAGAAACTGTAGACTTGTCAAGTAGACTCAGAGACTAGTAGGACGTATCACTATTGCCCGTCCAAGCATTTTTGACTGAATTCTTCCCATAAAAACTAGGTGGTTGGGGGGGGGGGGGGGTCAACATTCAGCCCGCAGCGGTCAACTGTTTTTAAGCCGCTTATAGTCATAGGCTAAACTGAGTCCAGATATTCACTGCTGGGCCATGTCCAGGCCAGGGGCATAGCCAGACTTTGGCGGGAGGGGGGATCCAGAGCCCGAGGTGAGGGGACACATTTTAGCCCCCCCCCCAGCGCCGCCGAACCCCCACCCCACCTTTGCTGACTGCCACCGTCACCGCCACCACCAACAAGAACTTTGACCCCCTCCCCGCCACCGACCCTCTCAAGAGTCTCGACCACCCCTCCCACCGCCACCCCTCCCCCGCCGCCATCGCCTACCTTTGCTGGTGGGGGACCCCAACCCCCGCCAGCCGAGGTCCTCTTCTTCCGGCGCAAGGCTTCGTTCTGTTTCTGTGAGTCTGACATCCTGCACTTCTTCCTTATATGCTGGCTCATTCCTTATATTCTTCTAACCAACATCTACTCATTCTTCCTCCTCATTTGCAGATCCGTTCACACCATGCCAGGTCAACCTGTTTTTCTGCGGTTGCCCTTACTCAGTGGAACCTCAT
Organism: Microcaecilia unicolor; assembly: GCF_901765095.1. Lineage (NCBI taxonomy): Eukaryota > Metazoa > Chordata > Amphibia > Gymnophiona > Siphonopidae > Microcaecilia > Microcaecilia unicolor. The sequence continues at coordinate 222,000,228 of NC_044038.1, read as the reverse complement.
TCCCCTTGACCTTCGTGTTGAGCTCTTTTTTATGAATTTTAAGGCAATCTTGAAAACATACCTTTTCAAAAAAGCTTTCAGTATTATATAATTTGAACCTGAAGACCTGAAGGCCACATGACACAATTCAGTTGTTGATCTTTCGCAGATTCTGGAATGTGTGTATAATCTTGTCTAGTCATTGTTCCCCTTTTCCCTTCCTCCTTTTTGTCCCTGTTAGTTTGTAACCTAGCTTCCTGATGTGTCATTCCATCACTTTGTCTCTCCTTTGTTTACCGTTTATCTCACTCTTTATAAGCCGCTTAGATATATATAATGTGCAATATATTAAATAAAGTTGAACCCTGAACTTTAACCATCCAGATGAAGTTAGGATAGCAAAAATGATATTGTCATTATCCGGATAAAGCCAGCGGTGAATATTGAACCTTGATATCCAGCACCACCTCCATCTGAATATTGGCACTGAATACCCTGAATTAATTCAGCTATAGCAGTGGTTGTTTTAAAAATCCTAGCTAAATACAAATCAACCTATGTATCTAGCTTTTCCTACATAAGCACACAACTATGGAACGCATTACCAAAAGCCGTGAAAACAACTTATGATGACCTAAACTTCCAGAAATCATTAAAAACTAACTTGTTCATAAAGGCATACCCTACCGACCCAACTTAAATGCCTGTACCCTGCAACACAACGAAACCAAAGCTCGTAATGGACATATAATAACTCTACCTCTCTACGATTCTCTTCCTCTCTACGATTCCCTAATGGGTCTGTACACACGTACCTTATTCTACCACAACATTACTGTATTTATTCATACCGGAATTGGCGAACACTTTTACGGTACTATTGTAAGTCACATTGAGCCTGCAAATAGGTGGGAAAATGTGGGATACAAATGTAACAAATAAATAAAATAAATATTGGCCTGTTTCTGCAAACTGGTTCTATTAAGGACTGTTAATATTATACTGACAAGTAATTTGGTTAAAAATTGTATATGTATATAGTTTTCATATGATTTCTTTTAAGAGATGATGTCAATTTTCATAGAACAGACATGACAGGGGTCTTAGAAGGCAAGCAGGAAACACGGTACCTGTGTGTAGTGGCCGCAGATAGAACCGCTACATTTGTTTGGGCATCTGGGGTAACATTCTTGCGGGTATGGGAAGGAGTAATAGTGACGTTCATTATACCAAGACTGAACAAGGCTGATAATGGAGCGATACCTAGGAAAGATAAATATCAGTGAGATGAGATGAGCCCATCCTTTCACCTCACTGTTAAGGCAGAAGATGTACCTGGAACTACATCACTTGCTTCAATAATTTTTATTACCTGCCGGAATGAAGAGCGAGATTCTGGCCGATGTATCTCAGAACATGTGAAGGTCCATGGTCCCAAATACACTGTGAAGCCCAGGCTTCTGCCGACCTGGCCAGGCCTTCATCCCACATCTCATGTAAAATAAAAATGATCAAAAGTGAAGATTACAATGGATACAGTTTGGAAAAAAGTTACTTTGAGGGGCATAATCGAACGGGGATGACCATCTCTAAGGGCACCCATCTCTAAGGACGTCCCGGCGAAGGGGCAGGGAAACCCGTATTATCGAAACAAGATGGGCGTCCATCTTTCATTTCGATAATATGGTCGGGGACGCCCAAATCTCAACATTTAGGTCGACCTTAGAGATGGTCGACCTAAATGTTGAGATGGCCGACCTTAGAGATGGTCGTCTCCGGTTTTCGGCGATAATGGAAACTGAGGATGCCCATCTCAAACCCGGCCAAATCCAAGGCATTTGGTCGTGGGAGGAGCCAGCATTCGTAGTGCACTGGTCCCCCTCACATGCCAGGACACCAACTGGGCACCCTAGGGGGCACTGCAGTGGACTTCACAAATTGTTCCCAGGTGCATAGCTCCCTTACCTTCGGTGCTGAGTCCCCCAACCCCCACAAACCCCACTCCCCACAACTGTACACCACTACCATAGCCCTAAGGGGTGAAGGGGGGCACCTACATGTGGGTACAGTGGATTTCGGGTGGGTTTTGGAGGGCTCACATTTACCACCACAAGTGTAACAGTAGGGGGGGGGATAGGCCTGGGTCCGCCTGCCTGAAGTGCACTGCACCCACTAAAACTGTTCCAGGGACCTGCATACTGCTGTCATGGAGCTGGGTATGATATTTGAGGCTGGCATAGAGGCTGGCACAAAATTTTAAAAAAATTTGTTTTAGGGTGGGAGGGGGGTTGGTGACCATAGGGGGAGTAAGGGGGGGTCACCCCCAATTCCCTTTGGTGGTCATCTGGTCAGTTTGGGCACCATTTTGAGGCTTGGTCGTGAAAATAAATGGACCAAGTAGTGTTGACCAAATGCTCGTCAGGGACGCCCTTCTTTTTTCCATTATCGGCCGAGAAAGCCCATCTCTTAATCACGCCCCGGTCCCGTCTTCGCTAAGGTGCCAACATGCCCCCGTGAACTTTGGTCATCCCCGCGATGGGAAGCAGTTGAGGACGCCCAAAATCGGCTTTCGATTGTGCCAATTTGGTCGACCCTGAGAGAAGGATGTCCATCTCCCGATTTGTGTCCGAAGATGGGCGCCCTTCTCTTTCGAAAATGCCCCTCTTTGTAACACACATAGGACAAGAGATAATTTCCTCGCCCCTAGCTGTCTGTTTGTCTGTCTGTTGAGCAGGGACTGTCTCTTTGTGCTCATTTGTACAGCGCTGCGTAAATCTAGTAGCACTATAGAAATGTTTAGTAGTAGTAATATGGAACACATCTATCCAAACCCAGCCTGTTTTAAGTTAAGAGCTCCTCCCCTAGCTGCACAGGGAGAAAAGATAGTACAATTGTCACCAGCTGATCTCAGTACGATCTTCCCAAGCTTCAGAAATTCATGAAGGATTTGTGCAGATCCTGCAACTGGATTTATGTAGATCTGCTGAGAATTTGGCCGATGCAACTTGGGGCCAGTATTCAGTGGAAGGTAACCGGGTGGTCCCTGGATTTTCAGTAGCACATAATTGGATACCACTACAGTCCCAATTACTCCTGATTCCCCTACCCCCACCCAAATACTGCAGGGAAAGATTGGCATAGCTGTACTGGCAAAAGAAAGTCTATTTCCTTTTCTACAAAAATCAGAATAACTAAGGCAAGTTCATATCTTGTAGGTCTGTTGATGAAATATTAGCTTTGGAGAAAATAGAATGAATATTTTCATGGCAATGCTATAAAGTGGATGCCTACAGATAACATTCGAATAACAGTATACATGCACTTAAGTGCACACATACATAATTATCTGCCAATAGAAGAAGCTAATGAAAGAGTATCATGCTGCCATGGCTATGAAACCCTTATTTTAGTGTGCGTGGGAAGTTAAGCTTATATTGAAGAAAATCACAGAGGTCCCAGAGTTACTGAAGTGTAATAAGGGTTTCAGCTACCAAATGTTAATTGCTAAAACTAATACGGAAAATGATATAACACTAAATAATGCACGTAGATGCCACAAGAATAACAACACATGCCTAAGATGGTGTTGTGAGATGCTTATTAGAAGCTGCACTTATCTAACAGTGAGGCCTGGCTATAACAGGCTATAATCCCCAAAAGCGGGATTAGGGTGTACCTAATACTTGGATGTTTTTCAGCCATTATGAACAGTTTGGTCTAGACCTGTTTTTAGAATGAATAAGGCACAAAAATGCCCTAAATGACCAGATGACCACTGGAGGGAATCAGGGATAACCCCCTTACTCCCCCAGAGGTCACTGACCCCCTCTAACCCCCCCCCCCCCACACACACACACCAGCCTATGTGACAGCCTCAGATGTTATAGCCAGGCCCATTAGAGCAACATGCATGTCCCTGGAGTAGTGTAGTGGTGGGTGCAGTGCATTGTAGAGAGGAGAACTCAGGCGAAGCCTTGTGCCGGAACAAGAGGACCTCGGCTGGCGGGGTTGGGGTCCCCCGCCAGCAGAGGTAGGCGGCGGAAGGGAAGGGTTGGCGGCGGGAGGAGGGGTTGAGAGAATTGTTGGCAGGGGGGGAAGTTGTTGTTGTTGGTGGCGGTAGTGGCGTGGGGGTCGGCAATTGGGGGGGTCGGCAATGGTGGGGGGGGGGGGGGGCGGTAGCACCGTGGGAGGCTAAAATGTGCCCCCTCACCTCGGGCTCTGGATCCCCCTCCCGCCGAAGCCTGGCTACGCCCCTGGTACCCCTGTTTTAGCATTCCCTCCTAAGTAATTCCCTTATCTCTTATTTGTCCTGTTTGTCTGTCCTAATTAAATTGTAAGCTCTGTCAAGCAGGGACTGTCTCTTTATGTCCAGTGTACAGCCATGCGTACATTTAGCAGTGCTGTAGTAGTAGTAGTACCTATATACCAACGCACAGTTATAGAATTACCCTCTTCAGGGAAATTCTAGAACTAGGCCCCTACATCAGGGTGCCCGGTAGAAGCCTATTGCGTCCTTTATAGTATAATAGTGTAACAGACAAGATATATGCATAAAACTTAGGTGTGAGCACTTACGCCACCTTAGGGTTGGAGTAATATGTGCACTTAAGTTCTGGACATATGCATGCAGCTTATATTGTTCCATAAGACACATGCATAACTTTGGGTCCCACCCACACTCAGCCCAAACTTCTCCCTTGCGTATGCACACCCTCAAACAACATGCTATGCAAAATACACACATATTTATAGACTAGCTCTTGGCTTTGGTAGAGCACACCAGCCAGCCACGTTTTCAGGATACCCACAATGAATATTCACGAGAGGGATTTTTCGTGTAGTGGAAGCAGTGTATGCAAGTATCTCTTATGAATATTCATTGTGGATATCCTAAAAACCTGACTGGCTGGGGTGCCTCCAGGATCAGGTTTGGGAATCAGCGATATATACGCATATGCTGGTATTCTAGTGGTTTGTATATATCAAGCACCTAACTGTAAAATGGAATAATCCCCACAGTATGTGCTGAAATGTAGAAATTAAAAGTAAGTTTTTCCTTGGCATGTCCCTATGCTGACCCTTTCAACATATATATACAGATACACAATTAGGATGTGCATTTGTTAGCATACAATTGGTTCATTAGCCTGCTAGTGTGGGCCTGTGGAGGATGGCTTAGTAGAACCAACAGGGGTGAAAGTGGGGAAAATTCCAAATGACCAAGGCAATCCGATTTTCACAGAGACGACTGGTTGCCATGCCTTATAGCGTATTAGCCGTTGAGCCCATAAAAACGGGCTAGTAAAGGAAGGGGGGGGGGTTGAAAGGCCCCCCCCAGATAGGTCACCGCCACCCCTCCCCCCGGAGTCGTCGCCGCCGCCCCCCCCCCCGGAGTCCCCTCCGCCACCCCTCCACCCAGGCCGGGTACCTGGCTTCACTATTCAAACCGCCGGAACGCAGCACACAGCTCATCCGAGCTGCCGTCGGCCTTCCTTCTTCTCTGCGTGTGTTCCGCCCTCGTGTGACGTAACGTCGGCGAGGAGGGTGGGACACAGGCAGGTAAGGAAGGCCAACGGTAGCTCAGATGAGCTGTGTGCTGCGTTCCGGCGGTTTGAATAGTGAAGCCAGGTACCCGGGCCGGGTGGAGGGTGGGTGGCGGCGGTCACTCCGGGTGGGTGGGGGGAGCGGTAACGGCAACCCTGCGCAGGTTCCCTCTCTGTCACGTCCCCGTCATCACGTATTGACGCGGGGGCGGGACAGAGAGGGTCTCTACTGCGCATTTGCGAGTAAGTACGCCTCTTGCCATTTATATGTTTGATATTGCTCTAGCGCTTTTATGGTTTTTTCCCATTTAAAAACTCTGCAAAGCTGATTTATCTGAAATGCTACAACCCCTGAGGAAGGCTTTGTGCTGAAACACGACCTGTGTAGGGTCTTTGTATCAGTATATTTTGGCAAATCAACTCTTGGACGTTCTTACTCCATGTTTGCCTTTTGGAACGTTCCTCACTTTCAACCCCATTGGTTCTGCTTGACTTTTTGTGGATATTGTGAGGACTCCCCCCCCCCCCCTTTTTTTGTTGTGAGGGTGGCTTAGTGTCAGCTCTGCGGCAGAGGACCCGGGAGATGGGGGTGCCACCAAATATAGGTCTGTTCCTGTATGGGAAGATATTTGTTGGGTCTCCTTCAGTGTTTTTGTACCCAAATGTTTCTAATGTTTTATGGTGTTGTATCGTTATACTATGCTTTTTAATTGTCATTCTCAGCATCTGGCTAAGGGGCCCTTTTACGAAGCTGCGTAAGCATCTACGCGCACCCAATGCGCGTCAAATTGGAGTTACTGCCCAACTACTGCGTGGCTCTTGCGGTAATTTCATTTTTGCCGTGCGTTCAATACACACGTCTGGTCAGTGGCTGGCAGTAACGTCTCAGACCCAAAATGGATACGCGGCAATTTTGATTTTGCCGCACGTCCATTTAGGCAAAAAAGGGGCCTTTTTTACAGGCGCACTAAAAAAATGGATCGGCGCACACCCAAACCCCGCACCTATACTACTATAAACCATTTTTCAGTGCGCCTTAGTAAAAGGACCCCTTAGTTCTATGTAAACTGCACAGAACCCTGAAAAGGAGAGTTTAGCAGTAAACAAAAATAAATTTGATATTGATATTGCCTTAAAAATGTTTGCGCCTACAAAATTGATTTAATACATATGAACCTATGAATTAACATATTTATTATTGATCTGCAGGCGTTAAAACATTCACACGCACATTAAACGTTTTTTTTTTAGTCAGACAAATATCTGAAACATACACGCTATGACCCACTTAGAAATCACCTGTGCAGTAATTACTCACCATGTACTCCATGTTCGCAGCTGGTGGGAAGACCTGTGAGCGCGCCTGGTTATGATAATCCAAAATTGCACTCATGTCTCCAGGAGAGATATAACGCTTTCGACGGCTTCTTGGGACCCCGACGCCAAACCTGAAGTTAACCTCGTTGGCCCTGGATGGGAGCAGCAGCTCAGTGGCATTTGGAAGCAAAAAAGAACTGGAGCTATGCACAGTCCAGAGGAGCAAACTGGTGAAGCACAGATGGAGATGCAAGAAAATCATCTTGACAGGATATTGTCTGGCACCTGCAAAGAGCAAGGACAGTTTTCAATTGCACTGTTTTAAACCAAAAGCCAAAATCTTACATAAAGAGGACAGCTAGCAGGTAGCTTTCCACCTGAGAAAAAGTTCTATTTTGCTGATGTAATCTTTAAAAGCATCTTTCACAGACCCACAACTGAGTGCTAAATAACTAGATAATCTAATTCAAATTACAGTAAGGTTTTTGTATGAACGTGTGTGTGCTTGATCTGATTTTTTCTCTCTTCTCTTTCTGCATGTAACACCAGCAATGAAACAAGTCCTTACATCCTTAGACAAGCAAAAATTGTGCCTTTATTGGAAACTAACTAAAATCTCTTAAGCATTTCTTCTTTACAAATCTCCAAATTTCTCCTATTAGCTTGCAGGCAGTTTTCATGCTGTTTGAGACCTTACGTACCAGACAGGATGGTCACTGCCCAATTCTAGCATGCAGAGGAGAATAATTAAATATAGTTGCAGATGTGGTTCCTGAAATTCACATTTCTTAGCAGCTGTACCTATGAGAGAGAGAGACATTCCCTAAGAGGCAGCAAGCACATTTCTCTCAGACTGTACATACCTTGATGGATGAGCCAGGAACAGCTGAGAAATGTTAGCTGCAAACTGAAGGAGATTGATCTGTGCAAACAACCTCAACAGCCACATGTGAGGCAGAGACATTTAACCTAGCAAAGCACCAGGGGGGCTTTGATGGCAGTTGACGTAAAATCTGCATCTTAAACTCTTCCCTCCAGGGAATGTCTTAAGCCAGGAAGAGCACTCCCAATAGGTGATTGACTGTCTGTTCCCTGTTAACCCATAACTGGGCTTGGGACCACTTGCAAGTGCTGCAGGCTAAGCACCGGTTAAATTGAAATTCATAGAAGGCATTAGAATAACTTATTCCTCAATTGTAAAGTGAAAGTGGTGCCAGCCTGGTTCCCACCCCTGTGGGGCAGCACTTTACAAAGCCAGATCACTGTACCAGTGACTTCATAGTAAGAATCCTGAAAGGTAACTTTAAAACAATACAGGAACCTAAGACCTTTGAAGTCAGAATGATTGAATATTTTGACACCCAACAGACAGGACTTAACAAGGATCTGGGTTTTCTAGCCCATTATAAACCATAAAGTTGTATTGCTCTGTTTATCACCCTCCTCTCACCTATCCACTCCCATCCTGTTAGACTGTCACTGAAATGCTTTGATGTTTCACTTATATATACTGTCATCTACCACATTTGCTTATTTCTGATCTGACGAAGGGCAACCTTAGAAAGCTAATCAAGAAACTGATTAAGTTATGTCCAATAAAAAAAGGTATCATTTTATTTTCTTTTTCATGTTTTATTTTGTTTGATTTCTATTGATTACCTTAGAAAGTGATTCACAAAGTCCATCATGAGAGACTCCTGAAGAAATTAAAAGGCCAGGGTACTGGAGGTATTATCCTACTGTGGTTTGAGAACTGGTTAAGAGATAGAAAAAAGGGTGGGATTTGATATACTTCTTTTCTGTGGTTACAACAAAAGAGGTTTACATATTATATATATACACACAGGTCCTTATTTTGTACCTGGGGTAATGGAGGGTTATGTGACTTGACCAGAAGAGATGGAACTACAATGGGAATCAAACCCAGTTCCTCTGGCTCTCAGGGTGCTGCATTAGCCATGAGGCTACTCCCTCTTGGAGAGAGTAGGGGTAAAATGGGCAATTCTCTCAATGGAGGCAGGTGAGTAGTGGAGTGCCACAGGGATCTGTATTGGGATTTTAATATATTTATAAACTAGTAAAAAAGGCCCGTTTCTGACACAAATGAAACGGGCGCTAGCAAGGTTTTCCTCGGAGTGTGTATGTTTGAGAGAGTGTATGTGTGAGTGTGTGTGTGTGTGTGTGAGAGAGAGTGAGTCTGGGTGCAAGTGTGTCTGTGAGAGTATGTGTGTGAGAATGAGAGTGTGTGCAAGTGCGTATGTGAGACACAGTGTGTGTGAGAGAGAGTGTGTTTCACACAGATACAATGTGTGCGAGAGAGAGTGTGTGAGACACAGACTCTCTGTGAGACTGAGTGTATGAGACCAAGAGAGTGTGTGACTGTGTGACACATAGAGAGTGAATGTGATACAGTGTGAGACATAGAGTGTGTGAGAGACAGTGTGTGAGAGTGAGAGAGAGAAAGACATTGACTGTGAGAGAGAGTGTGTGTGTGACAGAGATACCTCCCCCCTCTCCTCTCTGGTGTCAGGCCCCCCCCCCCCCCCCATCTCTCTCTCTGATGTCTGAGCGTTACTGTGCAGGACGCTGAGCTCTGGCTGTGCTTCAAGGAACTGACCAATCCTATTTAATAGAATGCACCTCCAACATTCTGAAGCCGAGAAACCTCATGTGGTTGGTCACTTCTGCTTGTGACGACCCCGGAAGTACTCGGGGGCGGAGCTTACAGAGATGGAGCCTGAGCTTCAGAAGCTTCAAACCCTTCACTGAAGCCAGGGAGTCAGCTTCAGAACGTTGAGGTTGATTTTTATTATATAGGGTGATCTAAGTTCCTTTGGAACTCTCAGACACAGAGACAACTTTGGTTGCTTCTGTGGCATTAGCACCAGATGGAAACTGGCTCCTGAAATTGTTTTTTAAGAACGGATCTTTTGGGGTCTTATTGTCCCAGATGTAGCCAGAGATACTAAAAAAAGATGTAAACAGTTCCTATTGATGAGACCAGCCTGCTTATAATCGAACGAGAATAACGCCCAAGTTCCGACCTAAATCGGGAGATGGGCGTTCTTCTCACAAAAACAAATAAAGCGGCATAATCGAAAGCCGAACTTTGGACGCTTTCAACTGCACTCCGTCGCGGATGCGGACAAAGTTGACGGGGGAGTGTCGGAGGCATGGTGAAGGCGGAACTGGGGCGTGGTTATCACCCGAACAGAGATGGGCGCCCTTCGCCGATAATGGATGCGTTTGTAGCTAGAATTTAGGGCACTTTTCCTGGACCCTGTTTTTTGACGAATAAGGCCCCAAAAAGTGCCCTAAATGACCAGATGACCCCCAGAGGGAGTCGGGGATGACCTCCCCTGACTCCCCCAGTGGTCACTAACCCCCTCCCACCACAACAAATGATGTTTCACAACTTTTTACTTTCACCCTCAAATGTCATACCCTCCTCCCAAGCAGCAGTATGCAGGTCCCTGGAACAGTTGTTAGGGGGTGCAGTGGACGTCAGGCAGGTGGACCCAGGCCCATCCCCCCCCTACCTGTTACAATTGTGCTGCTTAATGCTACTAGTCGTCCAACCCCCCCAAACCCCCTGTACCCACATGTAGGTGCCCCCCTTCACCGCTTAGGGCTATAGTACTGGTGTAGACTTGTGGGCAGTGGGTTTTGAGGGGGATTTGGGGGGCTCAACACCCAAGGGAAGGGTGCTATGCACCTGGGAGCTCTTTTACCTTTTTTTTTGTTTTTGTAAAAGTGCCCCCTAGGGTGCCCGGTTGGTGTCCTGGCATGTGAGGGGGACCAGTGCACTATGAATCCTGGCCCCTCCCACGAACAAATGCCTTGCATTTATTCGTTTTTGAGCTGGGCGATTTCATTTTCCATTATCGGTGAAAAGCAAAAACGCCCAGCTCACACCTTGGCGAATAAAGCATGGGCGTCTATTTTTTTTTAAAAATACGGTTCACTCCGCCCCTTCACGGACCCGTTCTCGGAGATTAACGCCCATGGAGATAGGCGTTTCTGGTCGATTATGCCCCTCCAGGTGTACTTCAGCTCGGCACCACTTTCTTTCTTAGTTACGCTTGTAAATGCATTGTTAGATAATAAATTTGTGAGGTATATTTTCTTTGAGCCTTCCCATCTCTCTGCTTTTTCAGTGGCTAAGCATGTAGTAGGTAACCAGGGTGTTACCTTAATAGTTAGTTAACTCTTCATGAATATAGCTGTATACTCTGGCACTTCAGGTTATAATTTTTTTTCTTGATAGTTTCTTTTTATTTAGATCCTTTCTTTTCTGTAGTCTTGGATCAATCTTTGTGGACTTGAGTGATATTTCTTTATATTTAGATTATTGAAATGTGATCTATTGTTTATTATTGTCTTGTTTCTATCGCTTTGCTACCATAGCCCTAAGGGGTGAAGGGGGGCACCTACATGTGGGTACAGTGGGTTTCGGGTGGGTTTTGAAGGACTCACATTTACCAGCACAAGTGTAACAGGTGGTGGGGGGGATGGGCCTGGATCTGCCTGCCTGAAGTGCACTGCACCCACTAAAACTGCTCCAGGGACCTGCATACTACTGTGATGGAGCTGGGTATGACATTTGAGGCTGACAAAAAAAAAAAAAATTCAGCTTTTTTTAGGGTGGGAGGGGGTTGGAGACCACTGGGGGAGTAAGGGGAGGTCATCCCCGATACCCTCCGGTGGTCATTTGCTCAGTGTGGGCACCTGTTTGAGGCTTGGTTGTGAAAGAAAATGTGCCAAGTAAAGTCGACCAGATGCTTGTCAGGGACGCCCTTCTTTTTTCCGTTATCGGCCGAGGACGCCCATCTCTTAAGCACGCCCCAGTTCCACCTTCGCTATGCCTCCGACATGCCCCCGGGAACTTTGGTCGTCTCTGCAATGGACTGCAGTTGAGGACACCCAAAATCGGCTTTCGATTATACCAATTTGGGCGACCCTGAGAAAAGGACACCCATCTCCCGATTTGTGTCGAAAGATGGGCGCCCTTCTCTTTCGATTATGCCCCTGACAGTATTATAGAATTCGGGGGATCTTCACCTATCTTACACACCAGGATTTACACTTGGTGGAGGAGTAGCCTAGTTAGTGTGTTTTTTCTAGCAAAAAAGGTGCCGGTACTCAAATGCCTGGCCACCCTTCAGTGAACCCACCCCACAATAGCCAGGCCCCCTACAACCAGTCCCAGAATCTATGACAAGGCAGAATTGGTATGTAGAGCCTGAGCTCTTTCATTAAAGCTTGGGGACCATGGGTCAATTTTAGCAGACAATGGAAAAGGTGCCGGTACTCAGTACCCCCAAGTACCCCCTCAAAAAAAGCCCTGAGCCTAGTGGTTAGTGCAGTGGACCTTGATCCTGGGGAACTGAGTTCAATTCCCACTGCAGCTCCTTGTGACTCTGGGCAAATCATTTAACCCTCCATTGCCCCTGGTACAAAATAAGTACCTGAATATATGTAAACTGCTTTGAATGTAGTTGCAAAAACCTCAGAAATGCGATATATCAAGTCCCATTTCCTTTTCCCTTTCCCTTCCCTTTCCCCTTGTGCCCAAAGTTGAGCATGGATCCCAGTGCAATGTGCTATTCTGTAAAAGGTGCCCATCTCAGCCTTTATAGAATATCATTCAACACCGATACTTTGGGGCACTAAATTTTGAGCACCATTTACTGAAGATAAGTGCTTTTTGTGTTAACAGGTGTGGTATGGGAGGGAAATGATAGAATAGCACTTAGGTGGATTTTTATCACATATGGGTATCTGTACACTAGGGGTTGGCAAGGAATAAACATTTTAATCAAAAGTAATCATAGTATTAAAAATTTTAATCACATGATTAATTGCACCTCTGGGCTGGATGCTTTGTACTACTAAATTTGCACTGCGCAGACTAAACATAGAAACATAGAAAAATGTAGGCCGATAAAAATCATATGGCCAATCCAGTCTGCTCATCTACGTCATATACTCTCCCTTTCACTCCCTTAGAAATCCAATGTACTTGTCCCAAACTTTCTTGAATTCCGAGACAGTTTTCATCTCCACCACTTCCACACTGGGAGGCCATTCCAGGAATTCACCACCCTTTTGGTGAAAAAGTATTTCCTCAGGTTACTTCTGAGTCTATCCCCTTTCACCTTCATCCTATGCCCCCTCATCAACTGAAAGAGACTCACCTCCTGTGCATTTATGCCTTATCGGTATCTCCCCTTTCTCTCCTGTCTTCCAAAGCATACATATTGTCTAGAAAATGTTTAAACCTGCTGAATATAATGAAAGTCGCATGCACACACTTCCTTTCCACAGCATATTGCTTCCCCCCCCCCCCCCCCCCCCCCCATACAGGTACCTACCTTTCTCCTCTCCTGCTAGGCAGTGGCGTAGGCAGAAGTCAATTTTTGGGTGGGCCAGTGGGTTGGATGGGTGGGCACTACAACCCCCCCCCCCCCCACACACACGGTCCAGCACATTTCAAGTTATCGGCGCTGCCTCCACTCACCTTCTCCCACCATGGCGCTGCCTCCTCTGATGCACTTCATGGTCTTCGTCTCCCACCCCCGCGGCAGCGCTCTATCGGCGCTGCCTGCCTGACAGCTGACAGACGCGGCGCGATGACGTCCTGCTCCGGGACCTTCCCTCTGCCGCGTGCAATCCGCCCTGCGTAAACGGGAAGTTGAATCAACGCGGCAGAGGGAAGGCCCCGGAGCAGGAGGACATCGCGCCGCGTCTGTCAGCTGTCAGGCAGGCAGCGCTGATAGCAAATTGAAAGCGCTGCCGCGAGGGTGGGAGACAGAGACCGTGAAGTGCAGGAGAGGAGGCAGCGCTACGGCGGGGGTGGGAGAAGGTGAGGATGGGCCTGAGACAAAACTGGGTGGGCCTGGGCCCACCCAGGCCCACCCGTAGCTACGCCCCTGCTGCTAGGTCCTTCCCCTTGAACATACACCCAAGTGTCTCCCTTTCTGCTGCTAAACCTGTTAACCTCTGACACACAGACACCCATTTCTATCCCCTCCTGCTGCTGCTGCTACTACTGACCGCTGCCCCCATCACATAAGTCTAGCATCTCTTCCCCCCGTCCACATTTATCTTATCTGGCTTTTCATAGGTTCTTTGGCAGCAATTCCCACATGCTACTGACACCCATGCAGCTGCATTATACAGGGCCACCGAGAGGGGGGGCAGGGGGGATAAAATTCCACGGGCCGGGCCCCCCTGAATTCAAATCATAGCACCTCACCTCGACCTCGCTCCGTGTGAAAGAAGCGCAGCAGCGGCAGTCTGCAGATCGCCTCCCTTCGGGCCTTCCCTCCCTGTGTCCTGCCCTCGTCTGACGTAACTTGAATGAGGGCAGGACACAGGGAGGGAAGGCCTGAAGGGAGGCATTCCCGCAGACTGCCGCTGCTGCGCTTCTTTCACACGGAGCGAGGTCGAGGTGAGGCGCTATGATTTGAATTCAGGGGGGCCAGGCCCAGTGGTGGACAGAGGGGGGCGAGTGGAGGAGGGGCGGCGGTGAGGCCCCAGGGGCGGCCTTGCCCCGGGCCCGGCCCAGTCTCTTGGCGGCCCTGGCGTTATGCTAAGGTGAAATAGGATAGGCAGGGGAGAGAAAGCAATGCTGGACAATGGAGGGGAGTTAAAAATTTCAATCAGGATTTAAAAAAAATGTAATCCTAATTAAAATTAAAAAAAAAAAAAATAAAGGGGTCTTTTTATCAAGTTGTGGGAAAAAGGGCCCTGTGGAAGCAGCAGGGATTATTGTTCTCGCGTGCCAGGCCCCCAAAACAAAATGGCCATATGGTAAGAAAACTGAGGTGGCAACAAAGGCTCCCACAGTAATCCGGTGGAAACCGAGTCACATGCAGCAATGCCCGATTACCATCAGGTTACCACCGCACTAATCATTCTTGGTTTTTGTTTCCCCAGAAATGGTGTATGCTCGACCGGAAACTACCACATGCAGCCTCTTAAAAGGGCCCATAATCAAATTAATAGGACACTCAGGGCCCCTTTAACTAAGTGGCAGTAAGCCCAACGTGGGCTTACCATGCACTAAACAGGAAGTATCGCCTGGCTACTGCAGCACCCGGCGCTACTTCCCACCCCTAGCGCGCCGTCATATCCAGCGCTACAAAAATGTATTTATTTTTGCAGTGCCAGGCCATACCCGGCAGTATGTGCTGTGCACTGCTCGGTTAATGCTGGGTTAGCGCGGGAGCCCTTACCGCTATCTGAGTGGGTGGTGGTAAGGGCTCCCCCCCCCCTTGAAAAGTCCACGCAGCAAGTGCTTTACTTGCTGCAAGACCATTTCCTGCAGGAAAGAGAGACTTCCCTTTTACTCACTGCGATAAAAGGGGGCCTCAGCGCGTGCGAAAAACATGTACCAATGCCAGCGCAGGTCCCCTTTTTGCCGCAGCTTGGTAAAAGGGGCCCTAAATGCCCTCATATGCATGTATATACCATTATTCTAAAGAAATATGCACATTGATCTCATCATCCTACCTCTCCGGAATACATTTAGACTCTCCCGTTCATATCTTACCCTTCATTATCCAGAATGCAACGGCATCAAGTACAAATCCACGTATGCTACCTCCTTCTCTTTCATCAGCACTCAGCTTTGGAACTCTTTGCCAAAGACCCTTAAAACCATCACCAACCATCTAACTTTCAGGAAATCTCTAAAGACCATGTTACTTGAAGTGCTTATCCCACTGCCTCTGCATGTGTCTCCACTCTTCCTCCACTCTCTATCTCTGTTGATAACACCCTCATCCTCCCCGTCCCATCTGCCCGCAACCTCGGAGTCATCTTCGACTCCTCCCTCTCCTTCTCTGCGCATATCCAACAGACTGCCAAGACCTGTCGCTTCTTCCTCTTCAACATCAGCAAAATTTGCCCTCTCCTCTCTGAGCACACCACCAGAACTCTCGTCCACGCTCTCATTATCTCTCGCCTTGATTACTGCAACTTACTCCTCACCGGCCTCCCACTCAGCCATCTTTCCCCCCTTCAATCAGTTCAGAACGCTGCGGCACGTCTTATATTCCGCCAAAACCGATATACTCATATTACCCCTCTCCTCAAATCACTTCATTGGCTTCCGATCAGATATCGCATACAATTCAAGCTCCTCCTCCTTACCTACAAGTGCACTCAGTCTGCGGCTCCTCACTACCTCTCCACCCTCATCTCCCCCTATGTTCCCGCCCGTAACCTCCGCTCACAGGACAAAGCCCTTCTCTCAGTACCCTTCTCCACCACTGCCAACTCCAGGCTCCGCTCTTCAAATCTCTGCTTAAAATTCACCTCTTCAATGCTGCCTTCGGCGCCTAACCGCTCGAGATAGATAGAATGCCCCAATCTATCCACCTATCAGATTAACTGTTCACTTGTCCTCTAGATTGTTCACTTGTCTTTAGATTGTTCTCTTGTCTTTTAGATTGTAAGCTCTTTGAGCAGGGACTGTCCTTCTATGTTTAAATTGTACAGCGCTGCGTAACCCTAGTAGCGCTTTAGAAATGCTAGTTAGTAGTAGTAGTAGTAGTAGTAGCATCGATCCAGAGACATTTTGGACACATTCCCCTGCCCTCTTCCCTCCAGGTTTCCCTAATCCTTCCGTCCATTCCTACTCTTCCCCAATATCTCTTGTAGGTTTTTCTGCTGTATTAGCTTCATTTTACTGCATTGGCGTCTGCCTCTGTGGTCCGTTGTAAGCCACATTGAGCCTGACACTGTTGGGAAACTGGGGTACAACTGAGATAAATAAATAAATAATTGGTGTATAAAAATAGTTGGTTTTTTTGGGATCTAGATTGCACCTAATTAAAATGATATGGATTCTGACTAACATGTAAATTTCATTTGTTCTTGAACACCAGAGCAGCCTTGCAGTTGACCAATATGAATTTGAGATGAAACTGAACCAAAAACTGGATTTATCTGAAAGAAGAATAATTATCTGTAAGGCTTATCCAGGTCTGAACGTAAACTCTTTAACTCTGTTCAGCAAATGTTTTTTTTCCAAAAGTCTTGACTGCATTAGCCTCATGAGGAAAGTATGCTTTTCTGTTTGGTGTTGGATTGTCATTAGACTTCGTCTAGACAACATGGCAGAACAAGCGAATATTCAAAGGAAACTGTGCTCCAAAAATATTCATAGCAATGGAACAAGGACTTTGTCCCATTTGGATTGTACCTTCATCATGAGACATTAAAAAAAAAATAGAAAAAGACAATAATTT
Organism: Microcaecilia unicolor; assembly: GCF_901765095.1. NCBI lineage: Eukaryota > Metazoa > Chordata > Amphibia > Gymnophiona > Siphonopidae > Microcaecilia > Microcaecilia unicolor. Next base: position 221,983,130 of record NC_044038.1, on the reverse strand, counting down.
TTGCAGTACAGGAATAAGCAAATAATAGTATAATTTATTTAGTACAAAAATACATCTATATTAATTTAAAAATTCAGGGCTTACAAAGTAATCCTTCAAAATGCCAATATATTTCAGGACCTGAGGCAGCATGGTTATACTAGAGGCAGGTCTTGTCAGATAAATCTGATTAATTTCTTTGACTGGGTGACCAGAGAATTGGATCAAGGGAGAATGCTAGATGTGGTATATTTCGATTTTAGCAAACCCTTTGACACAGTTCTGCATAACAGGGGCGTAGCCAGACAACAAATTTTGGGTAAGCCTAGGCAAGAAGTGGGTGGGCACCAAGTGGTCTCCCCCCTCCCAACCACCACCAAAAAAAATTTCAGCTGGTGGGAAAATGCTTCTTTCCACCTTGGCAGTATGCAGCAGGCATGCGCTGAAAACGGAGTGTGTGCAGTTGCCAGTATCGTGCAGAGTCGCGTTTTTGTTACCATCAGGGGGAAGTCTTCAGCTGGCCGAGCTTGAGATCCCCATCAGCTACCGCTAAATGTGTGCTACTGTTGGGTGGGCCTGAGCACTAAATGGGTGGGCCCCGGCCCAACCAGGCCCACCTGTAGCTACGCCACTGCTGCATGCATAACTTATAAACAAAAGGAGTGCCTTCAGTGTGAACCCTAAATTGACTGACTGGGTTAGGTCCTGGTTGAGTGGAAGGTGACAAAGGGGAGTGTTAAATGGAGCTCATTTTGAGGAAATGGATGTTACTAATGGTATTTGCCACAAGGTTTATTTCTTGGGCCAATTCTTTTTAACATATTTCTAAGTGATATTGTGGAAGGGCTGTTCGATAAGGTTTGCCTCTTTGGAGATGATACCACAATTTGCAAAGAGCAGACACCCTGATGGTGTGGATAACATGAGGAGGGAGCTAGCGAAGCTTGGAGTGGGGCTTGGAGGTGATCATATGTGATGATCTTCAGGTGCCAAAGAGGTAGAAAAGGCGATGTCAAAAGCCAAAAGGATACTTAGATCATAGGGAGAGGAATGACCAGCAGGAAAAGGAGATGATAAAGCCTCTGTATAAGACTCTGGTGAGACCTCATTGAGGGGTCCTTTTACAAAGGCGCACTGAAAAATGGCTTGCGGTAGTGTAGGCGCGGGTTTTTGGCGTGCGCTGATCCATTTTTTAGCGTGCCTGTAAAAAAGGCCTTTTAAAAAATTTTGCCCAAAATGGACCTGCGGCAAAATAAAAATTGCCATGCATCCATTTTGGGTCTGTGACCTTACCGCCAGCCATTAGTCCTAGCGGCAAAGAGTCACGCGGTAATGACCTACACGCACCAAATGCCACTTGGTGTGTGTCCATTATGCATGCCTGAAAATAAAAAATATTTTTTAGACGTGCGTATCGGACGTGCGCCAAAAATGAAATTACCACAACAGCCACGCGGTAGTCGGGTGGTAACTCCATTTTGGCACACGTTGGACGCGCATAGACGCTTATGAGGCTTACTAAAAGGACCCCTTAGAATACTGTGAACAATTCTGGAGCCCTCACCTTCAAAAAAAGCCATAAACAGGATGGGGTTGATCCAGAGGACAAAGACGTGGCTGTTTGATTTATACGACGATCTAATCTTTAATTACCCTAAAAGCAGGTTCTGTGGACCCAATACACCAGGTTTTTGCAGCATTGGGTGTCGGGAGATTTAACTGTCTTCAGCGCTGTGACCTTTTACGTTAAGTATTGGGGTCGCTGTTGGTAGAAGTTGTTTTTAGAAAAACAATAAAGTTTTTTTGTACAAAATAATTAGGGTTACTGTCAGAGGAAGCTTGCCAGGTGCCCTTGGCCTGGATTGGCTGCTGTCGTGGACAGGATGCTGGGCTCGATGGACTCTTGGTCTTTTCCCAGTGTGGCATTACTTGTGTACTTATGTCCTCTACTTGGCTCACTTTTATTACATAGAGCAGTGATTTAACCTATTGTGATGTCATAGTGGCTCATTCCACCAATAAGAGCCAACCTCATTAGTGATGTCACAATGGCTTGATTGTATAGAATGTTTGTACGTTTGGGAAGCTCGCCAGGTGCCCTTGGCCTGGATTGGCCGCTGTCGTGGACAGGATGCTGGGCTCGATGGACCCTTGGTCTTTTCCCAGTATGGCATTACTTATGTACTTATGAGGCAGATGATTAAGTAATGCAAAAGTGCGGCAGATCTGGAATGGCTGTGCGTCATACGAGATCTCATAGCCACTGCAAGAGTTTTATGATGCCTCTGTTCTAGCCTTAGTATTCTATATATAAACATTAAAAACATATAAAATATAGATTAAAAAAATGTTTTTTATGGAACAAATAAAGAAATTAATGACAGAATACGTGTGTTATTCAATCTTGGCTGCCCAGTTTTGATACTCCCTTTTTTTGGTTTGATCATTTTTTGGGTTTCTGCCAGGTACTTGTGACCTGGCTTGGCCACTGCTGGAATCAGGATACTGGGCTAGATGGACCATTGGTCTGACCCCTTATGGCTTCTCTTATGTTCTTATCTACTGATTTCAGTGGCACTTAACTGGTTAATACCTCTGAATATCACCACAGACCACTAAACTCAAAGCTGGGTCTTTTCATGGCTGCCTGCGGGCCAAATTTCTCTTGTTACCTGGCTCAGTTGGAAGTGTACTAGTGAATGACACGGGGACAAAGTTTGTCCCCGTCACCGTGGGTTCTGTCTCCATCCCCATCCTATCTCTGTAGGTTCTGTCTCTATCCCCGCCCCATCCCGTAGGTTATGTCCCCATCCCCACCCTGTCCTTGCGGGCTCTGTCCCCGTCCCAACAGTTACCATGGGTCCCTGTCCCTGTCCCTGTGTCATTCTCTAGTGCATACTAGTGAAGAGGAGGTGGAAGGGAAGAGGAGTATGTGAATTTTTTTCTCTCTCAAACAACTGCATTCTCTCTCCCAGCAATTTCCTCCTCCTCAACGCTCTTTCAAGTTTCATAAGTGCTTGTTATACTACCAATTGTCATGCCATCTTGAAGTTGTACAATACAAAAACATAAAATAGAAAGGAGTAAAAACAATAATATTATAATACTATACAAGATTTCTAATGATGAAAGAATGTTATCATAAGGTACCAAATAAATCCATAGGTACATAAGTAATGCCATACTGGGACAGACCAAAGGTCCATCAAACCGAGCATCCTATTTCCAACAGTGGCCAATCCAGGTCACAAGTGCCTGGCAGAAACCCAGATAGTAGCAACATTCCATGTAGAACCCCAAAGAGCAGCAAGACTCTAAAATTCTAAAGAATAACAAGATTCCATGCAGAATTTCAAAGTGTAGCAACATTCCATGTAGAACCCCAAAGAGTATATAAGTACATAAGTATTGCCATCACTAAGTACAGAATTAAATCAGAGAAAGAGAATCATTTAAAATCAGGAATATGTAGCGCTTATGCTGGTACGAAAAACGGTTTTAGCACATTGGATTTTAGAAGAACCGCCGGCTCTCAACCAGTGGTTGGCTAGAACGCTGCAGATGGCTAGATGGGAAACAGAATGTAGTAAGTCTACTGGAGGGAGAGGACAAGCATATGGCTCTTTATGGAAGTTGTTTGAGGTGCTGTACTCTGCAACAAAGGTGTCTCCAGGAGCGGGGAGGGGGGTGGGGGCTAGACGGGTATAAAAAAAAAGTTAGAAGGAAGAGCAGAGGGGGCATATATATGTTTTCAATGTTTACATGTTTTAAATGTTTATATGTTTTCAATGTTCGCATTTTGAAAGTTGTATTATGATACGGTTACACAATCAAGTGCGTAAGCTGACGCATGTAGTCAATGTATTCACAGTATTTATAGGTTAGTACCGGCTGCTAGTTATTGGAAATAGTTGGCTTCATTGAGCCGGAAAGTGATGTGATGTTTAAATGTTAAATGTCTTTTCTTCTAATAATAAAGATATTTTTTAAAAAATCAGGAATTCCATGCCTCCCAAATCTTTATTGTAAAATAGATGTTCCTGCTTACAGTGTACAGTGTACAGTCTTGCCAGCCCCAAAGATATTAATGTGCCAAATACATAACAAGTGCCCTTTCTCTATTTCCTTTCCCCAGCATTCTCCCCATTCCTCCCTTTCTTCTTTAGCACTCTTTTCTTCCTTTCTACTCCAGACTACACTCCTTGAACATCAAACCCTTCCACATGCTATCTGCAATAACTAGAAATATCGATGCTACCCTTTCCTCCTCCATCATCTGTCCAAATTGGGTCATTTCAAGATGGCTTCATCCTCCATCCAGTTCAGCTATCTGTGTACCCAGTGACTTCCAGAGTTTCCCTAGAAACCTAGTGATTTCTACAAGCTCCAGGACTCTCCAGAAGAAACCTGGATGCCATGGATAGGTCAAACACCAAAAGAAACACCAGGGACCCTGGGCCTAGATCATGTGTTTTCACTTAAAACAGCCCCTTTCCCATTTGAGTTGAGCACTTTAGTACTTGGAAGCTGCCAGGACTTGGACCTTCAGCCCAAGGTGTTCCCTAAAGAGGAAGAGTAGACTCCGATCACCAGGTGGAAGAATGCAAGAGAAGAGCTAAGCACAGGAATACCATGGTCAGGCCCAACACAGAAGTCTGTTACCAAAACTCCAGGCAGACGAAGTGGTCAAAACACAAACTAAAGTCAGAGCTGATACTGCAGTTACATATGCAGAAGACAGGCAAGGGTTGGATTCTGAAGAACAGCAGAAGTACAGCACTGAGGACCTCACAGGTAACATCTATCTGAGGGTATGGAAGCATAGGCGCCAACATTTAAAAAAGATTGGAGGTGCCAAATTACAAATTAGCACTCCTTGGACATAATGAAGGAGTGGAGGAGTGGCCTAGTGGTTAGGGTGGTGGACTCTGGTCCTGGGGAACTGAGTTTGATTCCCACTTCAGGCACAGGCAGCTCCTTGTGACTCTGGGCAAGTCGCTTAACCCTCCATTGCCCCAGGTACAAATAAGTACCTGTATATAATATGTAAGCCGCATTGAGCCTGCCATGAGTGGGAAAGCACGGGGTACAAATGTAACAAAAAATAAAAAAATAAATATTGAGGATGCTCAGCACCCACTGGCAACCACGGAGCTGGCTCCTATGGATAGTAGCTCCAGGCTTTAAATAGGTATAGGGAGCCAATCAGAGAGCATGTATTCCTAAGCACAAATCAAATCAGAGTGCATTCTCGGAGGACCTATCAGGTCAACCCACAACATCGGGCCATGACTAGGAGCAGTATAAAATGCAAGAAGAGGCTACAGTTCACATCTTATGCAAGAGGAACATCCTGGGGGATAAAGTACATGACACTGGAGAGTTCCAGGTGTGTTGATATCTTTACAAAGATGTAAAAAAAATCCCTAAAGTAAGGAAAGAATTACAAACAACTTACGCATCATGCTTCTCCTACATAAGCGCACAACTATGGAATGGACTCCCAAAAGCTGTGAAAACAATCCATGACCATCTAAACTTCAGGAACCCACTAAAAACCAACCTCTTCAAAAAGGCTTACCGTAAATCACCATACCCAGCAACACAGCATAACCAATGATCGTATGGGACAATAAACAATTTTACATTTCCTTCGACCCTCATGGCGCCTGACACACACCTACCTCATCAGACCACAATTTAACTTTGTATTTGTTATCAACCGGCATGGCGAACGCCATTACGGTACTATGTAAGCCACATTGAGCCTGCAAATAGGTGGGAAAATGTAGGATACAAATGTAACAAACAAACAAAGATGCTGGGTTATTTGGTATCTACCCAGTCTCCCAGACAAACCCATATAACTGACAGGGCTTGGTTACCTGACACGCAGAATTACAAGATTACTACTGCCAGCAATTTTTGCAAACACAAGGAAAGGTTATATTGAGTTTCTCCATCCTTTTAAAATCTACATCAATTCTTATTTTATTTTCCTAGCTACAATATTGATTTTTCCTTGTTACAGTGCAAAGCATTAATGTGTAGGTTGTACTTAGGAAACAAAAAGAACCTGCTTTACTAAGCTTTTCCTCCACAGACATAGAATGAGAAATAATCAGGCCCAAAGTCATTATTCTAATGTATTAAATTCTGAAATGTTATTTACCCAGAAATCCCCTGTGATCATTATTCCATTTTGGTATCATAACATGTATTGTACTGTTTTGGGATCTTGCCAGGTACTTGTGACCTGGATTGGCCACTGTTGGAAACAGGATAATGGGCTTGATGGACCTTTGGTCTGTCCCAGTATGGCAACACTTATTTACTTGGGATTCTGAATGGAATCTTGCTACTCGTTGGGGTTCTACTTGGAATGTTGCTACACTTTGAAATTCTGCATGGAATCTTGTTATTCTTTAGAATTCTAGAATCTCGCTACTCTTTGGGGTTCTACATGGAATGTTGCTACTATTTGGGTTTCTGCCAGGTACTTGTGACCTGGATTGGCCACTGTTGGAAACAGGATAATGGGCTAGATGGGCCCTTGGTCTGTCCCATTATGGCAACACTTATGTACCTGCCTTGATTAACAGCTCTCTGGGGATTTTCCCTCATTTTGTATCACCTCCCAATTTACAGTCAATTGATAGTCTTTGACTGGGCTCCTTCTGGAACACCACTATCATCAGCCTTAAGTATAAGCACTTAAAAGTCATTGTTGTGCATTGACTGGGACTCTTTCCTCTCCCCCCCCCCTCCCCTTACCCCCACCTGAGGACTGAAAAATCTGACCTTGGACTTAAACTCATGGCATGCCATAGGGCTACTGAGCCGATCCTCTTGTTTCCTTTTTAAACATATTCTTGAAAAATTAGGGCTCTACAATGAGGACCTAGCACCCCTGTATCCTATTTATATTCGGCTCAGTTCCAATGGGAAGTATTTTCACTTTTAGAGAACTCTATTTGAAATCTTGTAAGTCAAAACATGTTACATTCCCCTTCTGGTTTTCAGAGTCCAAGTGTTTTATTTATTTATTTAGGGTCCCTTTTAAAAAAGCCACACTAGCGATTCCCACTCAGCAAATGCGACAAAGCCCATAGGAATTGAATGGGCTTTGTCGCATTTACTGCGACAGAATTGCTAGTGCAACTTTGCAAAAGGGGCCCTTAGTTAGGTATGTGTTTATTTATTTACTGATTTTTTTTCTTTTTTTTAAAAAGAAATTCACCCAAGGTGGTGTACAACTAGAACAATCTGGACATTGGCAAAAGTCAATTTCAGCAGAGAAAATATTCAAATAACAATACATAATATGCCACACAATATACAATAAAACACCTTACTAGACAGCATAGGGTGTAAACAGAAGTGGAACATATCGACAGATAAGATAGAGTAACAGGAGTCCAGTGGCGTAGCGAGGGCGGCTGCCACCCAGGGCAGTTTGCCACTGCGCACCCCCCCCCCCCCGGGTGCAACATGACACCCCCCCTCAGCGCATCAAATCCCCCTCGGCGCATCACCCAAGCCCCCCCCAAGTGCATTTTTGCCTGCCATTTGCATGCCGCTGGGGGGGGGGGGTGTAAGTAACCTGTTCCGGGGCAGAGGGAGCAGGGAACCAGCGGAGCCGACAGCCCGACACCCCCCCCCAGCGGCGTGCACCCCGGGCGGACCGCCCCCACCGCCCAGCCCTTGCTATACCACTGCAGGAGTCAGGGGCCTTTTTACTAAGCTGCGGTAAAAAGGGCCCTGCGCTAGCAGTGGGTGGCTGTTTTTTGTCACACACTGAGGCCCTTTTTACCACAGCAAGTAAAAAGGTCAAAAAAAGACATGGCCATGTGATAAGATTGCTCTTACTGCATGGCCATGAGGGGGTGAAGCACTTATCACCACCCACTGAGGTGACGGCAAGGGCTCCCGCGCTAACCCAGCAATAACCGGGTAGCACACAGCGCTACCCAATACCTGCCAGGTAAACCCCCTGTGGAATTAAGTAGTAGTAGTAAATGCTGCTCGGTGGGGGAGGAACTACGACCAGTGCACACGTTGGGCTAGCGATAGCTCCAGATTGGTGTGTGGTAAGCCTGCGGTGGGCATACTGCCACTTAGTAAAAGGGCTCCTTTGATCGAAAACAAGGAAGGGGGCCCTTTTACTAAGCCATGTAGGCACTTAACCAGGTCAATTTTGAACTACTACCTGGCCTGGGTGGTAATTCCATTTTTTACGTGCATCCACTAGGAGCGCCAGAAATTTTCTGGCACGCAGCGCTAACCGGGCAGTAATTGGCATTGTACACGCATAGACCACTACCGCCTGGTTAACATGTGAGACCTTACCACTAGGTCAATGGGTGGTGGTAAGGCCTCAGGCCCAAAATGGATGGACACCAATTTTTATTTTGCCGCTCGTCCATTTTCGACCTTTTTTGCAGGTGCGCTGAAAAATGGACCTGCGTGTGTATTGAATACGTACGCCTACACCAGCGCAAGCCGTTTTTTCAGTGTACCTTAGTAAAAGGACCCCAAGGAGACAGAGAATATTGCATGTGAAGTCAGAAAAGGTGCATGACCAGGGCTTTTTCTGAGGGGGTACTTGGGGGTACTGAGTACCAGCACCTTTTTCATTGTCTGCTAAAATTGACCCCATGGTCCCCAAGTTTCAATCAAGCCAAACCACCACAAGGGTGGAGGTACACAAATTCCTACGAAAAGTAGAATCTGAGGAAAGGGGGAGTAGGAGGAGTAGGCTCTTGAACAACACTAGTAGGCGACGTAGGTTAGGAACAGTCTCTTTATTTAAATATACACTCGACTCAACACAGCCGTGTTTCGGCGCTACAGATGCCTTCTTCAGGAGTCTATGAAATAAAACCAAACAATGGTAATATAACAAACATGCAGAACAAAAGTAAAATAAGTGTAGAACGTTAAATGTGTGATAAACATAAATTCCATGTAGAATTAAAAAATTAATAAAAACATTTTTTATAAAAATTTTTTTTATAAAAAAAATATTATTAGTATTGCAGAAATGCTATAATATATATACACATATACATACATATACATACATACATATATACATATATATATATATATATATACACATATACACATAAATACATATATATACACATACATATAAAATCCATACATGTAAAAATACATATACTCAAACATACATGCATATATAGTTTTCAAATATATAATAAATAATTAAATTATTAAAAAATATTAGATTATATATAACATACGATAAAGGTGTTGTATATTACCAATCAAAGAAGGATGACATCTAAAAATTAGCAGAAAAAACATCAAAATGAAGTATAACGAAAAAACTCAAAATAAAGTGAAATAAATAAATAAAACACACTTACAACCAATTAGTAAATAATATATGATATATATGATGTAACCATATAAGTTAAGTATCATACATTATACACACTACACTGTGCATGATCTGATACCTATAGGAGAGGCTAAAATGTGAAGAATAGCATCTTTGGAAAGAGGTTTGGGGGTTTTGTCCTGCTGCAGACTGAAGTCACTGCTTTATCAGCATCTTTTGGGTCATCAGAATTCCAAGTACTGGTGGGGCTTTGTGCACTTGCCAGGTTCAATATCCTGCAGCTCAGACGATCCCATCTGCCAAATAACACAGCGTCTGTAGAGAGGACATCACCGACAGCCAAAACGCACAGGCATAGCACCAACTTCAGAAGTAACTCACAAGAGGGGCAGAGCGACGGGGAAAGTTTTCTTAGGCATAAATCAGCAGGACTGCAAGTGCTAACGAGAGGAGGCAGGTTACATGTTATCCACAAATTACTTTCAGCCAATATTGCTCGCTGGAGAATTACTGGGTACAGTAGAGGACAGGATTCAACAAATGCAACATTGTCCTTAATTTTTCCTAATGAGCTGTTGGGTTTTTTTTTTAAATGTGCTAAGCAGTTAAAGGGGCAAATTAGCACATGCTATTGCCCCATGAGCACATTCTCTGTTAAGGAGCGGGAACCGGATGGGTGGGTAAAGAGCGGGCGCAGTCTGCAAACTGTCTCCGACAGTGGCCAATCCAGGTCGCAATCACCCGACAAGATCCACGGAGCAAAGCATTTTGTACTGCTTGTCCCAGGAATAGTGGATTTTTCCTACGTTCCTTTAATAACATTCTATGGCCCTTTCCTTCAGGAAGCTGTCCAAACCTTTCTTAAACTCTGCTAAGCTAACCGCCTTAACCACATTCTCCGGCAACGAATTCCAGAGTCGAATTAAGCGCTGAGTAAAGAAAAAATTTCTCTTATTTGTTTTAAAGAGATAAGAGAAAAATTCTCTTTACTCAGCGCGTAATTCCACTGTGGAATTCGTTGCCGGAGAATGTGGTTAAGGTGGTTAGCTTAGTGCAGGTGCATTTAGCGCTTCCTCAAGAGGGGACAATTCTATAAGGGCACCTTTTACTAAAGGGTTGCCTTGTAGCAACGGGCTTGCCGTGTGGCAACCCGGAACTATCACTGGCCCAACACGGGTGTGGGTGGTATTTCCACCCACACCGCAGTGGCGTAGCCACAGGTGGGCCTGGGTGGGCCAGGGCCCACCCACTTTGGACTCAGGCCCACCCAAAATCGTGACACTCTTGCTGTGGCTGGTGGGGATCCCCAAACCTTGCCAGCTGAAGATTTTCTCTCCTTGGGCCCCAGCGCTCTTCCAAATGTCAGCCAGCGGCACTTGCCTGGAGACCGGCCCTTCTGCACATGCTCAGTTTTCGCACATGCATAAGCATTGAGCATACACGACAAGCCGGTAGCAGCATCAGTTTGAGGCAAGTGCTGCCGGCTGCCGTTTGGAAGAGTGCTGGCTGCTCGAGGAGGAGGAGGAGGAAATCTTCAGGAAGCAGGGTTTGGGGATCCCCGCCTGCTCATGTATTTAATATTTGGGGTCTGTGGGCAGGGAAGGGTGGAGAGAGGAGCAAACCAGAGGAGGATTGGGGGGATGTGAATTCCATGCCCACCCATCTTGGGCTCAGGCCCACCCAAATTTGACCATCTGGCTACGCCCCTGCCACACCGTGCCCCATTTCCAGTGCTACAGAAAATTGTTCCATATTTTTTACTGCAGCGGTTGCCTGGTGGCAATCGGGCAGCACCATGTGCTGCCAAGTTACCGCTGGGTTAGTGCGGGTGACCTTACCACCACCTCGATGGGTGGCAGTAAGTTCTCCCCCCAAAATGGCTGCACGGCTATTTCTTTTTTCCATCTTTTTACCTTCTGTGGTAAAGGGGGATCCTGCACACAGCAAAAACATGTGCGGCTGTTAGCGCAGGGCCCCTTTTACCGCAGCTTAGTGAAAGGGCCCCTAAAAGAGGTGCTAACGTTTACATACCCCTTAGTAGCCTTTATACATGTACATAAGTACATGTGGCCTAGTGGTTAGGGTGGTGGACTTTGGTCCTGGGGAACTGAATTCGATTCCCACTTCAGGCACAGGCAGCTCCTTGTGACTCTGGGCAAGTCACTTAACCCTCCATTGCCCCATGTAAGCCGCATTGAGCCTGCCATGAGTGGGAAAGCGCGGGGTACAAATGTAACAAAAATAAAATAGATACTATTGGAGATTCTACATGGAATGTTGCTACTATTGGAGATTCTAAATGGAATGTTGCTATTGCACTAGCAACATTCCATGTAGAAGGCTGTGCAGGCTTCTGTTTCTGTGAGTCTGACGTCCTGCACGTATGTGCAGGACGTCAGACTCACAGAAGCAGAAGCCTGCGCGGCCACATTGGTGATCTGCAAGGGCCGACCTCTCAATGGAATGTTGCTAGATAACAACATTCCATGTAGAATCTCAAATAGTAGCAACAGTGGAGGAGTGGCCTAGTGGTTAGGGTGGTGGACTTTGGTCCTGAGGAACTGAGTTCGATTCCCACTTCAGGCACAGGCAGCTCCTTGTGACTCTGGGCAAGTCACTTAACCCTCCATTGCCCCAGGTACAAATAAGTACCTGTATACAATATGTAAGCCGCATTGAGCCTGCTATGAGTGGGAAAGCACAGGGTACAAATGTAACAAAAAAAAAAAAAGTACATAAGCATTGCCATGCTGGGACAGACCAAGGGTCCATCGAGCCCAGCACCCTGTCACTGACAGCGGCCAAAAGAACAAGCAATTAGTCCCACCCATCCTAGAAATACTGTAGTGTTCCCTCGTCCATTCAATAACATTCTATGGCCTTTTCCTCCAGGAAGCCGTCCAACCCTTTTTTGAAGTCCGCTAAGTTAACCGCCTTAACCACCTTTTCCGGCAGCGAATTCCAGAGTTTAACTATGCGTTGAGTGAAGAAACATTTCCTCCGATTCGTTTTAAATTTACCACACTGCAGCTTCATCGCATGCCCCCTTGTCCTAGTATTTCTGGAAAGCGTAAACAGACGCTCCACATCGACCCGTTCCATTCCACTCATTATCTTATAGACCTCTATCATATCTCCCCTCAGCCGCCTTTCTCCAAGCTGAAGAGCCCCAACCTCTTCAGCCTATCCCGATAAGGAAGTCGTCCCATCCCCTGTATCATCTTTGTCGCCCTTCTCTGCACCTTTTCCAATTCCACTATGTCTTTTTTGAGGTGCGGCGACCAGAATTTATTACAGAATTCATATTCCACACTATCTAGAATTCTGGGTGGATTACAATAGTGTATGCATTAGATAAAATAATAATAATTTAAAAAATCATAGTATAAAAACCAAAGTAGCCATACAATTACCCACTATAACACCTGGCCTCTATCTGAACTAAATAAACATTATACAGGATTTACAGTTCTGGCAATTGCAGCATGCCAGAAAACATACATACGTGGAGGGGCATAATTGAACGAAAACGTCTATCTCCATGGGCGTTTATCTCCGAGAATGGGTCCGTGAAGGGGCGGACCGAACCGTATTTTCGAAAAAAAATAGACGTCCATGTTTTATTCGACAATTTGTGAGTTGGGCGTTTTTGTTTTTCAGCGATAATGGAAAATGAAAGCGCCCAGCTCAAAAACGAATAAATCCAAGGCATTTGTTCGTGGGAGGGGCCAGGAGTCGTAGTGCACTGGTCCCCCTCACATGCCAGGACACCAACCGGGCACCCTAGGGGGCACTTTTACAAAAACAAAAAAAAAAGGTAAAAGAGCTCCCAGGTGCATAGCACCCTTCCCTTGTGTGTTGAGCCCCCCAAATCCCCCTCAAAACCCACTGCCCACAAGTCTACACCATTACTATAGCCCTAAGGGGTGAAGGGGGGCACCTACATGTGGGTACAGTGGGTTTGGGGGGGTTGGACGACTAAGCATTAAGCAGCACAATTGTAACAGGTGGGGGGGGGGATGGGCCTGGGTCCACCTGCCTGAAGTCCACTGCACCCCCTAACAACTGCTCCAGGGACCTGCATACTGCTGCCAGGGAGGTGGGTATGACATTTGAGGGTGAAAATAAAAAGTTGTGAAACATCATTTTTTGTGGTGGGAGGGGGTTAGTGACCACTGGGGGAGTCAGGGGAGGTCATCCCTGATTCCCTCTGGGGGTAATCTGGTCATTTAGGGCACTTTTTGGAGCCTTATTCGTGAAAAAACAAGGTCCAGGAAAAGTGCCCTAAATTCTAGCTACAAACGCATACTTTTTTTCCATTATCGGCGAAAGGCACCTATCTCTCCTCAGCCGATAACCACGCCCCAGTTCCACCTTCGCCATGCCTCCGACACACCCCCGTCAACTTTGTACGCTTCCGCGATGGAGTGCAGTTGAAAACGTCCAAAATCGGCTTTCCATTATACCAATTTATTCGTTTTTGTGAGATAAACGTCTATCTCCCGATTTGAGTCGAAATCTAGGCGTTTTTCTCTTTCAATTATAAGGTGGATAGTAACATAGTAGGTGACGGCAGAAAAAGACCTGTATGGTCCATCCAGTCTGCCCAGATTAAACTGAGTTTACGCTATAAGCCTCTTGAAATATCAGGGTCTTTAACAAAGATTTAAGGTCCTTTATAACTAAGAAGAAATTGAATTTTGCCTGGAAGTGCATTCCACAACTGAGGACCTTTAATGTAAAAAATGGAATTCCTAAATTCCCCCAAAAAGACAGAATGGAAGGAGGGTACATGTAAAATGTTTTGATGATGAAGAACATAGCAAACAAAAGGGCTGATGAAGGTGTAAAGTGGACGCAAAAATAGGAGAAAGCTTACCACGTAAACCCTCAAAAACCAACATCACAATCTTATAATGAACACACGATTCTATTGGTAACCAATGAAAGACAATTAAAGATGGAGTGACGTGCTCAAATTTAGAAATTCCTTTAATTACACAAGCAACAGCATTCAATGTGGACTGAAGAGATCTTATGAATCTCTTAGGAGCTCCCATCAATAAACTATTACAGTGGTCAAAATGAGGAATGACAATACTTTGAACTACCAGTCAGAAATTATCCAGGGTTAAGGAAATCTTTCCGACATCTGAGTACTCTCAGTTTTGCAAAGATTGTTTCGATAATCTTTCGCACCTGTTCTTGCATTGTGAGTGACTGATCAAGAATAACTCCCAAAGATGTTACTTTCCAAACAAATTGTAATTCAACATCGCCAATTGTACAGGATTTGGGAAATGAGGAAATGGGAGAATTGTCCAACAGTACTACCTGCATCTAATATTGAATTTTAATCGCTTACTAAGGGGCCCTTTTACTAAGTCGCGTATGCGTCTATGCGCACCCAATGTGCGCCAAAATGGAGTTACCGCATGGCTACCACTTGGCTCTTGCGGTAATTTCATTTTTGGTGCATGTCCGATACGCGTGTTTGAAAAATAATTTTATTTTCAGATGTGTGTATCAAATGTGCGCCAAGAGGCATTTATTTTTTGTTACATTTATACCCTGCACTTTCCCACTCATGGCAGGCTCAATGCGGCTTACATGGGGCAATGGAGGGTTAAGTGACTTGCCCAGAGTCACAAGGAGCTGCCTGTGCTGGGAATCAGCAGCAACATTCCATGTAGAGGTCGGCCCTTGCAGATCACCAATGTGGCCGCGCAGGATGTGCAGGACGTCAGACTCACAGAAAAAGAAGCCTGCGCAGCCTTCTACATGGAATGTTGCTAGTGGAATAGCAACATTCCATTTAGAATCACCAATAGTAGCATCATTCCATGTAGAATCTCCAATAGTATCTATTTTATTTTTGTTACATTTGTACCCTGCGCTTTCCCACTCATGGCAGGCTCAATGCGGCTTACATGGGGCAATGGGGGGTTAAGTGACTTGCCCAGAGTCACAAGGAGCTGCCTGTGCCTGAAGTGGGAATTGAACTCAGTTCCTCGGGACCAAAGTCTACCACCCTAACCACTAGGCCACTCCTCCACTCCATTTGACACAGGTAGGTCATTTCCGCCTGGTTACCATGTCAGACTTTACCACTAGGTCAATGGCTGGCGGTAAGGTCACATACAAAAAATGGACACCGGGCAATTTAAATTTTTGCGCACATCTGTTTTCGGTAAAAAATTTTAAAAGGCATTTTTTGCAGGTGCGCTGAAAAATGATTCTGCACGCGCCCAAAACACACTCCTACACTCCTACAGGACATTTTCAGCGCACCTTAATAAATATAACTGACAATTTATCATTAGGAGTGACAATTTCATAAAACCAATAGTTTTCGAATAAGGCTATACAACTTTGAAAATATATTGAATATCATAAGCATAGATCCTGTAATCAACTCTGGGGTCTTTTCACTAAGGTGTGCTGAAAAATGGCCTACGATAGTGTAGGTGTGGGTTTTACGCATGCACAGATCCATTTTTCAGCGCACCTGTAAAAAAATGTCTTTTAAAATTTTTTGCTGAAAATGGACATGTGGCAAAATCAAAATTGGCATGCGTCCATTTTGAGTCTGAGACCTTACTGCCAGCCATTGATTTAGTAGTAAGGTCTCACATGTTAACTGGGTGGTAATGACCTATTTGCGTAGAATGCCACTTGACGCGTGTAGCTGATGTGCGACAAAAATAAAAATTATTTTTCGGACGCGCATAGTGGACCCGCATAAAACATGAAATTACCGCAAGGGCCACGTGATAGCCAGACGGTAGCTCCAAATTGGCGCAAGTTGAGCACGCAAAGGCGCCTTTGCGGCTTAGTAAAATGGCCCCTAAGAGTATTTAACTGCAAACATAAAGGTTTCAAAAAAGTATTAAAAAGCATTGCATGATCCCTGTGGTACCCTAAAGAAATGTCCAGAAAAGAAGAATAATTATTCTCACTGCTGATCCTAAATTGCCTGTCAGATAGGAAAGACTGGAACCATTTAAAAACAATCTCTTCAAGTCCAACTGCTTTTAAACGCCGCAGTAAGATCTCATGACTTACCATATCAAAAGCAGCAGTGTAAAACTGGTACCTTTATCAAAGCCAGCACGTTACAGAATCTAACACAGAGACCAGTAAAGTCTCTGTGAGGCCCTTTTACCAAGGCGCATGGGCACCTATGTGAGTCCAACACTTGTCAAATTAGAATTACCACCTGGCTACCGCGTGCCCCAGGCGGAAATTCTATTTTTGATGCATGTCCAAAACACCCGGCAGAAAATATTTTCTATTTTCTACACGTGGCGTTAACCGGGCGGTAATCGGCAGTGTATGTGCGCTGATGATTACCACCCGGTTAACACGTGAGACTTTATCGCTTAGTCAATGGGTGGCGGTAAGGTCTCAGGCCCAAGATGGACGTGCGCTCATTTTAATTTTCAAAGCAAGGAGGAGGAAAAGTAGGCTCTTCCAAGAAACCGGAGAAGACGTATGTTGAAAATCAAATCTTTATTCCAAGAAAAACACTGACACACTTGACTCTGACTCGACACAGCTGTGTTTCGGCGCTGAAATGCGCCTTCATCAGGAGTCTTATAATGTGTAGCTGGCCATTATATGATGATGTTATATCAGAAATAGCTATTGCCCGATGTCTCTACCAAGGATGATCTCCGTGGTGTGCGAGTCACTCCAATGTATCACTTCTTCTTGTTTTAATTTTGCCGCATGTCCATTTTCGGCCAAAAAAAAAAAAAGGCCTTTTTTGCAGGCATGCTGAAAAATGGACCCTGCACGCATCCGATA
This sequence comes from Microcaecilia unicolor, assembly GCF_901765095.1. Lineage (NCBI taxonomy): Eukaryota > Metazoa > Chordata > Amphibia > Gymnophiona > Siphonopidae > Microcaecilia > Microcaecilia unicolor. The sequence continues at coordinate 221,965,975 of NC_044038.1, read as the reverse complement.
CACACGCCTTCACCAGCGCAGGCCATTTTTTTGGCATGCCTTAGTAAAAGGCTCCCTGTACCGTGTCCACAATGAAAACCAAATTGATTCTTATCGAACACTTCCTGTTTGGCGGGACAAATCAGAGAGAGTGCTCCGGGGCAGGCTGCACTGCTGCGGCTCTATAGAAACTACTTTTGAAGATACACAGTCAGGGCCTGGTGGGGATTGACTCAGTGCACCCACGGGCTGGCGGAGAGAGGGGAGGGAGTGAGGGAACAATTTTGGACATCGGATATGGAAGGGAGGGAGAGAGAGGAGCTGGTCCAGGTGAGGGCTGGAGGGAAGCCTCAATTTATGCACGGGTGACAGGATTTTTTTAACCATTTTTAGCTCTAAAACTGCTCTTGACTTATGCATGGGATCGACTTGTAGTCACGCATATATGGTAGTACTTTTTGTGGCAGAGAGCGCCCCCAATAGTTAACAGAGAGGTTTTGCAGTTAACCGCATGTTAATTATGGCCATTAACCCAGAGTAACTGAAAAAACCTTACTGCAGTTTCTAAAGAGGGGCCTCGATGTTTTCCAGGTGACATGATGGTATAAGGATTTTTCATGAACAGCATTTTACACACTGATTTTACTACAAGGAAAGCTAAAAATACACGCTAGAAAATAGTTTCATGTTTTATGTTTAGCCTCGCAGCAATTTCTGGCCAGAGAGCTACTCAAACATTCAGGGAGAACTGCAAAAAGAGGGTTGATGGGAAATTTCACAATGAAGTCTCAGACATACCGAGGTGTTTGCATTTGAAGGAAAAAGCTGGCTCCCAACATTACCCTTCAGATAAAGTTAATGCTCGGAGATGAATTATTTTCTTGAGTACCCACAAATTCAAATGATGTGCACCTCAGAAGTTATGGGAACAACTTTTAAAAAATTTTATACAGGGAGGGAGCATTTGGATCATTTCCACCCACCCCACCAGGAAATGTGGAGAGTGGAAAGCATTGATTGCAAATATTTTCCACTTCTATGAACAATATAAGCCAGTGCAGGACCGATCTTAGGGGCAATTTTACTAAAGGATGGTAAGCTCCAAGGTACGGTTAGTGCATGAGAAAAGGCTTAGCACAAAAAATGCATTAAAGCGTTTAGCCTGGACCGATATACTCATATCACCCCTCTCCTCAAGTCACTTCACTGGCTTTCAATCAGGTACCGCATACAGTTCAAGCTTCTCCTACTAACCTACAAATGCACTCGATCTGCAGCCCCTCCTTACTTCTCTACCCTCATCTCCCCGTAACCTCCGCTCTCAAGACAAATCCCTCCTTTCAGTACCCTTCTCCACCACCGCCAACTCCAGGCTCCGCCCTTTCTGCCTCGCCTCACCCCATGCCTGGAATAAACTCCCTGAGCCCATACGCCAGGCCCCCTCCCTGCCCATCTTCAAATCCTTACTCAAAGCCCACCTCTTCAATGTCGCCTTCGGCACCTAACCACTACACCTCTACTCAGGAAATCTAGACTGCCCCAACTTGACATTTCGTCCTTTAGATAGTAAGCTCCTTTGAGCAGGGACCGTCCTTCCTTGTTAATTTGTACAGCGCTGCGTAACCCTAGTAGCACTCTAGAAATGTTAAGTACTAGTAGTAGTAGTAGTTAGCTGTAATTTCTCTACTGTTATCCACAAAGTATGAGATAACTATTTTTTAAAAGCTATTTTTGGAGGGGGGCATGTCGTGGGTGCAGAAGGGAGAGGAGAAACCGCAGAAGACAGAGGTATATACAGAGAGGAGTAGTGTGACCAAGAAGACTCTTCCAAAAACACCAAGAAGATGGGCACTGTGTTTCGGCTAAGTGCCTGCCTCAGGATACTCTTTGTAATAAGTGGAAGTATGTGTGCTTGAAAATCTATAGCATTGGCTATCTTTAAAAAGACACGAAGTGCAGCTCAAACGAGATCGCAGTGGTCGTAGTAAAGGTGAGTATGGGCATTCCTGCACTATCTGGCTAGTGTGTTATGATTAGCACATGCTAACTGAGTGGAGGAGTGGCCTAGTGATTAGAGTACCAGTCCTGCGTAAGGTGAGTGGAGTTGGGAGACTGATACAGTTGTAGATGTTATGAAAACATGATTGACAGTTGTCTTATGCATGGGGGTGGAGCTTGGATGGGATAAAAGCATCTGAATCACTGAGAGAATGGTCTGTTGCCCACACCCGCTGCTGAGACCCAAGAAGCTTAAGGGGGTGTCCTGTCCTGGCGTAAGAAGCAAGGGCTGCATAAAAAAAGTGGTTGTCTTGCTTTTTTCACCTTCAGTGTATTAGGACTGTGAAGTGCGTAATCACTCATGATGCATTACGCATCCTCCTTCATGCCTTTGTTGTGAGCGCTGGAAATGGCACGAGCAGGAGGTGGGAACTACTGTCGGGCTGCTGTGATAGCCTGGCGGTACTTCCCTTTTAGTGAGCAGTAAGCCCATGTTGGGCTTAATCGCTGCTTTGTAAAAGGGCCCCATAATGTGCTATTTCTGCACTGATTTTTCAGCATGGAAAATTATTATCCTATGCATCCAGCTTCTCCTTCTTGGGCAGCCAGCTTTGGAACGCTCTGCCAAGATCCATCTGAAAAGTCAACGACCATCTACCCTTCAGGAAAATGTTGAAGACCCACCTCTTTAAGAAAGCTTACTGAACTGACTGTACGTAATCCACTTGATCCTGGTCCTGAGGTCTGTTATACCTTTGACTTTATCTCCCAAGTCTACTCATGCACTTCCCTCTATCCTTCCTTATCATCCTTCCTATTCCTTATCCTTCCCTATCTCTTTTGATTTTGATATTCTACCTATTTGCTTGCCTCTATTTTTTTTATTTTTTAGCTCACATTTCCTCAGAACCTCACAATTACTACTTTTACTACAACTTGTAAGATTCTCATCTAGATTTTGTAACTGTATTTACTATGTAAGCCGCATTGAGCCTGCAATGTGTGGGAAAGTGCGGGGTATCAATGTAATAATAATAATAATTATTATTATTATTATAGCAGAAGCATGGCACCAAAATGGGCCAAAAATGGCAGATCTCCACGGAACTACATTTACGTACCTAAGAGTTTTCGCACAGATCTGAAAAGGGGGAGGAGTAATGATGGGAGGGATATGGGTGGGTCGGGGCATTCCCTTAAAATGCACACCATGTTATAGAATTAGGGGGATCTGCACCTAATTTGCACATTGGGATTTACACAAGGGTTAGTTGGTGTAAGTCTTTGCACCCAAAGTTGGGCATGGATTCCGACACTACGTGCTATTCTATAAAGAGCACCCATCCATCTAGCGCTGATTTTTTTTACGCCATGTACTAAATCTAGCCCAAGTGCCACGCAGCCCATTGTATGGCAGTTAATATACACTAATTTGTTAGCGCAAACTAACTGCTGGATTCTATGTAGCACGCCTAGCATTCCACGCTGAAATCTAATCCTATTTCATAACAACGTACATCACGTAATTGGCTTAACAAGCTAATCAGTGTTGATAACAGAATCTAAGAAGCAATAATGAGCACTAATTGGCAATAATTAGAATTTACATACACAACTCGCTAAGCTTATTCTGTAACGAACTGTGCCTAAATTCTAATGTGCGCAGTTCAAAAGGGGGGCATAGTTATAGGTGGGGAAATGATCGTTTTGTGGGCATTCCAAAATTTATATGCATAGTTACAGAATATAGCACAGTGCTCATAAATCTATGTTCAGGGATTTATGCTGCATTTTCATTGGTGTAAATGGAGGCGCATATTTTTAGGCACTGGGATATTATTATTATTATTATTAGTTACATTTGTATCCCACATTTTCCCACCTTTTGCAGGCTCAATGTGGCTTACATATAACCATACGCCAAGCCCCCTCCCTGCCCATCTTCAAATCCTTGCTCAAAGCCCACCTCTTCAATGTCGCTTTCGGCACCTAACCATTATACATCTATTCAGGAAATCTAGACTGCCCTAATTTGATTGACTGCACTTCTTTGTCCTTTAGATTGTAAGCTCCTTCAAGCAGGGACTGTCCTCTGTGTTAAATTGTACAGCGCTGCGTAACCCTGGTAGCTCTTTATAAATGTTAAGCAGTAGTAGTAGTAGTAGTTAGCAGATTACGGTTTGAACAAATACATAGTATGAATGAATACAAAGTGATATTGTGGTATAATGAGGTATATGTATGGTAGGAAACAGTTGGGGGGAACTTAGAGAGGGAAAGGGGGAAGAAGAGTCAGGTAATGTCCTTTGCAGTCTTTGGTTATGTTGTGTCGCAAGTGACCGATATTTTTATGTTGGGTCAGTAGGTGGTGACGCTGGTATTTGGAGAATAAAACCGTCTGTGCCCTGAGAAAGGCAGGGACAAATCAAACTCGGATATACATATAACGTATTACATACCATGTAAAATGAGTTTATCTAAGTGTATTCTATATATGGTGCCTAAATCTTGGTGCCGCTTATAAAATACGCTTAGCTGAATATGTTTATCGTGCGGATGTTTTACGCCCCTAAATCTTTAGCACACCTTAGTAAAAAGATCCCTGAATGCCTTGGAATCGTGCTTTGGTCCATTATAACTGTCCTTCGTTCTTCTAAACATGTCTGAAAACTGATTGAATTTCTCTATTTATCAACGGCTGATGATTCTCTTATTGGACCAAAATCTGCAAAAAGTCAGTCGATATAGGCTGTGATGCACTGCCAAGCCTAGAAACTTTGAAAGACGGCCAGTTGTAATGGTAATGCTGATTCACATCCAAGACGAACTAAGTTTTCATTCCCTTGTGCTACACAGTTCTTTCAAGTGTCATACGGTAGTCGTCAGCACTTTTCAATATTTACATGGCCCTTGGAGTCTGGGAAATCTCATTCCAGTCACACTTCTTTGAAGTCAAATTCAAACACACGGTACCTTTGAGATTAAAGCTTTGACCACACTACAAAAATGTCACTGCCTTCTAAGGTGGGATCCAAGCCATGGTCTCTTTGTGGAAAGAATAAATTATATTGTGCTAAAGTTATGTTTTATTCGTTTACATATCTTACAAACTGCTCCAAAATGGTAAAGAAATCTCTACCAATTGTATGAGCAATTAGAAGCCCTTTTACTAAGTCACGTAAGAGCCTAAGTTTGTCCAATGAGCGCCAATTCTGAGTTACTGGCCAGCTACTGCGTGTGCTGGGTGGTAATTTCATTTTGGCACATGTCCCCTATGTGCATCAGAAAATAATTTTTATTTTCTGGCACGCGGCACTATGGGCGGTAAAAAGCATTTGACGCGCGTAGACCCTTTTCTGCCCGGTTAACGTGTGAGACCTTACCGTTAAGTCAATGGCTGGCAGTAAAGTCTCAGACCCAAAGTGGACGCACATCAATTTTCATGTTGCCGTATGTCCATTTTCGGTCAAAAGAAAAAGGCATTTTTACAGGTGGGCTAAAAAAATGATTCTGCGCGCATTTATAACACACACCTACGCTACCGCAAGCCATTTTTCAGCGCACCTCAGTAAAAGGGCCCCTTAGAGAATTAAAAGGAAAAAAAGACCTTTTCAATATGAGTAAAGTGATTTGTATTTTCTTTATTTGATTTGCATTTGCAGTTGTCAACACCGCTGTTTGGTAAGCTTATTTAGGTATATTGAAAAAATGGTCAACATAAGTACATAAGTACATAAATATTGCCATACTGGGAAAGACCAAAGGTCCATCGAGCCCAGCATCCTGTTTCCAATAGTGGCCAATCCAGGTCATAAATACCTGGCAAGGTTCCCAAAAAGTACAAAACATTTTATACTGCTTATCCTAGAAATAGTGGATTTTCCCCAAGTCCATTTAATAACGGTCTATGGACTTTTCCTTTAGGAAGCCGTCCAAACCTTTTTTAAACTCCGCTAAGCTAACCGCCTTTACCACATTCTCTGGCAACGAATTCCAGAGTTTAATTATACGTTGAGTGAAGAGGGATTTTCTCAGATTCGTTTTAAATTTACTACATTGTAGCTTCATCGCATGCCCCCTAGTCCTAGTATTTTTGGAAAGCGTGAACAGTACATTTGGATAAAATGTCAAAGCAGTGGTGTAGACACAGGGGGACCTCGGGGGCTTGGGTCCCCTCACTTTCGGCTGGGGACCCCTCTGATTTCCTGGCTGGTGAGGATGCTAAGCCCCGCCAGCTGAAGACTTCTTCTGCCTGTGTCGGCCTGCAACAGCACTTATTCAGCAGGCAGACTGCCACTAGTAATGGCTGTTTCGCACATGCTCAGTTCAGATCTATATGCTTTTGTCATACATGACATGGAATAACCTCTATTTAAAAAACCACTCTTTTAGAATCATAGACTGCCTGTCAAAATCTTTTGAATCTGAACATAATCTGTGTAAATGTAAGAATTGACTCATTGGCAAATTCTCCTTTAGCGCATGACTGTGACTGCTGTAAATATGTAAGAGCTTATTGATGTCTGTTGGTTTTCTGAAAATGCAAGTATAGAATTGACCATTGTGAAATCTGATAAGAGTATCCCAAAAAAATAATGTCTCTGGTGTCAAAATATATTCAACCACTGATGAAAAATTTATGGTTAAAGCAATTTTTATTGAGTGTCAGCAAAATACAAGTACAATCGAAAGTAGCGATACAGCTAACAGTGGCAGAACAGCAATCAAAGGTGATTGACCAGGGAGGAGGGACGAGGAATCAGTGCGTGAAGATACGCCAGGGGCATAGCCAGACTTCAGCGGGAGGGGGTACATTTTAGCCCCCCCCCCCCGGTGCCGCTGACCCCCCCCACCATTTTTGACCCTCTCCCAGCCGCTACCCCGCCGCCACCACCACCTTTGACCCCCCCCCCCCCGGTGCCAACCCTTTCGACCCCCCTTCCCCCCACCGCCAACCCTCCCCCGCCACTGCCTTCGTGTACTTTTGCTGGCAGGGGTTGGGGAGCCCCGCCAGCAAAGGTACCCGATGGTGGTGGCGACGGGAGGGGGGGTCGAGAGGATTGGCGGTGGCGGGGGGGGGCAGGGCCAAATCTACGGGGTCCCATGCCCCCTGGCCCACATAGCTACGCCCCTGAGATACGCATTGAAATGTTCCTTGTCAAATAACGCCAGTTCCAGTGAAGTGTTAGAAAACTTGAAGGTGGTGCAAAACCCATCGTTGATGTGCCTCATGCCCATTGATGAAAATGAATAACATGATCTAAATCTCTCCTCCATATCATAAAAATGCTGTCTGTGTATTTTCTCCACAATAATATAAATTCATCAAAATGGTTATTGCCTAGATGTGTCTTTTCAAAATGAACACAACAAAACAACAGCAAAAGTGACAAAAAGGAGTCCAAATGATGAACGTGTAAAGATGTGATGCTTTATTGTGTTCAGGGAGTGACTCAACACAACTTCAGGTTTTAGCTAAAAAGCCTTCAACAGGAGTCTAAAAGCAAAATATCACACATAAAAAAAACACAGCAGAAAAATATACAAACATCAAATATTCATTTAAATCATGGTTTTAAATATAAATATATAAATATCATCATTTGGAATCCTTTCTGTCACTTTCGTTGTTGTTTTGTTGTTCTTAGACTTTGCAAAGGTTTTTTTTTTTTTTGTGTGTGTCATTTTCAAAATGAACAACATACAAATTGCAATGTCAGGAGCCGTAGTAGCCCCTATTGCTGTACATTTAATTTGTTTATAAAAATTTCCATCGAAACAGAAAACCTTCTTTGTTAACGTAACACCGGCTGGTTCTATTACAAATTCTGTTGGCATTCTAGAAAGGCCTCTATTCCCCAAAACCTCTCTAATGATGTTAATTGATTCCAGTTGGGGAATATTGGTGAAAATGACTCAATATCCATGTTGAAGGGAATTATTTCCTCATTATCCAGTGGGAACATTTCTAAAATGTTAATGATGTGAGTGGAATCATGAATATATGAAGGTGCCAAATGAACAAAAGGCCTCAGGAATCTATCCATAAAAATAGTTCTATAAGACAACTGAAGGTAGATGTTAGGGTTTTCTGCAAGGCGCTGTCAACTTGTCTATAACTAACAGGTGTTACTGGATGTTTCACCTTCAGAAAACCAACCTAATTCCCTGGGAGTTAAGAAACTACTTTTTCCTTTCAAGCCAACAATAAGGTCCAATATCTTTGTCTTAATCTTGTCAAGGTTGCTAATTTCTTTCAAATTAATTTTTTCATAGGCTTCAATAATTAGGTTAAGAAGTATGTGAGGAACTCACTCTGAACCTCTTCTTATCACCAATAGGACTGTATGATTCGCTGTTTCTTTGGAAACAACTTTCTCATAAATTTAATCAGGTCAGTCCTCACATTTAGGGCATTATAAGAAGGACTGAGTATAAAAGGTAGACCTTTAATTAATACGTTCTCTTCAATTGGAGAGAGTATCCTATTTGATAGATTTAATACTGAATTTGATAACTGGACAGAGATCTCCTGGGTATTCCTCTCCCTCTTGTGGGATAAAAGCTTCCTCTTTTTCCTGAACTCACTGTTTTTTAAAATCCTTTCATTGGTTGTTTCCTTCCAAATATCGTCCAAATGCAAATCCTTCCTGTGGTTATGGGGGCATAATCGAACGGGGGAGCCCATCTCTAAAGACAGCCCCGTAAAGGGGCATCCCCAACCGTATTATCGAAACAAGATGGGCATCCATCTTTCGTTTCGATAATACGGTCAGGGACGGCCAAATCTCAAACATTTGGGTCGACCTTAGAGATGGCCGACCTTGGTTTTCGCCGATAATGGAAACTAAGGAACAGCATCTCAAAAACGGCCAAATCCAAGCCATTTGGTCATGGGAAGAGCCAGCATTTGTAGTGCACTGGTCCCCCTCACATGCCAGGACACCAACCGGGCACCCTAGGGGGCACTGCAGTGGACTTCAGAAATTGCTCCCAGGTGCATAGCTCCCTTTCCTTGGGCGGTCTTGCGAGAAGGAAGCCCATCTCCCGATTTGTGTCGAAAGATGGGCGCCCTTCTCGTTTGAAAATGAGCTGGTTTGTGATGTAGGAGTCATAAAAAGAGGAGATGAAAGGTCATAATGTTCCTCAGAATCATTTCTAACCCTCTTTTTATTTCTTTCATAACTTGGACAAGCATTTGTATTTCCCCCATTAGCAACCTTTCCCTAGTTTCAGATCTAACTGGTTTCCTGTCTCTGTGGTGTTTATCTCTGTTGATTTCTTCCCACAGATATATAGAACCATTTTTATAATCTATATTATCTCTCCTAAATTTGCCCAATTTTAATTGTTTGACGTCTAAAAAGCATGTTGAAATAAAATCATTTTCATGCCCTATTAGCCTCAGTACCCTGTTACAAAATTACCCTCAAAATGGGTGAAACCCCTTAGCTCTACTGGCCCTCAGGTAGCACTGAAATGCTGGAATAGTTTGCCAACAGAGACTGCCATGGATGTTTATTTATTTAAAATACTTATATTCCACATGATCTTAGCATTTTTCAGCAGATTATACATAAAATATACACAATAAAATAAACCAAATATAATACATAATAAAACCAACAAACATAAACACTGAAATCATATGCTCTATGCAAGGATTCTGGTAGGACAGGAGTTGCAATATCTGCATTTTGGTAGGGACAGGAGTTGAAACATCTGCATTCTATGTGTTCTATGCATGGATTCTAGTAGGGGCAGGAGATGAAACATCTGCATTCTGCTTCCACTAATAAGGATGCACATTCACAGTGGAAGCTAGTGTTTTAACTAAGGATAAAAGTTTTTTGTTGTCAAGAACATCTTGACCTATTAGGCTGCTATAGTATTGGCAAATTGAGTTTGCTACCTTCTTTTTGTAGAATTGGAGGGCTGACTTCCATTTGGATTTATCAGTAGTATCTTTGTTCTTTCTCCATTGCTTTTCAAGGCATCAACATTCCTTTTTTTTAGGATGTATAGTTCCTCTGTAAACCATGGTGAATTTCTAGACGTCTTGACCTTTTTAGTGACAAATGGAGCAATTTTGTCTAGCATGGCTTTCACCTTGGTGTCCCAGCAGGATTTGATCTAACCATGTGTAGGAGATGGGGTAGTGAGGGAATCTGTTAGCTCAGACCAGAGAGTGTCCTGGTCGATTTTACCTCTGGTGGAGAGGAGTTTGGATGTCTGATTCACTTCTACCTCACCTGACCTCAACACAATCTTATATTTGCTATCAACCGAAATGGCAAACGCCTTTACGGTACTTTGTAAGCCACATTGAGCCTGCAAATAGGTGGGAAAATGTGGGATATAAATGTAATTAATAAATAAGAATATTGAACCATCTGCATTATATATGCTCTATGCATGGATGTTGATAGGAACAGGAGTTGAAACATCTGCATTCTATGTGTTCTATGCATAGATTCTAGTAGGGGCAGGCAGTCAAAACATCAACATGGATTCTGGTGGTGATAGGAGTTGAAACATCTCCATTCTGCTATGGACAGAAGTTAAAATACCCGCATTCGATATACCATATGCATAGATGCTGGAACGGACAGCAACAACATGCCTCGATGTTTCCGGAAGCTAGACGCTGTGTGTGTTTTTTTTTTTTTTACAGCTAAATGAATCACTTCTACATGTATACATAATGTTAGGTAAATATGAATTTTGTCTGAAAAAAGAGGTAGGATAATGTGGGATACAAAATGCAATAAATAAATAAATATTTGAACAAATGCCTTGGGCTGGCAGAAATGCAAAAAATGAGAGAGATAATGAATGATAGCAAGAGCTGGGTTGGAAAGATTGGATACTGAAAGGAGACAGTGCCAGGGGTGAGGTTAAAGAAGGACGAGGTGAGATTTAAGTAACTGGTAGAGATCTCTTGGTAAGAATTGCTAGAGGTGTTTTTTTTTTAAATAAATTATTGACGAAAGAGTACTTTTTTCCACTAAAGCCTGTCCTTATTTCAGTGTGCAGGCAGAGTACAGCCAATAAAAGCAGCACTTTATTTATTCAGACATAGAAGTTCAGTTATGTCTAGTCTCTATGTTACATCAAAACCCTCTCTAGCCAAGGGCTTACCTCACTAGTTCTGTCTACTTTTTCTCATAAATTAATGCAGGGCGGTTTTTAATTTTTTTTCCATCAAAGTTCAGAACAGTAACCAGAAAAAGTATATCTGAGATTTCTTATATTAAAAGTTGTCAAGTTAACATAGAGGCCGAGATGCTACAAATGCAGTAATTCTCCACCTGCAAGTTTTCTATTTGACTTTCATGCAAATGAGCCTGATAGAAATCGTATGCACAGAATTTTCTTACAGACAACTCTCTATGGGCCCCTTTTACTAAGACGAGTAGGCGCCTACGCGCATAGAATGTGCGCCAAATAGGAGTTACCGCCTGGTTACCGCATGGCCCTTGCAGTAATTTCAATTTTGGCGCGTGTCCGCTACACGCGTCTGAAAAATAATTTTTTATTTTCTGGCACGTGTAATGGACGCAGGCCAAGTGGTATCTGAAGCGCATAGGTCATTACCGCCCAGATTCTTTACCACTAGGTCTATTGCTGGCGGTAAGGTCTCAGACCCAAAATGGACGCGTGGCAATTTTGATTTTGCCGCACGCCCATTTTATGAAGAACGTAGAAGTTGGAACTGAACCGTTCAGGTTGGGATGTGCTCAAAGGTCTTTTAGAAAAGGCTCTTCCACCATCTGCAGGAGGGTCAGGTGGATTTGCCAACATGTGTAGCAAGATCAGCCATTTTAAAAATCGACAGTGTTCTAAAAAGAATGGCACAAACCCGGAAGCTTCCATGTGGATGTGTGATGATTTCACAACTTCCACATATAAGTGGTGCAGCTCCTGGATGTAGCTGCCCCGTTCAATAAAACTACACATGTTCATGCCACCAACCAAGTAGAAAGAATACAATGTTAATTTGGTTTTTGTTACATTTGTACCCCGCGCTTTCCCACTCATGGCAGGCTCAATGCAGCAAAGGAGGGTTAAGTGACTTGCCCAGAGTCACAAGGAGCTGCCTGTGCCTGAAGTGGGAATTGAACTCAGTTTCTCAGGACCAAAGTCCACCACCCTAACCACTAGGCCACTCCTCCACTGTTGCTACTATTTGAGATTCTACATGGAATGTTGCTATTCCACTAGCAACATTCCATGTAGAAGTTGGACCTTGCAGATCACCAATGTGGCTGCGCAGGCTTCTGCTTCTGTGAGTCTGACATCCTGCACGTACGTGCAGGACGTCAGACTCACAGAAACAGAAGCCTGCGCAGCCTTCTACATGGAATGTTGCTAGTGGAATAGCAACATTCCATGTAGAATCTCCAATAGTAGCAACATTCCATGTAGAATCTCCAATAGTATCTATTTTATTTTTGTTACATTTGTACCCTGTGCTTTCCCACTCATGGCAGGCTCAATGCGGCTTACATGGGGCAATGGAGGGTTAAGTGACTTGCCCAGAGTCACAAGGAGCTGCCTGTGCCTGAAGTGGGAATCAAACTCAGTTCCTCAGGACCAAAGTCCACCACCTTAACCACTAGGCCACTCCAGGTGGAAATAAAGAGTGATAGCCTTAATTCCTTGTGTATAGCTCTAGCTGAAATGAGCACTTTTTAAAAATCTGTGCATGTCCCTGAATTGGTATAAAACCTGATGGGGACATTTTTCTCCACATGTGTATATCCCTTTATGAAATGGGGAATGCTACTATAGGGTGTTAAGCCATTAACATGTGGTTAGGCTACCGCAAAACACGTTAAAGCATTTTGCAGTAATTTGCCTGTTTGCATGCGATAACCATGCACATTACCTATTTTTTAAATATATTTTTCGGAGGGGACATTTCATGGGCAGAGAGTGTGTTATCCGGCTAACGTGTGCTAACTGGATAACCAAGAGTTAACGCCAGAGCACTTACAGCCTCCTAAATAGGAGGGCTCCTGTATTAATTTTTTGCAGGTATCATGTGATAACGGGAACATTAACTCACAACCTGCAAATACAAAATAAGAAAACACCTTACAAATTTGCGACAATAAATCTAGACTTCGTGCTTGGAAACGTCCCGTGTTTATTTATTTATTTATTTTGGTCCACTTGTATCCCACATTTTCCCAGCTTATGCGGGCTCAATGTGGATAACAAAGTTACAAGAAAAATTACATAATACAACAGGAGAAAATTGTTCTAGTAATAGATTTACAAAAAAGTACAGAGTAGCTAAAATAAGAGAATACGGAAGGGAAAACAGGAGCAACCAAGGAGAAGCTGACAGAGGGTAACGAGCAGGTAAACTGCCAATACGGGAAAATAAAGGGGGTTAAACAGCATTGCTGACTTCGGGGTAGGCTTTAGTAAACAAATAAGTTTTTAACAGTTTTTTTAAAAGTTTGATGATCCTGAAAGAGACATCGTTTTGTTAAGCCCAGATTGTACTGCAGTTTAGCAAAACAGCCCCATAAATGTTTGCCCCACCCAAACTCCCAAACCCCACCCTCATCGTGCCCCCTTGAAAGCTCTGCATGATGTGGATCTCCACCAGAAAACAGCTATGTTCTAAAACTGTCATTTATGAGTGTATGTAGTCTACAATTGTTAAATGCTGTTATTTGCATGTGGTGATGCTTTTAAACCAGAGGATGCAAAGAAGAAATCGTAAAGAAACTCCAAACAGCCCAAAACACAGCAGCCAGGCTCATATATGGAAAATCCAGATTCTAAAGAGCAAAACCCTTACTAGAAAAACGACATTGGCTCCCAATCAAAGAACGTATTACGTTCAAAATCTGCACCCTCGTCCACAAAATCATCAACGCTGAAGCCCCGGGATACATAACAGACCTCATAGACCTCCCAATCAGAAACTCATCAAGATCAACACGAACATACCTAAATGTCTACTATCCAAGTTGCAAAGGACTCAAATACAAATCAACCTACGCATCCGGCTTCTCCTATATAAGCACGCAACTATGGAACGCATTACCAAGAGCCATGAAAACAACATATGACCACCTGAACTTCCGGAAACTACTAAAAACCTACTTGTTCAAAAAGGCATACCCGACCGACCCAACTTAAATGCCTCAACTCTGCAACACAACAAATCCAAAGTTCGCTTGAACATAAATGACCTCTTCTCCCTTATGATCCTAAATCTGTCTGTTACGCACGAACTTTACTCTACCACAACTTCACTCTGTATTTGTTCATACCGATATTGGCGATCGCCTCTACGGTGCTACGTAAGCCACATTGAGCCTGCAAATAGGTGGGAAAATGTGGGATACAAGTGTTACAAATAAATAAATAGGCTAATGTGATTTTATCGGCACAGCTGATGCAGTCACTATAGTTGAGCAACAGATTGAGGTGCCCTTTTAATAAGCAGCAATAAGCCCACCGCAGGCTTGCTGCACAGTAATCCAGAACTAGCGCTAACCCCACGCAGGCACCGGTGGTAGTTCTACCCTCAGGAGCCCTTTTACTAAGCCGCGGTAGGTCATATGTGTGTGCAGTGCATGCCCAAATTAGGCTACCGCCAGGCCAGCACACCTCCTGATGGTAATTTCAGATTTGGCGCTCGCTCATATCACCTGGATGAATTATTTATTTATTTCCTCCCACAGGTGCCATTTCCAGAGGTAATCGGCAGTCGGCCAGTCACCGTGCATGTAGCGCGTGAGCTGTTACCGCTAGATCAATGGGTGGCGTTAAGGGCTCAGGACGGTTTTAGATAAGTACATAAGTAATGCCACACTGGGAAAAGACCAAGGGTCCATCGAGCCCAGCATCCTATCCTCAACAGCGGCCAATCCAGGCCAAGGGCACCTGGCGAGCTTCCCAAACGTACAAACATTCTATACATGTTATTACTGGAATTGAGGATTTTTCCCAAGTCCATTTAGTAGCGGTTAATGGACTTGTCCTTTAGGAAACTGTCTAACCCCTTTTTCAACTCTGCCAAGCTAACCGCCTTCACCACATTCTCTGGCAACGAATTCCAGAGTTTAATTATACGTTGGATGAAGAAAGTTTTTCTCTGATTTGTTTTAAATTTACTACACTGTAGTTTCATCGCATGCCCCCTAGTCCTAGTATTTTTGGAAAGCGTGAACAGACGTTTCACATCCACCTGTTCCACTCCACTCATTATTTTATATACCTCTATCATGCTTCCCCTCAGCCTTCTCTTCTCCAAGCTGAAAAGCCCTAGCCTCCTTAGTCTTTCTTCATAGGGAAGTCATTTCAGTTTTACCGCATGCCCTTTTCCCGTCCCATTAAAAAAACACCCTTTCTAGCAGACGGGGTAAAAACTGGCCCGGCGTGTGCCTAATGCACGCGCCTACACTGCCGCAAGTCACTTTTTACCGTGGCCTAGTAACAGGGCCCCTCAGTGCGCAGCATTTCTGGTGCTAGTGGAAATATTTGAAAAACGTTTCCGCAGGGGTAGTGGCGAGCACCTCGATTGGTGGCGGTAAGTGCTCTCCCCGAAATGGCCTCACGGTAAGTGTGAACTTACTGCACGGCCATTTCATTTTCAGCCATTTTTACCTGCTGCGGTAAACTGGGCCCTAGCGCAAGGCAAAAATGGCCACCGCCACTACAGCGGGGCCCCTTGTACCGCAGCTTAGTGAAAGGGCCCCTGAGATTGTACCTTTGATCTGGAGCTGTTCAAGCATTTTTCCTGCAAGTGAAACCTTTCAGAACTGGTTCTGATAGATATGCAGAACTTTAAGTTACAATAGGAAAATAAAGACACCCATCAGTGTAAAAGTGAAAAAGGAAAAGCTGCAAAGGATGTTTGAAATTTGCTCTGCTTTTTCTCATCATTTGATACATAATATTTGCTTCTTCTTCTTTTTTTTTTTTTTTTTTTACCAAATCTAAATTAAGTAGTTTTCAAAGCTGTGATGATGGAACCACATGAAAAAATTAATGTTTCATTTTTAGCAACAGCCTGACCAAGGAAAATTGTGTCATGTAGCTATTACTTTCTAAAGCAAACATGGAAGGCATGAGAAAATGCCAGGTGCCAATATAAAAGGGATTAATCAGAGAGCCAGAGGTGTGAGTGTGAACCGAAAAGTGAATAAAAATGGACAGCTCTGTATTTCAAATATGTGCCAAAATTGAAATGCACTTGGATTATTTTTTTCTTTAAATCATCAACGTCGGGTAAGTGTGTGAGACAACCAGCACACTGAGCGATACTTTTAGGGGGTCTTTCACTAAAGAGTGGTGTGGAGTGGAGGAATGGCCTAGTGGTTAAGGTGGTGGACTTTGGTCCTGGGGAATTGGGGAACTGAGTTCAATTCCCACTTCAGGCACAGGCAGCTCCTTGTGACTCTGGGCAAGTCACTTAACCCTCCATTGCCCCAGGTACAAATAAGTACCTGTATGCAATATGTAAGCTGCTGCATTGAGCCTACCATGAGTGGGAAAGCGCAGGGTACAAATGTAAGAAAAAAGATTAGCTTGAGTTATCTGCAGGAGAGAGGGCCCATTTTAATCCTATGGGCCCTGCTGTAGATAACTCAAGAAAAAAGCACAGCTGGGCCTTCAGGATTGAGATGAACAAAGTCCTTTATTTCAAGAAAGACCTGACATGGGCCGTGTTTCGGTGCAATAGCACCTGACTCAGGGGTCCAGAGTTGCACTGTTCAAAAAAACAGGACAATAAAATTCTAGTGGCAAATAATGTTATCCCCTAAGGAGAAATAAACCGACGGCATTTTTTTAAAAGTGTGGATGCCGTTGTATCCGCTCCATGGTGCGACTGCACCTCGAATATTGTGTCCAATTCTGGTCGTCGCATCTCAAAAAAGATATAAAGGAATTGGAGAAGATGCAGAGAAGAGCGACGAAAATGATAAAAGGGATGGAACGACTTCCTTATGAGGAAAGGCTGAGAAGGTTAGGGCTCTTCAGCTTGGAGAAAAGGCGGCTGAGGGGTGATATGATAGAAGTCTACAAGGTAATGAGCAGAGTAGAGCGGACAGATGTGAAGCGTTTGTTTACACTTTCAAACAACAACAAAACCAGGGGACACAAGATGAAGCTAGAATATGGTAGATTTAAAACAAACAGGAGAAAGTTTTTCTTTACTCAGCATGTAGTTGGACTCTGGAACTCGTTGCCGGAGAATGTAGTGACAGTAGCTGGCCTTACGGAGTTTAAGAGGGGTTTGGACAGATTCCTGAAGGAAAAATCCATTGAACATTATTTTTAAAATTATTTATTTTGGGGGGTTTTGCCGGATTCTTGAAGCCTGGATTGGCCGCTGTCGGAGACAGGATGTGGGCTTCATGGACCATTGGTCTTTTCTCAGTATGGCGGTGCTTGTGTGCTTATGATGTGAGTGTTTACTTTTTCTTAGGAGATACATTATTTGCCGCTAGGATTTTATTGTCCTGTTTTTTTGAACATTACAACTTTGGACCCCTGAGGCAGGTGTGTCACGCCAACACATGGTCCCTGTCGGGTCTTTCTTGAAATAAAGGACTTCGTTCATCTCAATCCTGAAGGCCCAGCTGTGCTTTTTACTTTTATTCTTTATATTTGTGTACTGTTTTACTTTCTCTTTTGTTACCCTGTAGATAACTCAAGCTAAGTAAAAGGCCCCTTTACTGAGCTGCAGCAAAAAAGCGGTCTTAGCATACCCTTACATGAGTCTTTCCCGCATGCTAAGGCCATTTTTTTTGCAGTAGGTCTGGTAATATTCAATGAAGAGACTGTGTCATTAAAAGACAAATATATATAGAGAGCATATCCTAAATATCATACAAAATTACAGATGCTTAAAATTGATATGAAATATAACGGTGGTCTCAGCTGATTTAGCTCATAAGCGCTTAAGAAGCTGATAACCCCTTATTCACTCATTGCACCAACTATAGTTCTTAAATTTATTTTTACATAAGTAGATGCCACTTACCTGATTGAGGAGCTCATAAATGCTTCAGCTGTTACATAGATGTTGTTAAGAGGCCCGTTTGTGCTTTGTTTTGCTGCTACAAAATAGGTGGCCATAAGTGCTTCCATGGTAATTTTTAAAAATGGCCACATGCTAATGGCAACATTAGTGCACAGAGAACAAGGAGTGGGAACAGAATTAGGCTCCTTGAAACCGACCAGAGAGGCTGGATAAGGATAGTGAACTTGAATAAATGAAGACTCAACAAGGTATCATGTTTCGACACACAGGGTAGCTTCTTCAGGAGACTTGGTATACGTTTAAAGAAAAATCTGGGTCTTGTAATTAATTTGCGTGTTCCCACCACCTATTCTGATCTCATACTCCCCCAGACTGCTCTTACACAGTCCAGGAATTAATAAACTCCATAATCAGAAGGACTCGCTGGGATATAAGAAGATAGTTTATTACAATCTCACCAAATGTAGTACAAGCAGTTCAGTCACTCATATGGTTGAGCAGCAGTTCAGGACACGTCTATCACTCGCCTTCTCTTGTAGCCTTCCTTGTCTTGTCTGATTTAATACCCCTTAGATTGGTTCTTACATACCATTTCAACTCCATTGGTTCCAATGGACCCCAGCTTTGTCACAGGGTTCTTTGGCCCTTATCAGTTGATCAGAATGACTTCACACGTTATCAAGCTCTAAGTATAAACAAGATATGCTTAGAGCGCATCTTGTTAGATGACTTTGCATTTTCCCCAAACTTTCCCCTAGCTCCCTCCTTTGGATGTTCTCACCCGGGGTGCAGCTGACCCAGTACTATCTCTACATAACCACAACAATCTTGTTCATGATGTCTTGTAGGTGCCAGTCTCCTCATTATCTAAAGAGTAGATTCCCTCCACCCTCTGTCAGCGCTCTGAGTACTTACTTCAGCATTTGCTACAGTAAATTGTAACTGTGTCAAAGGTGATCTCTGATTCTTACAGGCCTAGCTCTTAGCCTGAGCCCTGAGCCATTGTCCTGTATCTCAAGCAAGTGACAGTATATTTCTTCAGTCTTCAAGAGATGAAATCTGAAAAGGGGTGGTCTTTAAAAAGACTTTTAGGAGTTGTGATGAATAATGCTGCTTCTATATGCCACTGTAAAGCTCTAAAAAAACATATACCAAGGCTCCTGAAGAAGGCGCCCTGTGTGCCGAAACATGGTACCTTGTTGAGTCATCATTTATTAAAGTTCACTATCCCTATCCAGCATCTCTGGTCTGTTTCAAAGAGTCTAACTCTGTTCCCACTCCTTGTTTTCTCCGTGTTACTCCTTGTAGGATATTGATGTTCTTTCCACTCCTGTAGTTTCTCATTGAACATCAGCGCACAGCCATTAATGAAACAAATAGAAAATCATGATTTTTATGGCTGTGGTAAAAATGACCTTTAGCATTCAGGAATGACCTGTGTAAGGGCACACTAAAGGCATTTGTTACCACAGCTTAGAAAAAGGACCTCTTATAGCCGAAGGCCAGTCAATTCATTTAAAAAAAACATATGCATCGGAAAAGGCTCAGGGAGATGAGGACTCTAATGCCTCCTCAGCATCCCAAGTACTCCAAAAAACAACTGAAAGGTAAAGGTAACCCCCCCCCCCCCCCCTCACACGTGTACTCCAAAAGGCAATCCTGGAAAGTAGAGGTGGACCAAGAAATCTCAACAGCTGAAGGTCAGTAGAAGCAAAGTTGGTTCTACTGACTTCGCTTCTACTGACCTTCGGCTGTTGAGATTTCTTGGTCCACCCCTACTTTCCTCAGCATCCCAGAAATATTTGACTTGCTACATTATACCATGGGCTGGCAATTAAAAAAAAATCCCACACTAGTAGGTCTTCACCTCTTGGAATTTACCTTGACACAGGGATACATAAATGTTGTGGTGCTGAGATAACATCTACCAAGTGGGCTTGGAAAGAGCAGAGTGAAACTCATTGGCCCACATGTGCATCTGCTTTTACTAATGGGCCCTGCAGCTGATGTGTTATGGAACATTTTTATGCCAGCAGGCATTAGTCATTCTGCTTTTCAAAGTTCCAGGACACCTGTTTGTCTTGAGGTTAATCCACAACCTAAAATATAAACAGGTAATTTGGTCCATGAACAGCAGGGCACTGTTGTACGATCTGCAATGGCTTCAGAGAGCTAAAAAGGATGGGGAGTGGAATCACTCATTAAGTGTAACCTGTAACCACCATCATTAAACTTAAAGTACACCTATTTAAAATTTTCAGTCCTATGTAAAGAATGTAAAGCGAAGTGACAAGATTCTTTTCAGGTATATTGAGGAACGAAGGAAGACTAGAAATGGAATTGTAAAACTGAAAGATGCTGAGGACTGCTACGTGGAGAATGATGAGTTAAAAGCAGATGTGCTAAACAACTCCATTCCTTCTGTGTTCACTGAAGAAAATCCAGCAAAGGACCACAGTTGGCTAGGGGTATGCAGCCCCCAAATGTTTGTGTCATTTTTCATGGGAAAGACACCAGGGGATCTTAGTGGTAGGGAATGCCAGCACATGTAGGGACCCCCCCCCCCCAATGGAATCTTAGTGGAAAAGAATGCAAGCACACATGGAAAAGACACCGTGGTGTCTTAGTGGCATGGAATAAAAGCATGTATGGGAAAGATACTGGCAGAGAATGCAAACATGCATAGGAAAGACAGAATGGGATCTTATTTGCAGGGAACG
The DNA here is from genome assembly GCF_901765095.1 of Microcaecilia unicolor. Taxonomy (NCBI): domain Eukaryota; kingdom Metazoa; phylum Chordata; class Amphibia; order Gymnophiona; family Siphonopidae; genus Microcaecilia; species Microcaecilia unicolor. Next base: position 221,945,260 of record NC_044038.1, on the reverse strand, counting down.
GACGAAGGCATGGGAAAGACACCATGGGATCTTAGTGGCAGGGTGAGGGACAACACTACAGATCTGAAGAAGACCTGGGCAGCACAGTAATCAGGCACAAGTACTGGAGAAACCAAGTGGTCCTCTCTGCTAACAGCATCTGTGTTTCTCCTCCTTAGTGCAGTTCAAAATATGCACCCTAGTTCATAAAATCATTCATGGAAACGCTCCAGCCTACATGTCAGACCTGATAGACCCACCACCCAGGAATGCTAAAAAATCATCCTGCACATTCCTTAATCTACACTTCCCCAACTGCAAAGGTCTAAAATACAAAACAACGCATGCATCAACCTTTTCCTACCTGAGCACACAATTCTGGAACGCGCTACCACGGAACTTAAAAATGGCCTATGATCTAACCAATTTCTGCAAACTTCTGAAGACCCATCTCTTCAACACCACAAAGAACAACAAATATGAACTCCTATACATACATCCAGAATTGTCTTTAATAACTGATTGTTAATCTACTATTATGTTCTACTATTATCATGTTACCCAAGATCATTCTGTAATACCAAAAGTATATTTTCTTATGTATTTCCACTATTCATGATATATTGTAAGCCACATTGAGCCTGCAAAGAGGTGGGAAAATGTGGGATACAAATGCAATAAATAAATAACCATAATGGAGAGAGCTGAATTGTTTGCAAGTGCTGGCACCTAATATAAGAATTATAGAATGGGTTGTTTTATGCATGGTTTGGAGACAGCACAGATTCCTCTATCAGGCATCTTTCCCATCAAGGAAACCCTCAATCTCCAACCAAGTAACTTCAGTGTAAAGTCACCAGTTTCAGCAGATTGATTTCCACTGATTTGTTAAATTTTTGTTTTATTTTTATTTTTTAGGCTCACAGCACCAATAACACTGTGCTATAATATAATTCCTGGAATTTTCCACTCTTCCAAGAAATTTATACAGGTCACTTATTGGATCTTTTCCTGGAAAAGAATGGCATGATTAATAACACACAAGAAGAAACTCTTTTCCAAGGAAAGAATGTTCTAGAACAAGAGGTCATTATAAAGAATCCAAAAGAGCAGACTCAGGAACAACACCAGGGAATTTTATGTATATAAGTATAAACATAAGCAATTATATTAAATACATTTCTTTTTAGAAAGGGTGCAGGAAATATGAATGGATTCTTGGGAAAAATGATAGAGACAAAACTACGTCAGAATATGGGAGATAAGTTCATAGGATTCCTGGTTGTGAAGAAAGAAGGAGAAAGCCAAAAATCAATGGAAGTCTAAGGGACTGAGCCAAGAATTAAATTAGGTGGACTAAATAGACCTTAAGATCCTTATGTGGTGTCTTATTCTGTATTTTTATGCAAGCTGCACCAAGTACTAAATCTTGAAAGAAGCATTCAAGGAATGTAAAGGCAAAAATGCTTTGATCAGCTTTGAACCAGTGGGCTGCTGGGCTACTATTGGGTCACTGGATGGCTCTGATCAATCAAGCTAGGAGAACTTACATGGAGTCTGTGATTAAAATCTGCAACCCTGATCTTGTGACTGGGTGACTCTAATGAGTTTAAAATTGAAGCAGGAGGTTTGTATGGAGTCCATGACTGAGATCTGCAACCGAATCCCTTGTTCTGACCTGGTTTTACAGCCTGCCTCACTGACACAGCACTAACACAGACTACTCAGTAATTACTGTGGATTATTTTGGATTCGTATTTGGTAAATGAGACTTTTATTAGAGGTTCTAAGATATACAATGATTAAGTTATATACGCAATGATTAAGCTATATGACTGAAGAATCAATACCTATCTATAGTTAAAAAGAAACAATCATTACATCACTGGTCCCTGCATCCAGGCAATGCTAGGAGTTTCTAGACCAGGAAAATAAGCAATAATACACTATAATATACATGCGTCCATCACTGATCATTACATCATCCAGGCTTTTATCATCAGCTGGGGGGGGGGGGGGGGGCTGTTCACAGCGAAAGCTAGGAGTTTCTTTGACCAGGAAATATGGTTCTCTGCGCAGTATGTACGTTACTCACAGACGAGCTCCCCGTTTCAGTGACAGAAACTCCCTTTTTTATTAGGCTTGGAACTCATGTTCAGAGATAAGGAAAATTACAGAATGCTTGAGAATTTCTCTGTTTAGGTAAACAAGCCATACTGTGGGAATGTGGTCACATGTTTCTCAGTCCAGGTGGCCAGTCTGAACTCGAAACAGGGTCCAAATTAATTAGAGCTGTGTATTATCTTTCACACAAACAGAATTACTTCTAATCAAAAAATACAGACCTCGAGTACACTTGTCGGTCACTTAAATAGAGTTGAAAAGCAATCTCTAAAATCGTTCCATTACACCCCTGAAGACCATTTTAATCCTCAGGGCTTATTGAAGAGTTTTCTAGGAATACCATTTGTTCCAGCAACTCAGTAGGTGAACAATTAACTCTTGTTATTGAATCAAAGAGTTTTGCAGTAGAACTCTCTGGCATCGTAGATCTTAAAACTGACCACTAGGTGTCACCATTGCACAATGACTATGGCTCCCTTTCCTTAGAGGCTGTGAGGTCTTCCTCTCAACCCTTCTGAATGATTTGCTTTCAGTTTGATATACTTACATTTTTGATATTTCTTTGTATTTCTCAATCCGGAAATGGTGATCGCCATCACGGCATAATGTAAGCCACATTAAGCCTGCAAATAGGTGGGGAAATGTGGGATAGAAATGCAATAAATAAATAAATAAATAAAATATTACATCTGCTTTAAACACATGGATAAAAAAGCTGATTATAAATCCGCATTAAAAAAGTCACAAAGATGTTAGTATTCTGCCAGCCCTGTCTGAGTAGAGTTAAGCAGACAACTTTGATTAAGTTTGTCTGGATATTTAGTCCAAATCCATTTGGGCTGAACATTCGGTCTGAAGTTAACCATGTCAAATTGTCTGGTTCACCATAGGCCTTCAATTTGGCTAGCCTGTGTCACTCAGGTAATTTTAGGGTTCCTTTTACTAAGGTGCACTGAAAAGTGGCCTGCGCTGGTGTAGATGCATGTATTGGACACATGCAGGTCCATTTTTCAGTGCACCAACAAAACAGGCCTTTTTTTTTGGCCGAAAATGGATGTGCGGCTAAATGAAAATTGGTGCGCATCCATTTTGGGCCTGAGACCTTACCACCTCCCATTGACTTAGCGGTAAGGTCTGACTGGCAGTAATCATCAGTGCATGTACGATGCCAATTACCGTCCGGTTAATGCCACGTACTGGAAAATATATTTTCTGGCGCATAAAAAATGAAATTACCGCCCAGGCCATGCGGTAGCCAGGTGGTAGTTCCAAATTGGTGCACATTGGGCATGCATAGGCACCTTCGCAGCTTAGTAAAAGGGCCCCTCAGTCATCCATATCATCATTGAGCAGCTAAAGTGAAAGTGTCGCCTTCTTTTGAATGGATCAATTTTGGCCAAGAAGCTGCCTGGAGAAAATTCCAGCCATCACAGTTGTCAGGCTATCTCCAAAAAGTAGCTGGACAAAGCTTTTCAATATGGACATTAAATTAAGTATATACATTTTCTGAGTACTGATTCCCAAACCTGGTCCTGGAGGCACTCCAGCAAGTCAGAGTTTCGGGATATCCACAATGAATATTTATGAGAGATATTTGCATGCACTGCTTCCTCTGCAAGCACATCTCTCTCATGAATATATCATTGTAGATATCCTGAAAGCCTGACTGGCTGGGGGGCCTCCGGGACTAGGTTTGGGAACCACTGCCCTGGATTCTATATAAGATGACCAAAGTTGGGCGAGCAAATTTGGGCACCCAGTGCATGCCCAAATTAATGAGTGAACAAGGTGTCAACAACCAATAATTGGAGTTCATTGGGAACAATTTTGATTTGCAGGTGTATCTATAACATCTGTGCTTAAATTTCATAGCACGCAACTCAAACGGGGTGTGGCTATGGGCGGATCAGAGGGTGTTCCCAGAAGTTAGGCGTGATGTTATAGACTACTATGACTTGCGCACCCAACTGCCATAAATTTGGATCTCAAAACAATACCTTCTGATACCTGGTACAATCACTGGTACTTAGTCATCTGGACTATTGTAACTCACTCTACACCGGTTGTAAAGAGCAAATACTCAAAAAACTCCAGACAGCCCAGAACACGGCAGCCAGACTTATATTCGGCAAACCAAAATACGAAAGCGCAACACCCCTCCGCGAAAAACTACACTGGCTCCCACTCAAAGAACGCATCACGTTCAAACTCTGTACCTTGTTCCATAAAATCATCCATGGTGACGCCCCAGCCTACATGTCGGATCTAATAGAACTACCACCCAGAAATGCAAAAAACTCCTCCCACACATTCCTCAATCTTCATCCTCCTAAATGCAAAGGCTTGAAATACAGATCGATGCCTGCATCAACCTTTTCCTACACAAGTACACAGCTCTGGAAGTCACTGCCACGTAACCTGAAATCGGTCTACGAAGTGACCACTTTCTGCAAATTCCTGAAGACTTATCTCTTCGACAAAATATATCACAAAGAACAACATGCATAACTCCACCTTCTTCTAGATATCCAGGAATGCTCTTTATGACTTTTGCTCCCATACCTTCTTGTACCTAATGCCTTTGACTCTAACACTATCATGTATTTCACCATCATGTAACCAAAACTTGCTATAAATCCAAATGTACATTCTTTTCTATTTCCAATATCCACGATGAATTGTAAGCCACATTGAGCCTGCAAAAAGGTGGGATAATGTGGGATACAAATGTAATAATAATAATAATATATACATATTTTTTTCACATATAAAGGGATCCTCAGAATAGTGGCATATTCAAGCACAGCATAGAGCTTTTAGTGGTAGCGTAGCCCTTCCTCACCGATCCCGGATTTTGTATTTTTGTGTATTTTTTAATATTTAAATTCCCAACTTTGATTTATCATCAACCCACATCTTCTCATATTTATCTTCTTTAAAATGCACTTCTTTTTCAAACAGCACATAAGATAAATGTTTGAAAAAGACATGCATTTTGCAAAAAAAATAAAACAAAATTAAGAAGATAAATATGAGAAGAGGTGGGCTAGATGGACCATGGTCTGACCCAGTATGGCTATTCGTATGTTCTTATGACAGCTATTGCCTACCACAAAAGCTGATTAAAAGCTGAGCGGATTGAAAGGGAAATAGATGAACCATTTTTCACCAGACTTCACTTTCCAGAATTATTGATCTACCGGTAATATATCACATTTATGTCTCTCCCTTTCAAGAGTGGAACTAGCTGTATTTTCCTTGATTGTATTAATTGCATCTTCCTATTGCCATGGTTTTCATGCATTGTGTACCCCATTAGCAAGCAGGGTTGGCCCAACCATTAGGTAAGACTAGGCAGTCACCTAGGGCAGCAGCTTAAGGGGGAGGAGGCACCAAAGAGCAATTACAGTCAAGAAGAAGCCACATAAATTCAAAGAAAGGTCAAAGCTGACTTTTAACTGCAGCACGGCTGGGCAGTTTTCGAATGGCCCTTTTACCTGGGGTAATGACTTTTGGAAATTGCACTCAATATCTAAGTGCTTTCTAACTGATATTTAAATTCCAGTGCTGTCAAATGTGTATATTTTTGATACTATTTCACTGTAGTTCTATTATTAGGTTTCAATTTACAGTTTTCAAGTTTACCTCATTTATTGTATTTATATTTATTCTTGGTTATTTTACTATTGTTATGCTGTAAATTTTATGTTAAACTGTACCCGCTGTTCACTGCCTTGGGTGAATCTCTTCATAAAGGTGGTTAATAAATCTCAATAAATAAATTATTTGTGTGGGTATGATACACAGGCACACAGTTTAACATTTAAAAGCATGATGCCCTGGGGGGCATTAGGTGTCTGAAAATTAATTGGGGAGAGCTTCAGACTGCTCAAAACACAGCAGCCAGACTCAAATTTGGGAAAACGAAATACGAAAGCGCCAAACCCCTAAGAGAAAAACTACACTGGCTCCCTTTAAAAGAACGAATTGTGTTCAAAGTTTGCACCTTGGTCCACAAAATCGTTCACGGGGAAGCTCCGACCTACATGTCAGACCTCATAGACTTGCCTACTAGGAAAGATCATCACAAACATTCCTCAATCTCCACTACCCCAGCTGTAAAGGACTAAAATATAAATCCACATACGCATCCAGCTTCTCCTACATTTGCACGCAACTATGGAACGCATTACCGAAGGCCATAAAAACAACACATGACCTAACAATCTTCTGTAGACTACTGAAAACTGACCTGTTCAAGATGGCATACCATAACGATCCATCCTATATACAAAATAAATAGACTCTACACGAACTAGACAAAACCGAACTCTTGTCGCTTGACTGTTTAACCTCACTGCTATTAATGAAAGCTACACAATACGCACTACCACTTCATTTCCTAAGTTGAAAATGATAACTCTATAGTCGATGACCTAACCTATGTTACAACTCACTATCACTCAGAAACCTCCATGTAATACCATAATGTATTCCTCTGTACCATGTAGGTATGCACCTTAATGCAAAACCAGTTGTAATTTTGTACCCGGAAAAGGAGGTCACTCAGAAACCACTATGCAATACCACAATGCACTCTTCTTAACCATGTATGTGTGCACCTTAATGTAATACCATTTGTAATCCTGTACCCGGAAACGGCGATCGCCATCACGGCAAAGTGTAAGCCACATTGAGCCTGCAAATAGGTGGGAAAATGTGGGATACAAATGCTACAAATAAATAAATAAAATACGGCTGAAGGTTCATCTAAGGTACCCAGTAGCCTTGCGCCAATCCTATTAGCAAGGAACCAAGATACTGCCTCAAATCCCTGTTGTTTAATTCAAACTTCAATTGTTTCTTGAAAGTAAGTAAGAAAGAATAAATTCCAAAGACAATAGTCCCGCAGAAGACATGGTGCTGGCAGACAAAGTCCTAAGCTGTGAACTGTACCCTTCCGCCATAGCATAATTCATCAGACTGAGCATCTATCTCTTACAGTTTAAGGATGGGAGGCTTCGTTATTTCTGGACCTTGTTAAAAAGGTGATTGCCAAAGAAAACGGTCATCAAATGCCATTTATACTGGCTCAGGTTCTTTACAAAATCCAAAGTAGCTAATGGAGAATTTCACTCCAGCAGTAAAAGTATTTTCTAGTGTAGAGTCTGTCTTTTTGGCAGATTTTCACAGGGTTCTATCGCTCACAGTGGGGCCTATTTACTGAGCTGTGTTAGATGTTTAATAAGGATTTTAATGTACACTAACATCAAGACACCATGTTAACAGTTTAATGCAGTGTATTAATGGTTAGTGCGTTCTAGCTGCCACATTAAACAGCTAATAAATAAAATAAATAAATAAATAAATAAATAATGTGGAAATTCTTATTAGAAGGCATGGTATGGATGGAAACTGTATCTTGCAGTTAATGTGGATGTTGTCACTGACTCCTGAATTCTGCACATGCTCCCGAGATGCGTGCACAAATTAATTGACCAACGAGCTCTTAACCATCAATATTTGGGTGCTAACATCCAATTATTGATGTTAATTGGCAATCAAATTTGCATGTGTACGTGGCTGAGCACTATTCTATAAGGCAGTGCACCTAACTCCCATAACATGTACTTCAAAATGCGGTGTGGCCATGGGAGTATCAGAGACATTCCAAAAAGTCGACGTACAACAGAAAAACAAACTCTCGCAGCTAATCATACAGACAGACATGAATACAGTGAAGGTGAGTTTAAAACAATTGCCAGATAACGAGAGATATCAATTGTTTATTAACAACCACGACTTGGCATGGGCCGTGTTTTGGCCAAATGGGACTGCATCAGGAGTCTAAAAATAGATACAAATCATAAAGAATAAATAAAATTTATATATAAAAAGCTTTAAAACATAAAAACATAAAAAAAGGGACCATACAGACTCTAAATAGCATTCTAAATGCTGCAAATAATACAAAACCTTACTTGCAGGAATAATATGATTTTGCAGGTGTATATGCTCAAAATAATAATTAATAAATGATGCAAAATAATAAAACTTAATCCAACATGTCTATGAATGATATTAACCGAACATACATCAACTGGTACTATTACATTACAGATGAGAAAAGTCGTTGAATTGGAAATTGTCTTCATAAAGACCATAGTGTAGCAAAGAGAGGGAACTAAGCACAAACAAAGTCCAAGCAAAAAAAAAAAAAACAGCACAAAGGGCCTTTAAAAACAAAAGGGACACAAATACTTGTATTGAAAAAAGTTTTAATAATCAAATTTGATTGTAGAAAGACCCGACATAAAGACCAAACCTGACCAAACATGCAACATTTTATTATGCACCTCACTTTGTTTTCTTCCACAAACGTCTGTCACATTTTGACCCATTATTTACTCAGTATAACATTAAGCACTGCATACGTTGTTTCAAATAGCCATAATTTATCCAGCACAAATATTTTGACTCAATTTAAATTGTGCAATTTTATGCACTCTAAACGATGATTAAATTTATTCTCCTTTTTTTATTGTTTGTTTTTGCTTGTTTATTTCTTTTCATTTTTGACACACTACAAATTTTATGACACTCAAGGTATGGTATTTCTTTATTTAGCTCATTGTGACAACTTGCACTTGACTCTTTATTCTAATTGGCTGTTCTTATCTTCCATGTTTTGTTGCACAGTGATTCTAACCTTGAGATACCATTGTTACCAGGCGGATCTTTTCAGTTATTCCTGTGAGGCATAATTTTCAATTCAAATTATATTATTTCATTTTTTGTTCTTCTTTTTATTATATCATTTCCTTCCTTATGGACAATATTTTACATTCCAAAAAGTTATACATGTAGTTACAGAATACTCGCTCAGCTCCACTCAGCTTGGGCGCCAGCATTTACACCTGGTTTTGGCAAGCATAAGTCTGGCCCTTAACGTTTGAGTGTAGAATCGGCACTAAGTGTGATTCTTTAAAGGGTGTGTGCCCTTTATATAATTATGCTTAGCGCCAATCTTGCGGTGAGAGTCTACCGAGGCAGAGGAACGCTGAGATCCCACAATGAAGCAACAGCAATAAAAAGGAGTGGGAAATAGGCCAGGCTAACCAAAGACAAACGAGGAGACTTCAATCGATTGTAGATAGTTTATCGGTGAATACTCGACACAGTACCGTGTTTCTGGCTATGTTTATAGTACCACCCCCCCCCCCCCCCCCGAAATTCAATGCTGGTGGCTGGATACGGCCCCGACTTTGACTTTCCAAATTCACCAGCAACAGTGGGAGTTAGTCAGTCTAATTCCCGCTGTCTCAATATCAGGACTATTGTGTTGAACTAGTGGAACCATTGGGATTTTGTGATTTGAATTCATAAATATGTGAGTTATGCATGTGTGTGTGTGTGTGGGGGGGGGATATTTCTATAAGCAGGTGTGTACTGTAAGCATAGGGTAGATGTGCCAACATACACATGGAACTGACTCCTTATGGAATACCAACTAGTTGAAAAGTATACACCATGACATGATGCCACATACTTTGGCTGTGGTCATGCACAGAGGTGGAATTTGGGGGGGGGGGGGGTATGCGTGCTGAGTATACAAGTACATCCATAAATTATAAATTTATGAGTACGGCTGGTACTCATCAGGAGTCTTTAAATAAAATACGTAACAACGTCAAATGGTCAATATATGTAGACACAAGAGGATGGAACAATATGGTCTTTAAAAAGACCTTTGAGTAGAAAATACATCGGTTCTAAAATGAGCAGACTGATGTCTCCACGTTTGTCTCTGGTTAGCCTGGTCTATTTCCCACTCCTTTTTATTGCTAGCGCCAATCTTTTCCATTTTTGATCATGATTTATAGAATTCGGACTTGTATGTTTACTGCTAATGTGGCAGACAACACTGCACTTATCTAATGGGGTAATTCTATAAACTGGACGCTGGCGTTTACACAGTAGTTACATTTAGCATTAGGAACCACTTTCAGTACATGGCGCTGAAAAGACGGCAGCGATAAAAATCCGTGTGGAGTGCTATTCTAAAAATGGTGCGCTGAGTTGCGTGACATTTATAGAATACTGCTTAGAGCCGGCTTCCACGTCAAACTTTGGGTGCAATGATTTACATCAACTGAAACCTGATCTAAATCCTGGCTTGTAAGTTAGACACGGATCCCTGGTATTCAGTAATACTGCACGCATCTTTCGTGAATGATCCTCCCATGCCCAGACCTCCTTTTGAGTTGCGTGCTACAAGATTTGCATGTGGATCTTTATAGAATAGCACAGTTTTTCCCAAATCTGGATCTGGAGGCACTCCAGCCAGTCAGGTTCTCAGGATACCCACAATGAATATTCATGAGATAGATTTGCATGCAGTGGAGGCAGTGCATGCAAATCTCTCTCATGAATATTCATTATGGGCATCCTGAAAACCTGACTTGCTGGGGTGCCTCCAGCACAAGGTTTGGGAACCACTGGAATAGCGCTTAGCAAGATGCAGACGCAAATCTAAAATGTTGCCAATTAACTTCAATAATTGATTCTTAGCATCTAATTATTAGCGCTAATTAGCTCACTAGCCAATTTAGTTGCTGTTTATATGGGACATGCAGGTCATGAACCATAAAATAACTTTACAACAGTAATTGAGAATTGAAGAGCTAAATAATAAGAAATACACAGAATGTGAATCTCATGTCAGCTTGCCCTTCTGCTGAGGAGACAGGCAGATATGGAGTCATAACAAAGATATGTGTAGTGAGAGAATATTGTAAATGAAGTAATGCAAGGGAAAATTTGCTGCTGACCATGAAAAGCAGATAATGGAAAAGACACAACTTTAGTTGCTGGGAAGATGGTTTTTGCAAAGTAGGATAACGTTACTGACCTTACTTATGATAAGCAAATATGTTATGGAGAGCTTTGCTTCTGTAAGATAGAATTTACTAGAATTTACTAGAATATGCTGAATATGCTGACTTTGTACTTCCAATACTAGCCTATGGGAGAAAAGAGTATAAAGGGGAGAATCATGGACAGAGGCAGTCAGAGAGCTAATGTCAGAGGTCACGTTCTGACCCGGTTGCTGTCTCATATGAGAATTAATTAATTAATTAATTATATTATGTAGTCTAATTGTATTCCTGATTGGTAAGTGTAATAAACAATTATTGATTATTCTCATGTCTTTCTGTGTCTTTCTGTCTCTCCACCTGGTGGTGTTAGGACCATATTCTCTGGAGTGCTGGACATTCCAGCTTGCAGGTAAATAGTACCTTTATACCTGGGAGAGGGCAGAAAGATAAACATTGCACACACATTTCAGCCTAAAGTGCAATTTTGCGTGTGGAAATTTGTGCCCATTGACTGACCTCTGGATTCTATATAGTGCGCCTAAAGATCTGTGCTGAAATCTAGGCATATTCTATAACGTGTGTAACTTAATTGGCTTAACAAGCTAATCAGCATTGATAACAGCACTTAACAAGCAATAATGAGCCCTAATTGGCAATAATTAGAATTTACACGCACAACTCGCTAAGTGTATTCTGTAATGAACTGCGCCTAAATTCTAATACGTACAGTTCAAACGGGACATGGCTGTGGGCAGGGAAATAGGCGTTTTGTGGGCGTTCCAAAATTTACGCACGCAGTTATAGAATATGGCCCAGTGTGCAGGGATGTGGGCTGCGTTTTCGTTGTCCTAAATGAACACGCATACTTTTAGGCACTAGGGTTTCCACCTAAGCGTGTTCTATATTCACCACCTAAATCTAGGCGCCGCTTATAGAACATGCTTAAGTGGACATCCTTACCACATGGATTCTTTAGGTGCCATATATCATTGTTATTGAACATTTTTATCTTGCTCTATTCTTATGCACCTGTTACGAATTATTCACTTTATCCCTCCAATTCATTCGTTACTTAACTTTTGCATCTAATTTCTGTGATATTTTCATTTACTGTCATTGTATTACCTATCTGTATTATTACCCTGTTAATGGTGATCACCATTGCGACATAATGTAAGCCACATTGAGCCTGCAAATAGGTGGGAAAATGTGGGATACAAATGCAGCAACTAAATAAATAAATAGAATTTGCCCCTGAATTCAGCCGATGTGCATATGATTGTACATACACACATAACTGCTGACTGTATCGACATGACCGTAGCATGAACGTTAAGCTGTGGTGCTAGATTCAGAGTCGGCTTTTCGCCATCTCACTTTCTGAAGTACGTCATGCCTATGTAACAGTCTTATCTAGTAATGCTTATTTAGTTACTTGTTTCTACATCTAAGCAGGGTAATAAAATGCTTCAGAATAGACAGTGCAAAGAAAGAATAACATGACCTGTAAACATGTACCGGATAATTCTGTCACAGGGTGCCTACTGTACATAAGTACATAAGCATCGCCATGCTGAGACAGACCAAGGGTCCATCGAGCCCAGCACCCTGTCACCGACAGCGGCCAAAAGAACAAGCAATTTGTCCTGCCCATCCTAGAAATACTGTATTATTCCCTTATCCATTGAATAACGTTCTATGGCTTTGTTCTCCAGGAAGCCGTCCAACCTTTTTTTGAAGTCCACTAAGTGAACCGCCTTAACCACCTTTTCCGGCAGCGAATTCCAGAGTTTAGCTACGCATTGAGTGAAGAAACATTTCCTCTAATTCATTTTAAATTTACCACACTGCAGCTTCATCGCATGCCCCCTTGTCCTAGTATTTTTTGAAAGCGTAAACAGACGCTCCACATCGACCCGTTCCATTCCACTCATTATCCTATAGACCTCTATCATATCTCCCCTCAGCCGCCTTTTCTCCAAGCTGAAGATACTGGTTATGGTGCCTATTTCAAGGCATCTACCTTTCTTTATAGTGTACTAGCACAGCGGCCAAAAACACATTTGTATTTAAGGCACAAGCGCAAAGAGTAGCCCTACAGCTGGAGTAAATGCCGGAGCCTAGTTGAGAGCTAGAAAGTACTTCAACTATAATATTCTGTATCATTTATTTGTGCTTGTGTGCTCCACTCACGTGAATGTCCACCAGCACCATCAAATCATGATAATGTAATGTGAGGGAGTCTTTTCCACTAGTTGGTCTTCTACAAGAAGTCATTACGTGTGGAAGTAGCCACTTATTTGTGTAAATGACTGTAATACCGGTATTTATGTGCCTTCTTGCTGCCTACAACCAGGTGAATCCTCACAGAATTATTCCCAAGGTGCCTTTTTGGGGACTCAAGCAATCCCACAAGCTTTGCCGCAGTCTGTATCTAACAGGCCCAGTCCACTAGATCTTTGTGCTTACATAAGAGGCTCCTTGCATTCACTCCTTTCCATTCCCTGAAAATGGCTTCCATTTCTGATGATGCAACGTTCTTGCCAGGATTCAGTAAACAGAGTGGTTTTTGCAGCTGAGTAAATGCTGGGACCATAACCCAATATGTGTTGAATTCTTTAAAACAAAAAGTATTGTCTGGCTGCCAGACAATGTTGTAAATTAGGCAATCTAGAATGCTGCTGTCAACATCTACTTTGGAGGATAAGCATTGTTCTGGTTGCGAAGGAAACACCACTGGATGTGCAAAGTGTTAACTGGAATAAAAAAAGAATCTTAGTTGCTTATTTGATCTTCATCTGTCTGCTCAATTTCTTCAACTGGTGTAACAGAGTGGGTTTGCTGTTTTGTCAAGACAAATAACCCTCTTCTGAACTGCCCTCTTGAATTCAAACAACCAAGATTTACTATAAGCAACATGAAGGCCTTTTCCCTTGAAAGTTACCTAACAATTTTGAGAGCTTATAATGTAATGTGAGGGAGTCGATAAGTCGCTGCCACATCCCCTTACGAATACTCCCTCATAATGTATGAACCACCTTAAAACTCATAGTTGCATCCAAGGAGGAAGAGACAATGGAAGGGGTGGAGCCAGGAAAGCACGGTCCAGGAAGTATAAAAACCTAGGGCACAGCTAGTTTAAGGATGCCCAGAGGGAAGCAGCAATGCCCCACTGCAAATGCCTCCACCATCTATGTATGAACTGCAACTGCTACAGTCAGGTAGGCCAACTTCAACTTGGAGCCTTGCAGATTGGTAATTTTGACCCAGCTGGTCACAGGCTGGCCTTAAGTGAATGTTATAGACTGTATTGATAATTCTGTGGAACCATGCCAGAGCACTACCAGGCTGGGAGACATTAAGTTACGCCATAGACCCGTAGAAGCAGGCCACCCAAGAGCATTGCTATGTTTGACTTTTCCCCCACCTGTGAGTGGAACAGGACCCCTACACGACACTTTTAATAAATATAAGTGGGATGGGACGACTTCCCTATGAAGAAAGACTAAGGAGGCTAGGGCTTTCCAGCTTGGAGAAGAGATGGCTGAGGGGAGACATGATAGAGGTATATAAAATAATGAGTGGAGTGGAACAGGTGGATGTGAAGCGACTGTTCACGCTTTCCAAAAATACTAGGACTAGGGGGCATGCGATGAAACTACAGTGTAGTAAATTTAAAACAAATCGGAGAAAATTGTTCTGTACCCAACGCATAATTAAACTCTGAAATTCGTTGCCAGAGAACATGGTGAAGGCGGTTAGCTTGGCAGAGTTTAAAAAGGGGTTAGACGGTTTCCTAAAGGACAAGTCCATAAACCACTACTAAATGGACTTGGGAAAAATCCACAATTCAGGGAATAGCATGTATAGAATGTTTGTACGTTTGGAAAGCTTGCCAGGTGCCCTTGGCCTCGATTGGCCGCTGTCATGGACAGGATGCTGGGCTCGATGGACCCTTGGTCTTTTCCCAGTGTGGCATTACTTATGTACTTTACCTGCACCATTGTGTGGCTCCGATTTGTCTTGGCTCCAGACCTGCCTTCGTTTATGTTACCACAGCAGTCATAAAATAACAAGAGTATTGGGCACCCAAGGAGAGCCTACAGCCTTATGCCCACCCCCAATTAACTTTCAGGCCCCTAATCTGCACCACCCCAAGATAAGTAGATGGATGATTTTCTTTATAAAATGCTAGCATAAGTGGCAGTCATGGACATATGCATTAATCATTTGGAAATAATTTATGGATGTACTTGTATACTCAGCCCATGTCCTCTCCCACCCCCCACCCCCACCCCCACCAATTCCACCTCTTTGCATGACCATAGCCAAAGTATGTACCATCATGTCATGGTGTATATTTTTCAACTAGTTGGTATTCCATAAGTAGTCAGTTTCATGGGTATGTTGCCACATCTACCCTATGCTTATAGTACACACCCCCATACAGAAATACCCCCACATGTATAACTCACATAGTTAGGAATTCAAATCACAAAATCCCAATGGTTCCACTAGTTCAACACAATAGTCCTGATATTGAGACAGCGGGAGATAGACCGGCTAACTCCTGCTGTTGCCAGTGAACCTGGTAATTCAATGTCGGGGCCGTTTCCGACCATCAGCATTGAATTTCTGGGGGTTTATTTGGCACTACAAACATAGCCGGTAGCTTCACTGGCTGACTGGCTAGGTTCTAGCAGCCATAGATAGACCTCCTATTTACAGGGATCTATCTGACCACTAAACGTAACTGGTCAGATGGTGAAAATCAGTGGTAACCAGGCTAGCCGCTGACCAGGATATTCAGCGGGAGATAACTGGTAATCTCCTGCTCTGTATTGGCAGATAGCTGGCTTCAGTGTATTTAATTTTTGGTGACTTTTGCAGAATTAGGGGGTATATGTTCATGTCATGTTTGTTTTATTTGTTAAATCACTTAAGTCATACCCATGAAACTGACTCCTTATGGAATACCAACTAGTTAAAAAGTATACACCATGACATGATGGCACATACTTTGGCTGTGGTCATGCAAACATAAAGGAATCCTGTTCAGAAGGAATGGATCCTCAGGAGCTTAACCGAGATTGGATAGCAGAGCCGGTAGTGGGAGATGGGGCTGGAAGTTGGGAGGCGGGGATAGTGCGGGGCAGACTTATACAGTCTGTGCCAGAGCCAGTGGTGGGAGGCGGGACTGGAGGTTGGGAGGCAGGGATAATGCTGGGCAGACTTATATGGTCTGTGCCAGAGCCGGTGGTTGGGAGGCGGGGATAGTGCTGGGCAGACTTATACGGTCTGTGCCAGAGCCGGTGGTTGGGAGGCGGGGCTGGTGGTTGGGAGGTGGGGATAGTGCTGGGCAGACTTATACGGTCTGTGCCCTGAAGAGCATAGGTACAAATCAAAGTAGGGTATACACAAAAAGTAGCACACATGAGTTGTCTTGTTAGGCAGACTGGATGGACCGTGCAGGTCTTTTTCTGCTGTCATCTACTATGTTACTATGAATCTAAGTGGTTTACATGATTATAAGAATAAAAGGTGAAAAGAGAGAGAAAAAGATAAATACAGGACAATTCAAGCAACTTGCAGAAAACAATACGAGAAAGGAGAGAAGAGATAATACAATATTACATGAAGGATAAAACAAGGAAGGGAGAAAACAGGACAGAGGAAATAACTTTCTTGCTGTAAACATGGAGTTTGCAAAGTTGTCTAGTAGGTATCAGCTCCTTTGCTCATTTTGGAAGAAAAAGCTGTGGAGAACTAATGAGTCTTAAGATGAGATCTGAAGTTAGATATTGAGGGCCCGTTTTACTACGCCGCGTAGGCGCCTATGCACTCCCAACAAGCGCCAAAACGGACTTACCGCGTGGCTCTTGTGGTAATTTCACTTTTGGCGCGTGTGCGCTACGCGCGTCTGAAAAATATTTTTGATTTTCTGGCACACGTAGCGGATTCACGCCAAGTGGCATCTGATGCGTAGGTTCTTACCGCCCAAATTCTTTACCGCTAGGTCTATGGCTGGTGGTAAAGTCTGAAACCCGAAATGGACGCGTGGCAATTTTGATTTTGCCGCATTTTCGGCAAAAAAAGGCCTTTTTACAGGTGCGCAAAAAAATGATTCTGTGCACACCCAAAACCCACGCCTACGCTTCCGCAGGCCATTTTTCAGCGCGCCTTTGTAAAAGGATCCTTGAGGGTTCTAGTCTCAAGTAGAGAACACAGACCTGTTTTACTGTGTCTATTTCGGACACTAGGGGGCTCATTTTCAAAAGAGAAAAACATCCAAAAGGTGGCATAAACTGGCAGATGGACAATTTTCTTGCAATCACTATTTTCTAAACCCATTTTAAAGACATTTTTGTATGCTGTTCGTCTGCAGTGCATCCAAATCACAAGGAGGCGTGCCAGGGGTGTATTAAGGGCAGGATTTGGGCGTTCCTAACACGTGAACGATTTTATGCCATAACGGAACAAAATTAAAATGTCCAGGGCTAAAAGTTGGACATTTTGGTCTAGACCTGTTTTAATAAAGACTCAGCCACAAAAAGTGCCCTAAATGACCAGATGACCACTGGAGGAATAAAGGAATGATGCCCCCTTACTCCCCTAGTGGTCACTGACCCCCTCCCAACTCCTAAAGATGTGAATGAAACAGTACATACCAGCCTCTTTTTTTTTTACATTTGTACCCCGCGCTTTCCCACTCATGGCAGGCTCAATGCGGTGGGCAATGGAGGGTAAAGTGACTTGCCCAGAGTCACAAAGAGCTGCCTGTGCGTGAAGTGGGAATCAAACTCAGTTCCTCAGGACCAAAGTCCACCACCCTAACCACTAGGCCACTCCTCCACTGTTGCTACTATTTGAGATTCTACATGGAATGTTGCTATTCCACTAGCAACATTCCATGTAGAAGTCGGCCCTTGCAGATCACCAATGTGGCCGCGCAGGCTTCTGCTTCTGTGAGTCTGACGTCCTGCACGTAAGTGCAGGACGTCAGACTCACAGAAACGGAAGCCTGCACAGCCTTCTACATGGAATGTTGCTAATGGAATAGCAACATTCCATGTAGAATCTCCAATAATAGCAACATTCCATGTAGAATCTCCAATAGTATCTATTTTATTTTTGTTACATTTGTACCCTGCGCTTTCCCACTCATGGCAGGCTCAATGCGGCTTACATGGGGCAATGGAGGGTTAAGTGACTTGCCCAGAGTCACAAGGAGCTGCCTGTGCCTGAGGTGGGAATCAAACTCAGTTCCTCAGGACCAAAGTCCACCACCTTGACCACTAGGCCACTCCTCCACTCTTTGACAGCCTCAGATGTTATGACCAGTCTTATTAGAGTAGCAGGCAGGGTCCCTGGCGTAGACTAGTGGTTGATACAGTGCATTGTTGAAAAGGGGACCCTCAGCCCCCCCCCCCCCAAACCCAACAAAAACTTACTGTACCCACATAAAGGTGACACCTGCAGCCATAAGGGCTATTGTAGTGGTGTATAGTTGGGTACAGTAAGTTTTTGGTGGGTTTTGGAGGGTTCACCATACAATATAAGGGGGTAAGGGTGAGATGTGTACCTATGACCTTTTAAGTGAAGTCCACTGCTATGCCCACAGGGTGCCCCACTGCTCTGGTGTCTACTAAGAATGTTGGCTCCTCCCATATTCCAATGGCTTGATTTTGCACATTTTTTCACTTGGATTGTTTTTTTTTCAAGAATGGTTCAAAGAGATAGATACACAAAGCACAAAATGTCTAGGAAATAGCCATTTTTGAAACAAAACGATAGATGTTCTTCAGGTTCAGAAATGGCCGTTTTCATTACTTGATCTTCGGATGTTTTCAGCAAAACGTCCAAAGTCAGATTTATAGATCATATTGTTATCAATAGAAATCAAACAAAATAAAACATGGAAAAGAAAATAAGATGATACCTTTTTTATTGAACATAACTTAATACATTTCTCGATTAGCTTTTGAAGGTTCCCCTTCTTCGTCAGATCGGAAATAAGCAAATGTGGTAGCAGATAGTATATATAAATGAGACATCCAAGCATTACTTTGACAGTCCAATAAAAAAAGGTATCATCTTATTTTCTTTTCCATGTTTTATTTTGTTTGATTTCTATAGATTCTACATGGAATGTTGCTATTCCACTAGCAACATTCCATGTAGAAGTCGGCCCTTGTAGATCAGCAATGTGGCCGCGCAGGCTTCTGCTTCTGTGAGTCTGACGTCCTGCACGTACGTGCAGGACGTCAGACTCACAGAAACAGAAGCCTGCGCAGCCTTCTACATGGAATGTTGCTAGTGGAATAGCAACATTCCATGTAGAATCTCCAACAGTAGCAACATTCCATGTAGAATCTCCAATAGTATCTATTTTACTGTCATAGTAATGCTTGAATGTTTTCACTTATATACACTGTCAGCTAGCACATTTGCTTATTTCCGATCTGAGGAAGAAGGGCAACCTTCGAAAGCTAATCAAGAAATGTATTAAGTTATGTCCAATAAAAAAGGTATCATCTTATTTTCTTTTCCATGTTTTATTTTTTGATTTCTATTGATAACCTTAAGAGTGGACTAACACGGCTACCACACCTCTTTACATCATATTGAAAATGCTCCTGTAGGTCATTTATTCCTACTACTAGGATCCAAGTTGCCTATCTCCCAGTTAACCTCATTGATTGTATTTATGCTTATATTTGGCCATATTACTATTGTTATACTGTTAACAACATTGTAAGTTTTATGTCAGGCGTTACCTGTTGTACTCTTGTCTCAGGTAAATCTCTTCAAAATGGCAGTTAATAAATCCCAATCAAGAAAAAGTAAAAATCTCACAATGACATATACAAAACGGGAGCCAACTCTTATTTATATGCTCCAGTCACCAGGGTTTAAGGCAACATCCACAATTCTATATAGTCCTTTTTTCTGTGACATTTTAATTCTCATAGACGGAGCTTTCAAAGTATTTCACGAGTTCTAACATCTTTGCAATCAAGTGGTGCCACCTTCTGGCACTAAGAATAAGTTGCATCTCTTTATTCTGTATGTGTGCGGTTATATACGCTTTTCCACCCAAATACTTTGACACTAGCTTTTAAGGTAAAATTAAATCCTGCCTACACACCCACATTTTTGATATTGCTTTCAATTTCTTACCTGGATCTCCCTGCTCATTCCTTTATTGTTAAAACAATTTTTATGGCAATCATAGCTCATCTTATTTGGTAGCTTAACCCTTACCAGTAGAATCGAGAGGTGTGGTAGCCGTGTTAGT
This sequence comes from Microcaecilia unicolor, assembly GCF_901765095.1. Lineage (NCBI taxonomy): Eukaryota > Metazoa > Chordata > Amphibia > Gymnophiona > Siphonopidae > Microcaecilia > Microcaecilia unicolor. The sequence goes on along the minus strand of NC_044038.1, from coordinate 221,924,980 downwards.
CCACTTTTAAAGGTAATCAATAGAAATAAAACAAAATAAAACATGAAAAAGAAAATAAGATGATACCTTTTTTATTGGACATAACTTAGTACATTTCTTGATTAGCTTTCGAAGGTTACCCTTCTTCATCAGATCGGAAATAAGCAAATCTTGGTAGATGACAGTATATATAAGTGAGACATCAAAGCATTTCAGTGACAATCTAACAGGGTGGGGATGGAGGTGGATGGGTGAGACAGGGGGATTTCATAGTAAGAATCCTGAAAGGTAACTTTTAAACAATACAGGAACTTAAGACCTTTGAAGTCAGAATGATTAAATATTTTGACACCCACCAGACAGGACTTAACAGAGATCTGGGCTTTCTAGCCCATTATAGGCCAAAAAATTGTAAATTGCACTGCTTTGCTTGTCACTCTCCTGTCTCCATGCATATCCCCCTGTCTCACCCATCCACCTCCATCCCCACCCTGTTAGATTGTCACTGAAATGCTTTGATGTCTCACTTATATATACTGTCATCTACCAAGATTTGCTTATTTCCGATCTGACGAAGAAGGGCAACCTTCGAAAGCTAATCAAGAAATGTACTAAGTTATGTCCAATAAAAAAGATATCATGTTTTATTTTGTATGATTTCTATTGATTACCAGTAGAATCGAGAAATTACCACTAGGGATTAGAAGTGGCATTTTGAACCTAGACACTGATGGGGTAGTGGTATCCAGGGTTTGCAACCATTTCCCACTGGATACAAGGACCCCCCCCTCCTTGAGAGCTTGGGGAGGGGCGTTGGAAAGTGGGAGGGTTTTGAGAAAGATTTTGAGGCGGTGTTGGAGTGGGAGGGATTTATTGAACATGGGGAGTGTTGGGGCATGGGAAGGCATGAGGGAAGATATCAGGTGACTTGGGGGTGGACGATCATGGCTGAACATGTCAATGAGGGTTGGGGGTAGGAGAATGCATAACAGAAGTTTCCTGACCAAAGGCATGTCAAACAAATTGCATGAAAAAAAAACCTAATAACTTAATTTCTAGATTAAATGGTAAATGTAAAACATGAATATTCTTTATAATGCTGATTTTTTTATTATTATTCAAGACCCACTTAAAATGGAGGAGTAGCTTAATGGTTAGAGCAGCAGGCTAAGGAAATACAGTTCAAATCCCACTGCAGCTCCTTGTGACCTTGGACAAGTCACTTCTCCTTCCATTATCTCAGGTACAAACTTGCACCCTCTTTTACTAACCGGTTTTAACATGTTAAATGTGATGCAATGTAAGTCCTATTCTTCTCTATAGGAGCTATTTACTGACTAGTCGATCTGAGTATGTTACTCCAGTGCTGAAAACCTTACATTAGCTTCCTGTATGTCAGCGTGTTTGATTTTGGTTTGTATTTGATTGAGCGCCTCAATACTTCAGACATATACTCAGAGCCTATCACCCTCCCTGTGCCTTGCATTCTGAACGAAACCAATTGCTTTGTCTGCCAGATAGCTCAGAGGTACGACGAGAAATGCTGTATTTTCAATTAGGGCTCCAATGTTATTGAACAAGTTGTCTAAACCATTTGAGGAATATTAGAGAATTCTCTGTATTCAAGAAGCTTCTTTTGCTCCTAGACCACTGTTCTTCTAATCATGTTACTCCCTCAGCTTGGGTCCTGTTGCATCATTCTGCACATCAGGAGACGAATCCAAATGTCCTCTCTCCATATTCAGGGGCGTGTCTGCTATGGGGCCACAGGGGCCTGGCCCCCGCAGATTTGCCCCTGGACCCCCTTACCAATGACACTCTCAACCCCCCTCCTCCTGCCGTCACTCCGCTGTTGCACCTCACCTCCCTTTGCTGGCGGGGGACCCCAACCCCCGCCAGCTGAAGTCTCCGTCCTTCCTTCCTTCCTTTGTTTGAGATTGGTGGTTTCTGACGTCCTGCACGCACGCACGTACAACGTGCAGCTTGCAGGACGTCAGAAACCACCAAACCCAAACGAAGGAAGGAAGGAAGGACGGAGACTTCGGCTGGCGGGGGTTGGGTTCCCCCGCCAGCAAAGGGAAGTGAGGCATGACAGCAGAGTGACGGAAGGAAGGACGGAGACTTCGGCTGGCGGGCCAGCCCCCGCCAGCAAAGGGAGGTGAGGCGCGACGGCGGGAGGAGGAGGGGTTTAAAGTAGTCGGGCGGGGGGGAGTGGTGGCGTCGTCGTCTTCGTCTTCAGCGGGGGGGGTTCAGTGCCGCCGGGGGGGGGGGGCTAAAATGTGCCCCCCCTCCTCGGCTCTGGCCCCCCCTACTGTTGTTCAGATACGCCCCTGTGACCATATTGCAGTCAAACAAGTCAAGTAACCACAGAAAATAAGGCAGAAAACAAACAGTTTGATTTACAAAGAGCAAAGCAACAGCAACAGTTTATTTCTTTGAAGGCGTGGATAAAGGCGAGCCAGTTGATGTAGTGTATCTAGATTTTCAGAAAGCTTTTGACAAAATTCCCCATGAGAGACTTCTGAGAAAATTAAAGAGTCATGGGATAAGAGGCAATGTTCTGTTGGGGATTAGGAATTGGTTATTGGACAGAAAACAGAGGGTAGGATTAAATGGCCATTTTCTCAACGGAGGGGGGTGAGTAGTGGAGTGCCATAGGGATCTGTGCTGGGACCGGTGCTATTTAATATATTTATGAATGATTTGGAAATCGGAGCGATGAGTGAGGTGATTAAATTTGCAGATGGCCTAGTGGCCTAGTGGTTAGGGTGGTGGACTTTGGTCCTGGGGAACTGAGGAACTGAGTTCGATTCCCACTTCAGGCACAGGCAGCTCCTTGTGACTCTGGGCAAGTCACTTAACCCTCCATTGCCCCATGTAAGCCGCATTGAGCCTGCCATGAGTGGGAAAGTGCAGGGTACAAATGTAACAAAAATAAAATAGATACTACTGGAGATTCTACATGGAATGTTGCTACTATTGAAGATTCTACATGGAATGTTGCTATTCCACTAGCAACATTCCATGTAGAAGGCTGCGCAGGCTTCTGTTTCTGTGAGTCTGACGTCCTGCACGTATGTGCAGGACGTCAGACTCACAGAAGCAGAAGCCTGCGCGGCCACATTGGTGATCTGCAAGGGCTCCCACTTCAGGCACAGGCAGCTCCTTGTGACTCTGGGCAAGTCACTTAACCCTCCATTGCCCCGTGTAAGTCGCATTGAGCCTGCCATGAGTGGGAAAGCGCGGGGTACAAATGTAACAAAAAAAAAAAGTTGTCAAAACACATGCGGATTGTGAAGAATTATAGGAAAACCTTAGGAAACTGGAAGGCTGGGCATCCAAATGGCAGATGAAATTTAATGTAGACAAATGTAAAGTGATGCTCATTGGGAAGAATAATCCGAATCTTAGTTATCTAATGTTAGGGTCCACTTTAAGCGTCAGCACTCAAGACAAAAGACCTAAGTGTCATTGTAGACAATATGCTGAAATCTTCTTCCCAGTGTGTGGCGGCAGCCAAAAAAGCAAACAGGATGCTAGAAATGATTAGGAGAGGGATGCAAAATAAGACCAAAAATATTATAATAGCTTCTGTATCGCTCCGTGGTTCAAAGAAGGGCAACCAAAATGATAGAGGGGATGGAACTGCTCTCGTATGAGGAAAGGCGAGGTTAGGGCTCTTTAACTTGGACAAGAGATGGCTGAGGGGGGACATGATTGAGGTGTACAAAATCTTGAGTGGAGTGGAACAGGTGGAGGTGAACCATTTTTCCTGTCATTCAAAAAGTACAAAGACCAGGGGACACTCAATGAAATTGCATGGAAATACTTTTAAAACAAATAGGAGGAAATATTTTTTCACTCAAAGAAGAATTAAGATCTGGAACTTGTTGCCAGAGGATGTGGTAACGGTGGTTAAGTGTATCTGGGTTTAAAAAACATTTGGACAAGTTCCTGGAGGAAAAGTCCATAGCCTGCAATAGAGATGGACATGGGGGAAGCCACTGCTTGCCCTGGCATTGGTAGCGTGGAATGGTGCTAATAATTGTGTTTCTGCCAGGTACATGTGACCTGGATTGGCCACTGCTGGAAACAGGATACTGGGCTGGATGGACCATTGGTCTGACCCAGTATGGCAGCTGTTCGTATGTTCTTATGAGGGATCTTAGGATAACAGAATTCATACTGACTTTTAGATGATGAAACGTTGTTGGGGAATACAAAGAATGTAACTTTTCTGTGAAGAAAATTAAAGGAATGAAGAAAATCACAAAGAGGATGATGAAAGACAATGAAGTAAAACAATACAGAAATAAAGGGAAGATGACAATATAGAAAAGAAGTAGAGAGAAAAAGATAAAAAATTACAGAAGTTTGAATCTTGGGGCTCTTTTAATCAAGGGCATTGAATCCTTACCACATGGCTAGCGTGTGCCAACAGGTTATTGCAGAAATGCTTTAAAGCATTTTGTGGTATTCCTGTTTGTGTCTGCTAAACTGCACATTCTTGGTTTTTAAAAATATATATTTTGGGGATGGGGCATGGTATGGATGGAGAATGGTTATGGAAATGTTAGCCAGTTAGTGTATTATTCTTAACAAGCACTAACTGCAATAAAATATATTTTAAAAGATTCCCCCAAACTGCTGCGTTAAATCTGGGCTTAGAGAGTGATAATATCCCATGTTACCATGTGTTATGGCCAGATTCTACCACATTTTAGTAAAAGGGCCCTTAGCAATTGTCAATGAGTTACATTACAGTGTGAGTTGATGGGTGAATGGCATACGTTTATGTTTACATTTATGTTAGTGATACAAGTGATACACTGGATTGGGGATAAGAGTGCTTTTAGCACTTGGCCAGTCTGAACATAGGAGGAGGGCAAAACAGTTTGTTTCAACAAACTAAAAAAAGAATGAGTGAGGTTGAAGTTTAAAAATAAATGGGAGAAAATGATTGAGCAATCTCCCTTGACATAGATCCCTACTGGTTCAAAATGCCGGCTATGTTAAATAATGCTGCACTTCCAGTTCTGTATAAGTACATGGAACTAGTTACTGTCACTTTTACTTGTAAAGAAGTACAGGAAACATTTGTAACTTTTACTTTTACCAAAGTAATAATTTCACCAATTTTTACTACTTTTTATTTAGTTAATTCTGATGCTTGTAGTTAAAGGTAAAAAGTAAAAGTGGAAATGACACACAAATGATGATTCCTCAGTAAACCAAATGAAACAGCAAAACCCGGAACAGGATTTTGCTATTGTAACCCTTGCCATACACACAGTAGATCATCTCATCTTAAATTTTGCTTGTCAGGAAATATAGCATATGAGAACAGTAGAGTTGTCTGTGTTTGTTGAACTGGTTTCTGGTCTCCAGCCAAACAGAATAGTGATGAGTTGGGTCACTTTGAAGTGAAGATAAAGCGGAAGCTGGTGCAAGTTTTGAAGAACAGACATATGTCTCTATCACAACAGACTGCTGGACATCCCATGGAAAATTTTGCATTGGGGTGACTGTACCCTGGATTGATAGAGTCTTCAGAGAGGAAGTCTGTTTGTCTGGCCTTAAGGCTTCCCACCCATTTGACTTCCTTGCATCAGTTCTCGAAGATATTCAAACAGAGTTTGCCATCACATGAAAAATTGTTAGAACAACAACATTGATTCCAACTTTGTGAAATCCTTCTCTATAATTGAACAGTATGATGATGATAATGAAGACGAAGATGCAAGTTGTGAGTTAGACAGCACTACTTTTAGGGGCGTAGCCAGACCTCAGCAGGAGGGGGGCCAGAGCCCGAGGTGGGGGGGCACTGTTTAGCCGCCGACCCCCCCCTCGCCGCCACCACCGACCCCCCTCCCGCTACTTTGGACCCCCCGCCACCACCACCACCACCCCTCTGCCCCGCCGCCGCATCAGGTACTGTGTTTGCTGGCGGGGGTCCCCAATCCCCACCAGCCAGAGTCTTCTTCAGCGCCGGTCAACTCCGGCGCCTTCGTTGTGGGATCATCTGTTTCTGACACCTTACATCCTGCACAGGGCTACGTGCACGGTGCAGGACGTAAGGCGTCAGAAACAGATGATCCCACAACGAAGGCGCCAGAGTCCACCGGCGCTGAAGAAAACTCTTCGGCTGGTGGGGATTGAGGACCCCTGCCAGCAAACAAGGTACCTGATGTGGCAGCAGGGCGGGGGGTGGGCGGTGGCAGCGGCGGGGGGGGGGGGGGTCAAACATAGAGGGGGCAGGGCGTAATCTGTGGGGGCCCATGCCCCCATGGCCACACGTAGCTACGCCCCTGCTTCTAATGCATATGATAATGACAAGGATGATGATAACGCATTCTTTGCTATAAGGAAGTCAAGTATTTTAAAAAGAAATTCATTCTTGATCAGTCAGAAGACATCAGTAATATTGCAGCCTGGCCTGATTTGAAGGAATTTCTTATCAGACCAAACACTCCACTTCCTGCCAGAGCAGTTGTTAAACATATTTTTAGCTGTGCTGGATTAATAATAACTCACAAGCACACTTGCATGAGTGACATTCATTTTCAAGATTTAGTTTTACTAAAAGCAAAGTGGATTGAATTGTAGAGCAGTAAAATTGTTGGGACAAAAATGTTAATAGTTGCATTCATTGTAGTTGTGGTACTTTGACTTTATGCTTCAAAAGTATCATATTTGGCAATAACTTTTAGTTTCACTTAAGTAAACTTTTTACTGTGTTCTTCACTGTACCTTTACTAGTAATTAAGTATTAAAATATATATTTATTTATTTTAACTTTTACTTAAGTACATTGACCTAGTACTTTGGACAACATTGGTGACTTGGGTTCAGGTCACTCTAAACAATTCTGGCAACAAAGACAACCATAACAAGGTACTTTTAACACTGTTGCAGAAGGATCTGTCATTTTTATCTGTGCTCCTGTGTTTGCAAATATTTTTACACAGTTGTTGGTATACAATGTCATTTTAGATAAGTTTTAGAAGTAGAAATTGAGGCATACAGCTCAGTGCATCTCAATTTTCACCTGTATTTTAAAACAGAATCTGCCAACATAGAACCTCTTCTAAAACTCAGGAGAAATGGACATGTATGTGCCAGATGTGTGCAGTATAAACATCCAGTTTAAACAATGTAGAGAATATAGATATTTAGAAAGCTGACATATAACTGATTATGGGCTTCTTTCACAAAGCCGGACCTCAAATCAATGCCTCTACCTCCCCCCCCCCCCCCCCCCCACCAGTAGGTTTCCTTGAGCCTATATTAACCAATCCCCAGTGGTCTAGTGGAATGGGGCAGGAGTGATCCCCAGTAGATTCTACGTCATGCAGCTCCAGGTTGAAATGGTACTGGCAAAAGGACCTTTAATGGCAGTTTGACCACTAGTGGCAGTACCATGATCTACCACTAGGGGTGGGCGGGTGCCATTCTGAACCAAGAACTGCACGAGGTAGGAGCAACTGGGGATCACTTGCTGCCCCATTCCACTACACCACTGGGAATTGGCCCAGAGGAAGGGTTCTTGAGAGGATGGGAGATCTTCAGGGGTGTGGGGCATTAATTGGAGATATGTGTGGGATGGGGGATTGGTGTGTGGGTTCTCTTTGCTAGCTGGAGAAGAGGGAAGGGGAGGGGAGGGGAAGGAGATACTGCACTAGATATTACTACAGTTCCAGCCCTTTAAGATGCAGAGATGCCAAGGGTGGTCCATTCCAAAGCTGGAGAGTTACCACTTCATTGATGGAGATTTAAGGTCTAATAAGTGAGATTTTTCTTGCGGGCCCTTGCCATGTTTTAAACCAGTTATAAATAGCAATAAATAGAAAATATATTTTTTCTACCTTTGTTGTCTGGTAATTCTACTTTCTAATTGTGTTGGTTCCAGTCTCTGGTTTCTGCTTCTCTCTGTCGTCTCTTAACTGTCTTGCCAGGGTCTTCTTGTCCATTTGGCACTTCTTTTTTCTCCATTATCACCATCCATCCTACTCAGCATCACCTCTGTTTCCTCACCTCTATCTTGCCTTCATGTTGAGCATCTCCTCCCTCTGTGTCCCTATTCTTGCCCTGTGTCTCTATGCCAGCCCCCTCAACATACCAGCATCTCTCCCTGTCTCCTCTGTCCTCCATCAGGCCAGCATCTCTCCCTCTTTTCCCTCCTTCTGCCCCCCCCCCCTCCAAGGGATGCAACAAGTATTCCTCTGTCTTCCCTCGCTCCTGTTCTATCTCCCCTTTGGAAGTCCAGCACCCCTTCCTCTTTCTTCTTTCCCCACCATCAGGCATCTCTTCCTCTTCCCCCACTACCATCCCAGAATCTCTTCCTATCCCTCCCCCCCCCCCCCCACTATCCTGGTATTTCTTTCTCTCTCTCTCTCCCACATCCTGGCATCTATTTCTCTCTTGCCCCCCCCCCATCCAGACATCTCTTTCTTTCTTGTTTATTCCCCCCCCCCCCCATCACCATCCTGGCATCTTTTCCTCTCACCTGCCCCTGACACTCTCTCCTTTTCTTTCCCCTGTTTACCAGCGACCCAGCTGATATCTCCTACTTGTCTGGCTCCCATGGTCTGCCAAACTTGCTTGAGGCTGCCACCACCAGTAGCTGCTTCTGGCCAATGCAGAGCAGTGTTGCCAGGTGGGCGGTTTTACTGCCCAATTGGGCGGTTTTCCGCGATCCGCCGCGGGAAATTTTTGCCCGCGGTGGGTTGCGGTTTTTTGGGCTTCTTTTTTGTCTTTTGGGCGGTTTTTTAGGCTTTTTTTTCGGCCGCGGGGGGGCGGGGTTAGTGACGTTTTGGGCGGGGCCAATGACGGGGAGGCGGGGCCGATGATGGGAGAGGCGGGGCTGATGACGGCGGGGGCGGGGGTGATGACGGCAGGGGCAGGGTGATGACGCAGGGGTGGGGGTGTCAGGGGCGGGGTTTGAGGTTGGGCGGGTTTTGGGCTGGATTTAGGCTGGTTTGGGTGGGAAAAAAATTTTCCACCTGGCAACCCTGATGCAGAGGCCTTTCTTCTGTCGTTCCTGTGTCCTCTGATGCTCCTTCTGGTTTCTGGAGGCAGGAGCAGCAGAAGAAAGTCCCTGCACTGGCCGGAAGCAGCATCTATTCAGCGCTACCTGTGGTAGTGTCAAGCAAGTTTGGCAGACCACAGGAGCCAGGAAAGTGAGAGATGCTGGATCAGGCTGTGGGAGTAGGGGCAGGAAAGAGAGAGAGAGAGAGAGAGATCAGCAATATGTGAAACTCAAGTAGTTATGCATGTGAGCTGAAGAAGGGGCCCCGATGTGTGTGTCAGATGCCAAATGCATGTGATGGCATATCTGAAGGTGGCTCCCTGGGAGCAGAATAATGCAGCTTGCAAGGTTGACCACAAGTTTCTTTACTATGGGAGTTACTAACCTGTGGTACTTCGTTATTGAAGCTTAGTGACTCCTGCGGAAAACTAAGCTGCAGTAAAATGTGATACCTTACCACAGCTTAGTAACTACACCCCTAAATTTAACTAGATAGCGCTGAACATCAACATTTTCTGGCTAAAGTTTTAACCTGTCCTGGCCGTGCTTCCAACTATATAGAACTGGCTATTTTTTGTCCAGATAAAAGACAGCAGGTCAAAAGCTCAAAAATTTCAAAAGTAAAGCTTTGTCTGGTTAACTCCTGAAGTTTGGCTATAGCGTTCTTTCCATAAAAATGAGCTTTGCAGAAGTCAGATTTGGACACATTTTTGTTATTCACTAATAGTTAATGAGTCCCTGTGAATGATTTTCTATTGCAGCAGCTCATTAACTATTCATATGCACGAACAAAACTACGTATGAAATTGAATTCCTCGTGAAGGCGCAAAAATTCAAGACATCAGCTCTGGATGACAAAACACCAAATAGTGCTTGGCTGAATAATTAATTACTTCAGAGCACACAGATTCTGTATCTGGAAGATATAGTAACTTTCTGATGTGTATTCAGTTATGGGATGTCACTTCCTGGACGTAGAAATATCACAAAGTTGAAATCCAGACATTTCATTTCTGATGCTGCCATTTGTTTTGTAATTACACAGCCTTTTTATACTTTCTTCAGAAAATGCATTCAACACAGGATTTGATTATCTTACAAAGGATAGAACAGAGTCTAGCCACAGATTGTGTTCTACGCATATCCCAGTTACTGATTCATGACTTGTTTCGAGGAATCCTGATTCAAACCCTGCTTAATCTGCATCCACTAGAGATTTCCTTGAGTCTACATATACTGTCTGTTCCCTTCATGAAAGGTGGGGTGATTCCAGGGGTGGACTGACCATTCGGGCCCAGAGGCCGCTGCACACTACAACCCCCCCCTCAGTCCTACATTGAACGGCCAACATGGTCTAGTGGCCTCTGCGGGAGGGTGGGGGGCAGGAAAGAACAACACTCTTTCCTGCCTGCTACCACTATTCTGCCCAGCACTGCTGAAAAATGACTGGCAAGACTGGCAAGATCGCAACACTACCATGGGAAATCTTGGCCACCATTTTGAAAACATGGTGGTGCTGGGCAGAATGGCGGTAGAGGGCAGGAAAGAGTAGGGTTCTTTCCTGCCACCAAAGAAGCCACTAGACTACCAGGACCCTTCAATGAAGGGCTGGGGAAGGGCTCACCCAGGCTGAGGGGACTGTGGCCTGTGTGGGGGGGGGGGGGGGGGGGGGGTTAGCAGCTACGGTGGTTGGGGAGGTGGAAACAGTAGGCAGCAGCCAGGAGGGGGCCAGATCACCCTCACTGTTCAGAGGTCCAGATCACAGTCAGTCTTTCCCTGGGTGTTTCCCACCCTTCCACCAGCCAGAGAGAGAAGCATTTTGGAACCTTGGAAAACCTTCTTCCCACAAAGAAGGTAATTTTATACACTATTTTTGCACATAAAGGGCTAGAGTCAGTAAATGGCACCTAGCGCTATTCTATAAAGGGCATGCCATGATGAACGCTCATTATGCCGACTTACACCACCACCTAAAACCTAGTGTAAATCGTGGCGTGTAAGTTAGGCACAGATTCCTGTCATTCAGTATTACTGCATGCATCTGTACTGAATGCCCCTGACCTGCCCATATCCCTTCTATGGGCACGCCCTCTTTTGAGTTGCCCACGGATCTTTATAGAATATCGCTTATCAAGGTGTGTGTGCAAATCCAAATTGTTGCTAATTAACGCCAATAATTGTTAGTGCCCAATTATTGACACTAATTGGTTCATTAACCAAATGAGTTGCAGTTGTATATCAGCATAGCATCTAATTATGCGTGCGTAAATTTATGTGCCATTTATAGAATGCTGAGGGGTGAAGTTTGGGTGAAGAATGGGCAAAAGAAGTGAAAACTTTTAATTGTCAGACAAATGGGTTCAAACAAATGATTGTAATCCTTGGTTTGCTGGCAGAGACTCTGTTGCACGTTGTTTTTACCTGAATTCATAGCCGCCGAGAGGGGGGGGGAGCAGGGGGGACAAAATTCCCTGGGCCCAGGCCTCCAAGGGGGCCCCGGCACCACAGTTCCACCCGCCCTCCATCGTCGACCGTCTGCAACCGGGCTGGGCCCCCTGCATTGAAATCACAGCACCTCTCACCTCCGTGTGAAAGCGCTGCAGGCAGCAGGGCAGCAGATCGCCTCCCTTCGGGCCTCCTTCCCTCCCTGTGTCCCGCCCTCGTCTGATGTAACTTCCGCGAGGGCGGGACACAAGGAAGGAAGGAGGGCCGAAGGAAAGTGATCTGCTGCCCTGCTGCCTGCAGCGCTTTCACATGGAGGTGAGAGGCGCTGTGATTTCAATGCAGGGGGCCCGGCCCAGAGGGGGCAGGTGGAGGGGGGAGCGGCAGCGGCAACCTCGGGAGGGCGGGGCCCCGGGGGCAGCCTTGCCCCGAACCTAGCCCAGTCTCTCGGCGGCCCTGCCTGAATTATCAATTTTAAAAGCTCACTACTAAGTTTGTGTGGCGTACCCAGTGGATGTTATGACTGCTGATGCAGGCATCTACCCGAAACATGGCCATGTCGAGTCTGGTTACTTAGGCCACCACTTTTTGTAAATGAATTGCTACATTGTGCGTTATTTGTTGGAAACATTTGATGGACAATTAAAGGTTTTCACTCCTTTATCCAAGAATTTCTTTTTTCTGTTGCCCTCACTTCTGTTACTCTTTGGAGTGTCGTGGGGGTTATTTCCTTCTCTCGTTTTTTTTAAATGCCTTCATTTTTAATTACGTCATTTACCTGTAATGAAATATTTTGATTTTGGTTTGCATCTATGAAGGAAGTCTTACGTGAACCTGACTTTGGAGAGACAGGAATGTTCTAGATTTTGTTTTTCTGTTCTACTACCATCAGGAATTTAGTTTATGCCTTTCTCAGTAGTTCAAGGTGAGCTACCTTCAGGAGCAGAGGGCTTACAATTCAAGTCTGTACCTGACGCAATGGAGGGTTAAGTGACTTGCCCAAGATCAGAAGGAACCACAGTGGGATTTGAATTGGGCTTCCCCGGGTCTCTGCCTTGTGCTCTAACCATTAGGCTACTTTTCCGTGCCTTCTCCAGTGTATGAGTTTCTGTTCCTGGTAGGTGCAAAAATATACAGTCACCTGACCACTAATCAGCCCAATCACTGTAATTGAGTAAATTACCTCAACACAGGAATTTATACATTTGAGTATTTGGTAGCTGCAAGTTTAAGTCCTAATTCTATGTTATGGAATGTTTACATTAACAATATAATTCTTCACATCATTGAGTAGCGTTTGTTCAAATTTATCACAGCTACTTGGCTTTTGTAATATCACACAGCACAGAGACATCAAACACCAAACATCTGCCATTAAATGTACTTTTTTTTCAAGTACCAGTAGGCAAAGTATCCCATTCCTCCGAGGGATCCCATAAGGAAGGAGGCGCCGAAGAAAGATGGTGGTTTCCGTTTCACAAGGCGGAAGGCATTGGGTAGCACAGCAGAAAGGAGAGTGGTGTGTATGTCTCCTAACACCTTTCTAAATGCATAGCGTTTGAGTACTCGCTCGAAAAAGGCCTGCAAATTGGGCCGGCTTCCATCCTCCCAGTATTTTTTGGATAGTCCTAGGAACTTGAGACGGTGCAGCGTGGCTCCAAGTAGAACGTCAGCTAGGGTAAAAACATGTCCACATAGCCATAGTTCAAATTTTTGTCCTGAGGATTTAAAAGGAAAAGAAATTAGATTTCCTGACCCAGATATTCAGAAAACACTGAGCTCTCAAATTTGTGCCCTATTTTCAGCCAAACTTAGGAGCACAAGTTTTCTGCTGAAAATTCATCTTCATGTAAGAGCATGGAGGAGTGGCCTAGTGGTTAGAGTAGTGGACTTTGGTCCTGCAGAACTGGGTTCAATTCCCACTACAGGCAGCTCCTTGTGACTCTGGGCAAGTCACTTAACCCTCCATTGCCCCAGGTACAAATAAGTACCTAAACTGCATTGAGCCTTCCATGAGTGGGAAAGCGCAGGGTACAAAAAAAAAAAAAGTTATGCTCATAAATTTAGGCCTGCAATTCATTTGCCTAGAATTAATTATGAGCCTAGAGCTGAAAATCTGTGCTAAACTTCTTTTCCTCATCCTAAACCATTTGTTTCCAGCCATTTTTCATGCCCCTAAATTGAAAGGTTTAGTGAAATTTTGAACAAAAATCTATGCACTTAGCCCTAGTAAATTTTCAAAGAGGCCAATTTGTCAGTTAACTCTCGAACCCCCCTGTTTACAAAGCTGGGCGGCAATGCCGACGCATGCCATTCAAAGTGAATGAGCTGTGTCAGCATTACCACACCAGCAGCCGCTAGCACGGGGGGGGGGGGGGGGGGGGGGGGGTAAGTTAAGAGCATAAAAATCCTTTGAATATCGGTCCCTTGGTTAATAAACAACATAGGGTCCTGTTTACTAAGCCACATTATAGGCGTGTTAGCGTTTTTAACAAGCGTTAACCATGTACGCACGTTAACAGTGTACGCGCCTACAATATCCTTATAGGTGCCTACACAGTTAGCGCTTGCACTAATTGTAGGCACGTTACAAACACTTGCACGCCTTAGTAAACAGGGCCCATAGTTAGGGCATTGTATCTACCTTTTCAATAACAGAGCCATAGTGGATAAAGCCCAACAGGTCAATTCAATAAACTGGCATGTGTTTGGAAGGTTGATCGACAACTCCACTTCTCCTCCTTTATCTACGTAGCAGTGGCGTAGCTACGGGGGGCCATAGGGGCCTGGGCTCCTCCCCCCCCCCCCCCAAATTGGCTCTGGGGCCCCCATGTTGGCTGGCGGGGGTCCCCAATCCCCGCTAGCTAAAGCATTTGTCCTGCACTGGTCTCACATTGCCTGGCGCCCTGTCCTATTTTTAGTTGCTCTGCACGCTCGTTTTAACGCTCCTGGATTTTTTAATTGCTTGTCCAGGCTAACCAGGCATATTCAGCAGCAATTAACCAGATCATACCGTTGAAAATGCCCATTTAGCGCTTGAGCTGAAACTGGCAACTTTGTGGGCATTCTGGGGCTGGAGTCAGCACTTAGCCAGTTAGGATAACCTCATAAAAACCACAGTCCTGCCTTTATGCGGTTCATCATAGCTGGTTAAGTGCTGAATGTTGCACTTAACCGGCCAGGTTTTTGCTGGCCACATATGCCTGGATATTCGATGCCAGCGTTCGGACATGACCGGGCATTGGAGATCGGGATATAAAGTTGGCACTGGTCAACAAAATGCTGACTGCTGCCCGCAGAATATTGGCTGCCAGAATTGCCCTGTCTGTGTGGTAAACCTGCAAAAAGCAGGCATGGGGGCTTCACAATGACATCCTCAAGCGAATTATTGCTAGCCTATCTAGGCCTTATCCGCAGCACAGTCTCTATCCAAAATACCAGGAATAACATGTATAGAATGTTTGTACATTTGGGAAGCTCGCCAGGTGCCCTTGGCCTGGATTGGCCACTATCGTGGACAGGATGCTGGGCTCGACGGACCCTTGGTCTTTTCCCAGTATGGCATTACTTATGTACTTATGTCCTCTACTTGGCTCACTTTTATTACATAGAGCAGTGATTTAACCTATTGTGATGTCATAGTGGCTCATTCCACCAATAAGAGCCAACCTCATTAGTGATGTCACAATGGCTTGATTGTATAGAATGTTTGTACGTTTGGGAAGCTTGCCAGGTGCCCTTGGCCTGGATTGGCCGCTGTCGTGGACAGGATGCTGGGCTCGACGGACCCTTGGTCTTTTCCCAGTATGGCATTACTTATGTACTTATATCTCATGAAGGGAAAACTATTCATCTGTGTATGGCATGAGCAGTTATTCCCTGTGAAAGCTGTGGGTCAATTTTTAAAGGTTTCTTACCCACAAGTATTTCATTATGAAGAATCCCTTTGAAAACCACGCTCAGGGGATGAAATCAAGCACGTTTCAAATCTTATCTCAGCCCACAAATGTTCAGGACTCTTAAGAATCTTTTCCTTGGGTAAAAAATGGTTGACACGCTTTGGTATGGTGGTTCTCAATCCAGTCTTCGAATTCCACTGGCTACTTGCATTTTCAGAATGAATATATGAGATAAATTTTCTTTAAAATGAAGATCTCTCTCACACATACTCACTGTGGCTATCCTGAAAACCCAACTGGCTAGGGGGAACTAGAACACCAGATTGGAAGCCATTGCCTTAGTGGATCAACATATCAAATGACGTTATCTGGGACTCAGAGACTTTCCATATAGTAGAGGTTCCCAAACCTGTCCTATTGATCACACAGTCAGGTTTTTAGGATGTGCACAATGAGTTTGTATGAGATAAATGTGCATGTGGGGTTAATTCTATAACAGCTCGCCTATGTGTGAAGACCACTTAAGCACTTACTTCTGGTCTATTTTATAAAGACACATTGGCATCTATGTGTTTGTATAAAATACTACGAGTAAACCAACAGCAATCGAAACAGACATAAATTAGTAGACAAAGCAGTTCATGCGTGAGAACCGTGGAAGCGTGAAGCTCTGGCATCAGCAGCTCAGGAACACTGCTGAGCTTGCAGAAGGAAGTTCTGGCTGCCTTCAGAGGAGGTCTCCAGCTGGTGGGACTTAGGAATCCCCACCAGCTGAGGTATTTATATTTTCAGTTGAGTTGGAGGAGGGTGCAATGAAGGGCAGGAGCGGAGAAGGAATTTCATGCAAACCCATTTTGCTCATAGGCCCACCCAAAATTTGCCATCTGCATAGCAGCCAGCTCTGCGGGTGCTGTAGATGCTTGAGCGCCCCCAATATTGAACAAACTCCTTGTCTGGGTCCAGGGATAGGTAATTTCTGTTGGGTTTAGCACCCCCAATATTTTTGAAAAGTTGGCTCCTATAGCCATCTGGCAACATTACTGGCATAAATTATAAATTGACAAATGATAGGAGGTAGGAGGCTGGTGCAATGATGTACGATCATATAGTGCAGTAAGAGGTGTTTGAACCTCATTTGGTATGCACTTTATTTACACTGAGCACTAAAAAAAAGTTGTATAAATATATTTTAAGACAAGGAAAGTAAGAATAGAATTTACTGGTGATAAGGTATTAGGTTTTAGAGTTCACACCAATATATAAAATAATATAGAACCCAGATAAATATATCAAACATATAAATGACAAGTGACTGACTCACCAGCAAATGCCCAGTAGAGACTTCCCTCTCTGTCCCGCCCTCGCGTCAAGATGTGATGACGTCAGAGGGCGGAACAGAGAGGGAAACGGACGCTGCCGCTGGAGCCTGGAGACGAAGCAACATTGCCAGCGCACCAACCTCCACCCCCCATCCCTGACGTCGTCACCGCTGCCGCTCCCACCCCCTCCATATTGGGCCCCCTGCACTGAATTGACAGCGCCTCTCACCTCCATGTGGAAGCGCTGCAGGCAGCAGCAGAGCGATCTGCTGCTGCCTGCAGCGCATTCACACGGAGGTGAGAGGCGCTCTCATGTCAGTGCAAGGGGCCCGGTACGGAGGGGGGAGGGAGCGGCGGCGGCGAGGGTAGCTGGACATGGGGGGAGGGCAGGGGGGAGAGAGGAGGGTTGTTGGACATGGGGGGAGGGCAGGGGAGAGAGTGGGGTCAGTGGACGGGGTGAGGCCAGGGGAGATAGGAGGGCTGCTGGACATGGATCGATGGAGGGGAGGGGAGGGCAGGGCAGGGGAAAGAGGAGGGTTGCTGGTTGCTGGATATGGTGGGGAGGGCAGGGGAGAGAGGAGGGTCAGTGGACGGGGTGAGGCCAGGGGAGATAGGAGGGCTGCTGGACATGGATCGATGGAGGGGAGGGGAGGGGAGGGCAGGGCAGGGGAGAGAGGAGGGTTGTTGGACATGGGGGGAGGGCAGGGGAGAGAGCGGGGGGAGGGGAGGCCAAGGGAAAGAGGAGGGTTGCTGGATATGGGGGGAGGGCAGGGGAGAGGAGGGTCGGTGGATGGGGTGAGGCCAGGGGAGACAGGAGGGCTGCTGGACGTGGATCGATGGAGGGGAGGGGAGGGCAGGGCAGGGGAGAGAGGAGGGTTGTTGGACATGGGGGGAGAGCAGGGGAGAGAGCGGGGGGGGGAGGCCAAGGGAAAGAGGAGGGTTGCTGGATATGGGGGGAGGGCAGGGGAGAGAGGAGGGTCGGTGGATGGGGTGAGGCCAGGGGAGACATTTTGCAAAACACAAATCTCACCCGTTTTAATGGGCTTAATGGCTAGTAATCAAATAAATTATATGTGTACACAAGAATCCATCCAAACTCTATACTAGAACACATCTGGGTTCTAGGCTTCTGCCTTCTTGGACCATAAGTCCTTTTACTGGTGAAACATGTGGGTAATTTAATAAAAGCTCTTTGGGTGTTTCAAAAGGTTCATGGTTGCTCAACTCATGTTGGAGAAGGTTCTGATTGGACCAGAAGCCCAAAGGATGAGGAGGAGACAGCAGTCCCTCCTCGTACCTTCCCAACACACTACATAAAAGTGCTTGGGACCCACCTTCATTCTCTATTTTTCTCTTCTCAAGCTCAGCCTCAATTTGGTCTAATACCATTCCCAGCTCACTGAGGATTTTCTTCAAGTAGTTCACATTGTCATGTTCCAGTATTTTGGCCTAGAAAAACAATGGATTTAAACACGGTGAGGAAACAGTGAAAACAAGGGAGGTGAATGCATCTTTTACCCTGCTATAGAAAAGAGACGTTTCCTTTAGCTAAACTTTGTCCGAGCCAAGCGAACCAGAGCTGAAACTGGAAAGCCATTCTTTGATAAACCTGAGCTCTAGAAGAAAGCTATGTGTAGTTTTGGGTGCTTATGGATGTATTGCAAGTATTTATATATCATTTTCTCAGGCAAAACAAGCAACGAAATAAAATTATCCAATAAAAATGCTAAAACAAAATACATATTATAAGACAATCATCATTATTAAATAAATACAATAACAAAAATGTTCAAGACTCCAAATCCAGCCAGCTAAAACCACTGACACTCTGCTATCACTACTGCTATTTCACCATCTATTACTACAGACTCGTTTCATGACTCCATCATTACCCAAAACCACATTTTTAGCTTGGTGGGAAAAGCCACATCTTCATCTTTTGCTAAGTGTCAAATACTGTGGTTATCAAATGCAGCAAATATAGCATGATTAAGTCCTTGCCATAAGAACAGACAGCACATCAAATTTCACTAAATGACTGGATAAATACCACAGCTTACTGTTTTCTGGAAGAAGCAATAATTCACTTCACATCTAGGATAGCCACAGATTGCTGTTACCTTTTATAAAGCAAGCATTGTACCCCTAAACTACTGTTAGTATTTCAAAATCGAATATGACATGTAGCAAAGGAATACTTATCCTACACCAGTTTAGCTTCAAAGTTTATGATTCAACATTCCTCTAGGAAGCGAAGGAAGTACAGACAGTTTATGGAAAACTGTCGCAAATGACTTCATGCTTACTGAATCCAATGGGTCCAAATTGGCTGTGAAGTCCCAAATGACATCACATATTGTGCCTGAAGCAACTGGGCCTCATAACACGTGCAGTGGTGTATTTAATCAAGGTGCGTGTGTTGCACACGCCCCCCTCTTTCAGACCTGGCCCCCCCACCCCCGCACTTCCCTCCTCCCGGTACCTTAAAATCATCTCTACTCCAGTCTTCGACCAGGCAGTGGCAGAAGTACTCATAGGTTGCCTGCAGCCTGCACTGGGACTTTTTTTCTGAACCATCCCACCCCTTCTGATGCAACTTCCTGTTTTGTAAAAAGTGGGACAGTTTGGAGAGAATGTCCCAGTGCAGGCCACAGGCAACCTATGAAAGCCACTGCCGATGCCTAGACAAAGACTGGAGAGGAAGTGACTTTGAGGTACCGGGGGATGGGGCATGAGGGATGGGGGCATGTGGGAGATGGAGGGGGATATGGGAGATGCACCCCCTGTTAAAAATTCCTGGCAACACCACTGAACAAGTGAGGCATCTTGCGAAATTTTTCAGACATGGCTGCTTCCAGAAAGTGAATGGAATCGCACAGCAACAATTTAGAGAATTTTGTAAACTAGTGGATAAAGAATACAGGGCCGGATATTGAAAAATAACCAAATATTCAAAGCTGAAGCCCACATAAGTCCCAGCTTTGAATATCCTGGAATAACACCGTCGATGAGGAGCAAAACGCTCACCACTCATGGCTGAAAAAATTGACCCCACAATTTTCGGTTGAGGCAGGGTGGATTTTGTCACTTCCTCTTTGCACTTTTGAAATATGACACTTGGGGCAAAGGGTCCAGCTTTTCTTCATTTTATTTATTTATTTAAAATATTTATAAATCACTCTATCCAATCGCCCTAGGCGGTGTACAACACAAGAACGTACATAATCATTAGCATTGAGAAACAAGTATAATTTCGGCTGCTTCCTGTATTGCACAATGGATAACACCATTCGCAATGGATAACACCACTCAAAAACCATATAAAATGAGTTTATCTTGTCAGGCAGACTGGATGGACCATTCAGGTCTTTATCTGCCATCATTTACTATGTTACCATGTAATTTCACAGGGAAGGTATTCCAAATCGAGGCGCCAGCAGTTTAAAGCATTGCAGATCGATTAGCCTCAAGCTGGATGCACCTAAATGAAGGGTAACTAAGAAGCGCTTATCAATTTAACGCAAACTTTGAGAGGGCTGATAAAAGCTAAAAGAAGAAACCAATGAGGGGGGGAGCGTCAGCCTTTAAGGCTTTAAAATTCAGAATCAGAACCTTGAACCTAATCTGCCAGTACACTGGAAGCCAATGCAAACCCCTCAAAGCAGAGTAATATGGTCAAAGTTTTACAGACCAGACATTTTCTGCTTAGAGAATATGCTAAAAACATCTTGTACCAGGCTGAATATGTCCCAAGACTTCCTGTAAAGGACTCACCATCAGCTTTTTCTGTTTGGAAAGGTAAGGCTCTGTCAGCTGAGGCTCTTCATGGTCCAGTTTTAATAATTCTGTGCTGGCGTTCTCTAAGTGTCCTGGCGAGAGAACGGCAATAGAAAACAGAATTGTGACATTTCACATGGCAGATGATTTTTGTTTTTTTGAAAACATCGTGAGCACCTGCAGGAAATGTTTCAGGTCAGGGCATAAGAAACAGAAATAGGCCTGTGGAAAAACAGAAACATAAAAATGAATTATAAATATGGGTTTTGGAATTAATTACTTGGCCTTCCAAGCCTCAGCTCCAGGCAACTTATAATTCAGGTACAGGAAGTAGAATCCTCTTCTAGAGAGGGCTTATAGTCTAAGGGGTGTAGTTATCAACATGAGCTACTGTTAAGATAGGATATTCTACCACTAACCTGGGCTATTGTAGCACAGGTCTCATTTTATGCAATGAGACCTAGTTACTAATTATTGGGGTTAACAGTAAAATAACATGTTTTAATGGTAGCCCACTTTGATAACTTAATCCCTTAATTAAAAAAAAGAAAAGAAATATATCTCTAGAATCAAAATCACTGCCATATGTAATAAAAGTGAACCAATCAAGCCATTGTGACATCACTGAAGAGGCTGGCTCTTAGGCATTGGTGGAATGAGGCATTATGACATCACAATATCATCTCTGGTTACCAGAGACTGAAACTCTTCACACTAAGGGGAGAAGTTATCAATGTGGGCTACCATTATGACGGGTTATTTTACCACTTACTCATGCTATTTTAGCACAGGTTCCATTTTATGCAATGAGACCTAGTTACTAATATTAGGTTTTAACGATAGCCCACTTTGATAAATTCCTCTCTTAATTAAAGAAAAAAGAAATGTCTCTAGAAATCAAAAATACTGCTATATATAACAAAAGTGAGCCAAGTATAGGGCAGTCAAGCCATTGTGACATCACTGATGAGGTCAGCTCTTAGGCATTGGTGAAATAAAGCATTATGACATCACAACATCAGCTTAGTTACCAAGATTCTGAAACTCTTCACACTAAGTGGGGATGTTATCAAAGTGAGCTACCGTTAAGATATGTTATTTTACTACTAACTTGTGCTATTTCTGCACAGATCTATTTTTATACAGTATGACATAGTTACTAATAATCTTCAAGTCTGTCAGTATCTATGGTGGAAAAAACCCCTTGAAAACTGGGTTCTATTTGGAAACTGTCCAGAATGTTTCCCATCTTCACTGATTAGCTCGGGGAATGCGAGAATTGAGTAGGTAACATTAAAAGTGGGCCTGGAAAAAAAATTGTCCATTTTATTTTATATTTCATTTACAATTTTTGCAGGGTTTGGTCAGTTTTTGTTTTTGTATTTTGGCTTACGTAAAACCATTTTAGCATTCAGCATTTGCTGCAATGACTTAACACACCAAAATGCAGACATGAAATGAAACCTCTTTGGGGATTTTTCATGTTATTTCAGATAAGAATGACACAAAATGAGACAAAAGGTGTCACTCTGATTTCCCTGTTGATCAATAAGGACAGCTCATCTCTGGAACATGTTAGTTAAGCAATAGGACAAGGCAAGAAGGAAAGATATTCAACTCTGCAGATGCATGTACTGTTTTTATATTATGTATATATTTTTATGTAATCTGCTTTGGTTCAGGCAGAATATAAATCAATCATCACACTATCATTCTGCATATAGGATGGTCTAACTAAAGGTGCTTGGGGGATCTTTTACTAAGCCACGGTAGCATTTTTAGCTCACGGTAGAAATCAGGTGGCAGTAAACGCTGAGATGCTCATAGGAATATAATGGGCATTTTGGCGTTTACCGCCAGCTGATTTCTACCGTGAACTAAAAACGCTACCGCGGCTTAGTAAAATACCCTCTTACTCCCTAATTCTACAAACTTGCATGTTCAAATTTCTGACTAGCATGCAAATTTTCATGCACATAGAATAAGGTCAGTTGCATGCACAATTCAATAACTGGCTGTTAATTGGAGTTAACAGCCAATTATTCATTATAATTGGACATAATTGGTGCTAATTAGCACCAATTAATATTTATGTGCAATACTGCCCTCAAACGCTATTCTATAAGTTGCATGTTCAAATTCCACAGCTTGCAACAGCAAGGGGGCGTGGATCTGGAAGGGGCATGGGAGGTTAGGGGGCATGTCAGGCAGCTATGTGTATGGGTTATAGAATGCCATTGTTTATTTATTTATTATTTATTAGGATTTATTTACTGCCTTTTTGAAGGAATTCACTCAAGGTGGTGTACAGTAAGAATAGATCAAACATGAGCAATAGGCAATTACAGCAGTAAAAATAATCAAATAACAATACAAAGTATGGCATAGTATACTACTTACAATGTCAACACAATACGTAATAGAACATTTTAATCACTAAGGATAAAGCAAAGATGGAACATATAGATAGGTAAGAGAGTAAGAAGAGTTGGAAAGTAAGGTGAATGATCTAAAGAAAGTTGCACATGAGATCAGAGAGCTAGTTAAATATTATCTCAGCTAGGGTAGGAGTGGATAATTTATGATTTATGAAACTCTTGATTAGTTCATGCTGGCTATGAGATCATGAGACATTATCTACTTTGTCCAGCTGGTCCAATTTGTCCAAACCACAAACTCCTGAAGGTACAACAGACTTGGGGAAAGCCGCTGCTTATTCTTGGGGTCTTTAGCATGGAATCTTGCTACTTTCTGTTTACACGCCTAACTGCCAACAGTTAGGTGTGAGCATTTATGCCAACAGATGCTCATGCCTAAAGTTAAGCATGAAAAGCGGACTTACACTAGTATTCCATAACGGCAGTTGCGTACACAACTGCAGTAATAGAATTCGTACTTAGCATCATCATCTCATACCCAAATTTCAGTGACCTTTTGAGAATATACCTCATAATGGGGGTAATTCTGAAAAGATGGAGTACATACGTGTATAAATGCTGAAAATCTGTTGAAGCGATAGTCTGTAACTATGTGTATTTCTTACATAGTGCCTATTGCTTATTTATTTGGATTTTGCTCACACCTTTTTCACTAGTAGCTCAAGGTGAGTTATTGGGTATTTCCCTGTCCCTGGAGTGCTCACAATCTAAGTTTGTACCTGAGGCAATGGAGGGTTAAGTGACTTGCCCAAGATCACAAGGCGCAGCAGTGGGATTTGAACCAGCCACCTCTGGACTGACAAGACTGGTGCTTTAACCACTAAGCCACTCCTCCACTAGCAACATTCCATGTAGAATCTCAAATATTTATTTATTTAGATTTTGCTCACACCTTTTTCAGTAGTAGCTCAAGGTGACTTACATTCAGGTACACTGGATATTTCTCTGTTCCAGGAGGGCTCACAATCTAAGTTTGTACCTACTACTTGACATTTCTAAAGCGCTACTAGGGTTACGCAGCGCTGTACAATTTAACATAGAAGGACAGTCCCTGCTCAAAGGAGCTTACAATCTAAAGGACAAATGTACCTGAGGCAATGGAGGGTTGTAACTTGCCCAAGATCACAAGGCGCAGCAGTAAGATTTGAACTGTGCACCTTGGGATATCAAGACTGCTGCTCTAACCTCTAGGCCACTCCTCCACTCCAGGCCACTCCTCCACTGTACAGGTAGGCATATGCATGGGCGGAGTCTAGGCACAGCACGGACAAGACTCATATGCATCACTTATAGCAGGGGGTTTCAGCCCAGTCTTCAGGACACACTTAGCAAGTCAGGTTTTCAGCTTTATGGCTGGCAGAAATAATCACACTTAAATTACAGGCACAAATTTTACCTTCCACTAGAATTCTATAAAGGAAAACAGGTGCCTACTTTCCCTTATGAATAGGCATACTCTAAGTACTTAAATATAAGTTCCCTGTTATAGAAAACTTACCTCTTCAAACAAGCTTACCCAAACAACCCAACTTAATTCTCCACCAGCACTATCCATACTCCTATCCTCTCCCCCACATCTCTACCTATTGTCCTACTCTATATACCAGGGTTACCTCTGTGATACTTTGTACCATACTTTGGGTCATCTCTGTGATACTTTGTAAGCCGCACTGAACCTGCTATCAAGCGGGAAAGAGCGGGGTATAAATGCTATAAATAAAATAAATAAAATAAAAAATCATCACAGGGAACGCGGATTAATGTCTGGTAAGTGTACCATTAGAAAATAGACTCCATTGACAATAATGAGGCCTGTGTTATTTCACGTGTGTTTATGTATGTTAATGTACATTAGCAAATGAGGCCCGTGCTGTTCTCAGAGTGTATTCATATCTATTTCTAGAATAAAAATGAATCAGATCTTATTGATCACAGGATGTTTTACATCACTGACATTTCTCAGTGCAATATAATGTATCTGTTAATTATTTATTATATTAAATAGCTTCAGTGTTCTATAAATATGAAGGTCGCTTACGATCTATGTTTTACCTAATACTGTATTCCATTTTCTTTTCTCTAGAGATGCCAAAGGAAGATATGAGTTTAAAAACTATATAATACCTTTGAAAATAGGAAGTGAATAAGAATATAAGAACAGCTGTACTGGGTCAGACCAACAGTCTATCTAGCCCAGTATCCTGCTTCTAACAGTGGTCAATCCAGGTCACAAGTACCTGGCAGAAACCCAAATTGTAGCAAGATTTCATGCTACCAATTCCAGGAAAAACAGTGTTTTCCCCCATGTCTGTCTCAATAGCAGACTATGGACTTTTCTTCCAGGAACTTGTCCAAACCTTTTAAAATCACTATAGTAAACTTGGGTTCAGAATAATTTATCTTTTTATATATATATATATGTATGCACTTTAAAAAAATGCTAAAGTGTTTTAAATTGTTTTAAATGTGCTCAGACCATACCGTTTACACCCATTATATCCCCAAGAGGATAGGAGGTGGAACATCATATGTGCAATGATGGTTCCATTGTGACACCACCACATATTCCTCTTGGGGATATAATGGGTGTAAACGGTATGGTCTGAGCACATTTAAAACAATTTAAAACACTTTAGCATTTTTTTTAAAGTGCATACATATATATATATATATATAAAGATAAATTATTCTGAACCCAAGTTTACTATAGTGAGTTTAAGGTTTAACTTGGTTGGTTGGATTTGATCTTCCTGATTTTTTGCAAACCTTTTAAAACCCAGATATGCTAACCACTGTTACCACATCCTCCGGCAGCGAGTTCCAGAGCTTAACTATTCTTTGAATGAAAAAAACAATTCTAATTTGTTTTAAAAGTATTTCCATGTAATTTCATTGAGTGTCCCTTGGTCTTTGTACTTTTTGAAAGTGTGAAAAATGGATTCATTTCTACCCGTTCTACACTACTCAGGTGTAGAACAGATTGAAATGCTCCTGTATTTTTATCAGTCTTTTTCATAATATTGTCACCTATAATGTCAAAGTATAGGAAAATATGACAGAATAAGCCAGCTAACTGAATGTCAGTGATGAACCTTTCCTTCACATTGCGTTCTAGATGAACTCCGACTGGAATTGTTTTGCTCCGCAGTGGTTTTCGGAGGGGGTTGAAACCTATGAAAGTAGCCCATTAAGGGGTTGTCCAATTGTAGAGGTACCCTGGGCTTATGAGGTTTCAGTTGTTTAAAATTAGTACAACTTGAATAGTGAAAGTTCCCTTAGAGGTGTGAGTACTAGATGAATGAAATATAATGGTGAAATACTTCAAAACATTCTTCTAGTACAGTGGTTCCCAATCCTGGTCCTGGAGGCACCCCTGCCAGCCAGGTTTTCACGATGCCCACAATGAATATTCATGAGAGAGATTTGCCTGCAAATCTCCCTCATGAATATTTATTGTAGATAGCCTGAAAACCTGACTGGCTGGGGTGCCTCCAGAACCAGGTTTGGGAACCAATGTTCTAGCGTGAGATATGATGAAAAGAAGTAAAAAAAATCAAACCCCCAAACCCACAAATCTCTTACATTTTAATGGCCTGCATAATAACCTGCTTCTAGCTATTAATGCAATAATTAACATTAAGAAAGGGTGGCCTAGGGTTGAGAGTGACCCTGACAGTTAATGGAGGGCTAGTACCCATAAATTGTTAACATGGCAGATACCACAATGCAGCTAAAGCCACCTAACCGTATGGCTTTACCTGCAGTGCAGTTAGGAGCAGGGGCATAGCCAGACCTCGGTGGGGAGGGGGGCCAGAGCCCGAGGTGGGGGGGCACTGTTTAGCCACCTCCCCCTGCTGCTGACCCCCCCTGCCACTTTGGACCCCCCCCCCCCCGCCACCGCAAAAATCCTCCCCCGTCATCGCCACCAGGTGGCCGGCAGGGGGAGCGGCAGCTGGGAGGGGGGGTCAAATGTAGAGGGGGCCAGGGGCTTAATCTGTGGGGGCCCATGCCCCCGTGGCCCCACGTAGCTACACCCCTGGTTAGGAGGCAATTCTGTGAAGTCGTCCCCACACCTATTGTCTGTGGGCACAAACACGCATAAAATGAGCTCTTATAGAATACCAACTGTGTAAAATTGCATGCCTTATTGGGATCAAGGCATGTAGTTTGCCAGTAGATGGGCACATGGTAGAGTTTGGGAAGAGCATGGGCAATGAGCAAAGATATGCGTAGATTATCCCCCTAATTGTATAAAAGTCACCAAAAATTGTGTGTACATTATTTGGACACCTGCCCAATTTGCAAACACAATTTGATTGAATAATAAGCCAATTATTGTCAATAATTGGCTTTTTAACAAGAAATTATTAGCGCTACTTGAAATCAATTAAAATATATGTGCATAAATTTAGGCGTGTGATCCATGCCTAAATTTTATGCACATCCTGGGAAAGGAGGCACAGAAATGGGAGGGTCATGGGTATTTTGGGGTGACGTGTGGGCCTGGATTAGAGTTAAGAGTGCAATTATAGAATAAGGGGGTTCCATGTGTAAATTTAGGTGGGGGCATTTGCACCATGTTTTTGTTGCTGCAAATGGATGTGTCTAAATTTATGCACTACCCCTGTTCTTAAGTACTAGTCTATAAACTGCGCCTAACTTTAGATGCAGCTTATAGGCTAGCGCATAAGAGGGGTTTTTTTTCAGTGCCAATTTTTTAGGCGCGATTTATAGAATTCACCCCTATGCACTAATCACCAATATTCAGAGGAGATAACGGACTACCTTGCACTGAATATTAGCATTTAGCTGCTTAAGTGCTACTTAACCGGACAGGAGTCGTTCCTGGCCGGTTAAATAGCTTTGAATATCGGCCAGTATAAGTTATACATGTATCACTGGTATTTAGACGTGATCACCTACACCAGTTCGATGGCTGGCATAAGTATTTATGCCTAAATTTTAGGTGATATTTCACTATTTCCTCGATAGAGTTGGTGCCACATAGACATCCTCCAGAAACCTAAATATAGACTCACTGGTATACAATTGACTTCCACGTCTTACTCTTTCCATTTTCTGAAAGTTTGATTGAGTCTAGTTACTCTACTGGTTATCCATCTGTCAAAACTGAGCCACACAGCCATAACTTTTCTCCATCACAACAAACACAATCGGGAGGCAACCTACATATTATAGCTGTAAACTAACAAGAGATTCACAAAAGCAAAATTGTTAATTCAAATGTCACCTTCTAACCATACATAATTATAATTGACATAGATAAACTGTAATGATGTCTATAAATCAAAGTTGTCAGGGGTATTTAAGGAGCAGCTCCTTGGAACCTGCTCAGTAGTTCTTGGCAAGTTAAACTAAAACCTCCTCTGCAAAATGCCATTAGCTTTTCTCAGCTGTGTGGTCACTTACGGCGGATCTCGGCTGTGGCGTACTTCGGAATCATGGAATCTGTAGTAAGCTCTGGGTGCAGGATACAGCCGTGAGTATAGGCATCCATAGGAAGGGTATCCAGCAGTTCCCTATACTGCAACACTCTAGAGTGAAGGAGGTCCCCAGTTTCTGGGATTAATTGTGGAATATTATCTGAAATGCAAACACATACAGATAACTTTCTTCATCGGGCGAAAAAGGTCGCAGGGTTGCTGCTGCTCTTCAATCTTGCCTTCTAGAAAGCGCTTGTCACCATGGGGCCCTTTTACTAAGGTGCGTAGGTGCCTACGCGCTTACAATGAGCGTAAAATGAGAACTCCCCCCCCCCGGCTACTGCGTGCCTCTGGCGGTAATTCTAATTTCTACGTGCGTCCAATAAGCGCAGCAGAAAATAATTTCTATTTTCTACCGCGTGGCGCTAACCGGTTAACATGCGAGACCTTACTGAGTGGGTGGCAGTAAGGTCTCAGGGCCCAAATGAACGCATGCTGATTTTGATTTTGCCGCACGTCCGTTTTCGGCAAAAATAAAAAGGCCTTTTTTGCAGGTGCGCTGAAAAATGGACCTGAGCGCATCCAATACATGCGTCTACACCAGCACAGGCCATTTTCAGCGCACCTTACACTTATGCGGCTTAGTAAAAGGGCCCACAGTGACTAAAATCTTAGTAAGATTGAAAAGCAAAATCTTTGTAAATGAACCCCAAATACTACTACATGTAAGAGTACAGTTGGTAATTGTAGTAGGAGACAGTAACAAGTCTGTATGGCTAGGAATCAAAGAAACAGAAGGCTGCTTAAAGTTCTGGCACAGGGCTGAAACTTTCGTGGTAAAGAAATTGGCAAGTGCTTCAGCAGAAGGACCAGGATTTAACAATGATGATCATTATGAAGGCGACATCATGAGATCTGCCAAGATCGTAAACAGGTTTTTTTAAAGGAAAAATAAGACATTCTTCTGATAATCAGCGTGTTTTCTACTGCAAATTGCTAGGGTCTCAGGAGCTCTAGTTTCACACCAGGTTCTCTCAGCTTTGCACGTTTGTTGTTTGAGAAGGTGAAAGTCAAAATGATGCCATGGATGATAATGCTTCGCAGAATAGGAACATGGAGGAGAGGGGAAGGAATGCTAAATCATTGAGGGCTTGTCTGCATGTGGGATCCCAAATGACTTCATCATCTAAAGGTAAAGAATCAAAGTAGGAAGGAAACATTATATTTGGTAGCCAAAAGATTAATAACAATGTTTTAAAGAGTATGTTTATTAATAGTGATAGAGGTGTAGGATGGTTCTGCTGGAGGAAAAGTACAACCAAAGAGAAGTCAACAAAGATTGGTTCAGGACAATGGTGTAGACCTCAAAGCATGAGAACCTAAGGAAGAAAATCCCAAGGAACAGATCAAGTTAATCACATGGCCTCTTGTGTGAGTGGGAGATCGAATGAGTTGCTGGAAACCCAGTTCCTCCATTAAGGAGAAAAAAAATCCATCCCCTTGGGCAGCCATAGTGAATACTGAAATCACCTAAAATAGAAAGATCAGGGAAATGGAGGGAAGCAAGAGAATTGACCCACAAT
Source organism: Microcaecilia unicolor (assembly GCF_901765095.1). Lineage (NCBI taxonomy): Eukaryota > Metazoa > Chordata > Amphibia > Gymnophiona > Siphonopidae > Microcaecilia > Microcaecilia unicolor. Next base: position 221,895,071 of record NC_044038.1, on the reverse strand, counting down.
AAAAGGGACAGAGTATGGGGGATCCATGAACAGCCAGCGCCACAAACTTCTTGCAAGTCATCAAACTGAATGGCGGTTCTCTCACAGAGCTGATGCATTATGAAGACATTGTTCTCCAAAGAATACATTTTTTGGTTGGGGGAGGGGACCTTACTAATAAAACTCTGCCCCGTCCCTGAAGCTTACTAGTTGGTGATGTTCTCTGGGGCAAAAAAGTTGTTAAAGTCATAACCCCAGTGGCTCATCCCATTCCATTGCCTAAGTTTGATTAAGGGGATGGAACTGCTCTCATATGAGGAAAGGCTTAAGAGGTTAGAGCTCTTCGGCTTGGAAAAGAAATAGCTGAGGGGGATATGATAGAGGACTACAAAATCCTGAATGCTGTAGAACAGGTAAACATGAATCGATTATTTATTTTTTCGAACGTAATGAGACTAGGGAACACTCAATGGAGTTATATGGTAATACTTTTAAAACGAACAAGAGGAAATATTTTTTTACTCATCGAATAGTTAAGCTTTGAAACTCATTACCAGAGGATGTGGTAACAGTGGTTAATGCATCTGGGTTTATAAAAGGTTTGAACAAGTTCCTGGAGGAAAAGTCTATCGTCTGCTGTTGAGATAGAAATGGGGAAAGCCACTACTGTCCCTGTGATTGGTGGCATTGAATCTTGCTACTCTTTGGGATTCTGCCAGGTACTTGTGACCTGGATTGGCCATTGTTGGCAGCAGGATACTGGGTTAGATGGACCATTCGTCTGACCCAGTATAACTATTCTTATGTTATAAAAAATTCACTCAAACTCAAATAAATTAGATCAGAAAATCAAATGAAAGAAGTTATTATAATCACCCAAGCGTAAGGACTCTAAGACACCACAGCATTCAAGCACACCTAAAAAGTGGAGAAAAAAAATTCTCAGTTGAACCACCCAGCCAACCACAGTTATAAGGCGTGGGCTCGGATCACCATCACAGGGGAAAAGAAATCTCCACTATACAAGACGCAAGAAATAACTTTTCAAATGTCAACAAGAGTCATAAACGCAGGGTTAGGATCACAGGAAAAACAATTATCAAACACTGTCCTGGTTTAAGCAAATGGTGATATAATACTCATCGTTCAATCTTCTCATCCATCGATCACAAGCCAACCAGGGTGTCCGTAGATCCCAGAAACCCAACAGGGATTCCCCGTTTCGTCGGAGCTGCGTCAGGCGTAACGTAGGGAATAATAATCCTGTGTCATAGCCACTATATGTCTGGTGTTGGACATAAAAAAGCTTAAGCTAAGATGAGAACCCTTATTGCTTTGCCTTAAAATATCTTGCACGAGTATTCACAAAGACAAACGGAGATGTATTATTTATGTGTCCAATGTTCCCATCAATCTGTTCCCATATGGCTTATTACGGGAACATTGGACACTAAAGGGTTAATTAAAGTAGTACTTTGGCTGGAGTCATTGACATACTAATACTTTCTACTGTTCAGATCATGAGGGGGAAGGTAATTGTGGGGTGTGAACACAAGTCAAAGCCAACAAAACATAAAAGGATCAATTTTCAGAAAGTGCTGAGTACCTAAATTTAGTTCCCAGCTAAAAATGTCTTACGGGTAAGCACTTAAATCTTATGTTTCTAAACGTAGGCCTTCGATTTCTGGCCTAGATTTATGTGCCCCAACTTTGCCCCATTAGCTGTCCACTTTTTAGACATCTAAATTTAAGTGCCCCTGGAAGCCAGGCTCCTAAAGCAGGTGCTCAGCTCCATCATTTCAAAATTGACCTTCAGCTCTAAAACATTACCTCCTACGAAACTTTTCTCCAAGTAATCAATGATATGGTTGTAGTCCGTGATAATGTTGTCTCCATGAATGATCACCGGCACCTCTTCTCCAAGGCTGAGGCGCATGAACCAAGGCTCCTTGTGTTCTGTGAGGGGCAAGCTGACATCTCGTTCATCACAGGGCAAAGCTTTCTCTGCAATGACCAGGCGGACCTAGAGAACAGAGCAGAGCTGGTCAGGTTTCAACAGGGCCTGGGAAGAAATTGTGATCATATCTACACTCACAATAACATATGTGGGTCGGAAATAAAAGTAAATGATAAATTCACTTCGCTCACAGACTTCCGTTATTATTTAGGTACGTTAGAAGTGAATAGGTGATACTACTGGTTGAGAGCTGCTGTTTGAAATATTTCCTACCACTCAACAAGGCAGTCCCGTGAGCTGATTTGGAGGAAGAGCACCCCAAGGGAAGGATGATCGGCCCTTACATGAGGGGTGCTAACAATGACAGAAAAAATAACATGCTGTGCCTCTTGCAGTCTAATTTCAATACAATATTTTCCCTGGGCAGAGAACTCTCATTGTGTGGAACACGTACCATTCTAAGCGCATGCAGGAGGTTCAGGTCAATGGGAATCTCTCAGGGGGTCTTTTACATAGGTGCACTGGCGTTTTTAGCATGTGTGAAAAATAGGCACGCGCTAAACACTAAAGATGCCAATATATTCCTATGGGCGTCTTTAGCATTTAGCGCGCACCTATTTTTAACACGCACAAAAAATGCCAGCGCGCCTATGTAAAAGACCTCCTCAGTCACTTGCTCCTACGATGTGAAGGAACTGTTGGAAAAAGAAAATGATTTCACCAAAGATCATTTATCGTTTATTTGTTTACTATACCATCACTTATTTCATAGCAAGCCAGAACGGTTTACAAGTCAAAAATGGTACAACACACAAATTAGTTTAAACTAGGAATTCCATTGTATGATAAGACAGAACAGACAAAACTTCCATACTGAAGAAAAAAACATAGGCGCTGTGTTCCAACCTCGCTAGTTCCTGAGTTCCAGCCTCGCTTGTTCCTGAGTTTCAGCTTCGCTTGTTCCTGAGTTTCAGCCTCGTTTGTTCCTGAATTCCAGCCTTGTTTGTTCCTGTATTCCAACCTCGCTAGTTCCTGAGTTCCAGCCTCGCTTGTTCTTGAGTTCCAGCCTTGCTTGTTCCTGTGTTCCAACCTCGCTAGTTCCAGCCTCGCTTGTTCCTGAGTTCCAGCCTTGCTTGTTCCTGTGTTCCAACCTCACTAGTTCCTGAGTTCCAGCCTCGCTAGTTCCTGAGTTCCAGTCTTGCTTGTTCCTGAGTTCCAGTCTTGCTTGTTCCTGTGTTCCAACCTCACTAGTTCCTGAGTTCCAGCCTCGCTTGTTCCTGAGTTCCAGCCTCGCTTGTTCCTGTGTTCCAACCTCGCTAGTTCCTGAGTTCCAGCCTCGCTTGTTCTTGTGTTTCAGCCTTGCAGTTCCTGAGTTCCAGCCTTCCTAGTTCTTGAGTTCTAGTCTTGCTAGTTCCTGAGTTCCTTCCTTGCCGAGTCCTGAGTTCCAGTCACACCTAGCTTTTGAGTCTGTGCTTTATCTCCTTTGCTTTGGACTTAGAGGTGACCTGTCTGCTGCAGTCGGGCATATGACTGTGGCTCAAGGGCTCACTACCCCTGACCATAACACCATGCAGGTCTGAAGTAGCTGGGAATGGTGATTTAGCCAAACATTGACCGGTTAAATCGTTTGGTCAGGGCTAGCCACTAAGTTTCAGTGGCACTTAATCGGCTAAGTGCCGCTGAAATTCTCAGTTAGCGTCAAACTTAAATCCGGCTAGGTTGAGGGCATTCCGGGGGCGGAATCAGCACTTGGCCACTTAATTGGCCAGGTTTAGCACTTAAATGGGACCACATCAAACTCTGCCCTATTTTTATGTGCTAGCCCATGGTCGCTTAAGTGCTGAAAATTGAATTAAGTAGTGTTTGCTAGATTAAAAATAACCAGATATTGAAAACTGAAGCCCAGGATTTGAATATCTGGGAATAACTCCACTAGTAATGAGCAAAATGCTCAAGGCTGCTGGCCGAATATTTGACCCTAAATATATGGCTCTGGCACAGGACCACTGAGAGGCACAGCTGGGCCTGGGGCAGAACTGCTGACAGTTCCCCCCCCCCCCCCCCCCCCCACACACACACCTGGGCCACGCCCCCTGCCACTTGGACCTCCCCCCAAATTTGGGCCGCAACCCCCTTACCTTCCTGTGTTTCCTCCTTCGGTCTGTCGTCTTCTCTTGCTCCTCTGTGCCAGGACCCAGATGATTGCATTAATGCGATAACCCGGGTCACAGGGTTTATCATGTTAATACAATCATCTGGGTCCTGGCACACTCAGAGCAGGAGAGAGACAGACCCAGAAGCAGGCAGACAGGAAGAAGCTTACCAGCGCTGGGACCCCTCCTTAGAGGCTGGGCCCCGGGCCACTGTTGGAGGCAGGATACTAGGCTAGATGGACCATTGGTTTGACCCAGAATGGCTTTTCTTATGTTCTTATAGGAGACAGAGAAAGCAATTCCCCTGATATTCGGTAGGTGATAACCGGCTATCCCTCACTGAATATCCCTGGTTAGCAGCTAGCAGATAGACGGTTATATGGCTCGATATAACCAACTATCTGCCCATTTTAAAAGCTGGTTTAGCGGCCATATTTGGTCGTATGAAAAAGTGGGATATTTTATTTTATTTATTTTTGCTACATTTGTACCCTGCGCTTTCCCACTCATGGCAGGCTCATTGCGGCTTACATGGGGCAATGGAGGGTTAAGTGACTTGCCCAGAGTCACAAGGAGCTGCCTGTGCCTGAAGTGGGAATCAAACTCAGTTCCTCAGTTCCCCAGGAGCAAAGTCCACCACCCTAACCGGATATCTTTGGCCGGTCTAAAGATAACCGGCTAAGTTTGAATATTGCCTTAGTCGGTTAACTTTAAACCGGCCAAAAATAAACCAAATATTTAAAGCCAGTCACCGGAAACGGCCCGGCATTGAATATCCAGCTTCAGCGCCAACCGTGGGAGTTAGCCGTCTAACTCCCGTGGTCTGAATATCAGCCCCAATGCCTTTAGAAAGACGTAAAAAGTTAGACCTGGGAAAATGGACTCATGTTCTCTGGAGACACCTAATGTAACCTATCACAGAGGACGTGGCCCTAGATGGGAGATGTGGCGAAAACCAGACTGCGGAAAATAGGACAAACTCAAGACAGACAATGCTGTTCATTCTTTTTACCCCTCTTCTTGTTGCAATATGCAAATATTCTGAAAGTCTCATCTTTCAAGTTGAAGTTATGTAGCAGTCATAAATTAAGTTGGGCCACTGTGCTAACAAGCCCTGATCTTTATGTCATAGGCTAGATTACACGATGTGCTATAAACTGCAGTCTTTATTGGTGATATTTATTAAGTTTTATCAATGAAATACAGTACCACTGGGGATAGCAGAAAGTCAGATCTTCCTAAGCCAGAGAGCTATTTCTTTACGCTGTCAGTGATTGACTGCAACCACAGAAGCTGCAAACATGTCACCAAGCATAACAATTAACATCATGAAAACTCAACCAGGCCTTATTTTAAATCTTAATTTAGCACACAGAGAAGCCAATAACAAATGCATGCAATCATAAGTCAAACTGTAAACACTGTGCACAATGTTGGCCTGAGACTGTAATTAAGGGAACACAGCAACACAAAGTACAACACAGCAACACAGTACACCACTTACAAAACAGTCACTGTTAGGCCTAGGTTTCATAGCCCTATACTTTAAGACGGAGGGGCCAAACTTCAAAGCGATTTAGCCAGTTGCTGACCAGTTAAATCACTTGGTTAGAGCTAACCACTAATTTTCAGTGGCACTCAACCACCTAAGTGCCGCTGAAATTCACGGTTAGCGTCAAACTCAAAGTCGGCTATGTTGGGGGCATTCTGGGGGCAGAGTCAGCACTTGGCTGCTTAGGGTCCGATTCCACATATAGCACATAAAATTAACGTGTGCTAGGCAATTACGCCTAAGCGTAGTTTAAATACCACGCGTACATCTATGCAAGGTATTTAAAATACGCTTAGGCGTAGCTCATGCGACTAAATCTACGAACGTCCATTTACACCAATGAAAAGCTGGTGTAAACCCCTGTGCGTAGCTTTATGAGCACTGGCCCATATTTTATAACAGCAAGTGCAGATTTTGGAATGCCCATAAAACACCCATTTCCACACCCCTTTTTGCCTGCACACATTAGAATTTCGGCGCACTACATTACAGAATACGCTTGGCGATGTACATGTGTAAATTCTAATTTTTGCCAATTAGTGCTTGTTATTGTTTTTTAAGAGTTGTTAACAATGCTTTACAGCTTGTTAAAACAATCTATGTGCATAACTCTAAGAGGCTTATTTTCGAAAAAGAAGGGCGCCCATCTTTCGACACAAATCGAGAGATGGGCGTCCTTCTCTCAGGGTCGGCCAAATCGGCATAATGGAAAGCCGATTTTGGGCATCCTCAACTGCTTTCTGTCGCACGGATGACCAAAGTTCACGGGGGTGTGTCAGCAGCATACCAAAGGTGGGACTGGGGCGTGCTTAAGAGATGGGCGTCCTTGGCTGACAATGGAAAAAAGAAGGGTGTCCCTGACAAGCACTTTGCTGTCTTTACTTGGTCCATTTTTTCTTGCGACCAAGCCTCAAAAAGGTGCCCGAACTGACCAGATGACCACCGGAGGGAATTGGGGATGACCTCCCCTTACTCCCCCAGTGGTCACCAACCCCCTCCCAGCCTAAAAAATCAACTTAAAATTTTTTTTTGACAGTCTCTATGTCAGCCTCAAATGTCATAACCAGCTCCATGACAGCAGTATGCAGGTCCCTGGAACAGTTTTAGTGGGTACAGTGCACTTCAGGCAGGTGGACCCAGGCCCATCCCCCCCTACCTGTTACACTTGTGGTTGTAAATGTGAGCCCTTCAAAACCCACCACAAACCCACTGTACTCACATGAAGGTGCCCCCTTCACCCCTTAGTGCTATGGTATTGGTGTACAGTTGTGGGGAGTGGGTTTTTTTGGGGGGGTTGGGCGGCTCAGCAAACAAGGTAAGGGAACTATGCACCTGGGAGCAATTTCTGAAATCCACTGCAGTGCCCCCTAGGCTGCCCAGTTGGTGTCCTGGCATGTGAGGGGGACCAGTGCACTACGAATGCTGGCTCCTCCCATGACCAAATGGCTTGGACTTGGCCGTTTCTGAGATGGGCGTCCTCGGTTTCCATTATCGCCGAAAACCGGGGAAGACCATCTCTAAGGATGACCATCTCTAAGGTCGACCTAAATGTTGAGATTTGGGCGTCCTCGACCTTATAATCAAAACAAAAGATGGACGCCCATCTTGTTTTGATAATACGGGTTTCCCTGCCCCTTCACGGAGCCGTCCTGCGAGGATGGCCCCAGGAAAACTTGGGCGCCCCATTCGATTATGCCCCTCTAAGTATGCTATATACAGTCTGGTTATTAGCGCATAAATAGGACCGCATAATCGTCTGCCCTATTTTCATGTACTAGCCCATGGCCCCTTAAGGACTGAATATCAACTTAAGTGGCTATGTGTTAGCTGGCTCAAAAATAACCACCTAAAATTCGGTGCATAAATACAGACTTATGCTAGTATTCTATAACAGATTTGGGGCCCTGTTTACTAAGGTGCATTAGTGTTTTTAATGCGCCTACAATTAGCGCGTGCACTAACAGTGTAGGTGCCTATAGGGATATTGTAGGCATGTACACGGTTATCACGCGTACATGGTTAATGTGCATTAAAGACGCTAGCATGCCTATAATGTGGCTTAGTAAACAGAGCCCTCGGTGCGCAACGCTGACATTATAGAATACTAGCTTAGAATCCAGGTTTTTGGCGCCTAATTTTTAGATCATTTATAGAATTTACCCCCTAATGCACAGTAAGTGCAAATTTTTACCACACTTCAGTAAAACAGCATCTTAGTGCATGGGAAATCAATTTAATTCATGTTACCCTATGGATTAACACTAATTCATTCAATAAAACATTTAGTCATAACTTTATTAAATTGAATATGTGAATGAATTGGAAAACAAACGCCCTGAAAATTGGGGAAAATGTGAAAAGTTCCAAATGTGAACTGCCTGTGCACATCCCTTAGGGCCAGATTTAGTCATGCAGTCATCAAACGGCAGACTAATTATGAGCTTTGAAAAGTTCCTTATAAGAATCTATAATAACACAAATAAAGGGTTTTAACTTATTTTCTAGCCCATTATAAACCATAAAGTTGTATTGCTCTGTTTGTCACCCTCCTCTCACCTATCCACCCCCACCCTGTTAGACTGTCATTGAAATGCTTTGATGTTTCACTTATATATACTGTCATCTATCACATTTGCTTATTTCCGATCTGACGAAGAAGGGCAACCTTCGAAAGCTAATCAAGAAATGTATTAAGTTATGTCCAATAAAAAAGGTATCATCTTATTTTCTTTTCCATGTTTTATTTTGATTTCTATAGATTTTACATGGAATGTTGCTATTCCACTAGCAACATTCCATGTAGAAGTCGGCCCTTGCAGATCACCAATGTGGCCGTGCAGGCTTCTGCTTCTGTGAGTCTGACGTCCTGCACGTACGTGCAGGACGTCAGACTCACAGAAACAGAAGCCTGCGCAGCCTTCTACATGGAATGTTGCTAGTGGAATAGCAACATTCCATGTAGAATCTCCAATAGTAGCAACATTCCATGTAGAATCTCCAATGGTATCTATTTTACTGTCATAGTAATGCTTGAATGTTTTCACTTATATACACTGTCAGCTAGCACATTTGCTTATTTCCGATCTGACGAAGAAGGGCAACCTTCGAAAGCTAATCAAGAAATGTATTAAGTTATGTCCAATAAAAAAGGTATCATCTTATTTTCTTTTCCATGTTTTATTTTATTTCTATAGATTAACTTATTTGCAAAAACTTACATATATCTTCTTCCAATAAAATACTTTTGCTCATGCTAGAGACATTCCATTTCTATCTAGTAAACGATTACTATTGGTCTTATGCATGCATAATGTATGTATTCAAAGTGGGGATATCCTGAAAATGAGTGTTTCCGTTTATAAAGATGCTATGACTTTAAGTGTGTAAAATGATGAACAAGCATCACTTCTGATGCAGGAAGGGCTTGTCCTACAGATTCAGAAAGCAAATCAGATTCTGTAGATTGTTTTGATCAGGGCTTGTAAAATGGGGGAGGGGGAGGGAGTCATATTTACTCCTATGGCTACCTCACAATTCAGTTAACTGTTTATTTCCCATTACCAGAGGGGGAAAAATGAAACTTGAACGAAAGGCACAACAAATGAATAGAAAATGAGAAAATATTGATGCAATTGTTGAGCAGGGTTAAGTTAACAGGAAAGCAAGGAATATGAAAAAAAAAAAGAAACCTCTGAAGAATGGATTTATCATCCTGCCATTGAGTGTGTAAATCCCATAATCCTGCCATGTTTAGCAACAGAAATGGTAAACTGAAGGGATGAGAAATGAGCTAAGCTGAGGTTATGGTGGCACAGTGGGCATGCTGTGCCTATGAAGCTGGCCCTGCTCACGTCTGTGACTGGGAGGCTCACCCTTCCTCGCCCTTCCCTAAAATTCCAGGTGGCCTTTTTTTGCAAAAATGCCTTGGGTTCTGAACACAAGGTCAAACCTGCTTCACACGGCAGAGCCACTGACTTTCAAAAAATGCAACATGATACATGCTTTCTACTTCTGTTCACCAGGCCCAAATTGTGACTCTGCATTCTAGAACTAATTTGTAAGGGGAAAGAGGAGCTGCTAAGCTTTGCTGCAGTCTCCTCATTAAATGCTAAGCTGTGCACAGCTAAATTAAACTCCACCGTCTAGATGTCCCTGTATAGAATCCTGGGGGCAAGGCAGGTGCACGATGTCCCCCTTCACTCCTTCTGACAATCTTTACATCCTGCAGAGCTGACTCCTTTGACATTTCCTTGAGCCACCAGTGCCAGCAACAGATCTCTCTGTCTCGATTTCTGTACAAGGAATCGGTAATGTAGCACTTAAGTTAAAACTACTGCATTAATATTTGCATCTGCAATCAGGAAACAATTGCAAAAAAAAAAAAAAAAGAAAAGACAGACAGACAGACAGAGAAAAAAAAGCCAAGGGAAATTTCCTTGGGAAAGACATCTGTAGGAACGTAAGAATTATAACAAGGCAACAATACTGAGACATAAACTCGTTTCCCTCTCCTGATCCATCAGCCTAGAGACAAAACAGAGACGAGCAGGTGTGTACACAAACCCAACTTCCATACAATTGCCTTGCTGATTTCCATTGTTCTGTCACTTACGTCCACGCTGCTGGCTCCTAGAAATAGGTGTTATCATCCTTTCTTAAATAAACAGTCCGCAGGATGTGAGCAAATGAATTCGAATACGAGGGACCATTCCCCTTGCGTCCGAGTGCATTCATTACCTTTTGGGAGCTGAAGGACTGTGTCCAGTGATACAAAACGAGCCTGTCCTTAGCCCCGAGACTCGTGTCTGTCGGTTCGTGGTTTTCCTCATCCTCTGTAGATTTGCCTGCGTCGTTCTCCACGGCTGAGATGGGCCACCAGCTGCACTTGCTGGGAGTCAGATTGCCGGGAGTCGCCATGACAGCCTGAGATTGGAAGAAAGGAGGCGAGGAAAAGGCACCGAGTAGGAGCAGCCGCACTAGCGAAGCATCACATGGCCTCGTCGTCTACAGATGGTCAGGAGCAGAGAAGGAAGCTCGGGGATATTCTGATGGCAATTTCAGCCCGGAGGCTGATTATTCGAAGAGTTTCTCCTTACTCTCGATTCCCAGCTACTAGCACGCAGGTTGTTGAGTCTTGCAGTACTACTTATCGCTTCTATAGCGCTACAAGGCATACGCAGCGCTGTACACCATACACGAAAAGACAGCCCCTGCTCAGAGAGCTCACAATCTAAATATGGAATGTTGCTAGTGGAATAGCAACATTCCATGTAGAATCTCAAATAGTAGCAACAGAATCTCTAATAGTAGCAACATTCCATGTAGAATCTCAAGTAATAGCAACATTCCAGAATCTCAAATAGTAACAACATCCCATGTTCCACTGCACTAACCACTAGGCTACTCCTCCACTAGCAACATTCCATCTAGAAGCCTGCCCTTGCAGATCAGCAACGCGGCCGCGCAGGCTTCTGTTTCTGTGAGTCTGACATCCTGTACGTACGTACAGGACGTCAGACTCACAGAAACAGAAGCCTGCGCGGCCGCGTTGCTGATCTGCAAGGGCAGGCTTCTACATTACTACTACTACTTATCACTTCTATAGCGCTACAAGGCATACGCAGCGCTGTACACCACACACGAAATCACAATCTAAATAAGACAGGTAAACAGACAGAACAATTAAGAGGTAAAGGAATTAAAGAGGTGGAGTGCAGGGCAAGTGAGTAGTGGTTAGGAGTCAAAAGCAGTGCCAAAAAGGTGGGCTTTTAGCCTGGACTCGAAAAAGGCCAAAGACGGGGCTAGACGTACAGTAGCAGTAGGGCTGGGAAGCCAGAAAATGTTTGTTTCGTGTCGTTTCCTGTGTGGTTTCAGGGCATTTTCATTTTGTTCAGGATTTTCTGGCCATTTTGTCAGTTTCTGATAATAGTATGTGTGCTCACTGGAAATATAGTGTGTGCACTATGTGCAAAGAGGGGGGCACTATTTCAGAAAGAAGGAACACTTTTCCCTAAGGTGTACAGGTGTGCACACATTTGCACATGTGCACTAGGTGGTATTGGGAAAGAGTGTCACTCTAGTGTGTCCTTTTTCCACATAGGGTGTACTATTTCCAGATAGTATGTACTATTATCAGCAAATGACAAAAACATAAAATGTCATGGGGGGGGGGGGGGGTTCTTGCTCATTTTCATTTGGTAACGGCATGTGACATAGGACATGCTGTTAATGTTTCCTATGTTGTTGCAAATGACAGCTCATCCTTAAAGTACGTTAGTCCAAGAACAGTGGCGTACCAAGGGGAGGAGGGGTGGTGGGGGTGGTCCGCCCTGGGTGCACGCCGCTGGGGGGGGGTGCCGCGTGCCGGTCAGCTTCCTTCATTTCCATGCTCCCTCTGCCCCGGAACAGGAAGTAACCTGTTCTGGGGCAGAGGGAGCATGGAAACGAAGGAAGCTGACCGGCGCATGGCACCCCCTCAGCAGCGTGCACCTGGGGGGGTTCTTTCGCCGGGGGGTCCTCTCGCCAAGGGGGGGGGGGGGGGTCACGCTGCACCCGGGGGGCGGGGTGCATCGGAGATCTGCCCCGGGTGTCAGCCCCCCTAGGAACGCCACTGTCCAAGAAGCCTAGACTTTACTTTAGTGGCTTCTTAAAAGTCTTAAATGATCTTGGCTTGCAAGTCCATTGTTGCCAATGCACCTGCTGCTAAGCTCTGATCACAGTTTTCCTCTGTCTTCCAGGGAGAGCTCGAAAGTGGGGTAGAGCAATGCTAATAGTTCTGCACAACTACTCAAGGTAAAGGAGCACAGCATGGGTGAACGTCTTAGCCTCCTTTCCAATAATTAATGGATCGTGACAGGTAGACCACCGTATTCAGCTTTAGTGTGCATTGAAACAAGAAGTGCAAGAATTGAATAAGATGCACCATCTAGTGGAAAGCCCGAGTAATTGCAACAGCAATATCTGGAGGACACCAGATGTTTCAACAGCACTTTTACAAAGAAGCCACTCCCCCCCCCCCCCCCCCACCTCACCAGAGGTGTTTACTGTAGAAACATGTCTCCATTAAATGCAACAATAACCACGGATTGCTATGATTCAGATATAGATTGATTATTTAGTAGCCAACCTTCACAGTCATTGTAGCCTAGTGGTTAGTACAGCAGACTTTGATCCTGGAGAATTGGGTTCAATTCCCACTGTAGCTCCTTGTGACTCTCTGGGCAAGTCACTTAAGCCTCAATTGCCCTAGGTACAAATATACTAGTATATACTATGTATATCGCTGTGAATGTAGCTGTAAAAACCACAGAAAGGCAGCATATCAAGTCCCATGAGATTCTGCATAGAATGTTGCTAGCGCAGGAGTAGCCTAGTGGTTAGTGCAGCAGACTTTGATCCTGGGGAACTGGGTTTGATTCCCACTGCAGCTCCTGTGACTCTGTGGGCAAGTCACTTAAGTCTCAATTGCCCTAGGTACAAATAAGTATCAGTATATACTATAAATCGCTGTGAATGTAGCTGTAAAAACTTCATAAAGGCGGTATATCAAGTCCCATTTCCCTTTCCCCCTTTCCCTTATGACATCACAATATCACAATATCAGAAGTGAGCCAAGTATTGGGCAATCAAGCCATTGTGACATCACTGATGAGGTTGGCTCTTATTGGTGGAATGAGTGGAGGAGTAGCCTAGTGGTTAGTGCAGTGGACTTTGATCCTGGGGAACTGGGTTCAATTCCCACTGTAGCTCCTTGTGACTATGGGCAAGTCACTTAACCCTCCATTACCCCAGGTACAAATAAGTACCTGTATATAATATGTAAACTTTGAGTGTTTCAGCATGTGAGCCTGCCTCAGTGGTCAGTAAACTTGTAAACATATCTTGGTGAGAACACTGATCGCAAATTTTGGCAAAGCTCGGTCCTACATTAAATTGATCACGGAGCCAGATTAGAATAAGGCACCAGTGTTCTGCTAAACAAAGAAACAGCTGTGGAACAAAACTTTTGCAAGCAGAATGCTGCTGGTTTGTTCCGGAGCTGTGCCTGGTGCCTTTTTCTAATATGGGAATTGCGATCAATTTAACATAGGACCAGACTTTGTTAACATTTGCTATCAGTATTCTCACTGACATATGTTTACAGGTTTGCTGACCCCTAAGGCAGGCTCACATGCCGAAACATGGCCGTGCCAGGTCCTAGATGGCTCGAATCTGTGACTACATTAAAGGCCCTAGATACTTTTAACTTTGGAAGACCTTGCTTTTTTTTTGCCTCACTTCTTCGTTGTCTACACATTTGCGATGGTTTGGATTTTCTCCTTTTTTTGTGTTCTCAAAGTTTTGTATACAACACATATTAAATCACAAAAACTAAAAACCTCTCTATTAACTGTTAGGGGTATTCCCAGTATATTGAGAAACATAGGAACATAGTAGATGATGGCAGATAAAGACCTGTATGGTCCATCCAGTCTGCCCAACATGATAAACTCATAGCAGAAGGTATGATGTGATACTACATATGCATACTTGATCTGGAGACCATGTAGTTAAAACAAACAAAAAAAAGTGCCAACACCTGTTACTGGCACAGCCGACAATGCAGAATGTAGTTAGCAATACCCCCGGAAGTGCAGCGAACTCCACTACGTTATCTGTCACATCAGAAGTTAATACACAGCAACAACTTCCACATTAATTGCACGATGCAGTCTCCACCCATTCCATGTATACAACACATATTAAATCACAAAAACTAAAAACCTCTCTATTAACTGTTAGGGGTATTCCCAGTATATTGAGAAACATAGGAACATAGTAGATGATGGCAGATAAAGACCTGTATGGTCCATCCAGTCTGCCCAACATGATAAACTCATAGCAGAAGGTATGATGTGATACTACATATGCATACTTGATCTGGAGACCATGTAGTTAAAACAAACAAAAAAAAGTGCCAACACCTGTTACTGGCACAGCCGACAATGCAGAATGTAGTTAGCAATACCCCCGGAAGTGCAGCGAACTCCACTACGTTATCTGTCACATCAGAAGTTAATACACAGCAACAACTTCCACATTAATTGCACGATGCAGTCTCCACCCATTCCATGTATACAACACATATTAAATCACAAAAACTAAAAACCTCTCTATTAACTGTTAGGGGTATTCCCAGTATATTGAGAAACATAGGAACATAGTAGATGATGGCAGATAAAGACCTGTATGGTCCATCCAGTCTGCCCAACATGATAAACTCATAGCAGAAGGTATGATGTGATACTACATATGCATACTTGATCTGGAGACCATGTAGTTAAAACAAACAAAAAAAAGTGCCAACACCTGTTACTGGCACAGCCGACAATGCAGAATGTAGTTAGCAATACCCCCGGAAGTGCAGCGAACTACACTACGTTATCTGTCACATCAGAAGTTAATACACAGCAACAACTTCCACATTAATTGCACGATGCAGTCTCCACCCATTCCATGTTCACTAATTGGTATTTCCATGTGTTTTAACATGATAATTAGTGTGTGCTAAGTTAATACATAGTCACAAAAGTGTCATGATGGTGACTACTTTCCTTGGCTGTGCTCACCTCGCCCTCTGGTGGCCAGAACCATGGCTGCCATAGACTGTCTTGCTGTCTCCCTACACATTCCAGACTTGCATTGCAGTCCGGACCAGATATTCTAGCCCTCCAGACTTGATTGGAAGTTTGGCAGCTTGCCTCACCCTTAGCTGCCTTGAGATTCCTGCAGCTGAGCCTCAGCTGCTGATTGCCTTTATTAGGCACCTGGCCCTTTCAGCAGGGCCTTTGCATTGCCAAGGGTCTCGAGGTATCCGGTGTGCAGTTGCACTCTTGCCTTGTTCTGTTCTGTGCTTATTTCTTGGTACCTGTGTGTACTTTAGCCTTGTCCTGTTCTGAGTTTAGATCTTGGTGCCTGTGTGTACTTTAGCCTTTGTGTTCTCTGTTTCTTTGTCTGCTAGGTTCTGCTTTCAGTCTAGCTTTATTGCTTGTATATATGTCTTTCTTAGTGGCTGCTTGCCAGCTTTCAGTCATTGCCCTAGTTCTTGTCTGTGTAGCCTAGCTTTGTGTCCTGTCTAGTCTGTCTTGTTTGGTTCCCTGTTCACCTTCGGCTTCTGCCCTACCCTGGTTAGTCAAGCTTGTCTTAAAGTCCTTTACCCTGTATAGTATCCGTTCTTCCTCTGTTTGTGGCTGGTTGTTTTCAGCTTCAGTTCCCCTCCTGCTTGTGTCTGCCCTGCTTGCTTTCAGTTTCCTTCCAGCCAAGCCTGTTTGGAAATCCTGAATCCTATCCTGAACCCTGTTTTGGCCAAGCTTGTTTAAGAATCTTTTCTAGTGTGAGTTTCTTGGTGTTCCAGCCTGCTTGCTCCAGTACCAGCTTTCCTCTAAGTCCTGCCGCCCGCCTGTACCCAGGGGCTCAACCCCTGGGGAACGGCAATCAAGTGTAGGTGAAGCCTAGTTCCAATCCAGTGTGTTCCAGTCCGTGTGTTCCGGCTTGCTTATCTGCATCTGCAGTCCCTGCCTTGCTGGTGTGCTAGCCCAGTGCTGGTTGGGGGGTTTTGCCTGCCACTGCCGCTCCTCGGCAGTGGTCCAAGGGCTGACGAATCCAGGTTTAGCCTTGAGAGTCCTGACAAAAAGGGAGGGTAAAACAGCAAGTCAGATGCTTTTTTGGCAGTTTTTACACCGGCAGCGTCTGGTTTGATAAAATGGACAATTAGCAGTTTCTGGTAATATATTTGGATTGCTTGAATATCTTCATCTGTCTAGATTTTGAAGGATTGTTCTGACCCCTGAGGCAGGCATTTGTGCGCTGAAACACAACCCATGTCGGGTCATTTACACATTAAAGGATGACATTTATCTCTATCCTGAAGGCCCAATGTTGCTTTTTTTGTTTCTAAGTTAAGTTAATACATGGCATTAAGGGCCCTGTTTACTAAGCTGCATTATAGACATGTTAGCGTTTTTAGCACACTAATAATTAGCACGCGCTAACCCTAGAGACGCCCATAAGAATATGGGTGTCTCTAGCGTTTAGCGCATGCTATTTTTAGTGTGCACTAAAAATTCTAGTGCACCTTAGTAAACAGGGCCCTAAATGTGTCATGCTTCCTGTGAAACCACTGGGTTAGTGAGCCCTTGGACCCCTGCCGAGGAGCAGCAGCAGCAGGAGAATCACCCAAAACACAAGACAAGGCAGATCTCTGACAGAAAACCGCTGGACTTCACCTGCACTTGACCACCCTTCTCCAGGAGTTGAGCCCCTGGGTGCAGGCGGCCGGCAGGACTTACCAGACAGGGCAGGAACAGGATACCAACAAGGAGACAAGCCGGGTCCTGGGCAGGCAACAGACAGTAGCATAAACCAAGAGAAGCCGGGTCTTGGGCAGGCAGCAGACAGTAGAATAAACCAGAAGATAAGCCGGGTCTTGGGCAGGCAGCAGACAGTAGAATAAACCAGGAGATAAGCAGGGCCAAAGCTGAAACCGGAAAATAGCACAGATGCTCTGCAACAACTCTCGCCGAGGGAAACTCCTCTGAGGACCTCTGTTGCAAGGCAAACTAGAAAGCATCCAGGTGGTTAACGAAGGCAAAGTACAAGGGAGGTCACCAGGTACGGGTACTGCTTAGTTCCAAAAACTCCCAAGACAGTCCAGAGGGCTGGAAGATCCGGACCGGAGTACCTTCTGGAACATGGGAAACAGCCAGCAGTCAATCCATAGCAGCCACCAGGTCTAGCCACCAGGTGGCGAGATGAATGAGAGCATGAAACATGGGCCAAATCGTAACAAAATGTTAGGGCAGGGTGAAGAAGTAGCTTGATGGTTAGGGTAGTAGGCTGAGAACTGTAGCTCCTTGTGACTCTGGGCAAGTCACTTAGGGGCCCTTTTACTAAGCCGCGTAGGTGCCTACGCATGCCCAACATGCACCAAATTGGACTTACCGGCCGGTTACTGTGTGGCCCTTGCGGTAATTTCAATTTTGGCGCGCGTCTGAAAAATATATTTTTCTTTTCTGACGCGCGGCAGCTACGCACGTCAAGTGGAATTTGATGCGCCTAGACCATTACCGCCCGGTTACCGCATGAAACCTCAATGGCTTGCGGTAAGGTCAAAGATGCAAAATGGACGCGCGGCAATTTTCACTTTATTGCACGTCCATTTTTGGCAAAAATAAAGGCCCAAAACACAAGTCTACACTACCGCAGGCCATTTTTCAGCGCACCTTAGTAAAAGGACCCCTCAACTCTCCATTGCCCCGGGTACAAAACTTAGGACCCCTTTTATCAAGTGACAGTAAAAGGGGCCCCGTGGTGATGGCAGGGCACGGGTTTGCTATGCACCAAGGTCCCCCTTTTACCGCTGCCCGGAAAAAGAAAATTCTGGGTGGAGGACTGAAATGGCCATGCTATAAATGAAACAATTTCGATGCAGCCATTTCCCGAGGGGGCCGTTACTGCCACCTATTTAGGAGGCATTAAGGGCTCTCACACTACCCTGGGCAGTGCGCAGTTACCACTGGGTAAGCCCCTGGAGCATAACATTTTTTTTTAATCCAACGTGCTGGAAATGGTGCACGTTGGGGACAGAATACTTGGCAAAACAGGGAAACACCTCTTCCAAGAAGAAAGAAGTAGAGAGGGTGACACAAGCTTCAACACAGGAAGTGTCTGTCACAATTCCTTTATTGCTCCAAAACAGAGACCCGAACCAGGGCTGTGTTTCGGTGGTAAGAACCGCCTGCCTCAGAGATCAAAAATACAATGTCTATATTTGTGTGATTTGTGTTGGTCATGTAAAAATAAAACTGGAACTCTTGTGCATCTATTGTTGGAATGTCCTAATCTTGTATTATTTTGGTCAGATGTCTGGAGAAAATTGAAAGAGATTTTTGGATTTCAAGAATCTTTTTTACCCAAATATATAATACGGAAATCCACTTGCATCTCATTTCTCTTTTCAGAAAATGATAAGCTACTGTTTGACTTCTTGGTCTCAGTTGCATTGAAACTGATCTTATCACACTGGAAAGACAATCCCCAAGTTAACGTGGTGGTTTGGTGGAATTGGATTCTACTAAACAAAAAATATGAGCAGTCTGCAGTAAATTCTATTCTGGGTCATAAAACTGGTCTTCAAAAATGGAAAACTTTAGACCTTTTTCTCTCTTCTACAGAATAACATTATGACTTGAACTCAGCTTTGTGTATTTTACTCTGTTGTACTTTAACATGTTTTGTTTTTTTCTTTTTGAGTTTGATGTATCTTTAAAATCTAATAAAAATATTAAAAAAAAATAAAATGTCTGTGAAAAACATATATATACATACAAAAAACATAATTGAATTTAATAACATATTTAAAAAGAAGCATTGTTGGGGGCAGGCGTTACTGCAGGAGCCTGGCAGTAGTGCTGGATTGGCACATGGCAAAGTGATGGTACTGAAGCTTAGCTGAGATTAGGTGGCAGAGCCGGTGGGGGGAGGCGGGGCTGGTGGTTGGAAGGCGGGGCTAGTGCTGGGCAAGACTTCTACGATCTGTGCCATGAAAATGGCAGATACAAATCAAGGTAAGGTATACACAAAAAGTAGCACATATGAGTTTATCTTGTTGGGCAGACTGGATGGACCGTGCAGGTCTTTTTCTGCCATCATCTATTATGTTACTATGTACTTCTGCTTTATAAAAGGGGCCTTTAGATTGTAAGCCCACTAGGCAGAGGCGTAGCTAGGTGGGTCACCAGGGGAACAGACACTCCTCCGAAAGGACTTCCAACAGTGTCAGCACCTATTTTTCACACGATCTGTTGCATTTAAAGCATGCGATCGTAATGAACAAAAAACAAAGAGGACAAGAGGCTATCAAGATATCAAACAAACCAACCTCTTGAGAAACTACAAAGTAGTTGACGGTACTAAATTCCTGTTAAGTGCAAAGATGTGATAATGAGAAATGGAAAAAGCCTCTGTACCCTACCCACACCTCCACCCGATATATACCTTATAGGGTAGGAAGGAAAAACCGTGGGTAAATGTTCTTCATCAGAACCAAAGGGGCAGGAGTAGCCTCCACGAAAAGTAAAGCAAGCCAACGAAGAGTAGAGGCTGACTGATAGGCAGACCAACTCGGGAAACTTGCAAAAATGGCCCAACACGGTCCGTGTTTCAATGCAAAGAGCGCCTGCTTCAGGGGTCACAGATAAAATTCTAACCTCGTGTTAGCATTGGGTAATTCCCTCTGAACAAGTGCGTTGTGAAATAAAAAACAAACAAACTTTTCCTCTGAATGTTGTTAGCTCAGAGGATAATACAAGTACAGCGTGCCGTTAGGGAAACCATCAACTCGTGACACGAGTATTATCCTCTGAGCTAACATTCAGAGGAAAAGTTTGTTTGTTTGTTTTTTATTTCACAACGCACGTGTTCAGAGGGAATTACCCAATGCTAACACGAGGTTAGAATTTTATCTGTGACCCCTGAAGCAGGCGCTCTTTGCGCTGAAACACGGACCATGTTGGGTCCTTTTTGCAAGTTTTATTAAACGTCTTCAACATCATTTCTCGAGTTGGTCTGCCTATCAGTCAGCCTCTACTCTTTGTTGGTTTGTTAAATTTTCTTCATCGGCAAAAAAAACCCTTTAACTCGATTTTCTTTTTGCTAAAACTTCACAGGAATAACAACAGTGGATCCAAAAATAAAAAAAATTAAAAGTGAAAAAAACTTAACTTAAACTTCCAAGGCATAGGTGGACATAAACGTGCAAAAGGAGTCAATCACACGGGCTTTGGCACAGAGTTTCGCTGTCAAAGCTGTCTCAAGGCGGGCATGACATCAATTATGACAGCACGAAACATCTTCAATGCATTATGCTGATGAAGAAAATTTACCCACGGGTCTTCCTTCCTACCCTATAAAGGTATATATCGGGTGGAGGTGTGGGTAGGGTACAGAGGCTTTTCCCCTTTCTCATTATCACGTCTTTGCACTTCACAGGAATTTAGTACCGTCAGGTACTTTGCAGTTTCTATAACAAGAGGTTGGTTTGTTTGGCATTTAAAATATGTACCAGCACCGTCAGCAGTCCGCTCTCCATTCTCCCCACACCCTCAACCTGGCTATGCTTCTGGCACTAGGAACCGAGAAAGTGGAGGAGTGGCCTAGTGGTTAGAGCACCGACCTTGCAATCCAGAGGTGGCCAATTCAAATCCCACCACTGCACCTTGTGATCTTGGGCACATCACTTAACCCCCCATTGCCTCAGGTACAAACTTAGATTGTGAGCCCTCCTGGGATAGAGAAATATCCAGTGTACCTGAATGTAATTCACCTTGAGCTACTACTGAAAAAGGTGTGAGCAAAATCCAAATAAATTATTTGAGATTCTATATGGAATGTTGATATTATCTGAGATTCTACATGGAATGTTGCTACTATTTGAAATTCTGCTGCTACTATTTGAGATTCTACATGGAATGTTGCTATAGTGAAGGAGTGGCCTAGTGGTTAGAGCACCGGTCTTGCAATCCAGAGGTGGCCGGTTCAAATCCCACTGCTTCTGCTTGTGATCTTGGGCAAGTCATTTAACCCTGCATTGCCTCAGGTACAAACTTAGATTATGAGCCCTCCTGGGACAGAGAAATATCCAGTGTACCTGAATGTAATTCACCTTGAGCTACTACTGAAAAAAGGTGTGACCAAAAATCTAAATAATATGTAAACTACTTTGGTTGTACCACAGAAAGCACATTATCCCATTTAGTGTGGGTTAATTCTTGCATTCAACAGCTGACCCAGCTTAATATCAGTTTTGAATTCTGAATATCACTAGCCGTTGAGCCGTTGTAAACGGGCTAGTTTTGGAATGGGGGGGGGATCCAAGGCCCCCTCCCCGAGGTCGCCGCTGCTCCGCCCCCCCCCCCCCCCCGGCACTGTCTGTTATTGAATTTACATCGCACCACGCAGACGCAGCAGGCACATCAGCAAAGCTGCCATCGGGACGGGCTTCCTTCTCTGCCTGTGTCCCACCCTCGTGTGACATCACGCGGCGAGGGCGGGACACAGGCAGAGAAGGAAGCCCGTCCCGACGGCAGCTTTGCTGATGTGCCTGCTGCGTCTGCGTGGTGCGATATAAGTTCAATAAGAAAGACAGTGCTCGGGCCGGGTGGAGGGGCAGCAGTGGCGGCGACTCCGGGTGGGGGGAGCGGTAGCAGTGGGGGGAGGGCGGAGTGGTTGCGAGTACGTCTGCGGCATGCGCAGTAAAGACTTCCTGCTCTGTCCCGCCCCCCTCATCACGTATTGATGCAGGGGCGGGGCAGAGAGGGAAGTCTCTACTGCGCAATTGCGAGTGAGTACGACACTCGCCTTTTATATGTTTGATTTTACTGGAATTAAAGGGTTGGAAGGATTTTAGTACTCCCAGTTGCTGAGACATACATTTTCTGATAATGGCTTCTTGCCATGAAGTAAAACCTTTTCATCTATATACTGTTTCTCTATGAAGAGTACAGACTAGTACCACTACCAGCCTTCTTACCTTAGAAATGTGACATGTTGTGTACCTACAACTTCAAATTAATCCGCTGCCAATGAGTATATATCAAACTTTTGTTTTACATGTCAAAAGTTTTCAAACTTATTAAAAATGAGAGGAAAAGCCTCAACTGACTCCTACTTAGCTTTATAGGTGATCACTTCCAGAAGTTCATGCAGTCATCATTGGCTAGAAAATCTCTCAAAATTCTTTATTATACTAATTTAGATTGTCCATATAAATGTTTTACTTAGCTTTAAAGAAATGTCAATTCTTCATTTTTCACGATGCCTAAATTCCACGGCCAACAATGGCCAAAGTTTTGCAACCTTCGTCAGGGTCTGTGAAATATACACTTACTCCACACTACGGCTGTATCGCTCGGCTTCTTGCATTTTCTTTCTTGCATTGCACATGTTGTGTGCCCACCAGGTCCACAGGTTGACTTGGACTGCGTTGTGAACACAAAGGGCTCCATCTTCAGACCGAAAAAGTCAAACAGGCTCGGCTCAAGGAGCTGGTCAAGTTAGGCACATTTCTCCGCTTGCTCATGTTTTTTTGGATCATTTCTAAGTTCAAATAGGCATGCACAGATAGGCACATGCTGATTTGCAAGAATAAAATATCTGTAACTTATGACTGGAGGCTATTTTATGAATGATATGCCCTTTCTCAGCAGTTTTCACCGTTTCACTAGAGAGAAGGCTGTTCCAGAGCAAAAGACAGTTAAGCTGCCTATGGATGCAAGCTCGAACAATTTGCAGCTGTATTTTGTTTCATTCAACTTGTCAATTTTCTTTAAAATGAAAACAAAAAAAATCTATCTCTAGGACCAGTCTCAGTCTTAACCCTCCTCCCCCCCCCCCCCCCACACACACTTTTTATTCAACACTATCTCCAATGCTAAGTGGCATATTTATTTATTTATTTTTATTTATTTATTGCATTTGTATCCCACATTTTCCCACCTATTTGCGGGTTCAGTGTGGCTTACAATACATTGTGAATGATGGAAATACAATTTGTTACAATTCGGTTATGGGTTACATTGTGAGGAGTTATGCGAAGACAAAGTCAGAGTATCGTTGAGGGAACAGAACAATGGAAAAGAACAATGGAAGGAAACAACGGGAAACTGATAGGGCAAACATACATAACATACATAATAACATAACATACATAAATAAAATAACATTACATACAAAATAAATACAAAATCCCAACAGTCATTCACAGATGCTCATTAACACCGGAATTCCAAGTGGTGACACCATCGGGATAAGCTTTTACATCTGAAATTCCAACAGAGATCTGTTGGACAGCCTTATAGAATACTTCTATAAGGCTGTCCAACAGATCTCTGTTGGAATTTCAGATGTAAAAGCTTATCCCGATGGTGTCACCACTTGGAATTCCGGTGTTAATGAGCATCTGTGAATGACTGTTGGGATTTTGTATTTATCTTCTGGCGCTGAACACAAATCCTTAGAAAACAATGACCTCTGAACAAAGAATTTCAGATATAGAGTCTAACTGATCCAGCAGCGCCTGCCAAAAACACTCATGATGTGCCTAATTTTAAGTACTTGGCTCCAGCCATTCCACTAAATATTTCCTCTCTTGATGGAAATGGTTGTGCTATGACTCAAAGTAAAATTATTTGGAATCAATGTATAGAACTATTTCATCATGATTTCCATCTATGACTAATGAATGAACCCATTCATAAGCTCCTTTAACATGACGCCTAGATTAACAGAGCTATCTTTTTATCAAACCCAGGGGCGTAGCCAGAACTCGAGTTGGGAGGGGGCCAGAGCCCAAAGTTAGGGGCACATTTTGGACCGCTGCCCCACCGCTTCGGCACCCTCCCCCATCGCTGCCACCCTGCCGCTCTCCACCCACTGCACATACCTTGACTGGCAGAGGTCCCCAACCCCCGCCCGCTGAAGCACTTCCGCCACCACCACAGGACGTGAGGGGAAGAGAGAGCAGGGCAAACAATGTGGCAATGGTGCTGGAGACCAGCACTGGACAAAGGCTTCAGCTGGTGGGGGTTGAGGACCCCTGCCAGCCAAGCCAGGGGCCCAGAGCCAGTTTGGGGGGCCTAGGCCCCCGTGGCCCCCCATAGCTATGCCACTGATCAAACCTACTTTCATTTGGGCCCATATTCAAAGCAATTTAAATGGACAAGAGAGATTCCTGCCCGCTTAAACCACTTACCACCGCCGAACCCACGATATTCAATGGCACTAAAACGGGCAGTGCCACTAAAAATCAACTCTGATCAGTCCCAGAAAAAGATGGGATGGTACGGGGGTGGCATTGGGGAGGAGCTGGGGGTGATGTGGGTGCTGGCAATGTTCAGTGCCAGGTCCTGTATAGCTAAGTGGATGAATTTAGAACAGCACAAAAGCTACCCTAACTTCACCCACTTAGCCATGCAGGCTCCAGCACAGAGCTGGTGGTTGGGAGGCGGGGCTAGTGCTGGGCAGACTTATACGGTCTGTGCCGGGGCTGGTGGTTGGGCGGTGGGGATAGTGCTGGGCAGACTTATACGGTCTGTGCCAGAGCTAGTGGTGGAAGGCAGGACTGGTAGTTGGGAGGCGGGGATAGGGCTGGCCAGACTTATACGGTCTGTGCACTGAAGAGGACAGTACAAATAAAAAAGTAGCACATATGAATTTATCTTCTTGGGCAGACTGGATGGACCGTGCAGGTCTTTTTCTGCCGTCATCTACTATGTTTACTATGAATATTGGGCGGGACGCACACAATTTAGTCTATTTTTTGTCCTGATCCTCCAAAAAGCCCTTCCTCTCAACCCATGAATCAGCAGCCCCTCCCCCCAAGCAGCAGCTTCACGGTACTAATCTAATCCCGTCTAATCTAAGGCTTGTATACTGCGTTAATCCCAATTTGAGGTTCAAGGCAGTTTACAAAAAGAATCTCATGGGACAAGAAAATCATCTAAAAAACATTCTTAAAATGCCTTTAAACTCTTTCGTAATTGCATATAATGAAATCTATTTGTTTTCTTATACTTTGTTCTTGTGATGACTTATACTGTGCCAAAACCGAAAACTCATCACTTTTTTCTGGTCGATAATAAAAAGAGCTCATTGTGAACACCATCCACCCTAAAAGGTTATTTTCTGGCTGTACATGAGGAATTGTGATATTGAATACGTAAGTGTATGTTTGTGTCCCTAGTCATACATCCAAAGGTTATACAACCCAATCAAGATAGCCAGTTCATTGTTTAACTTATTAATGGAACATAACTACAGAGGCATGGTATGGTCGCATTTTCAATGTGGTAATACTAGGGAACAGCTAAGTAACAGGTTATTTTGAGTTATTTTATTTATTTATTTATTTATTTGTTGCATTTGTATCCCACATTTTCACACCTATTTGCAGGCTCAGTCTTCACTGGACCAAACTTGTTTTCATTGTGCCATCACCGTTTTAACAGTGGAGGATAAAGGATTTTTTTTTTTACATTTACATCCCACATTATCCCAAGCAGACTCAGGTTCAATGTGGCTTATATTAGAAAATACAGTGCAACAGAATAATAGAATTCAGTTATATCATGGGAGCAAGTACATGGATATGTCTGAAACATTTAGCAAAGATGAGATTGCCATATATACCCAGCTAGGTATTTAAAAGTCTGTCCTTTAATGATGAAACATGTTCAGAAATCATAGGCATAAGTATAGACAGTTATTCAAATATTATCACATGCATACACCAGAACAGGCATCCATACACACACTGCAAAAGTAAAAAACAACTTCTACAGCCTACATCCAAAATTTAATTTTTATTTTCTCATTTCAGTCTTCCAAAATTCCAGACAGCAGATCAGCAGGACCCAAAGCAGTCCAAAACAAGTAAAACAAAACAAAGCAAAACAAAACCACAAACAACACAGTTTATCCTAATTGTTCATCACCCTTAGGATTCACCTTTGGGTTGAAAAAGCAAAACTGTGTGCATGTAAGGACTGGATAAATGAATTAAAACAAAGTTCACAGCAAAATGCCCTTAATACGTAATACTTGGTATCAATAATGCAACAGTGATGGAATACAGCTTGAGCCAACTGTTTTAGTTTCCATTGAACATAATTAGCTTTGTATGAACTTGATGGCTAATAGTGTGCTGAACTGGACAATGTTGGCACATTTAGACTGCCTCTGGACAGAACTTCTGCATGAAGGAAGCCCTTACCTCATTATTCAATACATATCTGTGAAATAGTAGTAATTAAAAAAAAAAAAAAGCAAGTGCATTTTTATAATATACTAGCCATTGAGCCCGTGTAAACGGGCTAGTTTTGGAATGGGGGGGGGGGGGTTCCGAGGCCCCCCCCTGAGGTCGCCGCTGCTCCGCCCCCCCGGCCCGAGCACTGTCTGTTATTGAACTTACATCGCACCACGCAGACGCAGCAGGCACATCAGCAAAGCTGCCATCGGGACGGGCTTCCTTCTCTGCCTGTGTCCCGCCCTCATGTGACATAACGCGGCGAGGGCGGGACACAGGCAGAGAAGGAAGCCCGTCCCGATGGCAGCTTTGCTGATGTGCCTGCTGCGTCTGCGTGGTGCGATGTAAGTTCAATAAGAAAGACAGTGCTTGGGCCGGGTGGAGGGGCGGCGGTGGCGGCGACTCCGGGTGGGGGGAGCGGTAGCAGTGACCTCGGGGGGGGGGGGGGGGGGAGGGGTAGGGCAGAGCGGTTGCGAGTACGTCTGCGGCATGCGCAGTAGAGACTTCCCGCTCTGTCCCGCCCCCCTCATCACGTATTGATGCAGGGGCGGGGCAGAGAGGGAAGTCTCTACTGTGCATTTGCGAGTGAGTACGACACTCGCCTTTTATATGTTTGACTATAAAACAAAAAGGAGCAAGTTCCCACATGACATCTTTTTTCTTTTGATGTAGGCACAGGAAAAAAGAAAAAAAATGTTAAATGCTCCCAGTTTCAACCTAATGAATGTTTTTTTAAAATTGTACTTATACATAGTAAATCTGATTGTTACGCACCTGATTTTCATAATATGATGTCTGTTTTGGTGGCCCTTTACTAAGATGAAAACATCTGTGCACGAATACAGGCAGTTGCTATAGCCAGTCTCTCCAAATGACACAATACTTTCACAATACTTTCACTGTGCACATCTGTATGCTGCACAAGCCAGCATATCTACTATAATAAAACGCACCCTGAACGTTCTGAGGACAAAGGTCCTGAACTCACAGCACAACGATAAAGGGTTCGTAAGTTCATGGTGGTGAAGCCATCCCACTATGACTCTGTGCCCCGCTCTCGCGTCAAACGTCATGACGTCGAACGAACCCTTTAACGTTCCGCTGTGAGTTCAGAACCATTGCACCAAGAACGTTCAGGGAGCATTTTAAAATAGTACAAGTCAACGAAAGAAACACAACCAAGCAGGGGGAGCAGTAGACTCCTCCCCCAGAATGTGCAACACCCACCCCCCGCACCGCCCCCCCCAAAGCCACCCACGACAAACCGCAAAAAAAAAAAAAAATGCCCCGCTTCCACATGCTGCAGGTGCAACACCCACCCCCGCGCTGCCCCCCCCCCAGGCCACCCACGAAAATCCTGGGAAAAAAATAAGCCCCGCAACACAATCCACATGAAGCAACACCCACCCCCACCCCTACCCACCCACCGATGTGTAGCTTTGCAGCCGGAGAACCTGAAACCCCGCAAGAACACGTCCTGTCTTCAGACTTCGGCGTGATCTTCAGCATTACTAGCCTCTGCAGGCAGGGCTTCTGTGTGTCTGACGTCCTGCACGTGCAGGACGTCAGACGCACATAACCCCGCCCTGCACAGGCTAGCAATGCTGAAGATCAAGCGGGACTCAGCACAGCACACAACAAAGGACTTCTGCTGGCGGGATTTTGGGTCCCCCGCCAGCAAAACTATGACACGGTAAGGTGGGATGGCGGCGGGAGGGGGGGGCAACGTGCGGCGGTGGGTGCATCACGTGGAGGAAGCAGAGACGGCACACAACAAACAACCTCTGAAAGCAGCCTCCGCTTCCTTCGATCTTCATCACACTACAATCCCCCCCCCCAAAAATATAAAATACACACACTCTCACAACTGGCACCGCTCCATGAAACCCCAGCCCCCACCCCCCACACACAATCAATCACTCATCTGGCAGCGGTTCCAGAACCCACCACCCAAAAAAACCACACAAACACTTACTCACTCTCAATTGGCAACAGTTCCTCAACGCACCCCCCCACAACACACAAACACACTCACTCTCTCATCTGGCAGTGCTTCCTGAAATCCCTGCCCCCCCCACAATCACTCACTCATCTGGAAAACCCCCCACCACCACACACACACTCACTCTCTCATCTGCCAGCACGTTCTGAAAACCCTGCCCCCCAGCCCACACACACTCACTCACTCATCTAGCAGCTGTTCCTGCCCCCCCCACACACACACTTACTCACTCTCATTTGGCCACACTTCCTCAACGCCCACACACCCCCAAAACACACACACACTCGCTCTCTCATCTGGCAGCGCTTCCTGGAATCCCTGCCCCCCCCCCCCCCACACACACACTCACTCATCTGGCAACACCCCCCCAACACACACACACACACACACACACACACACACTCACTCACTCTCTCATCTGGCAGCGCTTCCTGAAACCCCTGCCCCCCCCCCCACACACTCATACTCTCATTTTGCAACACTTCCTGAACCCCCCCCCCCCCCTCCAACACACACACACTCACTCTCTCATCTGGCAGCGCTTCCTGAACCCCACCACACACACACTCACTCTCATGTGGAAACGCACAATAAACCCAGCCTCACACACACACTCACTCACTCAACTGCCAGCGCTTCCATACCCCCCCATACCCCTCTTCTTCCCTGCTGAAACCCCAAACACACACACCCCCACACCACTCCAACACACACACACACTCTCTCACTCTGGCAGCGCTTCCTGAACCCCCCTCCCCCCCCCAAACACTCTCTCACATCTGGCAGTGCATCCTGAAACCCCGTACACACACACACTCTCTCTCTCATCTGGCAGCGCTTCCTGAAACCCCTGCCCCACCCACACACACACTCACTAATCTGGCAGCCGTTCCTACCCCCCCCCCCCCACACACCTACTCACTCACTATTATTTGGCCCCGCTACCTCAACCCTCCCCCCCCCACACACTCACTCTCTCTTCTGCAAGTGCTTCCTGAACCCACGCCCCAAACACACACACACTCATCAGACAGTGCTTGATAAACCACCCCCCCCACACACACACTCACTCACTCATCTGCAGCGCTTCCTGAACCCCCCCCCACACCCCTCTTCTTCAAAGCTGACACCCCAACACACCCCCCAAACACACACACACTCTCTCTCATCTGGTAGCGCTTCCTGAACCCCCCCCCCCCCCACACACACACACACACTCAATCTCGCACACCAATTGCTTGGGTGCAGTGGTGGGAATCTCAAACACCAGAAAGATAGAAGGGGGGGGGGGGGCTGACACCAGACAGAGAGAGGGAGGGAGGGAGGGTGGTATCTCTGTCACACACACACTCTCTCTCACAGACAATGTCTTTCTGTCTCTCTCTCTCTCTCACACACTCTATGTCTCACAGTATATCACATTCACTCTCTGTGTCACACAATCACTCACACACTCGCTTGGTTTCATACACTCAGTCTCACAGAGCATCTGAGTATCACACACACTCTCTCTCACGCACACGCTGAATCTGTGTGAAACACACTCACAATCACACTGTGTCTCACATACAGCACTTGCACACACTCTCATTCTCACACATACACTCACACCCAGACTCTCTCTCTCTCTCTCACACACACACACTCGCACTTTCACTCTCTCTCTCTCACACACACTCACTCTCACATACACTCTCCCAAACATACACACTCCGAGGACAACCTTGCTAGCGCCCGTTTCATATGTGTGTGTGAAACAGGCCTTTATTACTAGTTTGAAAATATAAGTGAGATTAAATAAAAATGCCACCAACAGTAAAGAACGACAACGAGGATGCAGCAGCCCAAAGGTTTGCTTGCTTTGCTTTGAGTGTACTAGATGACGGCTGCACGGGGAAGGGGAAACACAGAGTAACCCGATTGGCTTCAACTTTCTCACGTCATCCCATACTTTTCTTCAACCGTCTCCTGTTCTCAATCTAACCTCCTTGAGCTCAGCTGATCCGCCCATGCGGCCTGCGCTCTAGCGTCCAACTCTCCCTTCCCGTCACCCCCCGCGGCGACGGGCGCTCTAGCCTCCCGGGCCGTCGGTGGTTGTTTTGGTGACGTCACGGGGAGCGGGGTTGCAGAGTCACTGTGCGTTCAAGAATAAACAACAAGAAAAGCCCGGGAGGGACGAGAGCCGAGGGTCGTGCTGCTGTGGCGGCGGCGGTACCATCAACACTTCACAGCCCCCGCCTCCAGCGCCGTAAGACCGGGCGATACCAGGGTAAGAAACGTTCAGAAGCTGAGAAAAACCGGACGGTGGCCGAAGCCAGGCCCTGGGCCTTTCCCCCCCTCCCGTTCAAACGCGGGACATAACCGTGTGGGCTTCAGCCTCAGGTGACTTCGGGGCGGGGCCTGGGTCAGCCTCTGCCCTCCTTTGGGGTCCGGGGACGGTACCGTCTTGCCAGGTTTCTGCTCTCCATCGGGAGCCCTCAAGAATTTAGCCAAGTGGCCGATGGATCTGAACCACGTGAGTTGCAAATAAGTAAATAAATGGAGGAGTGACCTAGTGGTTAGAGTGGTGGACTTTGGTCCTCCTGGGGAGCTGGGTTCGATTCCCACTGCAGGCACAGGCAGCTCCTTGTGACTCTGGGCAAGTCACTTAACCCTCCATTGCCCCAGGTACAAATAAGTACCTGTATATAATATGTAAACCCCACAGAAAGACAGCATATCAAGTCCCAGTTCCCTTTCCCTATTTCAGATTCTACATGGAATGTTGCTACTGTTGGAGATTCTAGATGGAATGTTGCTACTATTGAGATTCTGTTGCTACTATTTGAGATTCTACATGGAACGTTAATGTTGCTATTCCACTAGCAACGTTCCATGTAGAAGGCTGCACAGGCTTCTCTTCTGTTTCTGTGAGTCAGGCTTCTACATGGAATGTTGCTAGTGGAGGAGTCGCCTAGTGGTTAGTGTGGTAGACTTTGGTCCTGGGGAACTGGGTTCGATTCTCACTGCAGGCACAGGCAGCGCCTTGTGACTCTGGGCAAGTCACTTAACCCTCCATTGCCCCAGGTACAAATAAGTACCTGTATATAATATGTAAACCCCACAGAAAGACAGCATATCAAGTCCCAGTTCCCTTTCCCTATTTCAGATTCTACATGGAATGTTGCTACTGTTGGAGATTCTAGATGGAATGTTGCTACTATTGAGATTCTGTTGCTACTATTTGAGATTCTGCATGGAATGTTGCTACTATTGAGATTCTGTTGCTACTATTTGAGATTCTGCATGGAATGTTGCTACTATTGAGATTCTGTTGCTACTATTTGAGATTCTGCATGGAATGTTGCAACTATTGGAGATTCTAGATGGAATGTTGCTACTATTGAGAATCTGTTGCTACTATTTGAGGTTCTACATGGAACGTTAATGTTGCTATTCCACTAGCAACGTTCCATGTAGAAGCCTGCCCTTGCAACTGCGCAGGCTTCTGTTTCTGTGAGTCAGGCTTCTACGTGGAATGTTGCTAGTGGAGGAATCGCCTAGTGGTTAGTGTGGTAGACTTTGGTCCTGGGGAACTGGGTTCGATTCCCACTGCAGGCACAGGCAGCGCCTTGTGACTCTGGGCTTAACCCTCCATTGCCCCAGGTACAAATAAGTACCTAAGCCGCATTGAGCCTGCCATGAGTGGGGAAAGCGCGGGGTACAAATAAAAAATAAAAGGTCTTAACGTGGGCTAAGAGCAGCTGTTTGCTTCACAGTACAGTTTGTGTGTTTACGTGGATTTCTAACCCGTCTAAGCAAGAGTCCTAGGACGTGTTGGAAAACAAACACATGTTGGTGTGTGATCTGTCGCTTCGCTTCTGGGCTGCACAAAGTAAGTTTTTTAATCCGAAAGCTCAGGTCTCCGGAGGGCTGTGATGACTTGTATTTTGAGGCACTCAACGGCTGTCACTCCCTTACTGCCCGGTGTAGTTTGCTGGGGGAGAGCTCGGCTCCTAATTTTGAAATGTTCTCACATGATCAAAGTAAGGTAGGATCTGGAAAGCAAAAATTTGCTGTAGATAATTTAGCAGCATGATGACAATAATAACAGTTCAATTATGTAGTAAACTCCTCTAGATATATATCTATATTTAAAAACTGTGGTAACATGCCTACTATTTGTATACTATATATTTATGTTAAGCTGTGCTATATGTACTAGGATAAATGGAATTCATGACACTTTCAAGCTATAGATTACACTAGCTTTACAAGTGGTATGTATCAAAGTGGGGGGGGGGGGGGGGGGGGGATATAGTAGATTACTTTTCTATTTCCAGTTCTTATTAGGTACCCTATGTGATAATCTCATACATCTTTCTAGACCAAACCTCAACAAGGTGGCTACTGCGCACAAATACATACTAGTTGTAAATCACCCAAGATTACAAAAAAAAAAAAAACCTCTTGGCCTAAGTGAGCTGTTGGAAAAAGGAAGTGGTCGTGTGCTGAGTGGGGACATCAGTAACCCATGCTACTGCTGTTTGGTAGAAGTTGATTGGAGTCTGTGGCTGTGTTTTCAGTTTTGAAGATGATGACGATCCAGAACTGCAGCAATTACTGACGATCAGTTTATACATACAGTGGTGGAAATAAGTATTTGATCCCTTGCTGATTTTGTAAGTTTGCCCACTGACAAAGACATGAGCAGCCCATAATTGAAGGGTAGGTTATTGGTAACAGTGAGAGATAGCACATCACAAATTAAATCCGGAAAATCACATTGTGGAAAGTATATGAATTTATTTGCATTCTGCAGAGGGAAATAAGTATTTAATCCCTCTGGCAAACAAGACCTAATACTTGGTGGCAAAACCCTTGTTGGCAAGCACAGCGGTCAGACGTCTTCTGTAGTTGATGATGAGGTTTGCACACATGTCAGGAGGAATTTTGGTCCACTCCTCTTTGCAGATCATCTCTAAATCATTAAGAGTTCTGGGCTGTCGCTTGGCAACTCGCAGCTTCAGCTCCCTCCATAAGTTTTCAATGGGATTAAGGTCTGGTGACTGGCTAGGCCACTCCATGACCCTAATGTGCTTCTTCCTGAGCCACTCCTTTGTTGCCTTGGCTGTATGTTTTGGGTCATTGTCGTGCTGGAAGACCCAGCCACGACCCATTTTTAAGGCCCTGGCGGAGGGAAGGAGGTTGTCACTCAGAATTGTACGGTACATGGCCCCATCCATTCTCCCATTGATGCGGTGAAGTAGTCCTGTGCCCTTAGCAGAGAAACACCCCCAAAACATAACATTTCCACCTCCATGCTTGACAGTGGGGACGGTGTTCTTTGGGTCATAGGCAGCATTTCTCTTCCTCCAAACACGGCGAGTTGAGTTCATGCCAAAGAGCTCAATTTTTGTCTCATCTGACCACAGCACCTTCTCCCAATCACTCTCGGCATCATCCAGGTGTTCACTGGCAAACTTCAGACGGGCCGTCACATGTGCCTTCCGGAGCAGGGGGACCTTGCGGGCACTGCAGGATTGCAATCCGTTATGTCGTAATGTGTTACCAATGGTTTTCGTGGTGACAGTGGTCCCAGCTGCCTTGAGATCATTGACAAGTTCCCCCCTTGTAGTTGTAGGCTGATTTCTAACCTTCCTCATGATCAAGGATACCCCACGAGGTGAGATTTTGCGTGGAGCCCCAGATCTTTGTCGATTGACAGTCATTTTGTACTTCTTCCATTTTCTTACTATGGCACCAACAGTTGTCTCCTTCTTGCCCAGCGTCTTACTGATGGTTTTGTAGCCCATTCCAGCCTTGTGCAGGTGTATGATCTTGTCCCTGACATCCTTAGACAGCTCCTTGCTGTTGGCCATTTTGTAGAGGTTAGAGTCTGACTGATTCACTGAGTCTGTGGACAGGTGTCTTTCATACAGGTGACCATTGCCGACAGCTGTCTGTCATGCAGGTAACGAGTTGATTTGGAGCATCTACCTGGTCTGTAGGGGCCAGATCTCTTACTGGTTGGTGGGGGATCAAATACTTATTTCCCTCTGCAGAATGCAAATAAATTCATATACTTTCCACAATGTGATTTTCCGGATTTAATTTGTGATGTGCTATCTCTCACTGTTACCAATAACCTACCCTTCAATTATGGGCTGCTCATGTCTTTGTCAGTGGGCAAACTTACAAAATCAGCAAGGGATCAAATACTTATTTCCCCCACTGTATATATATTTTAATTTAGAAAGAATAGTTTGATCTTTATTGAAAACCAGCATTCTTCATTTAAGGTAAAGGCACAAAAATCTGATTTTATAGATACCAATCAATCATAACCTTTTGCTCTCTTATTGTCATTACATTACAGATGTTTTTCTATGACCTCATCCTACAAGTATGTAAACTCAGAAGGTCAGCATTTTTCCACGTGTAGAAAACAGCCGAGAAGATTCCACAACCCTGCATTACTCTGACTCTCTCGTTGGGATACTCTGCAGCTGTGAATGTGTCTCAAAACCCATAATTGCCAAAAAGTCCAAAAGACAGTGCTTCAAATAAGCATAAAAGAGGTTGGCATATCTCCTAATAATTTTGTATGAAATCAGGGGTAAACATTTTACAAATCCTTTTATAGAAAAGCGCTAAAATAGCTTGACTGTAGTCGCTACTTTAAATACATTTGTTCTCAGAAGCCTCTGAGCTTAACTTTCATCTTACAGATTGGTGGAACCAGTCTATGTGCGCACCGTATGTGGGGAAAGAATTACATCAGCAAATCAACCACTGATATAGAATTGTAATGTTGATGGAAAAACAAAGCAGATGCATACTTCATTTATAATTAGACTAGTAAAAGAGGCCCGTTTCTGAGCAAATGAAACGGGCGCTAGCAAGGTTTTCGTCGGCAACACCCCCCCCCCTGCCGCCGCCAACCCCTTCGTTGTTGTGGCATTGCTGCGCCCTTAACGTCATGACGTTTGACGCGAGGGCGGGGCCCGTAGCGATTTCCCACCCCCCTGCCTCCCTCCCTCCCTCCCTGCCAACCCCTTCGTTCTGCCCTTGCCCCTTCGTTCTGCCCTTGCTCTGCCCTCGAGGGCGGGGCCCGTAGCGATTTCCCGCCTCCCTGCCTCCCTCCTTGCCAACCCCTTCGTTGTTCTGCCATTGCTCCGCCCTCGAGGGCAGGGCCCGGAGCGATTTTGGTGGCTTCACCACCACGAACCTTCGAACCTTTTTGAGGGAAGTCAGGGCTTGGCTTCACTGATGTCACTGTCTTCAGAACGTTGAGGGTGAGTTATATATATATATATATATATATATATATATATATATATATATATATATAAAAAATAGAAATATGGTATGCTGTATATTGAGGGGAAAATAATAAAGACACTGAAGCACAGCAGAGTGGAACAGCTCCTTTAGAGCCAGCTGTAATGTATTTGAAATACAGGAAGTGCATTTGTCCTAGGAATTTTGATGACATACACAAATCACGTGCAGTCTTCATTGCCATATAGCAGTAAAGTCAGTTCATTGGAATGCAGATATGACATTTTTCAGTGTTGACAGCAACACACACTATTGTCAGTTTACCGTAGAGTATCCGTGACGTTTGTACATTTTTTGCCCATCTTTTATGTCCTACAAGTAAGCTGAGCAAAGAGGACCTAAATTGTAAATCTACAGTCTTCCTTTACTGCTAGTTCACAGGAATTGGCAGACCCAGTATAGCCTACAATCTTACAAAAAAAAAGGGGGGGGGGGGGGGAACCAATTCAGTCGGAGTATATAAACAACATTACACCATACTAAACTCCAACTTATATATGCAAATGTCTCTTTATTATAAATACTTATGCCTTATACCAGCTATTAACTTTAAACATTAAACCACTCATTCATCACCTTTCAACCACCACTCACCCTATATACTAGTTATCTAAAATGTCTTTAGAAATTTAAATATCAAACCATTATACATGAAAAAAATCCTGCTTCATCACATTGATGAGGCAGACAGTTCATAGCACTGTCCACTGCTATAATATGCTGTAAAACCGTCATAACGACATCCACTGTGTGACCTTTTGTTAGTCAGTTTTCAGCAGCTGGTTACGTGGCTCCTCCTTGGCATATAGGAACTATTGCACACAGGAATTGTCAGCACTGCTGTTTACCAACCACCACATTATCCTGTGGCTTTCATTGTATAGGTTTCACAAGTATCGGGTGAATGGGCAAGCCCTCCACAGGGTAGTTACAAACAACTTGATTCCCCAATGCTGAACCGCATTACATTTTTCTCTCTTAAATGCTGGACCGCATTTCGCTTCCCTTCTTCAGGGGGAACCACCCGAACATTTTAAATGTTATAAGCAACTGCTTGCCTGAATGGTGCTCACACCGGCAAAGGGCTAAGATTGCTCCGCAGGAAAGACCCAATATAGCACCCTGCACTTTATTCTTTAAGACCTGCAAAGCTGTCCATGTTTTCTGCTTTGCAATTCCACGACATTTTGACACATCTGCCCATAAGAGAACTTTTATGCTTTTCAGTGTTTCTTGGTACCCGCATTTATAATTCTGGAAATCATACTTAAGGTTGGTAGTGGAATTACAGCACAAAACTGTGCTCCTCTCATGAAGTAGATTTGTAAATATCATTTATGAAAGTAAACTGATGTTAGCTATATGATGACTTATCCTATTATGATAGCATAACTTTAAGAACTGTTGTTAGCTCATTCTTTTTCACAGGAAATATGGTTTGTTAGGTAATAGAAATTTCCCTGGAACAATGTGAATATTAGGTAATGGGGTAAGGGATTTGATATACCGCCTTTCTGTGGTACAACGAAAGCAGTTTACATATATAATATAAAGGTATTTTTTCTGTCCCTTGAGGGATCACAGTCTGTTTTTGCATCCACAATCTGGATCCAAAGCAAAGTTAATTATCCGTGTTGTGGAAATGGTACCCATAGTTCCATATGTTCTTATTGTTTCGTCAGACCTCTAAGTATGTGGGTTTCGCTCTCTTGCCAACAGATGGCACAAACACCCTCGTGTCTAGACTGGGTTAGATGTGCTCAAAGAAAGACAATTAATAGGGATGAGCTAATTTAATTTTGGTTCAGGCATTTGTGCGTTAGCTCAAATTCTTTTATAAGATTGCTCCAGTTTTTCTTCACGGTACCAATCCCATGCTAACTACAAATGTATTGGTCATTAGGTTGTAACAAAAAGTCACGGGAATCACTCCGCTGAATTATAAGTAATAACAACTTGGAAACAGCGAGTGTTAAATAGCAATTGTGAAACAGAGGAGGAGAGGACCTCAGACCAGTGCCACCTTTTTAATCAATAAAATGATATTCATGTGGCCGTAATCATATAATCACTGGTCCTCTACCAACCTCCTCCCGCAATATTCGTTTGTGTGCTGCTACTCTGTGACGGTGCTACCTATCACACACGTCTTTGGCAAATATTAAACACCACAGCTACTTAGCTTGTTGCTGCTCCAACCAGGGGCTCCCCGACGGTCCCGTTTCGCCACCTGGGGCTTCGTCAGGGGAAGAGCTCCCTGCAACACCAAACTGTGGTAAGTATCGGGCAAGCCAGTGAAGCCACCAAGGAAATGTTTCTCATTTACTGTTTCACAATTGCTATTTAACACTCATTAGGTTGTAACACATTTTATAGTTGAAGGAAATGGTTATGAATGGGATGTATGTAGTCCTAACATCAGCTAGGAAGTGTTTACATAGAGTACACCTGACTGGATTAGAACAGGTTTGTCCGTCTCTCGTTCTCCTGCGTGCTAAGACAAAGTACAGAGCGGAAATGGCCAAAGGGAAACTGAACAGTAAATGACACTGGGGGGGGGGGGGGGGGGGGGGATTGCCTGCACTGGGTCCAGCAATTCTATATTGGCATGTGGACTCCTATTCTCTTGGTTGTAAAAAAAAAAAAAAAAGCCTGAAGAAATGACTCTCGTATACCTTGTAGAGCAATCCTGGATCTGGATGTGATCACTTTTTGCTGACCTCTAATGACATGTGAGGATAGCAGAAGGTGACGATAGGCAGTCCAGAATTGTGACTTCCTCTCATGAGAACGATAGGCTGGAGTGGGCTTCCATAGCAACTTCAATAGTCTTGGAACCTAAAGACTGGGCCGGGTGGACTTCTACGCTCTGTGTCCTAGAAATACCCGAGAGAAGTATTTTATATTATATTCTTTGTTGGTATAATCATGACTTCTTAATGAGTATGATTGTTCGGCAGATTAGATGGACCAGTCAGGTCTTTATCTACCATCAGTTGCTATGATAGTACATAGTAACATAGTAAATGACGGCAGAAAAAGACCTGCACGGTCCATCCAGTCTGCCCAACAAGATAAACTCATATGTGCTACTTTTTGTGTATACCTTACCTTGATTTGTACCTGTCCTTTTCAGGGCACAGACTGTTAAGTAGTATTAAAGGAAAATAGGAATCGACTTTCCTTTTTAGAATACTAGCATAAGTGGGTATATATACCTGTATGCACCTAAGTGTGAGTACTTAATGCCGTCTTATAGTAACATAGTAGATGACGG
This sequence comes from Microcaecilia unicolor, assembly GCF_901765095.1. NCBI lineage: Eukaryota > Metazoa > Chordata > Amphibia > Gymnophiona > Siphonopidae > Microcaecilia > Microcaecilia unicolor. The sequence continues at coordinate 221,855,989 of NC_044038.1, read as the reverse complement.
CAGAAAAAGACCTGCACGGTCCATCCAGTCTGCCCAAGAAATGTGCCACTTTTTTGTGTATACCTTACCTTGATTTGTACCTGTCTTTTCAGGGCACAAACCGTACGAGTCTGCCCAGCACTGTCCCCGCCTCCCACCATCGGCTCTGGCACAGACCGTATAAGTCTGCCCCGCCTCCCAGTACCGGCTCTGTTATCCAATCTCAGCTAAGCTCCTGAGGATCCATTCCTTCTGAACAGGATTCCTTTGTTTATCCCACACATGTTTGAATTCCGTTACCGTTTTCATCTCCACCACCTCCCGCGGGAGGGCATTCCAAGCATCCACCACTCTCTCCGTGAAAAAATACTTCCTGATATTTTTCTTGAGTCTGCCTCCCTTCAATCTCATTTCATGTCCTTTCGTTCTAGTGCCTTCGCACCTCCGGAAAAGGTTCGTTTGCAGATTAATACCTTTCAAATATTTGAACATCTGTATCATATCACCCCTGTTTCTCCTTTCCTCCAGGGTATACATGTTCAGGTCATCAAGTCTCTCCTCATACGTCTTGTAACGCAAATCCCTTACCATTCTCGTAGCTTTTCTTTGCACCGCTTCAATTCTTTTTACATCCTTCGCAAGGTACGGCCTCCAAAACTGAACACAGTACTCTAGGTGGGGCCTCACCAACGACTTATACAGGGGCATCAACACCTCCTTTCTTCTGCTATTCACACCTCTCTCTATACAGCCTAACAACCTTGTAGCTACGGCCACCGCCTTGTCACACTGTTTCATCGCCTTCAGATCCTCAGATACTATCACCCCAAGATCCCTCTCCCCGTCCGTACCTATTAGATTCTCCCTGCCTAACACACACGTCTCCCGAGGATTTCTATTCCCTAAGTGAATCACTTTGCATTTCTTCGCATTGAATTTTAATTGCCAAACCTTAGACCATTCTTCTAGCTTCCTCAGATCCTTTTTCATGTTTTCCACTCCCTCCCGGGTGTCCACTCTGTTACAAATCTTAGTATCATCCGCAAATAGGCAAACTTTACCTTCTAACCCTTCGGCAATGTCACTCACAAATATATTGAACAGAATCGGTCCCATTTGGTGTTTTTTCTTTTGTTGGTTTGTTTTCCAATAGACAATAGTAGGAGACCATGTGCCAATCTAGGATTGTTGGACCCTCTGATGCAGGTAGTTTGCGAAACAGGCCATGTGGGATTGTTTTTGTTGGACAGCATATCCCTTTAGCCATCTCCACACTGTGATTTTTGTCTTTTGGATTTGCGAAGGTGTATTCTGTTCTTTTTATGGTTCCTCTGTTCTCCATGCTCTCAGAAATAATCTGAATAAAAGCATAATAGGGTGTTACAGTGCATGCTGTCTCTGTGTCAAAGTAATCTTTTAGGGCTCCTTTTACTAAACTGGGGAAAGCGGTAGTGTGTGCTTACCACAGCTTAAAATGGCATCTACAAAATGTGCTCAGGCATCCTGCAGTAAGTTGAAATTGGCGCACACGTGCACAAAAAATATTAATTATCAGCACAACTACATCACCATACTAACTGATTAGTGCAGGATTACTTTGTGAGCCCTACTGCCATAGGTGTTGGTAAGTGCTAACACGATACTTCTTAATGGCCATGTGTTAGTAGCAATACTAGTGCATGACCATTGATGCAAAAAAAAGGGAAGATCGTCAGTTTTACTGCTGCGGTAAAAATGGCCTTAGTGAACAGGAAAACTCCATATATGAGTACGCTATGGCCACTTTATACAACAGCTTAGTAAAAGAACCCCTTAATTATTTAATTTTAACATAGGTCTTATAACCTGCAACTTTCGACAGTCATATAGCCAATAATTACATGGCTTTTGTACTTTCAGAGAACTTTTAATAATTTGTTTTCCGCATTATTGTTGACATGCACAGATGTCTTGTATATTTTTTCTTTAGGGGGTGATTGATAAAGCTTTAATAACTCAATGATGGAATCAGAAACTAAAGATGCAGAAGATGACCATCTCCAAACAGCTTTCAAAAAGCTAAGAGTGGATGCAGAAGGGTAAGTAGTGTGGCATGAGATAAGGTAGTGAATATTGAACTGGTCTTCTAGAGCAGGGGTACAGCGGGTCAGCTTTCAGGAAATCCAAAATGAAAATGTATTAGACTGAAAAAGCCTATTAAGAGAATTATGCTACGTTACATAATTTTACTTATGTTGTCACACAAGGCTGACTGTTGTCATTGAGAGATGGAGTTGTGCTCTCTTGATACAGAGCTTGAGTAATATGATTTTCTTTTCTTAAAATTGTCTCCTGTGATTAGTAGTTTTGCTGAGATGAGACCTGGGGGGGGGGGGAGGGTCTTACTAAAGCACACTAAGCAGTTAGTGAATGGCTGTGGTAACTGTTACTGCACTGGTGTGACTGTTGCTAACTGCGGCTAAGAAAGCAAATAGAATGTTAGATATTAGGAAAGGAATGGAAAACAAAAATGAGGATGTTATAATGCCTTTGTATCGCTCCATGGTGCGACCGCACCTCCAATATTGTGTTCAGTTCTGGTTGCCGCATCTCAAAAAAGATATAGTGGAATTAGAAAAGGTACAGAGAAGGACAACGAAAATGATAAAGGGGATGGGACGACTTCCCTATGAGGAAAGGCTAAAGCAGCTAGGGCTCTTCAGCTTGGAGACTTGCTTTTGACTCGTAACCACTTGTAACCACTCGCCTCCACCTACCCTCCTCTCCTCCTTCCTGTACACATTAATTGATTTGATTTGCTTACTTTATTTTTTGTCTATTAGATTGTAAGCTCTTTGAGCAGGGACTGTCTTTCTTCTATGTTTGTGCAGCGCTGCGTACGCCTTGTAGCGCTATAGAAATGCTAAATAGTAGTAGTAGAAAAGGCGGCTGAGGGGGAGATATGATAGAGGTCTATAAAATAATGAGTGGAGTGGAACGGGTAGATGTGAAGCGTCTGTTCACGCTTTCCAAAAATACTAGGACTAGGGGGCATGCGATGAAGCTACAATGTAGTAAATTTAAAACGAATCGGAGAAATATTTCTTCACTCAATGTGTAATTAAACTCTGGAATTCGTTGCCAGAGAATGTGGTAAAGGCGGTTAGCTTAGCGGAGTTTAAAAAAGGTTTGGACGGCTTCCTAAAGGAAAAGTCCATAGACCGTTATTAAATAGACTTGGGGGAAAATCCACTATTTCTGGGATAAGCAGTATAAAATGTTTTGTGCATTTTTGGGATCTTGCCGGGTATTTGTGACCTGGATTGGCCACTGTTGGAAACAGGATGCTGGGCTCGATGGACCTTTTGGTTTTTCCCAGTATGGCAATACTTATGTACTTACGGATGCAGATTGCACACTGCGGTTAGTATATAGTAACTTATCACACAAGTTGCCAGTGCAGATGGCATAGATTCATTTGCATGCATCACCTTCTTCCTTTCCAAGAGGCTTACATCTGTGCTATCGATGCACTTAACCACATGATAAAAGTGTTTTCAGTGTGGTAACTGTTTAGGAACATATTGGGATCACCACCAATAGTTATTTATTACTAGTAAAAAAGGCCCGTTTCTGGAGCAAATGAAATGGGCGCTAGCAAGGTTTTCCTCCCCAACCCCCTCTCCCTACCCACCTCTTCGTTGTTGTGAAGCCACTGACGCCATTGCTTCGCACCTCATCAACACACGCCACCTTCATCTCCTGAGTCCTTGTTCGTTGTGAAGCCACTGACGCCATTGCTCCGCCCTCGATCTGTGACGCCATTGCTCTGCCCTCAACGTCAACGTTTGACGTGAGGGCAGGGCCCAGAGACAGTGATTTCGGTGGCTTCACCACCACGAACCCTTCGAACCCGAAGGAAGTGCTCAAAGGAAGTGACACTGACGTCAGTGTCCTCAGAACGTTGAGGGTGAGTTTTATTATATAGGATTAGGATTTATTAACCACCTTTATGAAGAGGTTCACCCAAGGCGGTGTACAACATGTGCAGTTTAACATAAAACTTACAATTTTGTTAACAGCATAACAATAGTTCAGAACAGCAAATTGAAACCTAATAGTAGGGCTACCATGAAACTGGATCAAAATATACACATTTAACAGCACTTAAATTCAAATAACAGAGATATAATATGATGTCAGCATGCTGTTATACTTCTCTTATTGTAATTTGCTTTAAAGGTTTGATGTTTGCCACATTGAACCCGAACTTGTTTGGGATAATACAAGGAAATAAGTTAACGCAGAGACTTTGTAAAAACTTTAGCACACTAGAAAAAAGGCCTCTAAAGCACAGAGTTCGACGAGGTCGTTTCCATTTTTGTTTATTGCTTGTACTAGAGAGGTGTGGTAGCCGTGTTAGTCCACTCTTAAAGGTTATCAATAGAAATCAAACAAAATAAAACATGGAAAAGAAAATAAGATGATACCTTTTTTATTGGACATAACTTAATACATTTCTTGATTAGCTTTCGAAGGTTGCCCTTCTTCCTCAGATCGGAAATAAGCAAATGTATTAGCAGATAGTATATAAAGAGAAACATCCAAGCATTACTTTGACAGTGGGAGGGTGGGGGTATGCTTGGGGACATCAAAGCATTTCATTGATATTCTAACAGGATGGGTGTTGGTAGGTGAGAGGAGGGTATTAAACAGAGAAATACAGCTTTATGGTTTATAATGGGTTAGAAAACCCAGATCCTTATTAAGTCCTGTTTGTTGGGTGTCAAAATAATCAATCATTCTTATTTCAAAGGTCTTACGTTCCTGTATTGTTTTAAAATTACCTTTCAGTATTCTTACTGTGAAATCACTGGTGCAGTGTTCTGGTCTTGTAAAGTGTTGGCCCACAGGGGTGGGGGCTTGATTGGCACCGGCTATTTTCATGTGATGTCTGTGCAGATTGAATCTTTTCTTAAGCATCTGGCCTGTTTCTCCAATAGAGCATCCTTTGTTACATTTTTTACACTGAATGATATATACCACATTGGAACATGAGCATGTAAAATAGTCCTTTATGTTTTTATTGCTTGTACTATATAGCAGATGAAACAAGTATGCTGTTTATAATTCAGTTATATACTGTCTCTTCATGTTCAAGTGTACAGCGCTGCGTACGTCTAGTAGGGCTATAGAAATAAGTAGTAGTAGTAGTTATTCTTAATTTTGTACTTTCATTATTTTCAGTTTTGCAGTACAGCATTTGTGATAATATTGTCTTGTTACTCGGAGTCATGTGATGCTTTAGAGCAATGTTTTCCCAACTCAATCCTGGAGTTAGGTGTTCAGGATATCCACAATGAATATACACAAAAGATTTGCATATAATGGAGGCAGTGTATGCCTATCAAATTCAGGGGTAGGCGGTCTGACATGAGAGAAGGACATACCCTCGGGATAGCTCAGCTCCTTTTCGCACCGACCAGCGCTGTTGACTGGTTCCAGCAGAGTTTAGCCACTCAAACACTATCCATTTCAGACTGCTTACCGGACAGATGGCCCTTCGTAACCTCCGACCAGTGGGTTCTTCAAATAGTCCTTCACTCTGAATTGGTGTCTCTGGCCTCCAAATTGCCTACCAAAAGAGTCTTACATCAGCTCTCTGCACAAGCAGGTACGTGTAGAGGAAATCTTCACCTTCTACAGGCCTGAGCAGTTGAACCCGTACCACCAGAGGAAGAAGGGAAGGGATTCCAGCCCATCCTAGACATAAGAGCCCTGAGCAGGGTTTTGGAAAAGGAAAAGTTCAGGATGTCCCTGGGCACCCAGGAAAACAATTGGCTATGCTCTCTGGACTTAAAGGATGCCTATACCCACATTTCGATACTTCCAGGTCACAGGAGGTATCTTGGATTTCGAGTGGGGAAAATACCACTATCAGCATCACGTTCTGCCGTTTGGCCTGGCATCTTCCCCCCAGAGTTTTCACCAAGTGTCTGGCAGTAGTTGCAGCGTATCTACGCAGACTGGGAGTTGTAGGAGGGAACCTTGGAGTCAATGTGAAAGAGGTTTTCATACCCCTGTATAAGACGTTGGTGAGGCCCCACCTGGAGTATTGTCTTCAGTTTTGGAGGCCGTATCTTGCGAAGGATGTTAAAAAAATGGAAGCGGTGCAAAGAAAAGCTACAAGAATGGTATGGGATTTGCATTGCAAGACGTATGAGGAGAGACTTGTTGACCTGAACATGTATACCCTGGAGGAAAGGAGGAACAAGGGTGATATGATACAGACGTTCAAATATTTGAAAGGTATTAATCCTCAAACGAACCTTTTCCGGAGAGGGGAAGGCGGTAGAACTAGAGGACATGAAATGAGATTGAAGGGGGGCAGACTCAAGAAAAATGTCAGGAAGTATTTTTTCACGGAGAGAGTGGTGGATGCTTGGAATGCCCTCCCACGGGAGGTGGTGGAGAGGAAAACGGTAACAGAATTCAAACATGCGTGGGATAAACATAAAGGAATCCTGCTCAGAAGGAAGGAATCCCCAGAAGCTTAGCCGGTGGTGGGAGGCAGGGCTGGTGGTTGGGAAGCGGGGATAGTGCTGGGCAGACTTATACGGTCTGTGCCCTGAAAAAGATAGGTACAAATCAAGGTAAGATATACACAAAAAATGGCACATGTGAGTTTATCTTGTTGGGCAGACTGGGTGGACCGTGCAGGTCTTTTTCTGCCGTCATCTACTATGTTACTATGACTTATAAATTATCCCAAGTCCCATCTTGAACCAGTTCAGTTCAAAATAGGAGCCCTTGTAGATACAGTACAGGCTCTGGCTTTCCTTCCTCAAGCGAGAGCAGATACCTTGGTAACGCTGATGTTGTCTGAGGACAGCAGGCCGATTTATTCTCGCATACCCTCCCACCTCCCCTAGGAGTTGTATTTAGCATAGACTTTTTTTGCTTTTTCACCTGACTGGAGGACCCGCTCTCGCACGTCACGCAGGAAGGTACCAGTGCATGCGCAGTGGGACGCTGCTAGAAAATTCTGCCTTGTTAGCTAGTCGGCGTCCGCACTGGGTTCTGTCGGCTGACGCCACTTCCCAGGGGTTTGGGGCAAACACGCTCCCAACTACTCAACCCACTGCCCAGATGTGAGAATAATTGGCCTGCTGTCTTCGGAGAAAACCAGCTACAGGTAAATATCTTAGTTATATTTCCAGATGGTAAAGTTTTGCCAAGTTAGCTTAATGAGCATTACTATTTAAGAAATAGTATTTGGGAACACCGCTTCAGTTTTGCTTCTAGTCAGTGTGCTGTACAAAATATCTCTTAACAGAAAGACCAGTTCATTTAAAGTTTTGAAATGAAGTTTAGTTTTATCTGTTTTATTTTTCTGTTTTGTTTTGTTTTTTTTCACTGTTCAGATCTACAGCACATCTTTGTGTTGGTGAAGGTGGTCAGCAAACGGTGGTCAGAGCAGCTGTCGAAGAAGCTAAAGCTAAGCTGTTGAGCACATCTAAAGAAGGCTGGCATGGGTAAGACGTGAACGGAAGTCTACTCTGTACTTTTCATTTTATGCTAGTCGGGCATCTCTACAGTCTAGGCTTATTCGTACTATTTAATTCTCCCTAGCAATCACATTGTTATAAAATATTTTTCATTGCCCACAAAACCACTTACCAGTTAATTCAGTGTGAAACTGCTGCATTTTCCGTGTAGTTGGTTCTCCACCCTACCTTCCATGAGAGATTCGCATGCACTGGTCTTCCTACGTATGCAAATGTCTTGTGGATTCATTCTGGAGATCCTAAAATGTGACAGGGTTGGTTCTGCCTTGGGGAAAGAGTTGAGAACTAGGGACTTAAGCTCTGGTGCTCAAATCTCCGGCACTATTGCAAATAGTGCTGTAAAAATACTACCAGAACAGCACAGGAACACCTTAATGCTCAACGCATTGAGATACAAATATAAGCGTGCTCATAGCATTGAGCATTAGGGCATTCTATGGGAGGATTGCTCTTGGTGCAGAAGAATTCCACTGTAAGCTTGGCTCCTTTGCACGTGCACCTGGTAAAACCTGAATGTAAGCACACATTGGTGTCTATTTTCTGTGGTCTAAATATAAGTGTTTTAAACATTTTTTTTTTAGCTTGGACACATATTTAGACACAGGGAACGGACACCAATGTGTGTTTTCACTTTGGGCGTTTTTTATTTTTGGACACTTCAAATTCATACGCAGGAAACAGACAGCGTGTGCTTTTGCTTGGGTCTGCTATTTCCCACGAGCAACGCTTAAGGGCATGCGCGGGCTTCCTTCTTCTTCCAAAAGCAGTCAAAACCCAGCAGAATTTGCAGAAAGAATCATGGGAAATCCTCTCTTCCAAAAGCTTAACGCCTGCTCCGACCTGGCGTTATTCTTTTGCAGCGGTAAGGCAGTTTTGTTTCAGGAGCTCTTTTCTGAGCATTGTGGAGGGTTACAAAATGACCTCATTAGCATGAGCTTGACTATATTAACACGCTACTTGCATTGTTCGTTTGCGCGCTCATTTGTTCCCGCACTCCGGGCTTCTGAGCATTCTGCACAGGTAAATGCGGGAGCTAGTACGGCACTAATGGCTCTAGCGGCCACATTTACTTTTGACTTTTACTAATCTGCGCTGATTCCCGGTGCGGCAGTTGAGAGGAAGCCCATTCGATTCTTATGGGCTTCCTCTCATTTGCCACGCGTGAATCGCTAGCGCAGCTTAGTAAAAGAAGCCCTTAGTTTGCAGGTTCAAATAGAGTTGTATACTTAACGTGCAGGGCAATATTCAGCTGGCAGTGGTCAGTTTTTCAAACGCTCACCGTCCCTGGCTAAATTAGCCCGGGATATTTGGTGCCGAGCTGTGTCCAGCCACTGCATTGAATATCCAGGCCTAATTGTAATTTTTCTATTTTCTGTGAGGAGTGGGAGAGGGGATTGGAATGGGGGGGGGGGGGGGGCTGCCAGACCCGATGTAAGTTTAACCGGGCACTTCCTGGTATTCAGACCAGTTCTGGGTTAACAACAACAACAATCATTTCTAAAGCGCTACTAGGGTTACGCAGCGCTGTACAATTCAAACATAGAAGGACAGTCCCTGCTCAAAGAGCTTACAATCTAAACGACAAGAGAACAGACTAAGGACAAGTGAACAATCTAGAGGACGAGTGAACAGTTAATCTGATAGGGTGGATAGATTGGGGTATTTTATATTTCTCGAGCGGTTAGGCGCCGAAGGCAGCATTGAAGAGGTGAGTTTTAAGCAGAGATTTGAAGATGGGTAGGGAGGGGGCATGGCGTAAGGGTAAAGGAAGATTGTTCCAGGCGTAGGGTGAGGCAAGGCAGAATGAGCGGAGCCTGGAGTTGGCAGTGGTGGAGAAGGGTACTGAGAGAAGGGCTTTGTCCTGTGAGCGGAGGTTAGGGGCGGGACCATAGGGGGAGATGAGGGTGGAGAGGTAGTGAGCTAGCTAGTTAGCCAGCTAGTTAAAATTTGGCGCATAAATTTAGGGCAGAGCTGTTCTAAGTTTATGCATTTACCTAGCTGGTTAGCAGTCTGATTATCGCCACTAACTGGCTAGGGCCATGCTGCATTCAGTCTCCGCCCCTAACCTCGATTAGGGGGTTGGCCGTTAACTGGACAGTGCTGCTCAAGCACTTTAAATAGCCAGGTGCCTGTCCTGCCCGTTTAAATCACTTTGAATATCAGGCCTGTAATTTTTTTGTTGGGATGGTGACTCTAGCTTAGGAACAGTTAAGACTGACTGGAGTTTTATGCATATGATTGCTAGCAAGAAAGATTGCCATGATGTCTTGAGGTCCTGCCCAGAAACAGTACTTTTATAAAGTTTGAAATAATGGCGGTTTTTATTTTTTTACTGAGAGGCAATGCTTAGCATACCTGTTAAGTGACCTTTCTACAAGATTACAGGCAAGCGTAGCTTTAAAGAATTGTTGAGCCTGTATTGAAAGCAAAATTTCCACTGCAGTAGTATAGAGAGAATATGACACCTGCACAGCTCACAAAATAAGAACCGTGCATGTGTTTGTTTTTTTTAATCCCAAAAAAACAACAAGGCAACCGATCTGCAAAATCCAACGTGGAAAACAAACTAGCAGATCAGTATAATATCCAGAAAACTTTATTGAAGGATACCGTGTATAAGACAAATGCCCGACACAGGCCGTGTTTCGCCCAACAATAGGGCTGCGTCAGGGGCTAGTCTGTATCTTTCTTGAATAAGAGCGGTATCAAATAATCTATCAGGACAAGGATATAAGAAATTTTCTTCATAAAAAAACAGCTCGAGTAGCTCAAAATAGCATATCCTGCGTGACGCCAGCTAGTCGATAGATAGTCTGCTCACTAGCCCGACGCAGCCCTATTGTTGGGCGAAGCATGGCCTGTGTCGGGCATTTGTCTTATACACGGTATCTTCAATAAAGTTTTCTGGATATTATACTGATCTGCTAGTTTGTTTTCCACTGTGTTTTTTAATTACATATCTTTTCTGTAAATTAAAGACTTTCCCAACTAGGAGTGGCCTAGTGGTTAGGGTGGTGGACTTTGGTCCTGGGGAACTGAGGAACTGAGTTCGATTCCCACTTCAGGCACAGGCAGCTCCTTGTGACTCTGGGCAAGTCACTTAACCCTCCATTGCCCCATGTAAGCCGCATTGAGCCTGCCATGAGTGGGAAAGCGCAGGGTACAAATGTAACAAAAATAAAATAGATACTATTGGAGATTCTACATGGAATGTTGCTACTATTGGAGATTCTACATGGAATGTTGCTATTCCACATGTAGAAGGCTGCGCAGGCTTCTGTTTCTGTGAGTCTGACGTCCTGCACATACGTGCAGGACGTCAGACTCACAGAAGCAGAAGCCTGCGCGGCCACATTGGTGATCTGCAAGGGCCGACTTCTACATGGAATGTTGCTAGTGGAATAGCAACATTCCATGTAGAATCTCAAATAGTAGCAACAGTGGAGGAGTGGCCTAGTGGTTAGGAGGAGTGGCCTAGTGGTTAGGGTGGTGGATTTTGGTCCTGGGGAACTGAGGAACTGAGTTCAATTCCCACTTCAGGCACAGGCAGCTCCTTGTGACTCTGGGCAAGTCACTTAACCCTCCATTGCCCCATGTAAGCCGCATTGAGCCTGCCATGAGTGGGAAAGTGCAGGGTACAAATGTAACAAAAATAAAATAGATACTATTGGAGATTCTACATGGAGTGTTGCTACTGTTGGAGATTCTACATGGAATGTTGCTATTCCACATGTAGAAGGCTGCGCAGGCTTCTGTTTCTGTGAGTCTGACGTCCTGCACGTCAGACTCACAGAAGCAGAAGCCTGCGCGGCCACATTGGTGATCTGCAAGGGCCGACTTCTACATGGAATGTTGCTAGTGGAATAGCAACATTCCATGTAGAATCTCAAATAGTAGCAACAGTGGAGGAGTGGCCTAGTGGTTAGGGTGGTGGAATTTGGTCCTGGGGAACTGAGGAACTGAGTTCGATTCCCACTTCAGGCACAGGCAGCTCCTTGTGACTCTGGGCAAGTCACTTAACCCTCCATTGCCCCATGTAAGCCGCATTGAGCCTGCCATGAGTGGGAAAGCGCAGGGTACAAATGTAACAAAAATAAAATAGATACTATTGGAGATTCTACATGGAATGTTGCTACTATTGGAGATTCTACATGGAATGTTGCTACTGTTGGAGATTATACATGGAATGTTGCTATTCCACATGTAGAAGGCTGCGCAGGCTTCTGTTTCTGTGAGTCTGACGTCTTGCACGTACGTGCAGGACGTCAGACTCACAGAAACAGAAGCCTACGTGGCCACATTGGTGATCTGCAAGGGCCGACTTCGCTAGTGGAATAGCAACATTCCATGTAGAATCTCAAATAGTAGCAACAGTGGAGGAGTGGCCTAGTGGTTAGGGTGGTGGACTTTGGTCCTGGGGAACTGAGGAACTGAGTTCGATTCCCACTTCAGGCATAGGCAGCTCCTTGTGACTCTGGGCAAGTCACTTAACCCTCCATTGCCCCATGTAAGCCGCATTGAGCGTGCCATGAGTGGGAAAGCGCAGGGTACAAATGTAACAAAAATAAAATAGATACTATTGGAGATTCTACATGGAATGTTGCTACTATTGGAGATTCTACATGGAATGTTGCTATTCCACATGTAGAAGACTGCGCAAGCTTCTGTTTCTGTGAGACTCACAGAAACAGAAGCCTGCGCGGCCACATTGGTGATCTGCAAGGGCTGACTTCGCTAGTGGAATAGCAACATTCCATGTAGAATCTCAAATAGTAGCAACAGTGGAGGAGTGGCCTAGTGGTTGGGGGTGGTGGACTTTGGTCCTGAGGAACTGAGTTCAATTCCCACTTCAGGCACAGGCAGCTCCTTGTGACTCTGGGCAAGTCACTTAACCCTCCATTGCCCCATGTAAGCCGCATTGAGCCTGCCATGAGTGGGAAAGCGCAGGGTACAAATGTAACAAAAATAAAATAGATACTATAGGAGATTCTACATAGAATGTTGCTACTGTTGGAGATTCTACATGGAATGTTGCTACTATTGGAGATTCTACATGGAATGTTGCTAGTGGAATAGCAACATTCCATGTAGAATCTCAAATAGTAGCAACAGTGGAGGAGTGGCCTAGTGGTTAGGGTGGTGGACTTTGGTCCTGGGGAACTGAGTTGGATTCCCACTTCAGGCACGGGCAGCTCCTTGTGACTCTGGGCAAGTCACTTAACCCTCCATTGCCCCATGTAAGCCGCATTGAGCCTGCCATGAGTGGGAAAGCGCAGGGTACAAATGTAACAAAAATAAAATAGATACTATAGAAGATTCTACATAGAATGTTGCTACTGTTGGAGATTCTACATGGAATGTTGCTACTATTGGAGATTCTACATGGAATGTTGCTAGTGGAATAGCAACATTCCATGTAGAATCTCAAATAGTAGCAACAGTGGAGGAGTGGCCTAGTGGTTAGGGTGGTGGACTTTGGTCCTGGGGAACTGAGTTGGATTCCCACTTCAGGCACGGGCAGCTCCTTGTGACTCTGGGCAAGTCACTTAACCCTCCATTGCCCCATGTAAGCCGCATTGAGCCTGCCATGAGTGGGAAAGCGCGGGGTACAAATGTAACAAAAATAAATAAAAATATTTAAAACTGGAAATGCATACCAAATTACAAACCTCATGATGGTCATTCCCTCCCATCTGTCAAAACAGGAGCCTTAAACTAAGTAAAGAAAAAAATATTAAAGAGGAGGTATAACTGGGAAATCAAGCAAATTTTCAGACTTTCTAAATGCCATCTACGTTCCTTTGGGAGAAACTGAAACAGTGCTCTCTGTCTAGACTTTATTCTTGCACCTGTTCTGTGGCTGACTGCCGTCTTGACTATGGTTTTAGAAGTGCGTGAATGGAAAGTCGGACAATTTTGAAACATGACTGAATGATCCACGTTCCATATTTGATAACTTTTCTGACTTTGTACCATTTTAGCTTAGCCTTTTCTTAAGGTTGTATCGGCATTTAATCTGTCTGTTTATAAGCTGTTGCAGCTATAAGAAACCATTTCCAAAATGACAACCTCCTGCAGAGATCAGTATTTGTTTTAGATAGATTCTCCTGAAAATCTGCATCAAGCCTCCTTTCAATGTTTTACATTATACAATAATTCTGCCCCATATGACATTTGTTTGTGGTAATCTGATAACATGTTTTACATACCATTATCATATCTCTTCTATCAATAGATCAACAAGAAAGACTTCAAGAGGTACAGCAAGAAACCAGCGTAGAAGGCGTTCCAAGTCACCAGTTTTGCATCCTCCTAGATTTACACACTGCAGTACAAAAATGTCTGCCTGCACTACCCAACTAAAACACAAATGTCAGTCAGAAATGCCAGATGGTAACCTTGGCCTATGCAGTTCAGTCCAACCTGAATTCTGTGCAAGTGAGCAATGTAATTCCACTCCCGGAGTCAATGTTTACAGGAAGTTTGGTATTGAGCCGTTGGAACCTTTGTCTACAGAACCAGCTTCAGAAAATTCTGCCATTCCATTGGCTTCCAAAAAAAATCTGAAAGCGAGCAGTCCTTTAGATTTCCAGTCTGTGTCTACTCTGGCTGAAGCAAGAAAGTGTCCTTGCAGAAGCAAAGAATGCCAGTGCAAGCCCTGGCAAGATATAGAAGTGTACTCCTTTTCCGGGCTACGAGATATGATATCGGAATGCGAGAAAACAATGATGGAGTCGCAGTCTTTACAAAACCGAACTCAGAACTCAAGCACAGGGATATCCGGATCCCCGCGCTCTTGTTCAGAACAAGCCAGGGCCTCAGTGGATGATGTGACTATTGAGGACCTTGCAGGATACATGGAATATTACTTGTATATTCCAAAGAAAATGTCTCACATGGCAGAAATGATGTACACCTGAGAGGAACACATTTAAAATGCTTGAAACAAAAAAAAAAAAAGAATGGTGTGAAGACACCTGGGTGTAACTAATTGGGGAACTTCAGGGAGGAATCTTAAGTGGCACACTTGGATTAAACTTCTGCCTTGCTGATTGATTTTGCTTGTAATAAATCCTCACTTTGTATTTCACGATCCTTAAACAGCTAGATTAAAAATATATGTCCAGATATTTACCTGCACGTAACCTGGATAAGAGCAGTCATACCTTTTTAGCGGCATTATCTGGATAGTATTCAAAATCATCTCTGACCACCTCAGCGCTATCAGAGAAAGTGCCAAGGTAGCCCGAAGGTACCCAGGTACCACCAGCATACAGTACCGGTGCCCGGCTAACTAATTAGTTATTTTGATACAGGTGCCGAATATTGGTGGTGCCTGGATGGCTTCTGGCAACAGTGATATCTGGATATAGATTTTAAATACTGCATTTGGAGTGCAAATCTAACGCTCAACCTGGTGGTTAAATATTGGGGTTTTTTTTTTTTTAGTAGTGTTAAATGTAAGTGGATTACAGCAAAATTCTAATTTCTTTCCAGCTTTTCTAAGATGAGTTTGAACTGAGATGTACTAGTCTTTTCTGCTTTTATAAATCTCTTTAAAAAAGAGCTATTAATACTGGTTCAGATCATTTCAGAGATTGCTGACTCTGCCAAAAAAGGAGTTGTGTAGAATGACATTTACTTTTGGTCATTAAATAAAAACTTCCATGTTCACAATCTGTCTTGCTTTATAAAAATACTAGCCGTTGAGACCGTTAAAACGGGCTACTATTGGAATGGGGGTTTTCCAAGGACCCCCCCCCCCTGAGGTCGCCGCTGCCCCCTTCCCCCACCCGAGGTCACCGCTACCGGTACCCCTCCCCCGGAGTCGCCGCTGCCGCCACCCCTCCACCCGGCCCGGGCCCTCTGTTCGCTATTAATTCAACTTACATCGCCGCAGCACGCAGATCAGCTGAGCTCCCGTCGGCCTGGCCTTCCTTCTCTGCCTGTGTCCCGCCCTCGTGTGAAGTACTGTCGGCGAGGGCGGGACATAGGGAAGGAAGGCCGACCGGAGCTCAGCTGATCTGCGTGCTGCGGCGATGTAAGTTGAATTAATTGAGATCAGAGGGCCCGGGTGGGGGGGGGGGGGTTGCCGGGGGCGGCGATCTCGGAGGGGGGGAGTGCAGTTTCCCTCTCTGTCCCGCCCTCGTCATCACGTATTGACGCGGGGGCGGGACAGAGAGGGAAGTCTCTACTGCGCATTTGCGAGTGAGTTTGGTCACTCGCCGTTTATATGTTTGATATATGTATATTAAACCAGACCTGTTCATTTGCACGTAGGCGGTGTAAGGTTGCATGCAGCCAGCTCTTGTTTGTAAATTGGATCTAGTTTTTCTTAAAACATTCCCCCCCCCCCCCCCCCCCCCCCCAAAAAAAAAAAAAAAAAATCTGACAAATAATATTGGGGAGTATTTCTACTATTACCTGTAGAAGCAAAGAGATGTTAAGAGCATTTCTATCAGTTGGCCAAAAGGATAAATTCTAAGGCATTTTTTTGTGCTACATTGCAGTATTACGAGGTTCTTTCTGTAGATCATAGGAACACACCTGTCCTTACAGTGTTGGTCACATTTGTTTCAGTCATGTACAGCGGGGAAAGAATGTGTATTAAAGCAAAACTGAAAACATTAAAACCTTAAGAAAGAAGTTGGTGTGTGGGCACGATGTAGATACAGTCTGTGCTTAGCACTGTAAGAGATTAAAGATAAAAATGGAGCATGCTGCTAAGGTTCTATCCCCCCCCCCCCCCCCCCCCCCCCCCCGATTATCTTCATGTTTGAAGCATTTTAAAAACTGGGATTTCTTTTACAGAAAGTGTTCATTTTCACAGGAGTTGGAACATCTGGACTAGCTATGTTTGCTGATGTGCAGAGATGCATGCTTGTGTTATGCTTGATGCTAAAGAAAGCTGGGGGAACATGTGAAAGTGCCTGGCAACAATCTACTATAATCAAATGCACCCTCAACATTCTGAGGACACTGACGTCACTGCAGGCACTCACACACCGGTTCGTAACTTCATGGTGGTGAAGCCACAACACTCACCATGTCTGCATGCCCCGCCCTCGTGTCACACGTGATGACGTCGAGGGCGAGGCAAAACAACGCACGGGGAGCAGTACTCCTCCCCTTCCAAAAAATACATGCAGCCCACGACGTGCCATCACCCAGCCCCCTTTCGCCCCATCGCACCGCCCCTTTCAACGTACCGCCCCATCGCACCGCCCCTTTCAACGTACCGCCCCGCACTCGGTAGCAAACTCTTCCCCTCATCACCTTCCCTCCCCCCTGTCACCTCCCCTCCCCGTACGCCACTATCCCTGGTGGTCTAGCGGTACCTGTTCGCACAGCCAGAAACGAAGGAACCCCCGGTTTCCTGGCCCGGAGCGCTGCTGCTAGCTGCCCGGCAACATCGTGTCTGAGTCCGGCTCTCGGCGATTCAAAATGGCCGCCGAGAGTTGAAGCTGCCTCGTGAGACTTCAACTCTCGGCTGCCATTTTGAAACGCCGAGAGCCGGAATCCCACACGATGCAGCAAGGCACCTACCAGCACCGCTACGGGCAGGAAAGAGGGGGGTCTTTCTTTCCTGCCCCGACCGAACAGGTACCTCTAGACCACCAGGGACACAACCGTAAGGGGAGGGGAAGGGAGTCTGGTGCCGGCTAGGGCCCGTTTCATCAAAGGCAGAAACGGGCCTTTTATACTAGTTTTTAATATAGTACTGTTGTGCAATAATTATGTTCCATATTTTGGCCCCTCTTTCTAGCTTGCTGCTCTCACTGCTCCATCTGATGGATATGTCCTGTGGGATTTTGGTTTGTTTGTTTTTTGGTGGCGAGGAGTTTGGTTTTGCCACTGATTTTCTGCTTTACTGAAGCCTTTCTGTTCTGTTGAAAGCAGGGCTGGTATCTGGTATCGTTTGCAACCAAGGCCCTTAACTCAGGCCCATCTACCAGGACTTCTGCAACCCTGTAACCATGGAGTCTGATTCTAGCCGCTAGCTGTTGCAGCTGCAAGGTGACCGATGGGCCTGTTGATCTAGGAAGCAGAAAAACTAAATTGAGGATCAGTGGTCTAGCCATGTCAAGAGTAATAACATATTTTGTGCAGCTTATCCCAGGAATAAGCAGTGGATTTCTTACGGACTTTTCTTGTGCAAACCTTTTTAAATCCTGCTTTAGGCTCCTTGTTTTTGTTGCACAGCTCGACATGGCACTGTGGAGTAGTAGTAATTTAAAATATTCTGGTACACTATGTTGCTATCCAAAGAGGTTACAATTTGTCACTGCCTGGGGCGATGGAAGAGAAAATAATTTGCACACCTGCAAGTGGACCAGATTGTTACTGATCCGTTTTTGTGGTGTCGTTCATAACAAAGCCACTTGCTTAACCTTTTGGGCTGAGGGGAGACCTGATAGAGGTCTATAAAATAATGAGTGGAGTGGAATTGGTGGATGTGAAGCAAATGTTCACGCTTTCCAAAAATACTAGGACTAGGGGGCATGCGATGAAACTACAGTGTAGTAAATTTAAAACAAATCGGAGAAAATGTTTCTTCACCCAATGTATAATTAAACTCTGGAATTTGTTGCCGGAGAACGTGGTGAAGGCGGTTAGCTTAGCAGAGTTTAAAAAGGGGTTAGATGGTTTCCTAAAGGACAAGTCTATAAACCACTACTAAATGGACTTGGGAAAAATCCACAATTCCAGGAATAACATGTATAGAATGTTTGTACGTTTGGGAAGCTCGCCAGGTGCCCTTGGCCTGGATTGGCCGCTGTCATGGACAGGATGCTGGGCTCGATGGACCCTTGGTCTTTTCCCACTGTGGCATTACTTATGTACTTATATAAAACTGCAAAGGGATATTGTGTTCTGTACTAAAGCCTTCACATCTGAGCAATAGTATCTAAAGAAGCAGGCATTGTCACTAACCATGTAATGACCACTGCCCTCTACGTTTCTGCCACTCCCAAAGGACCTAAACAGCTTCTGCAGTAGTGGTGAAGTCAACTGGTGGGCAGAAATTGTACTTTTATCAGTAGAGCAGGTTATTTATTGCATTTGTATCCCACATTCCCCCACCTATTTGCAGGCTCAATGTGACTTACATAGATTTGTTAACATTGTCATATCATGATATCAGATACAGTTAGTGATGTGTAGCGATCAAGGAAGGGAATAGGGAAGAAGGAAGAGAGTGATTAGGGTAGTTAAGGATGGTAGGCTTTCATAATTGAGTGAGTTAGTGAGGTTATAGGTTCTCATTGTAGGCCTTGTTGAAGAAGAATGTTTTCAGAGATTTTCGAAAGATAGTCGTTTCGTCGATTGCTTTCAAGTCTGTGGGTAATGCATTCCATAAATGCGTGCTCATGTATGAGAAGGTAGTGGCATGCATCTCTTTGTACTTCAGTCCTTTGCAGCTTGGGTAGTGCAGGTCGAGAAATTTGCGGGATGATCTTGTGGCGTTTCTGGGAGGTAGGTCCGCGAGGTTTTGCATGTAAGAGGTTCCATTTTAAGATGCAGAAGCAAGCAGTGACTTAATTTTTAGGTAGTATGAGAGTGGTGCAGCAGTTAGAACATGGCAGCCATGTACTGGGAGTTCCACTGGGTGATGTCTGGTCCTGTGTTTATTCCATGTTCACAGACCTGTTATCAACCTGTTTTTTTTGTTTTTTTTTCTTTGCTGTTGTACTGGAGTCTGAGAGGTGCAATTATGTTGTTTCTTTTGGACTTAGGGATATCTAGACTCAGCTGTTCCCTTTTTCTTTTGCCAAATCTCTGCGTGTATGCTTTATTCATTACAGATTGCATCTGCGCTTACCCACTTGGCTGGGAGGGAAGAAAGATACACAAGGATGGTCGTCCTGTTGCTATGAAAGCACATGAAGCCAGGTGGAGACTTTAAGAGCCAAGTGCTGGGTTTTTTTTTGTTAAATATCGGGCACTTAACTTTTTAAGAATGAGACAAAACCAGTAGAAGAAACAGAGAATGGGTTGGAGGATTGATACTCCATAATAAACTCATATAGATTTGTTTCTTCTAAAACTGAGTAATAAAAGTGGGAAAGAGATGTATTTATTTGTTACATTTGTACCCCACATGTTCCCACCTATTTGTAGTGGTTTAGTCCCAAAACAAAGACGTGCTGGAAGGATCTAAATGGTTTTTTTTCTCCCTCCCCCTCACCTTCCGAATTGTGAATGAAATAGGTATGTGCCAATTTTAGTAACAAAACTATACTTACCCAAGGTTTGACAGGCATACAAAAGCCATCTTTAATTTACAAAGATGCAGGTGCCAAAGACCAATGCAGCTTGGCATCCTACTGTACTAATTTCAGGTCGAAGCTTTAACTTCAACTATTTTTATTCTTAATATCACCAAGGAGCAGTAATGGATTTTATACAATCGTTGGTTTGTTTGTTTTTTGGCAATAAGCTTAAATTATAAGTCTAGGCCTTTGCACTGGACGTATTTGTTACTCAGTTTATTTAGTTAAATTATAATAGTGAAACTTGATTACATAAAAGACACAATCCCAGAGTTGGACTTTGGGAAATTAGCAGAGGTGTGGAGTGGAGAGCTGGATGGGACTATAACAGCGGAAACACTAAAAGACCATATCCTTGGGCTGAGGAGGACGACCCCATTGACGAGGCATTGGGAGATTCAATATCGGATGGTATTGCGTGCCTATATACCACCAAGGAGGGCCTTTCACATGGGACTATGTCGGGATGGGGCGTGCCCGAAGTGTGGAGCAGAGGGAGCCACTCTCGGGCACATGTTCTGGACATGCCCGGTTACACGTGCCTTCTGGGATAGGCTGTTACAATGGATTTCACGTATTTGGCAATCGGACTGGCGCCCCGCACTGGAGATGTTGTTTGGAAAAGTACAAATACAAGGCCCGGTGGTTTCGGGCATGCGGGAATTTGCGCTCCCTTATTGTGGCCAAGAAAAGTATACTTGCAGCTTGGCTGTCCTCAAAACCACCCCAAAACCAATGTTGGCGAGGGGAAATGATACAGCTTATGAGATTTGAAAGGTTGGAAATAAACCATCAATGCTAGGTCGGAGATCTGAGATTTCAACGTAGGTGGGGCCCTTTTCTGGATACAATGACACCTATGGCCCGAGGATATCTACTGAATGTGTAATAAGTCAAGCAAAACGGACTTCACAAAAGAACAATGAGACCTGCCTCTGGAGGGAAGGGGGGGGGGTGGGAAAGTTTTTTTTTTTTTTTTGGGGGGGGGGGGAAGGGGATGTTTAAATGAGGGAGTGGGTGTTAGGCAGTTTGTTTAGGAAGAGTCCAGACTTTGATATAGAGGTGACTGTATTTGTGAATTGTACATACCTGAACACTATATATTGTGTGCACATTGTACTAAGTTAAAGCGAAAGTTAATAAAAATCATTTAAACATAATAGTGAAACTTGATTCCTGCTGTCCTTGAAGTCACATCAATGACAGGCAAGTCAAATGGTTCTTTGGTATTTAAAATATTGTGTTATGTGTGGCAGAAACTAAAGAAAACTAAAAGTGCCATTAACCTATGTAAAAAAAAAAATAGCATCCATTAATTTCATTTTTTTAATGAGAGAAATGAGTTTTAGTGTGTGTGTGGGCCTTTGCTCTGAAAGTCTAAGCTAGTGATTAAAGAATGTAAGTACAGGCTGCAGAACAGCTGGAAGGCACGACTTGAAATTAAGGTTACTTTCCTTTTGATATGGATTTTAGATGGAGTTAGTGTGTCTGAAATAGTCAAGCTAGGGGCTGAAGGTAGGATGCCTCCTTTCAAATGGGTAAGTAAATTCATAAACACAGACACAACTACCTTTTCCGGAGACGGGAAGGCGGTAGAACTAGAGGACATGAATTGAGGTTGAAGGGGGGCAGACTCGGGAGTAATGTCAAGAAGTATTTTTTTCACAGAGAGGGTGGTGGGTACGTGGAATGCCCTCCCGCAGGAGGTGGTGGAGATGAAAACAGTAATGGAATTCAAATGTGTGGGATAAGCACAAAGGAATCCTATTTAGAAGGAATGGATCTACGGAATCTTAGCGGAGATTGGGTGGCAACACCGGTAATTGGGAAGCAAAACCAGTGCTGGGCAGAGTTCTACGGTCTACGCCCTGATCGTGACTGAATAGGTACGGATGGGCTTGAAGAGTACAAGAAGAGTGCTGGGCAGACTTCTACGGTCTGTGCCCTGAGAATAGCAAGGAGAAATCAAACTTGGGTATGCATATCAAGTATCGCATACCATGTAAAATGAGTTTATCTTGGGCAGACTGGATGGACCGTACAGGTCTTTATCTGCTGTCATTTGCTATGTCTCATACATGATGGTTGTATATTTCTTCAGAGTAGATATCATAGGAAGGAGGACAATCAATGGGACACTGTTAGGGTACAAATTATATTGCAATGATAGCGTGATTAAAAGGTAAAGTGAAAGAGGCTATTAAAGCCAAAAGAGTATCCTTTAAAGAATGGTAAAATGATGTGAATGAAGAAATAAGTAACATAAGCAGTATCAAGCGAGTATCAAAGAACTGATAAGGCTAAAAGAGAATATGAAGGAAAACTCAGTGGAGACAAAAACTCACGGTAACACCTCAGTAAAACGGGCCCTTAATGTGGACAAATGCAAAGTGATGCACATTGGGAAGAATAATCCGAATCATAGTTGGCTGATGCTAGGGTCCGCCTTAGGAGTCAGCACTCAAGAAAAAAAGATCTAGGTGTCGTCGTAGAGAATACACTGAAATCTTCCCAGTGTGTGGTGGCGATAGCCAAAAAAAAAATAAAGCAAGCGGGATGCTAGGAATTATGAGGAAAGGAATAGGACCAAGAATATTATAATGCCTCTGTATTGTTTATTTTTATTTATTACGTTTGTATCCCACATTTTCCCACTTATTTGCAAGCTCAATGTGGCTTACATAATACCGTAAAGGCGTTCGCCAAGTCCGGTAGATAACAAATACAAGGTGATGTGGTCGAATAAGGTTCATGAGTTTCTGACACAGTGGGGATAGAAGAGAGGAAGGGTTGTGTGGATAATTTTGTGGACCAGGGTGCAGATTCCATGGTAAAACCTCTCATTGAGTATTGGTGTTCAATTCTGGTTGCTTTATCTAAAAAAAAAAAAAAAAAGATGTACCGGAATTAGAATAGGTTCAAAGAAGAGTGATCAAAATGATAAAGGGGATGGAACTCCTCCCATATGAGAAAAGGCTAAAGAGTTTAGGGCTCTTTAGCTTGGAAAGCAACGGCTGAAGGGGAATATCATTGAAGTCTGTAAAAAGCCTGAGTGGTGTAGAATCTTTTTTTTTTTTTTTTCCACGCTTTCAAAAAGTACAAAGACTAGGTGACACTTGATGAAATTACATGGAAATACTTTTAAAACAAATCGGAGGCAATATTTTTTCACTCAAAGAATAGTTAAGCTCTGGTTCTCGCTGCCAGAGGATGTGGTAACTGTGGTTAGCGTATTGGGCTTAAAACTTAATAGTCTCTGAGATGGACATGGGGGAAGCCACTGCTTGTCTCAGGATTGGTATTATGGAATGTTATTACTAATTGGGTTTCTGCCAGGTATTTGTAACCTGGATTGGCCACTGTTGGAAGCAGGATACTGGGCTAGATGGAAACATTGGTCTGACTGAGTATGGCTATTCTTATGTTCTTAGGATTATGAACTGTCTGCCTGTGTTTCAGAAATCAGCAGAGTCTACGTTAATGTCCAGAACATAAAAGGTTGCATAATATATCTGGACATTTTTCTCAGTTCACAACCTGTATCTGCAGTTGTCTAGTTCCCCACCCCCACCCCTCCCTATGTCAGTGAGCCTGCAACTAGCAGCAGCCACTATAGGTACGATAAAGGCAAGGGGGAGGGAAGGCAGTTCTAGTCACAGGAATGGAGGTGGTGATCTGGAGTAAGTTTCTCTGCTGTAGAAGTTATTAATAGAAATCAAACAAAATAAAACATGGAAAAGAAAATAAGATGATACCTTTTTTATTGGACATAACTTAATACATTTCTTGATTAGCTTTCGAAGGTTGCCCTTCTTTGTCAGATCGGAAATAAGCAAATGTGTTAGCAAATAGTGTATATATAAGAGAAACATCAAAGCATTACTTTGACAGTCTGACAGAGTGGGAGGGTGGGGGTATGCATGGGGACATCAAAGCATTTCATTGATATTCTAACAGAATGGGTGTTGGTAGGTGAGAGGAGGGTAATAAACAGAGAAATAAACGAGAAATACAGCTTTATGGTTTATAATGGGTTAGAAAACCCAGATCCTTATTAAGTCCTGTTTGTTGGGTGTCAAAATATTCAATCATTCTTATTTCGAAGGTCTTACGTTCCTGTATTGTTTTAAAATTACCTTTCAGTATTCTTACTGGTGCAGTGTTCTGGTCTTGTGAAGTGTTGGCCCACTTGACTGGGCTTGACTGGCACTGGCTATTTTCATGTGATGTCTGTGCAGATTGAATCTTGTCTTAAGCATCTGGCCTGTTTCTCCAATATAGCATCCTTCGTTACATTTTTTACACTGAATGATATATACGGCTACCACACCTCTCTGCTGTAGAAGTTTATGCACGTGGGGGTGGGGTGCAGAAGTAAAATGAACCACCTCCAGAAAATGTCCGATTACTCACACAAACACACACGCATGCATACAGAGCATGGCTCGAGGAATTCTTTCCAACCCCTCTGCATGTAAATATAGATATAGATAGATATATTTACATGCAGAGGTGTTGGAAAGAATTCCTCAAGCCATGCTCTGCTTTACTGATCTGTAAAAGTAAGTGTTATAGGTGAATCTGTGCACATGAATCACCAGTGCCTTTAGTTAATTCTTACCCAGTTCATCTGATGGACCTTAGGCCTGTGTCTACTTTCTGGTTTAGACTTTTTTGCTCTTCGGTGTTGCTGACCTATGAGAAGGCTTAGTCTTGCTCTTTACGAATATGGTGCCAGCTGGCCCCTGCTGCTTGGTTTACTTTCTTTACTCAGGGACGTATCTTCTTACAATCTGAGGTTCTTGTAGCACCTCCAGTAACTTTTCCATGACACTTGTTCATTACTTTCCACAGGAAGACATTTATGGAGCAGGCACACATTGAAGAACACCCCCCCCCCCCCCACCCATTGCTTGTATCAAAATAGTTGTAATGAAATGTTCACTATATACCCATTCCTTTCAGTAGACATTGAGAAGTCAGGCCCCCACAATTACACCATAGTTAAATATAGAAACGCACATAGTACCTAAGGTTACATTGAACTGCTAGTCTCCTTCTATCTGTGCTCATAGAGAAAGGGTAGCCTCCCTTTAGAAATTAAGGGGCCCTTTTTACTCATGCTGATTGAGGTCCAGATGTATTCTTTCTTCTTTCTGCCGCTGGTTGGACTGGTGAAGGAGGCTCTTGTATCTGCAGAGGGTAGCTGGAAGTTGATCCTCGTGTTGGCAGAGGTCTTCTATTTGCAGGGTGGATGGGAGGTGGAACATGGAAAAGTCAGGTCTGCTGTGGAGATGGGAGTTCAGTGATAGTGATATATAAACTCATTCAGAGGTCCTTTTACAGAACGGTGGTAAGCCCAACATGGGCTTACCGCTTGCTCTTCCAGGACGACTGCCAGCCCAGTGTGGCTGCCGGCAGTAGTCCTGCCCTGAGCGTGCACCATTTCCGGGGGAAAAAGAAAATCCCTGGAAATGACACGCGGCGGTAACCTGACGGCAATCGGGCATCGCAAGGTTAGCGCAGGAGCCCATATTGGTAAGGGCTTCCCGCCGCATGGCCATGCGGCGAGATCTCTCACCGTGTGGCCATTTGGTTTTGTTTTTTTTGGCTTTTACCAGCTGCGGAATAAACAGGCCCTGGTGTGTGGGAACAGCAGCCATTGCCAGCTTAGTAAAAGGACTCCTGAGTGTGATTTCAGAGAGATGTCCTCTGGGCACCAAGATTCCATTATAGAATACTTGTAAAAAAAGGCCCGTTTCTGCCACAAATGAGGTTTTCCTCGGAGTGTGTATGTTTGAGAGAGAGTGTGTGTGAGAGTGACTGTGTGAGAGAGAGAGTGAATGTGCAAGTGTGTGTGTGTGATAGAGTACTCTGAGAGTGGGTGCGAGTGTGTCTGTGAGAGAGAGAGTGTGTGTGAGAATGAGAGTGTGTGCAAGTGCGTATGTGAGAGTGTGAGAGAGAGAGAGAGAGAGAGAGTGTGTTTCACACAGATACAGTGTGTGCGAGAGAGTGTGTGAGACACAGACTCTCTGTGAGACTGAGTGTATGAGACCAAGAGAGTATGTGAGTGACTGTGACACATAGAGAGTGAATGTGATACAGTGTGAGACATAGAGTGTGTGTGAGAGAGAAAGACATTGACTGTGAGAGAGAGAGAGTGTGTGTGACAGAGATATCTCCCCCCCTCCTCTCTGGTGTCAGGCCCCCCCCCTCTCTAATGTCTGAGTGTTACTGTGCAGGATGCTAAGCTCTGGCTGTGCTTCAAGGAACTGACCAATCCTATTTAATAGAATGCACCTCCAACATTCTGAAGCCGAGAAACCTCGTGTGGTTGGTCACTTCTGCTTGTGACGAACCCGGAAGTACGTGATGTCAATTCAGGAGATGGATACAGAGAGCAGGAATGCCTCAGCCATGCAGTCAGTTTCAGAACGTTGGAGGTGCGTTTTATTATACAGGACTAGTGTAAAATAGTTAATTTTTTAAAATTTATTTATTGAATTTTATAGTCCATCTTATTGACTACGCCCAGAATGGGTTACCTAATTTATATTCACAATAAAGCACAATACACACATACAGATAATCAATTCAATCTGCCAACTTAACAAATAGAACAGTCTATCAGTTCCATTTAAACAAATGGGTTTTTACAGATTTATGGAAACTTGGGAAATTATTAATAGATCTCGATCTCACAGCAAGAGGTAGCTTATTCCATAGCCAAACCAATGAATATGAGAGAGCTCTTAAATGAGCACATTCCAGCTGGAAAAACCTTGCAGAGGGCAAAAGAAAGCATCTCTCACAGTGAGAACGTACTAGCAACTGATTCAGTGTATAAATTGGTGGCTTCTTAGAAACATAAATTGGAACCATACCATGAAAAACCTTAAAAGCTAACACCAACATCTTAAAAATTCACCATTTACTGATAGGAAGCCAATGCATTGATAGAAGAGAAGGTGAAACATGATCCCATAATGCCAGATTTTTCAAGAGCCAAATTGCCGAATTCTGAACCCGCTGAAGCCTCTTCAAACTTATTAGGCAACCCCACAAACAGCGCATTGAAATAGTCTATTCATGAGATTACATAAGCATACAACAACTGGGCAAAATCAGACTCAAAGAAATAACCTTGAATCTTATGCAATTGGCGCAAATACCCAGTGTACCTGAATGTAACTCACCTTGAGCTACTACTGACAAAAGGTGAACAAAATCTAAATAAATAATAAAAAGAAGAGCGAGCCAGTTGAGAAACATGGTTATCAAAAGTTAGCCTATATTTAGGTATGCCCACTTATGCCATGTCAATAGCGGGTACCAATGTGCGTGCCTGCATGCAACACTTTAGTGCATACCTTACATTATTCTATAAACTACACGTGTAAATGTTGGTCCCGCCCATGCTCCTCCCCTCTGAACATCTATTTGCATTTATGCACCAAGAGGTCCTTTTACAAAGGCGCACTAAAAAATGGCTTGCGGTAGTGTAGGTGTAGGTTTTGGGCACATGCAGATCCATTTTTTAGAACGCCTATAAAAAAAGGCCAAATGGATGTGAGGCAAAATGAAAATTGCCACGCGTCTATTTTGGGTCAGAGACCTTACCGCCAACCATTGACCTAGCAGTAAGCGGGTGGTAATGGCCTATGCGCGCCCAAAAGTAAAAAATATTTTTCAGAAGCGTGCCAATAATGAAACTACTGCAAGAGCCACGCGGTAATTGGATGGTAAACTCCATTTTGGCGCACGTTGGGCAGGTGTAGACGCTTACGTGGCTTAGTAAAAGGGCCCCTAAGCAACTTGCACATATCCTTTATAGATTAGCACTAGAGAATGACACAGGGACAAAGTTTGTCCCCAAACCCGCCCCATCCCCGCAGGCCCTGTCTCCATCCCCACCCCGTCCCTGCAGGTTTTGTCCCTGCCCCGTGGGCTCTGTCCTCATCTGCAGAAGCCTTGAACACTTATGATTTCATATTTAAATCTTTTCATTAAAGTATAAAAAGGAACAATATACTGTGCAACTGTTGTGTGTAAATTACAAATAGAAAACAATAATAACAATGAGCAGCTATAATAACCCTTCTTCCCACCATCACCCTCTACCCTTCGAACCCCAACAATAGCTGACTTCTACTACCCCAAGAAATCCTAATCCACCCTGTTAAAATGTCCAGGGGTACAAAATACAACCCGTTCTATATACCCTAGAGGGTAAAAATATGCCCTATGAAGCACTGCTATGTTTTTTTAATCTGTGGATGAATAAGAAATCATCAACAATCTCAGGATTCAATCTAGCTCTCCTGTCTTCCACAGTCCTTCCTGGAATAGAAGTTGTCTTCTTAGAAGATGTGCTGGTAGCAGGATGTACAGGATCCCCCATGCAAATTTTGCTAGTTGTGGCCAATATGTTTGCTTGTTTTTCCAAAAAATCAAAATATCTTTGTAGGCATCACTTAAATATAAATAACAATCCAGTTCATTAACAGGCTTCAAAGTAGAAAATGACACAGGGATAAAGTTTGTCCCTGGCCCTGTGGGCTCTGTTCCCATTCCTGCCCTGGCCCCGTGGGATCTGTCCCCACTCCATCCCCGCAGTTACTGCGATTCCCTGTCCCCATGTCATTCTCTAATTAGCACTGAGCACTCATCTATCACTTTGGGCCACTGTTTCCTTCTCCTCCTGTTGCGGCACACCAACATCCTCCATGCCTTCCTGAAAAAAAAAAAAAAAAAAAAAGATTTGAGATGTTAGTAGGGGGAAAATGCATGAACAAACCACATTTACCACCCACCCGTGGCCTCCTCTCTTCCCATCCCCTTGGCAATTATATCCAGCATTTCTCTCTTTGCCCCTCTCTGCCCCTCACCATCCTGCGTATCTCTCCTTGCCCCTCTCTCCACTTCTCCATCCTGCATATCTCTTCCACCCCCCCCCCCAATCTGACACTTCTCCATTCTCCCATTCCTCCCTTCTGACGGGAGACCACCCCACCATGAAAACTTTTGGCAGCCCACAGAAAAGACTGTACAGTCGCCTCTCTCCCTCCTGCCCCTCAATCAATGCGAAAAATGAAAACATCTCACACTCACCAATGAAAATGTGAAAGCACGAAAAAAAAAAATTCTGGATGCAAGCAACGTGGCACAACACACGGCA
The DNA here is from genome assembly GCF_901765095.1 of Microcaecilia unicolor. NCBI lineage: Eukaryota > Metazoa > Chordata > Amphibia > Gymnophiona > Siphonopidae > Microcaecilia > Microcaecilia unicolor. The sequence goes on along the minus strand of NC_044038.1, from coordinate 221,827,010 downwards.
ACCGTCGGCAGAGCGGTTAAAACATTGCACACGGACCAGGGCCTTTAAGGTTCTGCTTACTCTTGACGTCTATTTCACATGCCTAAGACAGGGTCCAAGAAAGCAAAGGGCAGATGGTCTGCAAACTCCAAGATGGAAAATCAACAAAGCAGATCGTGATGAAAAAATGTAATTTATTAATAGACTAGCCGTTGAGCCCGTTAAAATGGGCTAGTATGGGGTTTTTCCAAGGCCCCCTCCCCTCGCCGCTGCAGGCCCCCCCCCCGGAGTCGCCGCCGCTGCCACCACCCCTCCACCCGGCCTGGGCCCTCTCTTCGCTATTGAACTTACGTTGCTGAAACACAGCACGCAGATCAGAGCTCCTGTCAGCCTTCCTTCTCTGCCTGTGTCCCGCCCTTGTGTGACGTAACGTCGGCGAGGGCGGAACACAGGCAGGGAAGGAAGGCCGACGGGAGCTCAGCTGATCTGCTTGCTGCGTGTTGGCGATGTAAGTTCAATACCGAAGAGAGTGCTCGGGCCGGGTAGAGGGGGGCGTGGGCGGTGGTGACGACTCCGGGTGGGGGGAGCGGTAGCGGCGACCTCGGCGGGGGGGGGGGGCGAGCGGTAGCGATGTCGGCGGTTCCCTCCCTCCCCTTCGCGCAGTTTCCCTCTCTGTCCCACCCCCATCATCACATATTGACGCGGGGGCGGAACAGAGTGGGAAGTCTCTACTGCGCATTTGCGGGTGAGTACGGTCACTCGCCATTTATATGTTTGATATATTAAAAATTACATTTTTGCACCACGATCTGCTTTGTTGATTTTCCGACATGCCTAAGACATACATCTGTGATGCGATCTTTTTAGACATGCATGCAACAGCTGCAGCGCTTGCCATGTGCTTAGCGAATGACTTTTGTGCACATGTGTTTGCAATCCCACTACCGTGGATTTCAACAGGTTAGAGGGACTTTCATGCATCAAACTTTGGATTACCGCGTGGCTCATTTGCATGCAATTTTTTTGAGCATCGGTTGTTTTTTTTTTTAAATCGGTAACTTCTAACAAGGACATTTACGTTTTCGGTTCTTTAACGTTTCTTTCATGCATCCTCCCCTTACTCTCACAAGTGTACAATTACCCACATAAGTGCAAGTAGTCTAGAACAAGTAAACACCATTAAACATTTAAACAAGTAAATAGTAATTAAGTTGGGGGTATATATATAGTGGATTTATGTCGACTCTGTTTTTATTGAAAATCACGAACCGCTTACAAATTGAGACAGTGTCGCACAAGGTTTGTTGAAGAATAGAAACCCAAGGAAGCAGTTATACATTTTGGGCTATGCTAACTGTATAACTTCTGTTCGAATGTTGATGGATGATTTTAGAAAGCCACTTTCTGAGAAGGAAAGTAGGTTGAAGATATCAACGGCACCCAGAGGGTCATGACATTCTTCATCTCTTACTGTGCTATGTTTCAGCCTCCAGCGATTTCCTCCCCACCTTTCCTTTAGGTCCCACCTAATTTATACCTCTCAGGTTCAGGCAGGGTTGAATGGGAAAGAACAGCCTGTGAGCTCATCTGGAAACAATGAACAGGGAAAGAAACTGCACTGAATGATTCTGAGCTAAACCTAAGGAAGGAAGTCGCAGTGCTTGTAAGGAAGAACATGCAGCAGAAGCTAATAGACATGGGTAAATAAGGCTGAAATAGGAAGCTTCAGACAGCATGAAGAGGAATCAGAGACAGGAGGGAAGGAAACTGCTGAACCAAAAAGATAGGGTCAAGGGGGCTGTGCTTTCCACAAGAGCAAATTAGGAGAGAAATTATAACACACCTGTCCTATATAATAAAACGCACCTCCAACATTCTGAAGCTGACTGCATGGCTGAGGCATTCCTGCTCTCTGTATCCATCTCCTGAATTGACATCACGTACTTCCGGGTTCGTCACAAGCAGAAGTGACCAACCACACGATCGGCTTCAGAATGTTGGAGGTGCATTCTATTAAATAGGATTGGTCAGTTCTGAAGCACAGCCAGAGCTCAGCGTCCTGCACAGTAACGCTCAAGACACCAGATGGGGGGGGGGGGGGGGGGGGCTGACACCAGAGAGGGGAGGGAGGTATCTCTGTCACACACACTCTCTCTCTCTCTCACAGTCAATGTCTTTCTCTCTCTCACTCTCACACACTGTCTCTCACACACTCTGTGTCTCACACTGTATCACATTCACTCTCTATGTGTCACACAGTCACTCACACACTCTCTTGGTCTCATACACTCAGTCTCACAGAGAGTCTGTGTCTCACACACACTCTCTCGCACACACTGTATCTGTGTGAAACACACTCTCTCTCTCTCTCACACTGTGTCTCACATACGCACTTGCACACACTCTCATTCTCACACACACACTCTCTCACAGACACACTCGCACCCAGATTCACTCTCTCTCTCCCCCACACACACACTCGCACATTCACTCTCTCTCTCACACACAGTCACTCTCACACACACTCTCTCAAACATACACACTCCGAGGAAAACCTTGCTAGCGCCCGTTTCATTTGTGTCAAAAACGGGCCTTTTACAAAGGAGAGAACACCAGAAAGTGAAGAGGAAAATGCAGAATGGGAAACAACAAGAGATGACTCTGATAATGGTGATGTTAACTATGATTCTGTCCCTGAGTTGTCACTGGAAATGAAGCGTCAAAAGATCCAGAGAGAGCTCATGAAGCTAGAACAAGAGAACATGGAGATGAGAGTGGAAATAGTCATCAAAAAGGAGATTTCTCCTGAAGTGGTTGGATCGAAGATGTCGCCCTCACTGCGAAAATCCAGTAAATCTTCTAAACGCAAATCAAGTCCCAAAGTAACCTCCTCCTCGAGCAGTGTCTTCCCCTTTGCAGGAGCAGCAGAGGCCGTGGTTGTCACCTGCACTGCTTGTCTCAGGCATCTGCCACTTCCTTCTGGGCTTTACTGTCCTTTTCGCCTGCCTTTATGAGTCTCAGGGAGTCAAGACCCGATTTTTGGTCTCTTCCTTACTTCCTCTTCTTTTTTGCTTTGTTTTCCCTGCCTATTTATTTATTTGGTTTAAAATTGTATTTATATTCCCTTCCCTTCCTTTCTTTCTCTGTTCCTTCTACCCTCTCAATTCTCATTGCAATTATTTTATTAGCTCATTGCAAGCCGCTTTGAGGCTGCAAAACTGCGGCAAAAGGCGGGGTATAAATGATCTAAATAAATAAATAAAATAAAATGGCATCCCGACATAAGAGCCCTGACAAATTTTAGCCCCCAACAAAACAGCCTTGTAACAAAATAGCCCTTGACAAATCAGCCCCTAACAAAATAGCCCTTGACAAAATAGCCCCTAGAAGAAAATAACACTTCACAAAGATGATAAACTACAAGTGAAATCTTCACTGATAAAGGCTTCTACCAGCATTGCATTGTATAAAGCATATATAAATAAACACAATTCTATAGCTACCAGCTGGTATTCATGATCTGTTTTGCTGTCTAAGGAAACTATTCTTCCATCAACATACTAACTAAAAACAATATTGTTATTTTCATAGTCTTACCAATCTTATTCTGTTTGGCAAGGTAAAATTATTAGGAAAAAAAATGCAGTGCCGTATTCTGAGCAGCCTGATCGGGCCCTTTGTCAGGGGGCTAATTTGTCAAGGGAAGGCCATTTTGACAGTGGCTGTTATGCCGGGGGCTATTATGTCAGGAGCTTTTTTGTCGGGGCTATTTTGACCAGGTACCATGTAATATGTAAACCACTTTGGCTGTACCACAGAAAGGTAGTATATTAAGAATCCAATAAATATATTTTTGTTACATTTGTGCCCCGCACTTTCCCACTCATGGCAGGCTCAATGCAGCAGGCAATGGAGGGTCAAGTGACTTACCCAGAGTCACAAGGAGCTGCCTGTGCTGGGAATCAAACTCAGTTCCTCAGGACCAGAGTCCACCACCCTAACCACTAGGTCACTCCTCCACTGTTGCTACTATTTGAGATTCTACATGGAATGTTGCTAGTGGAATAGCAACATTCTAACATTCCATGTAGAATCTCCAATAGTATCTATTTTATTTTTGTTACATTTGTACCCTGTGCTTTCCCACTCATGGCAGGCTCAATGCGGCTTACATGGGGCAATGGAGGGTTAAGTGACTTGCCCAGAGTCACAAGGAGCTGCCTGTGCCTGAAGTGGGAATTGAACTCAGTTCCTCAGTTCCCCAGGACCAAAGTCCACCACCCTAACCACTAGGCCACTCCTCCACTCCTGAGTTATTATATAAATAATAAACAAAGCAAAACAATAGATCCTAACAACCACTCTAACCCAAAGAAATATCTGCTGCTTACACACAGTGATACAGAAATACTTAGACAAAGACTTACACAGAAGACTGACTACATGACCACGGGTGCCACTGAAAAGCCAGAAATTAGTAGGGATGGGCACCCAGAAAGTTTTTGTTTCATGTTCATTTGTTTTTGTTTTTTTCATGTGGAATTGAGTTAAAAGTGCACATCTCCTTAAAGAATGAGTACTATCTGTAGACAGTGCATGCTTTCCTGATAGATGTGCATGTGTGAACCATTGTACATGTGCATTCTATTGGGAAAGAGCGTGCACTTTGTACAGATAGTGCACACTGTTTAAGGAGAGTGTGTACTATTCCCTGGATTCTGTATAGGTCACCCAAACTTTTGGTGCAGATCCCAGATGCACACATCAACTAATTAGTCAATTAGGCTCTAGCAATCAATAATTGGAGTTAACAAGCATTTAATTGGCAGTAATTAGGAAATACGCGCAGATCTGCCCTACGTGTTATTCTGTAACATGTGTGCTTAAATTTCATCAGGCACAACTCAAAAGGGGCATGAGCGTGGGAGGGGCATGGACTGGTCAGGGGCATTCCCAGAAAATAGGCACAATATTATAGAATTCCTGCATTTGTGTGCCTAACTTCAGTTGGGTGTCAGCTTTTATGCCAGCTTTTTGTTGACGTCAGGGGCGTAGCTACGTGGGGCCACGGGGGCATGGGCCCCCACAGATTACGCCCTGGCCCCCTCTACATTTGACGCCGCAGCTGCCGCCCCACATCAGGTACCTTGCTTGCTGGTGGGGGGTCCCCAAACCCACCAGCCGAAGAGTCTTCTTCAGCGCCGGTCGACTCTGGCGCCTTCATTGTGTGATCATCTGTTTCTGACGCCTTACGTCCTGCACCGTGCATGTAGCCCCTTGCGGGCGGGCGGCAGTGGCAGCGGAAGGGGGGGTTGCGGTTGCGGCGTCGGGGGGGGGGGTCCAAAATGGCGGGGGGAGGGTGGCAGCAGGGGGAGGCGGCTAAACAGTGCCCCCCACCTCGGACTCTGGTCCCCCCTCCCGCTGAGGTCTGGCTATGCCCCTGGTTGACGTAAGTTAGGCATAAGAAGCGTGATAAGCTAGTATTCTGTAAAGAGTACTCTGACTTTGGGTGCCATGTACTTAATCTGGTCCTATCTGCTGGATTCTATATAGTGCGCCTAGAGATCTGTGCGGAAATCCAGGCGTATTCTATAACTACGCACATAACGTAACAAGCCAATCAGTGATTTTAACAGCACTTAACAAGCAATAATGAGCATTAATTGGCAATAATTAACATTTATGTGCAGCAGGGGCGTAGCCAGACCTCATGGTGGGAGGGGGCCAGAGCCCGAGGTGGGGGGGGGGCACATTTTGGTCTGCCGCCTCACCACCCTGCCCCTCCCCACCCACTGCTGCAGTAAATACCTTGGCTAGCGGGGGTCCCCCTACCTCTGCCAGCTGAAGCCTTGTCCAGCGCTGGTCTCTGGCGCCGCTGCGTTGCCTGCCTTGCTCTCTCTTCCCCTCACGTCCTGCATTCTCAGTTTCACTAAAGGAGCATGCCAGACGTGAGGGGAAGACAGAGCAGGGCAGGCAACATGGCGGCTCCGGAGACCGGTGCTGAACAAGGCTTCAGCTGGTGGGGGTTGGAGACCCTCGCTAGCAAAACCAGGGGCCCAGAGGAAACTTGGAGGGTCCCATACCCCCATAGCCCCACCACTGACGTGCACAACCCGCTAAGCATATTCTGTAACGCAGTGTGCCTAACTTCTAACATGTGCAGGCAAAAAGGGGTGTGGTTATGGGCGGGGAAATGGGCATTTCCTCCACGACCCTCCAGACCGGTCAAGACGCATGGGTTATGTCCTCCTACCAGCAGAGGGAGACTGAGAAACACTGAACTTTTGAATACTGTATATATAACCTGTGCAGTACATTCACTAGCCAGTATTTTCTCAGTCTCAGCAGAGGTAGATGGACAGCCTGTGCAGTCTTCAATAGTCTGGTGAGGTAGTTTGAATTTATAGTTAAGGGGGTTTCTCCTCTTATTTCCTTATTTGTTGGTTGGGAGTATTCCCTGTACGTGGTAAAAAAAAAAAAAAAAAAAGTGCTTCGGGGCCCTGGGTCCGGTGGGGCCCAGTTTTCCCCCCTGGGGTGTCACACCTGTTTTCAGGTCCCTCCCCCTGTGCTGCTCTCTTTGGAGACGCTGGCAGCTTGTGCCTCGGCTGCTTTCTCTGATTGTAGCCTTGAGAGCCCCCACTTTTCAGCTGCCAAAAAGAAATTGGTAATATTTCTTTAAGAGCCGTCTGCAGTTTTGTGGGTAATATCCCTTTAAGAGTCGTCTGCAGTTTTCTTTACATAGGAACGGACGCAGGCCCGTCCCTATTACTGGCGAAAGAGAGAGAGAGCAGGGAGGATAATTGTTGTGGGAGAAAGCGGTGAAACAGAGGGTTTGCGCCGGTCAGGGCTTTGAAGTTATGGCGGGCAAACTTCTTCGCTGTCGCGCGTGCTCGCGTCGGGGTATAGAGGCGCCGGGAGGGCAGTGCCGGCTGTGCGGCGATCCGAAGCAGGTCGCGCCGGTGGCGGCACCCCCGGTGCTAATAGCGGAGGCCCCAGCTAGTTCGGGGGTGTCGGGAGTAGCAGCAACGTCGGCAGGGCCGTTTTCAATGAATTTAGTTTTGGCGGGAACGGCCGCCATTTTGGATTCCGCGCGTCCCTCGGAATCAGCTGTTTGTGGCCCGGCTGCTCCCGGTTCGGCCCCGAAGGTGGCTCCGGAGGGTCCAGGAGGCGTTGGCTTTCCTCCGGATTTTGTATGGACCCTGTTTCAAGCCTGGAAGGCGGGACCCCCACCTTTGGGGGAGGGGGCTAGTGCGACCCCGGCTAAGAGGCCTCGTTTTGAGTGGGACGACGAGGAGGGATTCTCCCCTGTAGGATCTGAAGGGGCCTTGAGTGATAGCGCGGATCCTGAGGGGTTTGAGGGTCCTCAAGAGCCGGAATTGGTGGTCCCTGGGGAGGATCCTTCTGTAGTGAGAATTTTTCACAGGGAGGAGCTTGCGGAGCTCATTGAGCAGGTTTCTTCCACCCTTAAGTTCGAACCGCCAGAGGCGGTTTTGGGGGAAGCTAGGCAGGTGGATCCCTTGGTTAAGGGGATCCAGCGGCAGGCTCGGTCTTTTCCCATGAATAAGGACATCCGGGATATGGTAGTTCAAGAGTGGCTTTCGCCGGATTCTCCCTGTAAAGTGTCTAAAGCGATGTCTAGGCTGTACCCGCTCCCACAGGAAGATAGAGATTCCTTTAAGGCCCCCACAGTGGATGCGGTGGTGACAGCAGTCACCAAAGCCACGGCTATACCGGTGGACGGGGGGACTGCTCTCCGGGATCCCCAGGATAGGAGACTTGAGGCCTTCCTCAAGCGGAGTTTTGATTTGTCGGCCCTGGCCCTGCAGGCCTCGATTTGTGGGGGGCTGGTTGCGAGGGCATGTTTCCGCTGGGCTGAGAAACTCCTTGATGACTCGGTGGAGGTTGGGACCTCCGGGGTACAGGAATTAGCCAAATTGGAAATGGGATCCTCCTTTTTGTCTGATGCGCTTTATGATTTGCTCCGTGCTTCGGCCAAGAATATGGCTATGCTGGTGGGGGCACGTAGGGCGCTGTGGTTGCGAGGTTGGGTCGCAGACGCGGCCTCCAAAGCTAAGCTTTGTTCTCTTCCGTTTAAGGGGTCCATGCTCTTTGGTGAGGATTTGGATAAGTTGGTAAAAGGTCTCAGCGATGCCAAGGCCCCTCGTCTTCCGGATTTTCGTCCTAAGGCGGCGTTCAGGGGTACTTCCTCCCGAGGTCGGTTTAAGGAGGCTCGCCGGTATAGGCCCGGGAGGCCTAGTGGGGCCTTTAGAGGTCGGTTTTTCCAGCGAACACAGTCCTTTCGGGGGAATCGGCGCGGAGGCCGTGATTTCTCCGCGGGAGGACAGGGAGGACAGGTTTCGGGGCGTAATTCACAATGAAGGTGTGCGGGTCCAGGCCCTGGTTCGGGTAGGGGCTCGGCTGAGTCAGTTTTACCAGGACTGGGCCCAAATCACATCGGATCAGTGGGTTCTCGAAGTGGTGCGAGACGGGTACGCGCTGGAGTTCGACGGCTCGCCTCCCGAAAGGTTCCTGGAGTCCCCTTGTCTTTCCAGACTCAAACGGGCGGCGGTGCGAGACACGTTGGCGCGGCTGATCAGTCTGGGGGCGGTGGTACCTGTTCCCGCCGCTCAGCGCCGCTTGGGCTGCTATTCAATCTACTTTGTGGTCCCAAAGAAGGAGGATGCCTTTCGACCTATTCTAGATCTGAAGGCAGTCAATGCAGCCCTCAGAGTTCCCACTTTCCGCATGGAGACATTGAGGTCGGTCATTGTCGCGGTGCGGGAAGGGGAGTTTCTCACGTCTTTGGATCTGACAGAGGCTTATCTGCACATCCCCATTCGGGCCGCTCATCAGCGATTTCTGCGTTTTGCGGTTTTGGGGAAGCATTTTCAGTTTTGTGCTCTGCCTTTCGGATTAGCAACGGCTCCGCGAACGTTTTCCAAGATCATGGTGGTAGTGGCGGCGGCCTTGCGAAAGCAGGGGGTTCTGGTGCACCCGTATCTGGACGACTGGTTGATTCGGGCAAAGTCCCAGTCGGAGAGCAAGGAGTCGACTGCTCGAGTGGTGCACTTTCTTCAGTCTCTGGGCTGGGTAGTGAACTTTGGCAAGAGTCACCTGGTGCCGTCGCAGTCGCTGGAGTACCTGGGGGTTCTATTCGATACCAGGAACGGTCGGGTCTTTCTGCCAGGCCCCCGGATTCGCAAGTTGCAGAGTCAGATTCGGCTATTTCTGTCGGAGGCGGCTCCGACGGCCCGGGAATACCTGCAAGTCCTGGGGTTAATGGCGGCCACCATAGAGGTAGTTCCGTGGGCCCGGGCGCATATGCGGCAGTTGCAGTCAGCTCTTCTCAGTCGGTGGGCGCCTCTGTCGCAGGAGTTGGATGTACGCCTTCAGCTACCGGTTTCCCCACGCCTCAGTCTCCAGTGGTGGCTAGACCCAGGCAATCTGGAGAAGGGAATGCCGTTGGAGGCTCCGCAGTGGGTGGTTCTCGTCACAGACGCCAGTCTTCAGGGCTGGGGAGCTCATTGTCTCGGTCAGGTAGCTCAAGGACGCTGGTCTCAGGTAGAAGCTCAGTCGTCCATCAATCGTTTGGAAACCCGGGCCATTCGACTAGCGCTTCTGGCGTTTCAGAGTGTGCTGGGGCAGAAAGCAGTCCGGGTGTTTTGCGACAACGCCACTGCCGTGGCTTATGTCAACCGTCAGGGGGGCACAAAGAGTCAGGCGGTCGCGGAGGAGGCGGCGCTGTTGTGTCAATGGGCGGAGGTTCATCTTCTGGCGCTCTCCGCGGCACATGTGGCTGGAGTAGACAACGTGGAGGCAGATTACCTAAGCAGGCATGCTCTAGACCCCGGAGAGTGGTCGCTTCGTCGGTCGGTGTTCAATCGCATTGTGTCGGTCTGGGGTCTTCCCGTGATGGATCTCATGGCAACGGCCCGCAATACTCAGGTTCAGAGGTTTTTCAGTCGCCGGAGAGATCCTCGAGCGGAAGGCATAGATGCGCTTCTAATGCCGTGGCCGCAGGAGTTGCTGTATGTGTTTCCCCCATGGCCGTTGGTCGGTCGGGTGGTTCAGCGCATCGCTCGACACCCCGGACAAGTGATTCTGTTAGCCCCGAATTGGCCGCATCGGCCGTGGTACGGAGATCTGGTGCGGTTGGCGATAGCGGATCCTCTGCCGTTGTCAGGTTCAGGGGTGTTGTGTCAGGGACCGATAGTTATGCCAGATCCGGATCGGTTCTCGCTTACGGCCTGGCTCTTGAGAGGCACAGGTTAAGGAGGAAAGGTTTTTCGGCCAGAGTTATCGATACGATGTTGAGTTCGCGTAAGCGGTCCACTTCGTTGGCGTATGTCCGGGTCTGGCGAGTTTTTGAGCATTGGTGTGCATGTAGGCAGGTTCTGCCCTTTCGGGCTTCGGTGACAGATGTCTTGGAGTTTTTACAGGATGGTATGGACAGGGGTTTGGCCTTGTCTTCTTTGAAGGTGCAGGTAGCGGCTTTGTCGTGTTTCCATGGGAAGCTCCAGGGAAAGTCGTTAGCTTCTAGTCCTGATGTGGTTCGATTTTTGAAGGGTGTTAAGTTACTGCGCCCGCCACGGCGGCGGATGGTGCCTTCGTGGGATTTGAATCTCGTTTTGGATACTTTGGTGAGGCCGCCGTTTGAGCCTTTGGTTTCTGTTTCAGATAAGGATCTGTCCCTAAAGACGGTGTTCTTGGTGGCTATTACTTCAGCTCGGCGAGTGTCAGAACTTCAGGCTTTGTCTTGTAGAGAGCCCTTTTTGTCCTTTTCCAAGGAAAAGGTTTCGTTGCGCCCGGTGCCGTCCTTTGTGCCCAAGGTGGTCTCAGAGTTTCATGTGAATCAAATGATTTCCTTGCCAGTTTTGGGTGACTTGGCCGGGGATGCAGAGCAGCGTCGACTGGCCAAGTTGGATGTGCGAAGAGTCTTGCGCTGTTACATTTCCAGAACTCGTCACTATAGGCTTTCTGATCGTTTGTTCATTCTCCATGGTGGGGCAAGGAAGGGCGCGGCAGCTTCCAAAGCTACGATAGCTAGATGGTTGAAGGAGTCAATTGCTTCGGCGTATTTGCTGAAGGGCCGCGTGGTCCCTAAGGAATTTTCGGCTCATTCTACCAGGAGTATGGCGGCCTCCTGGGCGGAGAGTAGTTTGATTCCTCCGGTAGATATTTGTCGAGCGGCGGTTTGGTCGTCTTTGCATTCCTTTGTTAAACATTACAGGATTGATGTGCATGCCAAGGAAGAGGCAGGGTTTGGGGCTGCGGTGTTGACCTCGGGCCTACGGGGTTCCCGCCCTTAAGATATTACTGCTTGGGTACGTCCCATGCGTCTTGACCGGTCTGGAGGGTCGTGGAGGAAGGTGAAATTAGATCTTACCTGCTAATTTTCTTTCCTCTAGACCCTCCAGACCGGTCAAGGCCCGCCCTGTCTGTACTGTAGGCCAAGAGGTCTGTACTCTGTTGTTCTATCTTGGCAGCTGTTGAGTGTGATTTCTATGGTTTCAGACTTGGTTTGTATAAGTCTGGTCAGGTGTGACCGTGTTTGTTCGTCCACCTGTGGAAGCACACACTATCTGAAGGACACAATGAAGGATATGAAGAAAGTGTCCAATTGACAATTACCACATACGGGGTTATTAGTTCTAGTTGGTGTTTTTGTTTTCTCTGCTTTGTCAGGGTTATACTGGCTAGTGAATGTACTGCACAGGTTATATATACAGTATTCAAAAGTTCAGTGTTTCTCAGTCTCCCTCTGCTGGTAGGAGGACATAACCCATGCGTCTTGACCGGTCTGGAGGGTCTAGAGGAAAGAAAATTAGCAGGTAAGATCTAATTTCACCTTTGTAGGCATTCCAAAATGTATATGTGCAGTTATGGAATATGGGCCAGTGTGCGTAAATCTACACATGGGGATTTATGTAGCATTTTCATTGGCGTCAATGGGCATGCATAGTTTTAGGCACTAGGATATCAACTAAGCGTATTCTTTATACTGCGCATAAATCTTGGCGCTGCTTGTAGAATACACTTAGTCAGAAATGCTTACCATGCGGATTTTTAGGCGTTATATATAGACTCTGGCCCTGTGTGTCTATAGTGTGCACTCTTAGCGGCAGTGGTGTAGCTACGTGGGGCCACAGGGGCCTGGGCCCCCGTAGATTTGGCCCTGGACCTCCCTGCCGCCGACCCTCTCGACCCCCCTCCTGCCGCCAATCCACCGTCGCTGTCGCCTACCTTTGCTGGTGGGGGACCCCAACCCCCGCCAGCCGAGGTCCTCTTCTTCCGGCGCAAGGCTTCGTTCAGTTTCTAAGTCTGACGCAATGTGCAGGACGTCAGACTCAGAAACAGAACGAAGCCTTGCGCCGGAAGAAGAGGACCTTGGCTGGTGGGGGTTGGGGTCCCCCGCCAGCAAAGATAGGCGGCGGCGGGGGAGGGTTGGTGGTGGGAGGGGGGGTCAAAGTTGTTGGTGGGGCGGCAGGGGGGGTCGGCAATGGCGGGAGGGGGGGTTGGCAGCACCGGCGGGGGGCTAAAATGTGCCCCCTCACCTCTGTCTCTGAACCCCCCTCCCGCTGAAGTCTGGCTACGTCCTTGCTTAGCGGATGACATTTGGTTCAAACGACAGCCCATACCTAGAAATCAGTAAAGGGCAGGATGAAGAGGATAATTTAAAGAACGTGTTTGTATACATGAATCTGCTCAATGCTACACTGTGACAGGAAACGCTGCCTTTAGGGACCCTTTTACATTCCAAAAAGTGGCCTGCGGTAGTGTGGGCGTATGTATTGGATGCATGCTGGACCATTTATCCCCTACGTCTGGAAAAATGCTTTTTTTTTGGGGGGGGGGCCAGGAAATGGATGTGTGGCAAGATAAAAACCAACAAGCGTCTATTTACAGCCTGAGCCCTTAAAGCCACCCATTGACTTAGCAGTAAGAGCTCATGCGTTATCTGCGTGGTTAACCGCCCAGAGTGCACCAACAACCAATTACCACTGGGAACGCCCCCGTGGTAGAAAATAGAAAATTATTTTCTACTGTGTGCTTTCAGCATGTGACAGACTCAGAATTACCGTCAGATGCACGTGCTAGGCAGGCGGTAATCTGATTTGACGCATACTGCACGTGCGAAGGCCCTTTCGTGCCCTTGTAAAAGGGCCCTTCAGTAACTGGATGCACCCTTATGGGCTAACAGATTTCTTTCTTGGGTTTTCAACATTAAATGATCATGTTCAAAGTAAAGCCCAGAAAAAGCTACCCTGGATAATTATAATGCTTTAAGAATGACTATCCCAGATGGGGTCAATTGGCAACAACTGGCCTAGAGTAAGATGAGGAGTGGCCTAGTGGTTACAGTACTGGTATTGCAATCCAGAGGTGGCCAGTTCAAATCCCACTGCTGCTCCTTGTGATCTTGGGCAAGTCACTTAACCCTCCATTGCCTCAGGTACAAACTTAGATTGTGAGCCTTCCTGGGACAGAGAACTAACCAGTGTACCTGAATATAACTCACCTTGATCTACTACTGAAAAAGGTGTGAGCAAAATCCAAATAAATTATTTGAGATTCTATATGGAATGTTGATATTATCTGAGATTCTAAATGGAATGTTGCTATAGTGGAGGAGTGGCTTATTGGTTAGAGCACTGGTCTTGTAATCCAGAGGTGGCTGGTTCAAATCCCACTGCTACTCCTTGTGATCTTGGGCAAGTCACTTAACTCTCCATTGCCTTAGGTACAAACTTAGATTGTGAGCCCTCCTGGGACCAGTGTACCTGAATGTAACTCACCTTGAGCTATTACTGAAGAAGGTGTGAGCAAAATCTAAATAAATAAATAATGTAAATAAAATGTACACATTCCAGACCAACAGAAGACTCCAAAGTATTCTGTTGTACGATACAAGATAACAGTCATGAAAAATGCAAACAGTTGTATTAGCAACTGCCCCCCCCCCTTAATTACATTTGGAACAGGGTGGCCAATTATCAGTAAATTTACTGGCAGTCATAACAAAATAAACTGACAAAAAATGGCATGAAAATATGGATGTCTCACCAGTGCCAGGGGCATGGGTTCTCTGAGGTTACATGGCTTGGGAGCTGAGAACTGTGTTTTGTGCATAATCAAGTGAATGTTAACAAGTCCAGCTGTGTACAAAATCACAATAGTAACGTGAGTGCCTGTAATAAAGGCTGTCAGCGAAAATCTGGTAAATTGTCAGTGAGTTGGAGGCTCAGCTTTGAAGGACTGAAAAATATTAGACTGAAAAACAAACTCTGCCCACTAGGTGTCAGTCTTACTCTATGATTAAGCTTCTTGATTACAAGCCAACACACATTCAGAGGTTAAAGAGAAGAGTATGAATCTTAAGAAAAATGTTAACCTCTTTTCTTTTAATTGTTATTTCTCCCCTCAACTAAAACATCCTCCCTTTGCAACTGGGGGCCCTTTTACTAAGCCACGTAGGCGCCTACGTGCGCCCAACGCGTGCAAATTTGGAACTACCGCCTCGCGTGGCCCTGACGGTAATTTAATTTTATATGGACGCCCACATGCGCGCCGGAAAATAAAATATATTTTCCGATGCACGGCGCTAACCAGGCAGTAATCAGCATTGTACGTGCGCTGATGATTACCACCTGGTTAACGCGTGAGACCTTACCACTAAGTAAATGGGTGGCGGTAAGGTGTCAGGCCCAAAATGGACGGGCGCCAGTTTTCATTTTGCCGCACGTCCATTTTCAAACCAAAAAATAAGGCCTTTTTTTTGCAGGTGCGTTGAAAAATGGACCTCTGGGCGTCCGATACACGCGTCTACAACAGCACAGGCCACTTTTCAGCGCACTTTAGTAAAAGGACCCCTGGGTCGGCATCAGAATATTTAAGGCCCTAGTTCAAGAATGAGAGGATAGGCCTTACTTTGTTCTATTCAGTGCCAGTTGCAGGGCTTCATCCAGAGGAATGTCTATTCAGTTGAGTCTACGTCAAATGTACCATCACACTATCAGAACATAGAGCAGGCTTGTCCAAGTTCAGAACTTGAGTGCTGCAAGCAGACCAGGTTTTCAGAATATCCCTAATGAATATGCACTACCATCATGACTAATTCTTCAAATATACATACATAATTTATTTGTTCACAAGTATAACAATGTTTATCAATGTTTAACGTCACTTCATTAAAATACCTCATCCTAACTTTACAGTGTTACCCCTAATAATATAACCATCTAAGAACCTATAAATAAACAATATTTAAAGCATTTGTTCTCATAAAAATTGTCCATATCAAAAGGAAATCCTTTTTCAAAAGCACTGACTAGCACAAAAATAGTTCTCTGAAATAGTTCAAAATCAATACTGATGGACTTGCTGATCTTTTCTCATAAACTATTTCAGAGAACTATAATATGTAATTTATCCTTAAAATCGAGCGTGGTACCAGAAGATTGGAGGGTGGCCAATGTAATGCCGATTTTTATAAAAGGTTCCAGAGGAGATCTGGGAAATTATAGACCGGTGAGCCTGACGTCGGTGCCGGGCAAAATGGTAGAGACTATTATTAAGAACAAAATTACAGAGCATATTCAAAAGCATGGATTAATGAGACAAAGTCAACATGAATTTAGTGAAGGGAAATCTTGACTCACCAATCTACTACATTTCTTTGAAGGGGTGAACAAACGTGGATAAAGGTGAGCCAGTTGATATTCTGTATCTGGATTTTCAGAAGGCGTTTGACAAAGTACCTCATGAAAGACTCCAGAGGAAATTGGAGAGTCATGGGATAGGAGGTAGTGTTCTATTGTTGATTAAAAACTGGTTAAAAGATAGAAAACAGAGAGTAGGGTTAAATGGTCAGTATTCTCAATGGAGAAGGGTAGTTAGTGGGGTTCCCCAGGTGTCTGTGCTGGGACCGCTGCTTTTTAACATATTTATAAATGATCTAGCGATGGGAGTAACTAGTGAGGTAATTAAATTTGCTGATGGCACAAAGTTTTTCAAAGTTGTTAAATCACAGGAGGATTGTGAAAAATTACAAGAGGACCTTACGAGACTGGGCGTCTAAATGGCAGTTGACGTTTAATGTGAGCAAGTGCAAAGTGATGCATGTGGGAAAGAGGAACCCGAATTATAGCTACATCATGCAAGGTTCCACGTTAGGAGTCACCGACCAAGAAAGGGATCTAGGTGTCGTCGTTGATGATACGTTGAAACCTTCTGCTCAGTGTGCTGCTGCGGCTAAGAAAGCAAATAGAATGTTAGG
Source organism: Microcaecilia unicolor (assembly GCF_901765095.1). Classification (NCBI taxonomy): domain Eukaryota; kingdom Metazoa; phylum Chordata; class Amphibia; order Gymnophiona; family Siphonopidae; genus Microcaecilia; species Microcaecilia unicolor. The sequence goes on along the minus strand of NC_044038.1, from coordinate 221,810,755 downwards.
TATTATTAGGAAAGGAATGGAAAACAAAAATGAGGATGTTATAATGCCTTTGTATCGCTCCATGGTGCGACCGCACCTCGAATATTGTGTTCGGTTCTGGTTGCCGCATCACAAAAAGATTTAGTGGGATTAGAAAAGGTGCAGAGAAGGGCGAAGAAAATGATAAAGGGGATGGGACGACTTCCCTATGAGGAAAGGCTAAAGCGACTATGGCTCTTCAGCTTGGAGAAAAAGCGGCTGAGGGGAGATATGATAGAGGTCTATAAAATAATGAGTGGAGTTGAACGGGTAGATGTGAAGCATCTGTTTACTGGACTAGGAGGCATGCGATGAAGCTACAATGTAGTACATTTAAAATGAATCGGAGAAAATATTTCTTCACTCAACGTGTAATTAAACTCTGGAATTCGTTGCCAGAGAATGTGGTAAAGGCGGTTAGCTTAGCGGAGTTTAAAAAATGTTTGGCCGGCTTCCTAAAGGAAAAGTCCATAGACCATTATTAAATGGACTTGGGGAAAATCCACTATTTCTGGGATAAGCAGTATAAAATGTTTTGTACTTTTTGGGATCTTGCCAGGTATTTGTGATCTGGATTGGCCACTGTTGGAAACAGGATGCTGGACTTGATGGACCTTTGGTCTTTCCCAGTATGGCAATACTTATGTACTTATGTTATGTATGTAACTATTTTTGTGCTATTCAATGCTTTTGAAGAAGGATTTCCTTTTGATATGGACAATTTTTTATGAAAACAACTGCTTTAAGTATTGTTTATTTATAGGTTCTTAGATGGTTATATTATTAGGGGTAACACTGTAAAGTTAGGATGAGGTATTTTAATTGACATTAAACATTGATAAATATTATTATACTTGTGAAAAAATAAATGATGTATATATTACTAGACATGCTAGTAATATATTAGATGATACTAATACATGAAACTACAGCCCTGTATTATTTACTAATGAATATGCACAAGAGAATCATGGGATAGGATGTAATGGCCTATTGTGAATTAAGAACTGGTCAAAAGATAGAAAACAGAGAGTAGGGTTAAATGGTCAGTATCCTCAATGGAAGAGGGTAGATAGTGGGGTCCCCCAGGGGTCTGTGCTAGGACTGCTATTTTTTTCAAAACATATTTATAATTTTTGCTCTCACCTTTTTCAGTAGTAGCTCAAGGTGAGTTACTTTCAGGTACTGCTGGATAGTTCTTTGTCTCAGGAAAGCTCACAATCTAAGTTTGTACCTGAGGAAATGGAGGGTTAAGTCCAAGATCACAAGGAGCAGCAGTGGGATTTGAACTGGCCACCTCTGGATGCAAGACCAGTGCTCTAACCACTAGGCCACTCCTCCACTCTAAAGGTGGGAGTAACTAGTGAGGTAATTGAGGGGGGTCTTTTACTAAGCCATGGTACAGTTTTTAGCTCACTGTTGAATTAAGTTGGTGGTAAACATCGAGACACCCATAGGAATATTTGGCATCTAGGCTTTTACTGCCAGCTGATTTCTACTGTGAGCTAAAAGTGCTACCGTGGCTTAGTAAAAGATTTCCTACATTTGCTAATACCAGCAAATGAGTAGTGTGATCAGCAAGGCATCCCGTGAAGAAACAGAAGGATGAGGAATATATTAAAAAATAAAACCTTTTATTCTTCAGGAACCAACACAGCACTGTGTTTCGACATAAAGCCTACATCAGGGCAGAAACAGCAAGCTTATTTTTTTTTGTTACATTTGTACCCTGCGCTTTCCCACTCATGGCAGGTTCAATGCGGCTTACATGGGGCAATGGAGGGTTAAGTGACTTGCCCAGAGTCACAAGGAGCTGCCTGTGCCTGAAGTGGGAATGGAACTCAGTTCCTCGGTTCCCCAGGACCAAAGTCCACCACCCTAACCACTAGGCCACTCCTCCACTGTGGCTGCTATTTGAGATTCTACATGGAATGTTGCTATTCCACTAGCAACCTTCCATGTACAAGTCGGCCCTTGCAGATCGATCACCAATGTGGCCGCGCAAGCTTCTGCTTCTGTGAGTCTGACGTCCTGCACGTACGTGCAGGACGTCAGACTCACAGAAACAGAAGCCTGCGCAGCCTTCTACATGGAATGTTGCTAGTGGAATAGCAACATTCCATGTAGAATGTCCAATAGTAGCAACATTCCATGTAGAATCTCCAATAGTATCTATTTTATTTTTGTTACATTTGTACCCTGCGCTTTCCCACTCATGGCAGGCTCAATGCGGCTTACATGGGGCAATGGACTTTTACCCATCTTTTTACCCGCTGCGGTAAAAAGGGCCATGGTGCACGGCAAAAACAGCTACAGCAGGGCCCTTTTTACCACAGCTTTTTGTGATAATGAGGGGGTATTATGCACTAAATATTGCTTACTTTTGACAAAATTTGTTGAGGAACGGAAACCTGGAAAAAAAAATGACATGACCATGTTTTGGCTGCCTCTCCCTATCCCCTGTCCTTGTCATTATTTCAGTTCATCCAACTGAATAATAGTTCTCTAGCCTCTCCTCCGACTGTACACATTTCTTCTGCAAGCCTCATTAGAAACTGTCTGGCTCTTGTCACCTTGCTGTTCCTTTCTGCCAAAAAAGTAAGTTTATCTGAGGAGCTGGGTCTGCTAATAAACAGATGCAGGAGACTTTGCTGCCAGCACACTGCTCAATCACAGCAGAAAGGATTAGGGTGAAATCAGAGCCCCTATGTCAGACACCTTAGGCAGCTGAAAAGGAGACGGGAGCCACTGGCTGCCGGGTCAGGTTTAAAACATAGGCGAACTAGGTGCATGCCTAGGGCTCAATGCTTAGGAGTGGCTCTCTCAGATATGTTAATTCAAGGCTCCTAAATTGATTTGGCAGCTGCTGGCAGAAAGAAAAAAAAAAGTGTAGTGGGGAGGTGAACAGAGCTACTGCTGCCCACAGAGGTCTGTCTGTTGTCCCCACCCCTTTTGCATGATTCTCCAACTGGTAGGAGGAGTCAGCTGGCAGCACTTCTTACCAGGCTCCTCCCCCTCTGATGATTTTCTTTTCTTTATTTGTATCCCACATTTTCCCACCTATTTGCAGGCTCAATGTGGCTTACATAATTTTGTTAACAGTGTCATTCCAGGATATCAGATACAGTTAGTATTGTGCAGAGATTAAGTAGGGAAGAGAGAAGAAGGAAGGGTGTGTGATTGGGGTAGTTATAGAGGTGGGTTTTCCTAACTGAGTGGGTTGGAGAGGTGGATTAGTGAGGTTATCGGTTCTCATTGTAGGCTTTGTTGAAGAAGTATGTCTTCAGAGTTTTGCGAAAGATAGTTATTTCGTTGATTGTTTTCAGGTCTGTAGGTAGTGCATTCCATAACTGCGTGCTCATGTAAGAGAAGGTAGTGGCATTCATCAGCTTGTATTTTAGTCCTTTACAGCTGGGGAAGTGCAGGTTGAGAAATTTGCGGGATGATCTTGTTGCGTTTTTGGGAGGTAGGTCCACGAGGTTTAGCATGTAGATTGGGGCGTCTGCGTGAATGATTTTGTGTACAACCGTGCAGATTTTGAACGCAATTCGTTTCTTAAGTGGGAGCCAGTGAAGTTTCTCTCTTAAGGGTTTTGCACTTTCATATTTAGTTTTTCCAAATATGAGTCTGGCGGCAGTATTCTGGGCAGTTTGGAGTTTTTTGATAGTTTGTTCTTTACAGCCAGCGTACAATGCGTTGCAGTAGTCCAGATGACTTAGTTAGACCAGTGGTTCTCAACCCAGTTTTCAGGACACACTTAGCAGTGGCGTAGCTATGGGGGGCCACTGGGGCCTGGGCCCTCCCAAATTGACTCTGGAGCCCCCGGTTTGGCTGGTGGGAGTCCCCAACCCCCGCCAGCTAAAGCGTTTGTCCCATGCTGGCCTCACATTGCCTGGTGCCCTGTCCTGTTCTCAGTCACTGTGCACGCTCATTTTAGTGAAACTGAGCATGCTCACGCAAGGAAGTTTGGATAGTTTCTGAAAGATAAGTCCATAGGCCATTATTATGATGGACTTGGGAGAATCCATGACTTATTTCTAGGTTAAGCAGCATAAAATCTGTTTTACTTTTTGGGGATCTTGCCAGGTGCTTGTGAACTGGAATGGCCACTGTTGGAAACAGTCAGTCCTAGGTATACTGCAAGAAGCTGCTCAGACTCCTGGAATCTGTGTACCAAATGCCATTGTATAAAATGGTAGATTATAAAAGCAGAATGATGAAAAACAATAAAGTTTATTAAGAACAAACCCAAAGGGCAATAAAACAATATCAGACATGGCCACGTTTCGCCCTCAGGCTGCATCAGGGGTAAAACTATAAAATAAAATATAACAATAAGAACATATGAAAACATAAATTTCAAATCATCATATAGAAAAACATACATTTACATTTAGACTATGCACAAGTCGTAATATATTGAAATCAACCAGACTACCAATTAAAAAATCAATTAAAAAAAACAAATAAAACTATTAGAAATTAACTGATAAACCAATAAAATATTCAAAGTTTGTGATTATCATAATTGATACATTAAAATCTTGCTAGCATTGACAAATTAAAACAGAGAAATATGAATCCATATAAAATTATGAAAATAAAACATACATACTAAAAAAATCAAAGCATATATAAGGAGAGGAGGACATTATTAATTTAACCATAGTCAAAAGCGTAATGTAATATACATATGTTGTAATTTGTACCAAATAAAATACAATACATACCTAAGCAAGGGGGATACACCCCTTGTAAGTATACAAAAAAAAAACCTGAAATCAAAAGAATATATAAAAAATCTTTATTTAAAAAAATATTCAATATAAACAACACAACTAATAAAACTCAAAATATAGTGACAAAACCACCTTATAATAAGGTTATGGCAGATAGACAGAGAGGCTAAACATGCAAGAACATGATCATAATCAGTCTTATCTGCATTATTTTCTCTATGTTGCCCGTGTGCACGAGTGCACAGACACGAGGCAGAAAGGGCGCACGCATGCTTAGCAACTGCAGGCAGAAAATTCTTGCTGTCTTTCTTTATTGTGGAAAAGAAAGAGGAGGAAGGGTCCCTCACGCAAACGTGAGCAGCAAACCAAAAAAGTGAGGTGGACTCAAGGAGAATATCCTATATAATAAAACGCACCTCCAACATTCTGAAGCTGACTGCATGGCTGAGGCATTCCTGCTCTCTGTATCCATCTCCTGAATTGACATCACGTACTTCCGGGTTCGTCACACGCAGAAGTGACCAACCACACGAGGTTTCTCGGCTTCAGAATGTTGGAGGTGCATTCTATTAAATAGGATTGGTCAAGTTCATTGAAGCACAGCCAGAGCTCAGCGTCCTGCACAGTAACGCTCAGACACCAGAGAGAGGGGGGGGGGGGTGCTGACACCAGAGAGAGGGAGGGAGGGAGGGAGGAGGAGCTTGATACCAGAGAGCGGGGGGGGGGAGGTATCTCTGTCACACACACACACTCTCTCTCTCTCACACACACTCTCTCTCTCGCACACACTGTATCTGTGTGAAACACACTCTCTCTCACACTGTCTCACACACGCACTTGCACACACTCTCATTCTCACACACACACTCTCTCTCACAGACACACTCGCACCCAGACTCACTCTCTCTCTCTCACACACACACACTCGCACATTCACTCTCTCTCTCACACACAGTCACTCTCACATACACTCTCTCAAACATACACACTCCGAGGAAAACCTTGCTAGCGCCCGTTTCATTTGTGTCAGAAACGGGCCTTTTTTACTAGTCAAAATATAAAAGTCTTTTATTCTAAATGGCATAAAACTGACCCGACATGGCCGTGTTTCAGCACAAAGGCCTGCCTCAGGGGTCAAGTGGATCCCCAGTGGGAAATTCTCACTGTAATGCAATGTGAACAAAGGCTTTAAAAGCGCGCGCATTGAGTTCAGGCTGAAAACTTGCGCAGAAAGGTCTAAATTCTATATATGGTGCCTAAAAAAAAATCGGTGCCAAAAAATACCCATGTTAGCGGTATTTTATAAGCCGTGCCTGAAGTTTAGCGCAGTTTATACAATAACCAATTAAGCGGAGAGGTCATGTACGACTTTAAGCACTGCCGTTTGCAAATGCCCGTGCCTAAACGTATGCGCGGATCACTCGTATTCTGAAATTACACGCGTAATTCAAATCTATGCCCCCGTTCTGCCCCCAAATGCCCATGACCCTCCCTTTTCCACACCCCCTTTCTTGGACCGCACCTAACTTTACGTGCGTTAGTCCCAATTGCATCTAATTAGTGCCTATAATTGCTTGTTGAAAAACAATTACTGGCACTTATTGGCTCATTATTCTATTAAATTGTGCGTGCAAATCGGGAACGCGCCTATTTCCATGTGCAGTTTTTGGAGAGCTTTACAGAATCAGGGGAAAATGTTTTTCATGAGCATTAACAATATATAAATAAGGGCCTGCGTCCTGCCCCTCCCCCCCCCCCCCCAGACAGACAGGCAGACAAGCTTGACAAGTTCTTTCCTGTAGCATTCAACTGTTCTGGGGAGGGCCTGGAGCAGTCCTGAATTTGTAGCCCCACATTTCTATTTTAAAACTATCTCCACAAAATAATTCGGAGGGGGGGGGGGGGTGGGAGAGAGATGCATAAGCAAAAAATAGGAGTGCATTTAAGAAACATTTTATAAGTTAGAGAGATGACCCATGGCCCCCAGCCCCAAGTACTCCCATGACTGTCCTAAAAATAAACCCATTCAGTCCAAAAGCTGATCATTGGGATTTTAGAATCTCTCCAGCAGCTTGTGAAAGTTTTCCACCCTGATCAGCTGGGCTGGGGGACAGAGAGATCACTCCCTGTCCTATACCAACATTCAGCAGCTCCATAATAATGACTGTCCTGGCTGCTAATAATACATCTCCAGACGGATCTTCAGAAGCCTAGCGCAAGGGCGAGAAGGCAGAACAAGTGTCCACCGTGCAGCCGTCTCCGGCTCTATTTTAAGCGCGCACATATTTCTTTGCCCTGTCCTGCCGGGCCCGGCCCCCTTTCGGATTCCTGACCATGCCTTCTTATATTCTTTTTTTTCCTCCCGAGAGCCGGTGTAAGGATTGGGTTTTATTTTTGGAAACACTGGGATCCGATAGCCTTGTTAGGTCTGTTATTAACATTTGCAGAGCTCGGACGCGCCGAGAGCAGAAGAAAGACAGATCGGGCCGGGGGAGGGAAAGGGAGACTGCTCCCAACGATCGTCCCCATCCCATGACCCCCCACCCTCCCCCCCAAAATCGCAGTGATGTCCGGCGGGGTCCCCAGGGCACCCCCGATGGTTCTCATTTAGCCTCCAGGAGGTCTGAGGTGCAGAATAAGGCGGAAAGTATCGGGTCCGGACGGGAGGAGAACGTTCCCTGCTGCAGCCCTTCTTAAAGGCACAGGCAGCCTCTGCACCAGTCTCTCTCTCTCCCCCCCACCAAGCTCTGCTGTTTTTCACTGCTTGAAATTCACCAGGAGCCAGAAGAGGCAGCTAAGCTGGACAACTGGACCTCAAGAAAGTTGCAAAAGAACAAAAACAAACAAACAAACAAAAAAATCAAAACGCAGAGAAGGAAAAGCTGACAGTACTTTGATGTCTCTTTTGTGCGTGTATCTATGATGGTCCTCCAGCCTTGAACTACAGTTCAACCATTAGACTTCTTTATTTTTACGTATTATGTTTTGGAGTCATTTCTGACTTTTCCAGATCTCTGCCATAGGACGTCTGTGCTAGCAAGAAACCCACATTTTACACAGCTGATTTCTTTGTCAACAATTGAAGGATTAATTGGTGTTACTGTAAGACTTTTGCAAAATTGTTGCTGTTGTTCTTTTTTTAATGACATGATGGCTTTTTAAAAACGTATTACCGATTTATGAGAAAAAGAAGTAGACTGTACAGAAAGCTGCGGAAAGCTAAACGTTTAAAAGAAAGAAAACAACACTTGGTTGATAGCATGAGTGGAGGAAGGTTTGATTTTGACGATGGAGGGGCATATTGTGGGGGCTGGGAAGGAGGCAAAGCCCACGGCCATGGGATCTGCACCGGCCCAAAGGGGCAAGGGGAGTACTCAGGCTCCTGGAATTACGGCTTCGAAGTGGTGGGGATCTATACTTGGCCCAGTGGCAATACCTACGAGGGCTACTGGTCTCAAGGCAAAAGGCATGGCTTAGGCATCGAAACCAAAGGGAGGTGGGTTTACAAAGGAGAATGGACTCATGGCTTCAAAGGGAGATACGGGACACGGCAGAGTACCAGCAGCGGAGCAAAATACGAGGGAATCTGGAGTAATGGGCTTCAGGATGGCTATGGTACCGAGACCTATGCTGACGGAGGTAAGGAGGATGTACGGCGGAAGAACATTAAGCATGTACTATTAATTAATCTAATGCTATGTCTCACGTTCCCAACAAAAGGCTCAAAGGATGTATCCAATTGCAGTCATCATAGCCCTAATATTACATCACCACATGTCTATCATACGTCAAATAATGGACAATACTCAACTCTTCCGATGTACATTTCCCCGATGTGGCCATGCCACATGAACTTTATCTTACCATAACATCACTTTGTATTTGTTCTCACCGGAGTCTGCAAACGCCTAACCGGTATTATGTAAGCCACATTGAGCCTACAAATAGGTGGGAAAATGTGGGATGCAAATGTAACAAATAAATAAATAAAACAACAATAAATAAAATTATGGAAGTAGCCAGAGCCAGTGCAAGTGTAGTGGGCACCGTAGGCAAACCTTCAGCCTTACACCACCCCTCCCAATGAACTTTCAGGCCTCTAGTCTGCAGACCCCCCCCCCCCCCGCACCCTTAAAATGTTGATAATTAACTCAACAATCATGATCATCGAGCAAAAATCCTATAAAATGCAGATTAAAGTGCTTCTTCCATGCTTTGCTCAAACTCTGCCCATGTGCAAACCACAGTGTGTACTTTTCCACTCTTCAGTATTCTAGAAGGGGTCATTTACACGTGCAAGTGGCCACTAACAGGCAGATGATCAAAAGCCCCGCGCTGTTCCAAACAGCGCTCTAAAATAGCACTGGAACAGCGCGGGGCTTTACCGCACCGATGATCAGAGATAATTGCATGCAAATTTAAGCACGCAATTATCTCTGATCATGGGGTAGAAGCGCGGGCGAATTGTGCCTGAGCATGCGCTCAGCACAATCCTCCCGCACTTGTTTGACAGGTCTGGGCTGTTAAAAGCCCAAACCTGTCAAACACAGGGGCTGGAGGTCCATGGGACCACCAGGCCCTGACTACCCCTGCCACGAGCAACAGGGGCTGGAGGTCCGGTGGACCTCCAATCCCCCCGACGATCCCACCCCCCCAGGTTCAGGGAGGGCTGGAGATCTGGTGGGTCTCCAGCCCCCCCAAACCCCCAGAAAATGGTCCCTGGTGATGCACTCCCAAATGCACTAACTCCCAAATGCACTAACTCCCAAATGCACTAACGAAAGACCACTGTGTCTATGCAAACAGTGCTGAGCCAACACATTCACGGAAGCATAGGAAGAGGAATGGGAAGGGTCAAAGGGACCATGGCCCACTTAGCCTCAGCAATCATGGAAGTGGGGGGGAGGGGGGCAGGAAAGAAGCTTGGTGTTTTAGGCCTAACCCAAGCAAAAAAATATTCTGTTGCCTCTGCACACGAGCACGATCATCACATACCAAGTTTGGGGGGGAAACAAAAAGTGTTAGTGAGTAATTGCATTGATGAAAAGATTCATAGAAATGCCCAGTCTCGTAGCAGAATTTCTACTGTATGGTAATGTCACAAGGTGAAGAGCTTCTGGTTAATTGTGCCTGTGGCACATATTATGAGGCCCTTGTCCCCGAGGGTTTCTCCCGTTTGAGAGTAATGCTATAAACATTTTTAGTGCCTAGGTAGGTAGATGGGCTTTTGTAAAATTAGGGCCTAAAAGTATACCTGCCACAAGCCGGCATGCAGTTTACAGTAGGCGTGGCCAGGGGAGGAGTTAGGGTGGAGCATGGGCGGAGCTATGATTTTGGGATCATCTCTCTATATAAAAGGCAACACCAACGTTCTATGAAGCCTCCAGCCGGAAGTGTGAAGGGGGAGAGATATCCGGTTTCCCCATGAGTGTCTGCCCCGCCCTCTCTGTAACAGAAACAGTCAGTGAAGGAAAACACAGCAAAGCAGTGAAGGACTCAGAGGGGGGAGGGGAGAGAGGGCAGAAGCCCTCACTATCTCTGTAACACAAACACAGCACAGCAGGAAACTTAACACTGAAGGACTCGACTCCCAGGAGGGAGGGGACAGACAGCACAGGGGAAGGGAGAGAGGGCAGAGGGCAGGGACACACACACTCCCACATGCACACAGAAGAAAACCTTGCTAGCCCCCGTTTCATTTGCATCAGAAACGGGGCTTTTTTACTAGTATTTTATAAAATACACGTGTTTGTGCATACAGTATGTGCTAGAGTTTACGGCTGCTCTTGCGCAGGCGTAATGTCCATGTCTTCACTCTGCACACTATTTCTGCAGGATTTATGCTAGTATTTTATAAACACACATATTATAGGCGGTTATGTGTCTTTAAAAAATAGCGCCAAACAGGTTAGAGGCTGACCAAATTTTGGTTTGGGCATCAAAACCAGCCTGAAATCTATTGCTGCTGACGCTGCACACAGCTTGCCTTACTCCACTGCTGCTTCCCTTCCCCCTCATCTCACGCGCCACTGCCGCACACAACCTCCCTCCCCCTCCCGTACTCATCCATCATCCAGCTCCCCTCCCCCCCATGCCTACCTTAGGCACCCTGGTGGTCTAGTGGCTTAACCAGAGCAAGTGTGATTCAGTCACTCTGGCCCTGGCCGTCGCTGCTGCCAAAACAGCCCCGTGACCTTCAGTAGCAGTTTTGCGAGACTGCTGATGAAGATCTTGTCGGCCATCTTGGGATTGGAGCTGGTATAGGCCAGGAGCTTTAAGCTCTGCAGTTTAGGAAACACAGTTATTAAGTAGGCCTCTAGAGGCAGGCCTAACACAAGTTGTGACTGCTGGGGTGGCCACTCCCAAAACACAGCCTACAGTTCCTGTTTTCCCTCAGTGGTCCAGACCTCAGCAAAGCTTGTGAGTCTTAACAAAAGCACAAAGTTGCCTCATCTCAGCCAGGTCACAGAAGCTACACGTGTTCAATCAGGGCATAGACTGGGGCTTCAGTTTTTCCTTCCCTGGGCCTCCTTAACCTCAGCCTGGCCTTGTCTTTTAAACTTCCCAGGTATTGACTCCATTCCTCCCAGTTCACTTCCTCCCAGGGCGGGTCTCATTCTCTTAAGGTGGTCCAGGCTATTGGAAGGCCTGTTCTTAAGGTGGCCCAGGCTATCGGAGAGACTTTCCTTAAGAGAGAGGGGCAGTGTTCTCTAGACCCCCTCACAGTCCCATTTATGCAGTTACCCTAGCCAGTTAAGTGCTGAATGTCAACATTTAACTGGCCAAATGCTGACTCTGCTTCCGGAATGCCCTCAAAATTGCCAGCTTTCACTTAGGCGCTAAACACTAATTTTCAGTGGCGATAACCAGTTAAACGCTGTTGAAAATTAGCAGATAGCCCGAAACAAAGCAATATAACCAGTCAGCGGCCATTTCTGGCCGGTTAAATCATTTTGAATATCGACCAGCTAGATGTTTAGGTGACCATTTTGCCCTGTTAATAATTTGATGTCTACGGTTCTAAAATAGATGCTTCTACCAGCATGTAAGAAAATCAAAAGTGCCAGCACACGTTTCCACATGAACCCATATGTCGTTCTGTACGTACATATTTTTGTGTGGCTAATATTTATGCACAGAACAACTTGCCGGCTGACGCATCTATCTTCTCCTACATAAGCGCGCAACTATGGAATGAGCTCCAAAAAGCTGTGAAAACAATCTATGACCACCTAAACTTCAGGAAATCACTAAAAACCCACCTCTTCAAGAAGGCCTATCCCACCGATCCAACTTAAATTCCCACACCCAGCAACACAGCATCAGTGGCGTTCCGTGCTTGGCTGACACCCGGGGCGGATCGCAGCTGCGCGCACCCCCCCCCAGGTGCAGTGCAACACAGCGCCCCCCCCCGGCATGGACCCCCCCTGGCACAGCGCCTCTCACTCCCCCCCGACAGTCTCCACCTGCCTACCAGCTGAGCTCCGTGCAGCCGGCACCTCGAATCTGCAGCGCTGCTGACTGTAAAAGAAGATAACCGTCTCGTCGTTGGCCCTTCACTCACTGTGTTCCGCCCTCGAGGAAATAGGAAGTTACATCAGAGGGCGGGACTCAGTGAGTGAAGGGCCAATGACGAGACGGTTTTCTTCTTTTACAGTCAGCAGCGCTGCAGATTCGAGGTGCCGGCTGCACAGAGCTCAGCTGGTAGGCAGGTGGGGACTGTCGGATGGGGGGGGGGAGTGAGAGGCGGTGCGCCGGGGGGGTCCACGCCAGGGGGGGTGCCATGCCATGCCAGGGGGGGTGGACGGAGCACCCCACCACCCGTTGACACCCGGGGCGGACCGCCCCCTCCCTTGGTACGCCACTGCACAGCATAACCAATGATCGTACTGGACAATCTATAATCTTCATTCCCTTCGACCCTCATAACGCTCGATGCACACCTACCTCATTTGACCACAATAGAACCTTGTATTTGTTATCTACCGAATTGGCAAATGCCTTTATGGTACAATGTAAGCCACATTGAGCCTGCAAATAGGTGGGAAAATGTAGGGTACAAATGTAACAAATAAATAAATAGGTGTGTACTCGCAATTTCTTTTTCTTTGGACATGGGCACAGAAAGTTTACGCGCATGTGTCCAGCGGTCTTCCCCTGATTAGCATGCAAATTCTATGCACTTGACATTTCCATATCATTACCTTACTGTGGGATCCTTTTACTAAGCCGCGGTAAAAGTGGCCTGCGGTAGTGTGGGCGTGTGTCGGGCCAGTTTCTACCGCTTCTGAGAAAAGGGCCGGGAAAAGGACCTGTGGTAAAGTTGAAACTAGCACATGACTATTTACGGCTTGAGCCCTTAATGCCACCCATTTATTTATTTGTTGTTGTTTTTTTTTGTTACATTTGTACCCCGCACTTTCCCACTCATGGCAGGCTCAATGTGGCTTACATGGGGCAATGGAGGGTTAAGTGACTTGCCCAGAGTCACAAGGAGCTGCCTGTGGCTGAAGTGGGAATCAAACTCAGTTCCTCAGTTCCCCAGGACCAAAGTCCACCACCTTAATCACTAGGTCACTCCTCCACTGTTGCTACTATTTGAGATTCTACATGGAATGTTGCTATTCCACTAGCAACATTCCATGTAGAAGTCGGCCCCTGCAGATCACCAATGTGGCCGCGCAGGCTTCTACATGGAATGTTGCTAGTGGCATAGCAACATTCCATGTAGAATCTCCAATAGTATCTATTTTATTTTTGTTACATTTGTACCCCATGCTTTCCCATTCATGGCAGGCTCAATGTGGCTCTTACATGGGGCAATGGAGGGTTAAGTCACTTGCCCAGAGTCACAAGGAGCTGCCTGTGCCTGAAGTGGGAATCGAACTCAGTTCCTCAGGACCAAAGTCCACCACCCTAACCACTAGGCCACTCCTCCACTGTTGCTACTATTTGAGATTCTACATGGAATGTTGCTATTCCACTGCAAGTCAGCCCTTGCAGATCACCAATGTGACCGCGCAGGCTTCTACATGTGGAATAGCAACTTTCCATGTAGAATCTCCAACAGTAGCAACATTCCATGTAGAATCTTCAATAGTATCTATTTTATTTTTGTTACATTTGTACCCTGCGCTTTCCCACTCATGGCAGGCTCTATGTGGCTTACATATTGTATACAAGTACTTATTTGTACCTGGGGCAATGGAGGGTTAAGTGACTTGCCCAGAGTCACAAGGAGCTGCCTGTGCCTGAAGTGGGAATCGAACTCAGTTCCTCAGGACCAAAGTCCACCACCCTAACCACTAGGCCACTCCTCCATTTATTTATTTATTTGTTGCATTTGTACCCCACATTTTCCCACCTATTTGCAGGCTCAACGTGGCTTACATAGTACCGTCAAAGGCGTTTGCCCTGTCGGTGGTTAATAAATACAAAGTTGTATAGTGATCGTATGAGGTGTAAGTGGAGGGTCGGAATGGATGAAGATTGCGTGTTGTCCTGTTCGATCATTATCATGCTGTGTTGGTAGGTGAAGAGGGTTACGTGGGGTCGTTGGGGTAGGCCTTTTTGAAGAGGTTGGTTTTTAGTGATTTCCTGAAGTTCAAGTTGATCTAGCGGTAAGGGCTCTTGCGCTACATGCACGGTGGCTGGTCAGTGCACGCCAACTGCTGATTAACGCCAGAAACGCTACACACAGTAGGAAATACAAAATAATTTGTCCCGGCGGTATGGCCACATGCCTAATCTGAAATTAGCACCAGGGGTGCACTAGCCTGGCCGTAGTCTCATTTTGGTGCCCGCTGCACATACATAGAGCCTATCACGCCTTTGCAAAATGACCCCTACATCACCACAGTTTACTTTCTCAATTTACTGGTAGAAGCCATATACTTAGCCATCGGTGCATGGTTCTACCATGTGGCTTTCTGCATTAGGCCTTGGTTAATAAGTTACCAGCCTCAACATACCAAGATCAGTATTGTTTCCTGAAGCTGGAAGTGGCTGACTCAAGAAAATAACCGGATTCTATTTTGTGTTGGTTTTCTTGGCATCCTTTCTAAATTTTTAAAAAGGATGCCAAGAAACACGATCTTATCTAAATCTGCACTACCCAAGCTGCAACGGACTTAAATACAAAACAACTTACGCATCTAGTTTTTCCTACATAAGCACACAACTGTGGAACGCATTCCAAATGCCTTGAAAACGACGTACGACCACCTAAAATTCCGGAAATCACTAAAAGCCAACCTGTTTAAAAAGGCATACCCTACCGCTCCAACTTAAGTGCCTAATCTCTGCAACACAACCAAACTAAAGCACGTAATGGACATAACACAACTCTTCCGTTCTCCGATTCCCTAATGTGGCTGTGCCACATGAACTTGATCTTACCACAACATCACCCTGTATTTGTTTACACCGGAGCCTGAAAAGGCCTCTCCGGTACTATGTAAGCCACATTGAGCCTACAAATAGGTGAGAAAATGTGGGATACAAATGCAACAAATAAATAAATTTTACAGTAGCAAGATATCTGGGATGAGGTCTACTTCCACTGTAACTGATGCGGAGATAGAGATCGCTCAACTCCATTTCAACCACACACACACAAATGTCTGGATAGCTGTGAATATTCAGTTTCTGGCATTTTTTATTTTTCACATTCTGCAATACAGATATTAAGGCCAGTTCTGGGCATGTTTTGTGGAGATGGATTTACGTGCAGATGAGTTTGTACAGCTCAGAATTTTTTTCAGAATAGTAGCAATGTGGATTTAGCGATCCATCACTTCTTGGCTTAGAGATTCCCATTAAGTGATGCCATTTTGCTTACTTGGATACAGTTGAGTGAGCAGGTAAGATTACAGCGCACACCCCACCCCCACCCACACATACACAACCTAAGTTGATTGTAATGTTTGGCTTTACCACATTACCTTCCTCATGGTGTGTGTAATGGGTTTTTGATGCACCATCTAACTGCATAGCTTGTAATCAATAACCATTGTTTTTAACATGAATGTGCCTTGGGTTTGAAAATGTTAGTAAACACTGAATTAGAGGCTGTGAAACTTTAGCAAAAAACCAGACAACACCGATCTCTCTACACATGACCGTTTCATTTAATGAACGTTAACGCACTACCACTTTATTCCTCATGCCGAAACGAACTCCTGATATTTGACTGTCTAACTTACTCTATACTTTACTCTATCAATTACGAACCCTAATGCAATACCACTTTGTATTTCTCATTCCCGGACATGGCGATCGCCATTACGGCATTATGTAAGCCACATTGAGCCTGCAAATAGGTGGGAAAATGTGGGATACAAACGCAACAAATAAAAAAATAATCTAATCCAGTTTAAAACTTTGTCATAAAGAGAATATCAAATGTAATAAATGAGATAAAATGTGGCAGCAGTGTGTACTTCAGGTCTAGTTCTTTAATCACTCATCCAGAGTCATGAAAATGATTTACCCCCGAATTCTATAAATGGCAATTTAAATTCACCAGGTCTTTTACTAAGGCGAACTAGCATTTTTAGCGCGTGCTAAAAATAGGTGCACGCTAAATGCTAGAGATGCCAATGTATTCCTATGGGCGTCTCTAGCAGCTAAAAACGCTAGCGCGCCTTACTAAAAAAACCCGCCTGAGTGAGCAAATTTGGGTGCACGCCCAATTTGTATATACAATTTAATTGAATACCGAGTCAATTAAACAAGCAATTATTGCTACTAATTGGCTTTTATTAAAATTTATGCACCTAAATTTAGGCGCGGGATCCGCACGTAAATTTTTCTTTATCCCAGATCGCATAGGAGCTTTCACCTCACTATTTCATACTTCTTATATGTGACTGTTCTCGTGACAGCTCTCTGTCCCTCCCATTTAAATCTTGCTGCACTGTCCGTGATCCATTTGGCGATCTCTGAGAGAGGTCATCTGAGGGGCCCTTTTACAGAGTGGCGTAAGCCCAACGTGAGCTTACCACTCGCTCTTCCAGGACTACTGCCAGCCCAATGCCGCCGCTGGTGTTAGTCCCGCCCTGAGCACATGCCATTTCCGGGGGAAAAAGAAATCCCCCCCCCCCCCCCCCCCCCCCGGAAATGACTTGTGCGGCGATAACCCGGCGGTAATCGCTGCCCGGTTACCAACAGGTTAGCACAGGAGCCGTTATCACCACCTCAGTTGGTGGCAGGAAGGTCTCCCCGCCGCATGGCCATGTAGTAAGAGTTATATCACTGTGTGGCCATTTTTTTTTTCGACTTTTACCAGCTGCGGAAAAATGGCCCTGGCGCATGGGAAAAATGGCCCCTGCCGCTATTGCAGAGCCCTTTTTCCCGCAGCTTGGTATAAGGACCCCTGAGTGAGCATGGCCTTTGATTGTCCTTGAAGAGAGACAAGAAATGTTTGTTATTAATGCATCTAAAAGGTTTACAGTAGTGGAAACACCTAAATCAGAGCTGGTCAACTTAGCCAAGTTTCAGTCTTCATTATCTTGCAAGGACTTCCCTTTGAGCACTGTTCTGCTTTGGACACAAGACAATTTAAACATTCAATGGGTAAAGGGCTTGATATATAGTAGGTAGTTAGTGCATGTTAACTGTTAATGCGGCAGCCCACGCCAACTCCAGAGGTGTAGCTAATCGCATTGTGTTACCTGCCATTCAGTTAACATCATGCAGTAAAGATGTTTCCCCTGTTAGTTGAATGGCAAATACTTGGAAGGCCCCCAGAGTTAGCACAGAGGCTTTACAGTTACTGCATGTTCTTCGGTGGTAACTGAAAAATTGTCCTGAATTTTAATTAGTAAGGCCCTATGCGAAAGAAAGCCTGATTTTAAAACAGCCTTTTCAAAATCACATCCTCCTAGGGCAGAGGAGTTCAGTGTTTGTTTACAGTGCCAGTCTGAACCAATAGATGCTTGATCTCTTTTTAATTTGCATTGGGGAATACAAAAGACATGAAGCAAGCATATTCCGTCACTTGGTTAAAACAGGCAATTCTTTTTAACTCTGTAGTTTCCAGAATGCTAGGGATGTGCATTCATTAGCACACGTTTGGTTGATGTGGCTGCCAAAAATCATAGGAGCCAGTATTCAGCTGGCAGAGGTCATCAGTTTTTTAAACCCTTTTGGCCACTGCCAGCTGAATTAGAACCAGACTATGTACTGTTACTTGACATTTTTTTACTGTTGTAGTCAGTGCATTTTTTTCTAGCAAAAAAGGTGCTGGTACTCAAATACTAGGCCGCCCTTCAAGGGCGGGGTGATCACTGAGGGACCCATCCCACAATAGCCAGGCCCCCTGCAACCAGTCACAGAATCTATAACAAGACAGAATTGGTGTGTAGAGCCTGAGCTGTTTCATTAAAACTTGGGGTCCATGGGTCAATTTTAGAAGAAGGGAAACCTTCGAAAGCTAATCAAGAAATATGTATTAAGTTATGTCCAATAAAAAAGGTATCATCTTATTTTCTTTTCCATGTTTTATTTTGTTTGATTTCTATTGATAAGCAAACAATGGAAAAGGTGCCAGTACTCAGTACCCGCGAGTACCCCCCTCAAAAAAGCCCTGGTTGTAGTTATAGTAATAGAGTATAGTTTATTGATACTTATACCGCTTAGACTAACTGGGCAGGACAAGTTGATGTACAATCTAGAATACATATAAGGAAAAGGGAAAGGAACTCCATTGTTTGAAAGGAAAGAGCAAGGCATTCACACAATAGAGAACAAATAACCATATAACATTGGGATAAGGATTAGGAAGGGGAGATAGTCTTGATAACAAGAAGGGCAGAAGGAAAAAGGTAGGTGGCAAACCTTGTGTGTCCGGGACTCCAAAAGCTTGTATGAAAAGCCAGGTTTTGAGCTCTGTAATTGTCTATTGGAACCAGAAGGTCCCAAGTTCAAAACCTATGGCGGCTTCTTGTGGCCATATCAATTAACATGCATGTGTAACTGTAGGTATTTTATAACTTGTGTGCACAGATTTGCATGTTAACCCCAGTGGCATAGCTACAGGGGGGGGCACAGGGCATGGGCTCCCCTAATTGGCTCTGCAGCCCCTGGTTTGGCTGGTGGGGTTCCCAAACCCTCGCCAGCTGAAACATTTGTCCCGTGCTTGTGTCGCCACGTTGCTTGCCCTGCTCTTCTCCGTCATGCTGTGCATGCTCATTTTAGTGAAACTGAGCATGCGTGACATTTCTCACATACTCGGTGTCATTAAAACAAGTGTGCATGGCGTGATTGAGAAGAGCAGGGCAGGCAACATGGCAAGACCAGAGCGGGACAAACGCTTCAGCTGGCAGGGGTTGAGGATCCCCGACAGCCAAGGTATGATGATGTAGCGGCGGTGGCAGCAGCAGGGGGTACGATGGGGAGGCATGCCAAAATGTGCCCCCCCCCCACTTTGTCCACCCCCCCCCCCCCCCATCGAGGTCTGGCTGTGCCACTGGCTAACCCCCTAATTGTATAAAAGTTGCTAAAAATTTCAAATTTGGGTGAGCGCCCAATTTGTGTGTGCAATGTAATTGGATAATGAGCAAATTAGTGTCAATAATTGTATTTTTAACAAGCAATTATTGACACTAATTGGATCTAATTGGCATTTACATGCATCAATTTACATGTGATCTGACAAAAGGGGGTGTGGAAATAGGAGGGTCATGGGAGTTGTGGTGGCATTTCTATAATTAATATGCGTTGTTATAGAATAATGTGGATACATACCTAATGTAGGTGTACATATTTGTACCACATTTCAGTTGGTGCAAATGACCATACCTAAAGTTAAGCACAACTACCGGGCATAAGTGCTTTTCTATAAACCGTGCCTAACTTTAAGCATGGCCGTATATAGAATCTAGCCCTAAGCATAAAATTGGGTACGGATCAGGGGCGTAGCCATATGCCCAAGATGGGTGGGCAGAAGAATCCCGCCCCATTCTACAGGTGATTTGGTCTCTATTCTCTCACCTGCATGCCACATGGTCTCTCAAACATCCCCCCTCTCCCGCATATCTTTTAAATAGCAGATTTTCACTGGCAGCGAGCAGCAACTAATACACACTGCTGATGTTGGCCCCACAGCCTTTCCTCTGATGTAACTTCCTGTTTCCGCAAAGGTGAGAATACATCAGAGGGAAGGCTGCAGGGCCGGTGCGAATAGTATGTATCAGTCGCTGCTTGCTGCAGGCGAAGATCTGCTATTTACAAGGTATGCAGGAGGGAAAGTCGTTGGGAGTTTTCAGCTGGTGGGGAATGGGAATCCCTGCCAGCCACACAGTGTGCTGCTACTGGATGGGCCTGAGCCCAAAGTGGGTGGGCCTGGGCCCACCCGGGCCCATCCTTGGCTACGCCACTGGTACAGATGTTTATAGGATGAGGGGGTATATGGCTTTAACATGCACTAAAAAGTGAAATGAAACTGAAAAATGAAAAAAAAATTAGAAAATGAGAAATGAACCAAAGCAAACATTTTCCCCCCGAAATACCTCTACCCAAAGTTCCGTATTCAACAGCTTTGCATTTGCTTCTCTGTTCTGTGCTCTGTGCCCTATATTTGAGTTGCTTTTCAACATTTAGATTATGACATTTTGTAATTGTTTTTATTATGTCTATTGTTTTGATTTTTCTAATGTAATTATGTATGTTTAACTTGTACACCGCCTAGAGCGGTTTGTAAATATTTTAAATAAATAAAAAGCTATGGTTCTGAACCCAGTTCTCAGAGCACACCTAACCAACCTGGTTTTCAGGACATCCTCAATAAATATTCACGAGATCAACTTGCACAGAATGGAGGCTGTATCTGCAAATCCGTCTCCTGTATATTTATTGGGAATATCCTGAAACTGGGCAGGATGTTTGTTTTGTTACATTTGTACCCCGTGCTTTCCCACTCATGGCAGGCTCAATGTGGCTTACATATACAGGTACTTATTTGTACTTGGGGCAATGGAGGGTTAAGTGACTTGCCCAGAGTCACAAGGAGCTGCCTGTGCCTGAAGTGGGAATCGAACTCAGTTCCCCAGGACCAGAGTCCACCACCCTAACCACTAGGCCACTCCTTTTCCTGAGGACTGGGTTAAGAACCAATGAGTTAGACAATATGGCTGCCAGTTCTCACAGGCTTGTTGGTGACCCACAAATTAGGGCTGTATATTGTCAATACAGGATTTTTCTCTCTTTGTTAACGCAGAGTATCCAGCTCATTTTCGAAAGTGATCGCTGGCCGTCTTCTGACATAAATCGGGAGATGGCCTGCCATCTCCTGAGCCCGGCCAAATCGGTATAATCGAAAGCCGATTTTGGCCGGGTTCAACTGCTTTCTGTTGCGGAGCCGGCGAAATATCGAGGGGGCGTGTCGGTAGGGTAGTGAAGGCAGGGCGGGGGCGTGCTCACGAGATGGCCGGCTTCGCCCAATAATGAAAAAAAAAGAAAGCCAGGCTTGTAGAGCATTTCGCCGGCTGTACTTGCACCTTTTTTTTCACGACCAAGCTTCAAAAAGGAGCCCCAACTCACCAAATGACCACCGGAGGGAGTCGGGGATGACTTCCCCTTACTCCCCCAGTGGTCACCAACCCCCTCCCACTCCAAAAAAAAACTTTTTGCCAGACTCTATGCCAGCCTCAAATGTCATACCCAGCTCCCTGATAGCAGTATGCAAGTCCCTGGAGCAGTTTTTAGTGGGTGCAGTGCACTTCAGACAGGTGGACCCAGGCCCATCCCTCCCCCTACCTGTTACACTTGCGGTGGTAAATAGGAGCCCTCCAAAACCCCCCAAAACCCACTGTACCCACATGTAGGTGCCTCCCTTCACCCATAAGGGCTATGGTAATGGTGTAGAGTTGTGGGGAGTGGGTTTTGGGGGGGGGGATTTGGGGGGGCTCTGCACCCAAGGTAAGGGAGCTATGCACCTGGGAGCTATTTTTATTTTTAATTTTTAGAAGTGCCCCCTAGGGTGCCTGGTCAGTGTCCTGGCATGACAGGGGGACCAGTGCACTACAAATGCTGGCTCCTCCCATGACCAAATGCCTTGGATTTGGCCGGGTTTGAGATCACCGGCATTATTTTCCATTATGGCCGAAAACCGATGCCGGCCATCTGAAACCCGGTGAACTCTGACATTTGGCCGGGCCCAACCATATTATCGAAAAAAAAGATGGCCGGCCATCTTTTTTGAAAATACGGTTGGCTCTGCCCACTTACTGCGCCGGCCTCGAAGGTGGCCGGCCAGCTATTTGGCCGGCGCCATTCGATTATGACCCTCCACGTCACCCTCAGATCAGTCAAATCAGTGCAGCATTGTAAAGTCTGTGGTAGATACAAGACAGGCATAGCTATCGGCTAATTTAAGGAAGGACAAATTGATCTTCACTTTAAGTCTTATAGCTGGATGGAAATTTGGGCTTGCTTTCTTCTTGGTTCGGTGCCAGATTACTATGGCAACTGTATCAACAATGACTAAAACAGGGTAAGAAATTTACTTCCAAGTACAAGCAACATTCCTTTCTGACTATTGAAGGGACAGCTTCCTATCCAGCAACATATAGATAGATAGATAGATAGATAAACAGTAGTTCTCGCTTGTGTTGCCTTTTCTTCCATAATTCATTTACAAAGTGGTGGTAAGCCCAACACAGGCTTACCACTTGCTAAAAAGGAATTAACACTGGGCTACCGCAGCAGCCTGGCAGTACTTCCCACTCCCAGAGTGCTATCATATCCAGCCCCGGGATGTACCAGGCGGAAATCGGGCAGTGCCACGTACTGCCCGGTTACCGCCGGATTAGTGCGGGAGCCCTTACCACCACCTCAGTGGTATGGGCTCCCCCCCCCCCAAATGACTGCACAGCAACTGCTTTACTTGCCGCATGGCCATTTCCTGCAGAAAAGAAAGACCTACCTTTTACCAGGCTGCGGTAAAGGGGGGCCTCGGCACATGTCAAAAATGTGCTGATGCCAGCGCAGGCCCCCTTTTGCCGCAGCTTGATAAAAGGGGCCCTCATTGATTTTAATTTTAGCTGACATTGCCATGGAAATGTCCCTTCAACGCCCATAAGCACTTTTCTTTCTATTATGATCACATTTTCGTAGAATGGACATCGTAACATATTGGAAGGACTAATTTTTGAAAGCAAAATAATTATTCAGTTCAGTTTGAAAGAGCAGTGTTTGAAGTAGCATTACTTAATGAAGAAGTGATCCTTTGAGCTGATAGTAGCAGA
Organism: Microcaecilia unicolor; assembly: GCF_901765095.1. Lineage (NCBI taxonomy): Eukaryota > Metazoa > Chordata > Amphibia > Gymnophiona > Siphonopidae > Microcaecilia > Microcaecilia unicolor. Next base: position 221,787,750 of record NC_044038.1, on the reverse strand, counting down.
CGAATGGAGCTCATGAACTAGGGGCAGTGGAACACTCTTCTTTTTGGAGAGGCCAAACAAACCAATCTCAGACTTCAACCCCAATCTTTCTAGTTGCTAATGCTACGTTGGGCAAAATATTGGTAGTCCCGTGGCTCCAGTGGCCCACCCTATTCTGTTGCCTCCGTCATGCACTCAAGGTGACACCAAGAATTCCATTCTCCCAGCACTCCCAACACTGTCAAATGTCTCTTAATCAAGATTCAAGGCGAGTTGCATTAATTAAAATAAGAAACTGATACAATCAATCAGAAATTACATTTAAGCTGTAAAAGCATACAGAAAATCACAATCCTCCCAATCTAGAAAAAAGTTGTCTTCGTAGCATTTTGAAAATATAAATAATCATTCATTAATCGCAACTCTGAAGGAAGATTATTCCAGTAACGAACAGCCGAAAAGAAAAAAGAGTGAGAAAACACAGCTTTAAGCCTTATAATTAGTCAAAGAAAATGCCAACATCAAATAGTTATAGCTCCTGGAGCTTGTCCTAAACTTTAACAAACTTATCAATTGAGATCTACCTTCAGGACCTGAACCTTCCAAGAACTTAAATACAAACCAGAGTGTTTTAAAAATAACTCAATGAAATGCTTGAATTCAGGCTAGGCAGATTCAAGATGGCCGCTGCTAGAGTCTGACGTACCTGCCACTTCTCTGAATTTCCTAGTCTCTGGCGATGCCGAAAAGAAGGGGCCGGCCCTCCTCTACCGCTCCTCAGCAGCAAAACCTTTCTCCTAACGCAGCTACAATACAAACTTGTTGGAGGTGTCGGGGAATAGCCCGTTGGTCCGTTCTGGGGTGGATGGAGACCCCGGAGCGTTCCCAGTGCTAGAGCTTTCGCTCAGCCCCAATGTAAGAGTTTCTCCCCCTCAACCCTCTGGCTGCAGTACTCCTCGGTTGGTGTACTCTATCCCGAAGCCCACAAGTGGAACAGGAGAAGAGAGACGGGAGGTGATGCAATCAACCGGAGGAATTCGGACTGAAGGAAACTTAGACAACCAGACCGGAAGAGTAGTATCAGCTACTCCTGGAACAGCAAAGGACACTCCAGCCATGAGTGAGGAACATGGTTCTTCTTCTACTAATATAGAGGTAACAACGACTCTATTTCCTACATCGATGGACAAACCAAATGAAGTTATGCTGGATAGTCTATGGACATTAATAGTAGAGCTGGGAAAAGCAATATGCCCGCAGATAAAAAAATTGACTCAAGATTTATCCATGTTAGAACATAAGACAAAAGATATTGAATCTAGAATGGACACCATAGCGAACAAAAATAAGGAATATGAAAATGAAGTTAAAAAGACACAAGCATATCAAGAATGTATAACTAAAGACCTAATATTCCTTAGAAGAAAAACTGAATCCTTGGAAAATTCGAAAGGAAATAATAATCTTCGTTTTTTTAATTTCCCCAAACAATTTGCGACTTCACCAAGAGATATGTTAAGGAAATACATAAGAGATACATTGGGAGTGGCCGAAGAGGCCATTCCCCCGTTTTCTCAAATATATTATTTGCCAGCAAAAACAAAAGAGAATCAAACCCAAGAACTTGATGTTTCAGAGATTCTGGAAGCTTCTGACAATGAAATGATAACACCGTCGACTTTGATTGCAATTGTGGCATTAACTCCAGATAAAAACTGGTTAATGAGACTATTCTTTCAGAATAGGGAAAAAAGTTTTCTTGGACTGAAAATTCGTGTTTTTCCTGATATTACTAAAGACACTCAGAAGCGTAGACAACAATTTCTTATGATGAAGCCAGGGGTACTTCATTTGGGGGCGACATTTTTTCTAAGATATCCTTGCAAGTGCGTTGTTGAATATCAGATGAATAAGTATGGATTTTTTGATCCCCCTCAACTCACCACATTTCTAACTGCTAAGGGGTCCACTGGGAGGGGTGGAAATAGCTCTGTGTAATAATTTACTGGTACCTTTTGAAAATCAGACTCAGCAAATTCCTGCTTTGTTTTTCTAGATAATTGATTTAAATATCCATATATGTAACATTTTAAATCCTAATTGTGGACTTGAGTATAATCTGGTGAAATAATTTCCTTATATATTGTTTGTTTTTCTTTAATATAAAATTTCAGATTTTATATATTATATAATGGAACCAGGTAACTTTTCTGTACAAGTGTTATGCTTGATTATAATTTAAAATTCTATAAATAAAAGTTAAAAAAAAATAAATAACTCGAGCCTGAACAGGTAATCAATTCAAGATGCTGCTGAATTTTGAATCATTTGAATCTTAGAAGACAGACTCCAACATAATGAATTTACATAATCTAGTAAAGATAGTTAATTACACAATGATTCTGAAGTGATCTTGTGAAAAATAAGATCTTAACAGTCATTTCAGTTTGAAATAAACTTTTCTAATCAAACCACTCATCTGCAAACTGCACTCTATCAAAGACTTTACTGTATTTTTTTTTTTTGTTACATTTGTACCCTGCACTTTCCCACTCATGGCAGGCTCAATACAGCTTGCATATTGTATACAGGTACTTATTTGTACCTGGGGCAATGGAGGGTTAAGTGACTTGCCCAGAGTCACAAGGAGCTGCCTGTGCGTGAAGTGGGAATTGAACTCAGTTCCTCAGGACCAAAGTCCACCACCCTAACCACTAGGCCACTCCTCCTCTACTGTTGCTACTATTTGAGATTCTACATGGAATGTTGCTATTCCACTAGCAACATTCCATGTAGAAGTCGGCCCTTGCAGATCACCAATGTGGCCGCGCAGGCTTCTGCTTCTGTGAGTCTGACGTCCTGCACATACGTGCAGGATGTCAGACTCACAGAAACAAAAGCCTGTGCAGCCTTCTACATGGAATGTTGCTAGTGGAATAGCAACATTCCATGTAGAATCTCAAATAGTAGCAACATTCAATGTAGAATCTCCAATAGTATCTATTTTATTTTTGTTACATTTGTACCCTGCGCTTTCCCACTCATGGCAGGCTCAATGCGGCTTACATGGGGCAATGGAGGGTTAAGTGACTTACCCAGAGTCACAGGGAGCTGCCTGTGCCTGAAGTGGGAATTGAACTCAGTTCCTCAGGACCAAAGTTCACCACTCTAACCACTAGGCTACTCCTCTATTCAGCTTCTACACTCATGTATGCCTGTATTGTAATCATTTATGTGCATCTGAGTATCTCAAGGCTGTTGCAGTGTGACAGGACGGTGGCCATAGGTGGAAGGATGCTAGGCTGCATAGAGAGAGGCAAAACCAACAGAAGAAAAGAGGCGTTGATGCCCCTGTACAAGTCATTGGTGAGGCCCCACTTGGAGTATTGTATTCAGTATCTTGCTAAGGACATGGAAAGACTAGAAGCAGTTCAGAGGAAGGCAATGAAAACAGTATGTTTTGTTTTTTTTTAATTTCAAAAGACACATGAGAAGAGACTGGAAGCTCTGAATATGTATACCCTAGAGGAGATGAGGGAAAGGGGAGATGTGATACAGTTTACAGTTTATTTAGGATTTGATATCCCACAAAGTTTGGCAAGCAGGTTAATACAGTTTACAATAAAATCACAATTTATAAAATTTGAAAGGAAATTTATAGATAGGAAAGGTCTCACAGACATGCCTACAAAGAATAACAAATCAGCTGCGTACAAGTACAGGTAGACAAACTACCCAGTTGGGCACAGTGGCATAACCCCAAATACCTTGTGAAAAAAAGATGTTTTTACAAAATGATAAAGGGGATGGAAGTCCTCTCGTATGAGGAAAGGCTAAAGAGGTTGGGGCTCTTCAGCTTGGAAAAGAGACGGATGAGGGGAGATTTGACTGAGGTCTACAAAATCCTGAGTGGTGTAGAATGAGTAGAAGTAAATCGATTTTTTACTCGTTCCAAAAGTACAAAGACTAGTGGACACTTGAAGTTATATGGAAATACTTTGAAAACAAATAGGAGGAAATATTTTTTCACTCAATTAATAGTTAAGCTCTGGAACTCTTTGCTGGAGGATGTGGTAGCAGCGGTTAGCGTATCTGGGTTTAAAAAAAGGTTTGGACAGATTCCTGGAGGAAAAGCCCATAGTTTGCTATTGAGACAGACATGGGAAGCAACTGCTTACCCTGGGATTTGTAGTATGGAGTGTTGCCACGATTTGGGGTTCTACATGGAATGTTGCTACTTTTTGAGATTCTGAATGGAATGTTGCTGCTCTTTGGGGTTCTACATGGAATGTTGCTACTAACTGGGTTTCTGCCAGGTACTTATGATCTGGATTGGCCACTGTTGGGAGCAGGATACTGGGCTGGTCGGACCATTGGTCTGACCCAGTATGACTATTCTTATTTTCTAATGAACAAGTTTGTGCTTTGTGCTTAGAGTAGATTTTTTAAAATTTGGATTTAGCTGTTTTTGTACATTTGAGAGTTTTGTTCTTTGGGCTCCTGAGTATGATACCTCACTCAAAGGGGTCAATATTCACGTGTTCTTTTTTTTTCCCATATTTTTATTGAAGGTTTTTTCATTACATAACATACAAAAGCAAACATGAAATCAAACAGTATCAACCATTCATGACAGATAAGCATAGAGATCAAAACAACATTATCTGTCCATGACAATAAAAGGGGTCAATATTCAAGTGGGGTTTAACTGAGCAGGGGAGGCTGAGCTGGTTGGCTGCTGATATTCACCAGCACTTAACAGGTAGTGCTACTGAATATCAGTTCAAACCAGCCATGTGCAAACCAGTTAGGTTAGGGATAGTTCAGGGGCATATTTTGGGAGGAGCCACTACTTAACCAGTTTAACTGGCTAAGGGCCTTTTTTTCTAAGCCGTGCTAGGGGCGCGTTACTGCTTTTAGTCCACGCAAACCATTAGTGCGTGCTAACTTTGTAGGCACAATATTCCTATGGGCGCCTACATAGTTAGAGCGCGCTAATTTTGTGCATGCGCTAAAAATGCTAGCTCACCTTAGTAAACAGGGCCCTAAGTAAGCAGATAAAGTTAGACAGCTAAAAGCTGTCCTAAATTTATCCATTGAGTTAACTGGGCACTGACCGGCCTGAACATCGGCCAGTACCCTGTTAACTTCTCGGTGACCGCACATACCCAGAAATTCAATCCCAGACATGGCCTGGAATTATATATCTGGTCTGGCTGTGAGCAGTTTACAAGATATTTACAGCTGTGGGCTGAATATTGGGACCATAACTGTTAAACCCCTAAATTAGGAGGAATTTTCAGCAGAAAACCTCTAAGTTTGTCTGAAAATAGGGCACAATTTCGGTAGCTTTTTTTTTTAATATTGGGCCCTTTATTTTTGTAGAAATGAGTGAGAGATCCAGTGGACTAAATTATGAAGTGGAAGTCCAGAATAAAACAACTGCCTTATTTGCCACTGGAACCCAGAGCAAAGGGACGTACAGTGACTTCAGTTTTCCGAGTGGCACACACAGCTTGAATTCAGGATGCAGCTTTTCTGCAATATAATCTAGTTCTGTAACCACTGGACACTTTTTTCCTTTCATGAAGTCAAATTGCTGACTACAGCTTACATGTAATACTGTACTCACCTTTCACTACATCAGTGACTAAGGAGGCTAGGGCTTTTCAGCTTGGAGAAGAGACGGCTGAGGGGAGACATGATAGAGGTATATAAAATAATGAGTGGAGTGGAACAGGTGGATGTGAAGCGTCTGTTCACGCTTTCCAAAAATACTAGGACTAGGGGGCATGTGATGAAACTACAGTGTAGTAAATTTAAAACAAATCGGAGAAAATATTTCTTCACCCAACGCGTAATTAATCTCTGGAATTCATTGCCGGAGAACGTGGTGAAGGCGGTTAGCTTGGCAGAGTTTAAAAAGGGGTTAGATGGTTTCCTAAAGGACAAGTCCATAAACCGCTACTAAATGGACTTGGGAAAAATCCACCATTCCGGGAATAACATCTATAGGATGTTTGTACGTTTGGGAAGCTCACCAGGTGCCCTTGGCCTGGATTGGCCGCTGTCGTGGACAGGATGCTGGGCTCGATGGACCCTTGGTCTTTTCCCAGTGTGGCATTACTTATGTACTTAGTTTGGAAGGGTAGAGGGCTAGCTGTCATGGGGGCATAGGGGTAACAGTTTTTAACTGCTTGCCCAAAATGTGCTGACACTTGCCCATTTTTTTTTAATCCAGGAGTTGAGCTTCCAGAGTGAGAATGTGTAAGTTCTCGCAAACTGTAAGGTGTTCTGTTTTCTTTTGCAGATCTTGGCATGGTAACAACCTTTCTTCCCTTTGTGCATGATGGATGGGGAGGAACCGAACTGTGGAGGCCAGAGGCTCTATGATGGCATTCAATGTCCTCTCACTCTGAGTTTGAACAGTCCTTGCTTTGTTTCGTGCGACAGCGTTCTCGCCCTGTCTTTTACACGATTTCCTGCTGTGGTTTATTTTGACAGTAGGACTGTGTGGAGGAACTAAATTAGTGGTTTTCAAACTTTTTTCCAGAGGACTCTGTGAAAAGGGAAAATTTCATCTTGAGATCCAGTAGAAGAATAAGAAAAGTATTCTTTCTTCCCATTACCCTTTCTCAGCGCCCTCACCCCCTTCACAGCTTCCGCTGATCACTAATACCACCCCCTACCTGACTGACTCCCACAGACCACAATGCACACTTTCACCACCACCTCTTCACCAGCATCCACTGCTCACTTTCACCAGCCCAGCAGTCAAACTGCTCACTAATTATACCTCCTACCTCCCTGGACCTCACTGTACATTTTCATCATCTCAACAGTCTAACTTTTCACTAATAGCACCCCTTACCTCCCCCAGAGCCCACTGCACATTTTTACCACCCCAATAGTTACTGTTGCAACCCTCTTCCTCCCTAGACCCCACTGCACTCTTTTACCTTCCCAGTATCCCAGCCGTTCACTAATACCATCTCTTACCTCCACCAGAGTCCACTGTACATTTTCACCTTCCCAACAGCCCAACTGTTTACTAATACCACTCCTGTCTTCCCAGACCTCACTACACATTTTCACCATCCCATCAGTCAAACTTCACTAATACTGCCTCCTGCCTCCTAGAGACTCCACTACACACTTTCACCATCACCTGTTCATCAGCACCCAATGCTCACTTTCACCAGCCTAAATGCTCACTTCCTCACTTAGATAGTACTATTCACCCTCACCACACCAATAGCTCACCTGCTCACTAATATCATCTCGTTCCTCCCATAGACTGTACTACACACCTTCACCACCACCTTTCCATCAGCACAACTGCTCACTTTCACCACCTCAACATCCCATCTGCTCACTGATACCACCCTCACCTCCCCCAGAAATCGCTGCACAATTTCATCACCCCAGTAGCCACTAATACCACCCCAACCTCTCCCAGAACCCACTGCTCACTTTCACCATCTCAACAACCCAACTGTTCACTGATACCACCCTCTACTTCTTCCAAACACCACTGTACATTTTCACCAGCCCAACTTCTAATACCATCTCCTCCCTCTCCTAGACCACTTTGCTCACTTTCATCACCCCAGCAGCTAAACTGCTCAATATTTCTACCCCTTTCCTCCCCTAGACCCTACTTCACATTTTCACCACCTACAGGATAAGATATCATCATATGTTTCCACTTAAATGGGTGAATTTCTTCAAAAAGGCAGTAGATAAATCAAAATAAATAAATATCACATATTCCATGAAACCATTTCTTTTATTAATTCATATTAAAAATAAAAAAAGACATTGCTCTGATTTTGTATTCACATGCAGTAGTGTTGAATCTGAATGACTTGCTTTTAAATCTTCATAGTATAGTAGGTATGCCATATAGACTGTATTTCTTATTAGAATTTTTTGGTCAAAGGCAGTGGCGTAGCCACAGGTGGGCCTGGGTGGGCCAGGGCCCACCAACTTAGTGATCAGGCCCACCCAACAGTAGCACACATTTAGCGGTAGCTGGTGGGGATCCAAAGCTCGGTCAGCTGAAATCTTCCGCCTAATGGTAACAAAAATGCTACTCTCAATGATACCGGAACCTGCGAATGCTCAGTTTTCAGTGCATGCCTTCTGCAGACTGCCAAGGTGGAAAGAAGCGTTTTCCTGCCAGCTTAGATATTTTTTTTGGTGGTGGTGGTGGTGTGGAGAACACTTGGTGCCCACCCACTTCTTGCCTAGACCCACCCAAAATCTGTTGTCTGGCTACGCCCCTGGAAGGCAAGAAGTTTGGAAACAGAAAAGCTTGGTTCCTTGGACAAATGCATCCCAATCCTGACTTAGGGACCCCACAGTCAGTTGGGTTTTCAGGATATCCTTAATGACTATGCATGAGATAGATTTGTATATAGTGGATGGTTAATGTCCTCTAATTTAAATCATGCTTATTCATTGTGGATATCTTGAAAACCTGTCTTTAGGAAGCCCTGCCTTACACAAATGTGAAAAATACTACAAAGAAAAAGTTATCCTCAAAGTGGTCCTAATTCAGGGGTGGGGATTCTGATCCACAAGAGCTAGCAACTGGCGAAGCTCTCCTAATAGCCCTAATAAATATGCATGAGGCAGATTTGCCTACACAACCTCTAATGCAGGCAAATCTATGTCATGCATATTCATTGGGGTTATTCAGTAAACCTTGCTGGCCAGTAGTCCTCAAGGACTGGCCTATCCCCCCCTTTCCTAATTCACAGAACAGTCTTTGATGAATTTTGCTAGACCTTACAGCAGTATTGAAACCTATGACCATATTACATTGCAGGTGTTAACATTAGTTATAGAAAAAGAGTGCATTAAAAAACATTTTGAAAGCAAATATTATATCTTGGTTGTGGTTGTTTTGTTATGACTTATCCTAAATCCCAGTGAGAACTAGAAAATGCGTGATGGCATAAGCAGAACATTGATGTTTGTTGAATTTTTTTTATTGAAAATTACACGGAGTCTAACGGTGAAGAAGGGTTTCTATTCAAAAGCAGTGACATAGAGTTTTGTCAGAAAAACTAACTAAAGCGAATTAGGTGCAGCGAAGTGCGACTAAAATGATAGCGGGGATGGGACGACTTCCCTATGAAGAAAGACTAAGGAGGCTAGGGCTATTCAGTTTGGAGAAGAGATGGCTGAGGGGAGACATGATAGAGGTATATAAAATAATGAGTGGAGTGGAACAGGTGGATGTGAAGCGTCTGTTCACACTTTCCAAAAATACTAGGACTAGGGGGCATGCGATGAAACTACAGTGTAGTAAATTTAAAACAAATCGGAGAAAATGTTTCTTCACCCAACGCGTAATTAAACTCTGGAATTCGTTGCCGGAGAACGTTGTGAAGGCGGTTAGCTTGGCAGAGTTTAAAAAGGGGTTGGACGGTTTCCTAAAGAACAAGTCCATAAACCGCTACTAAATGGACTTGGGAAAAACCCACAATTCCGGGAATAACATGTATAGAATGTTTGTACGTTTGGGAAGCTCGCCAGGTGCCCTTGGCCTGGATTGGCTGCTGTCGGGGACAGGATGCTGGGCTCGATGGACCCTTGGGCTTTTCCCAGTGTGGCATTACTTATGTACTTATGACTATTTTTAAGGATGGTGAATTTCTTCTATTCGAATACTGCTTCTCAATCCTTTCCTAGAGGCAAACCTGATCAGTTGGGGTTCTCAGGATTAACGCAATGAATATGCATGAGATAAATTTGCATATCGTGAAAGCATGAAAATCTGTTGCATGCACATTCATTGTGGTAATCTTGAAAACCTGATTGGCAAGGTGTTAGGGATGCAAATAAGTAAAATGTTTTAATTTTATTTTCAGATAATGTGGCTTCCCTCCCCCCCCCTCCCCACACACACATACACACTTCTCATTGATATATTTCAGTTTCATTCACATATTGATTTGAATGCAACATTTTTTAAAACACATTAGAACGTTTTAGCATGAGCAAACTGATTTTATATTCTTAATTCATAGGTTGGTACAGCTAAAACAATTTGGCATACACTAAGGGGCGTAGTTATCAACATGACCTACTGTTAAGATATACTATTTCACCACTAGCTCGTGTTATTTTAGCACAGGTCCCATTTTATGCAATGAGAGTTAGTTACTAATATTAGATTTTAACAATAGCCCACCTTGATAAATTCCCCTCTTAATTAAAGAAAAAAGAAATGTCTCTAGAAATCAAAGTCACTGCTATATGTAATAAAAGTGACCAAGTATAGGGCAATCAAGCCATTGTGACATCACTGATGAGGTCAGCTCTTAGGCGTTGGTGGAATAAGGCATTATGACATCACAATATCAGCTCTGGCTACCAGAGTCTGAAACTCTTCACACTAAGGGAGGAAGTTATCAACATGGGCTACCATTAAGATATGTTATTGTACCACTAACTTGTGCTATTTTAGCACAGATCCTGTAGTGGGATACTGGTGTAAGTGGGCTTTTATGCTCCAACATTCACGTGTAGCTGCTTACACCATGACAGTGACTGGTGTAAGCAGTGTGTTTTTTCTAGCAAAAAAGGTGCCGGTACTCAAATGCTAGGCCACCCTTCAGGAGTGGGGTGACCACTGAGGGACCCACCCCATCATAGCCAGGCCCCCTGCAACCAGTCACAGAATCTATGACAAGATAGAATTGGTGTGTAGGACCTGAGCTCTGTCATTAAAACTTGGGTTCCATGGGTCAATTTTAGCAGACAGTGGAAAAGGTGCCAGTACTCAGTACCCCCAAGTACCCCCTCAAAAAAAGCCCTGGGTGTAAGCGACCACAACTACATGTTGAAGTTGCACATGTAACTAACAGAATTCTAGAATATTAGTGCATAAGTGCTGGGCATACCCCTGATCTGCCCCTGTATCAACTTCATCCACTCGACCTTGCAGTTACACTCTATAAATTTTCCATACTAAATTTCTAGAATAGCAACTAAGTACAGTTACACACGTAATTGCAACTTAGTGCCGATTAGTACCAATTCACTCTAATTCTCATTGATTATTGGTTGTTAATGCCAATTAGTGCCTAATTTACCAATTAGGTTACACGCATAATTCAGTATTCTGTAACCTATGCTGTAATGTCTTCCTGGAATTTGCTCGGCTAGCACTTTTAGACCGGAGCTTTTAGCCATATATTTCTGTATTGACTTAAATATTGCTCTACCATTCCTGATTCACCCTTGACGTGGGCACTTAACAACACATGGCCGCATCAGGTTTGGTTTATGGTGGAATGAATACCTTTGTTGCTATTCTGATGCTTTGTTATCTTCTTGTTGTTTTGTTGTTCTTAACTGGTTTCTCCACACCGGGATTCTGTTTGACCACCATTGATATATCCCTGCATCATTTTGTTGGTGATTATAACCACCAGACTGCATTATTTATTTATTTATTCATGACATTTATACCCCACGTTAGCCCAAAAAGAGACTCGAGTTTAATGTGGCTTACAAACAAACAATAAAGTGAATAAAACATAATAATGTATAGGACATCCATACACCACTACCAAATGGACTTGGGGAAAATCCACAATTCCAGGAATAACATGTGTAGAATGTTTGTACGTTTGGGAAGCTCGCCAGGTGCCCTTGGCCTGGATTGGCCGCTGTCGTGGACAGGATGCTGGGCTCGATGGACCCTTGGTCTTTTCCCAGTGTGGCATTACTTGTGTACTTATGTCCTCTACTTGGCTCACTTTTATTACATAGAGCAGTGATTTAACCTATTGTGATGTCATAGTGGCTCATTCCACCAATAAGAGCCAACCTCATTAGTGATGTCACAATGGCTTGATTGTATAGAATGTACGTTTGGGAAGCTCGCCAGGTGCCCTTGGCCTGGATTGGCCGCTGTCGTGGACAGGATGCTGGGCTCGATGGACCCTTGGTCTTTTCCCAGTGTGGCATTACTTATGTACTTATAAGGATATAACATAAATTACAATAAGTTCAAGAAGCAAATTATATTGTCTCTCTCTGTCATGTATGTATGTCTTTTAAGTTTAACCATTTATGCATAAATTTCAATTTGTAACTAGGATTTCCAATCTTTCTTTTAGGAACATACCAGGGACAGTTCACAAATGGCATGCGTCATGGATATGGGGTGCGCCAGAGCGTCCCATATGGTATGGCCGCTGTGGTTCGCTCTCCTCTGCGCACCTCCCTTACATCCCTTCGGAGTGAACACAGTAATGGCACCTTGCTGCATTCAGATGCGCTACCCGGTAGCCAAGAAAGTATTGTGTCACCTACCATCACACGAGGGGGTTTTGCGCTTTCTCTTTATTCAGACCCTGATTCTGTTAAGCCAAAGAAGAGAGGCTTCTTCAGGAGAAGTTCATTACTGGGCAAGCTATCTAAATCTGAGTCTAAGTCTTCCCTCTCAAGTCAAAAGAGCAAACTCAGCTTCCTGAAGAGTGAAAGTGGATTCAGTTCCGCAGCCAGTGATGGTAACTCCACTATGAGTCTTGGAGAAGGGACAGAAACAGAAGAGTTTCCACCGGTCGAGTCAGATATCGATGCAACAACCACGGAGGTTTACATGGGAGAATGGAAAAACGATAAACGTTCCGGTTTTGGAGTGAGTGAGAGATCCAGTGGACTAAAATATGAAGGGGAATGGTTGGATAACCTTAGGCATGGATATGGATGCACCACATTCCCAGATGGTCCAAAGGAAGAAGGGAAGTACAGGAACAATGTATTCATCAAAGGAATGAAGAAGCGCGTGATACCACTCAAGAGCGCCAAAATTAGACAGAAGGTTGACAGGAGTGTGGAAGGAGCACAGAGAGCAGCAGCTATTGCCAGACAAAAATCCGAGATTGCAGTTTCCAGGTAGGAACTTAAATATCAAACTATTTTCTGCAAAACGCTAGTCATGAGAATCTTTTTAAAGCAACATGATTTTAACTTCTGTGAGACAATTATTAGAATAGATCGTTGGCCTTACTTTGATTAGTTTAAGAGAAATTAGCAAGGTAATTTTGTGAAGGTATCAGGGAAAGTCCTCGATACTCTATTAAAGGCATTAAAAATTTTGTTTTTGTTGTTTTATATGTTTGATATTTTTGTAGCATTGACCATTGTGGGTTTTTTTTTGTTTTTGTTTTTTTTACTGATTGTTTACCTAAACTATCTTCGGGTTTGTATCATCAGATGATGCTTATCCCTTTTTTCAAACCATTAGTTTTCTTAAAGTAGTTGACGCTATCTTTTCAGTGATGGCAATATCTTTTTGGAACGTACTTCCATTAAATGTTAGAACTGAACAAAATTATTTCCTGTTTCAAAGAAATGTTAACATTTTCCTTTTTAGTCATCTATGAATAAATTTACTGCTGTTGCTATTTAATTAAGATGATGTTTAATGTGTATGATCTTTAGCTATACAATGGGAAGCATTGTGGTTAGTATTTAGTGAGGATATTTTTATTGGCTTGTATTATGCTGTAATTTTTTTTAATGATTGTATTATTTCTTTATATAATGGTACATCGCATTAAATCCTATCAGGGAAACTAGCAGTTAATAAGAGTTATATTGACATTGAATCTTCTCTGTGTGGACTTTGTTAGATTTTCAAAGTGAAAGTATGCATGGACTTCTGTTTTGAAAACTATTCCAGGGTGAACAGTTTTTTCTGTGTTAATTTACACATGCTTGGATTTTCAGAGAATGCCCCTGTAAAAGCCCATTGCCGCAGGTAAATGCTGTTTAGCTCTGGAAATCATTTTTAACATTAGCCTCCCCATAATATAGGTGGTTTCAGAGTAGTAGGGTTGAAGGAGTTATACCAAGCGCTGTTACAATATACATCTCTTGTCTTTGGGGTGGGGAATTAAGGAGCACATTAGTTTATGATTTATTAAACATTTTATATACTGCCTAGCTTAGCCAGATCAAGGTGGCTTATAATAAATAAAAATTCATAAATACATAAAGTTAAAAATTCTAAAAGAAACTCCGTATGCCAGATAGAAAAGACCTAACCACCATCAGTCAGAGAACCATTCTCACATTCTAAAATCTGTCGATCTCTTTAATTGCAAAAAAAAAAAAAATCATTTTCAATATTAAAAGCCTGACAAAAGTAAAAACTTCTAAGAAAGGACTTAAATTTCTGTATCATTGTTTCTGCTCTAACATACTTAGGGATAGCATTCCATAAATTAGGCGCCAAGCAGGAAAAATCTCGATCACTAGCCCATTCCCGCTTTATTTTTACCCTAGACAGAACCTCCAAACTCACTTCCTGCTTTCTCCCTACCACTTCAGAGGACCAGGCTTAAGCAGGGGCAACAGGGGTGGCTGCACAGGGCCATGCGTTCCTAGTGGCCCCACATTTAACTGAGTCAACTTGCAACTGGGGGCTGACCAAAAATTAAAGCTTCTTTTCCCTTTCATCTCCATCTTCCTCTCCGTCTCCTTCTCTCTTTATTTCTAATACATATATGTGAGTAACATAGTAGATGACGGCAGAAAAAAGACCTGCACAGTCCATCCAGTCTGCCCAACAAGACAACTCATGTGTGCTACTTTTTGTGTATACCCTACTTTGATTTGTACCTGTCCTCTTCAGGGCACAGACCGTATAAGTCTGCCCAGCACTATCCCCGCCTCCCAACCACCAGCCCCGCCTCCCAACCACCGGCTCTGGCACAGACCGTATAAGTCTGCCCAGCACTATCCCCGCCTCCCAACCACCAGCCCCGCCTCCCAACCACCGGCTCTGGCACAGACCGTATAAGTCTGCCCAGCACTATCCCCGCCTCCCAACCACCGGCTCTGGCACAGACCGTATAAGTCTGCCCAGCACTATCCCCGCCTCCCAACCACCAGCCCCGCCTCCCACCACCAGCTCTGGCACAGACCGTATAAGTCTGCCCAGCACTATCCCCGCCTCCCAACCACCAGCCCCGCCTCCCCACCACCGGTAATACATGGTAATAAGTAGGTGATTCAGGGACCCTATTACAAAGGCATGTAAGGGCTTATGTGTGGAGCAGAAAAAGGAGTGGGAACAGAACCAGGCTCTTCAGTGAACAAACTGGAGATGTTCAAAGTTGTAAGTATATTTTAATGAATAGAAACTCTACAAGGTACCCTGTTTCGGATAAGAGAAGTATAAAATACGTGTAAAAACATATGCAGTACACATACAAGTATTTTTGATAGCAAATCGATAAACTGGTCAATTAATTATAAAATGAACTATAAAAATATACATTATTAAATAATTGGATAATGCAGGTTGGCGAAGGATAATCATAAATATGTTGGCATATAAAACATTTTTTGATAAGAAATCGATATGCTGGTCAATAAATTATAAAACAAACTATAAATGTATATTTAATAATATACATTATTAAACAATTGGATAATGCAGGTTGGGGAAGGACAAATGTGGGCTTATGTGTGTCTAGCATGTGCCAAATCAGCATTACCGCCCAGCTACCGCGTGCCCCAGGCAGTAATTCTGAATTTGGTGGTAATTCTGCGTGGTGCTTACCCAGCGGTAAATGGCAGTAGATGCACGCTGCATGCCTACTGCCCGGGTAGCACATGAGACCTTACCGCTAAGCCAGTAGGTGGCGGTAAGGTCTCAGGCCGGAAATGGACGCACGCTGTTTTTTTTTTAATGCATGTCCATTACCCGTCCCCTTAAAAAAAGGCCTTTTTCCAGGATGCGGCAAAAACTGGCCCAACATGCACCCAAAAGATGCGCTCACATTGCCACAGGCCACTTTTTGCCATGGCTTAGTAAAAGGGCCCCTCAGTGTAAACTAGACGACAAATGTCAGTCGGGTACCTTGGGGGACCAGGGTACCTGAAGCTTGTAAACCATTATAGAATAGGTTCATAGTAGAGAGTTGCACAGGGACAGACCTTTCACCCATCCCTGCTCATCCCCAATGGAATCTAACCCATACCCACCCATACCCATTAAGATCCATTCTATCCCCACCCATCCCCACAATCAGTCTCCTCCATTCATACCCATACCTGCAGGATTCAAAGCTACTATTTACTTGCTTGCAGTCCTCTGTTTCCTCCCAACCCCAACAGCCTCCCATGGGTTTTTGGATGGTATTCACTATTCAACTAATGAATGTTCCAAGCCTTAGTCTGATGGGCATTCCAAGCCTCATTCTGATGCTCCAATGGTCTCTTTCAGAGCATTCCAAGCCTCATTCTGGAGTCACCATAGATTTTGAATGCATTCCTGTGGGAATCCCAATGCAACTTCTTCCATTCCTGTGGGAATCCCATGGAACTTCCTCCAAACCTGCGGGAATCCTGTGGGTTCCATGGGATTCCTGCAATCCCCATTCCCGTGCAGCTCTCTAGTTTGTAGCCTGCTTAATTAGCTTAAGTTGTATCACCCAGCCTCTAATGTATTCAAGTTTATCTCACGCATATTAATTGTGGATATTCTGAAAACACATCTGGCTGTAGAGTCATGAGGTTAGGTTTGGGAAATCCTGTCCTAGGATATGATGTTAGGTCATTATACAGCCTTGGGTCACTGTTTAAAACAGTGGTTAATAGTAATTTTCCCACTGCACACAGTAGCTGAAAAAGTTCATTTCTGAAGCAGTTTAATACAGATGATAAAAGGAGTTAAGCTCATTTGCCAGTTTTTTGCTTGCTTTGTAAGCAATCCCTTTGGTTTTTGCAAGCCCTTGGAAAATGGTTGTTATAAATGTAACGAGAGCATCGCTGCCTGACGTCCCGAGCGATGGAATACAATGTTCAGCTTGGCAGATCTCACCCAGTGACTTCACTGAACTGGCACACTGCCCTCCTGCCTGTGTTTATGGACGGCCTAAAAAGTCATATTCAAAGGTTATGCAAGTCCCTATTATTTGTCTATACACTGCTCAACTCGGGCAACTGGGTTTAAATGAAGTTGTATTTATTATACATTATGTGTACTTCGGATGAAATGGGACCGTGTCCTGTTTCTCATCAGGAACTTGGAATGCAGAACGCTATAGTGCTCAGAAGTGACTGCAACACTTGTCACCATAACTTAGCAACAGTTTCCAACTATGGAAGCTCTGGAGTCAGAGGCATCACTGAACAGTGTCGTACCAATTCTCCCCACAAGATTCACCGGACAGTATCTTCATTTTCCTAGCACCTTATCATACACTGTTAGGCAATAATGCTTGCTGGTCTGTATTTTTTTTACAACAATGCAGTTTTTTTTATATGTTGGGTGTTTCTACTAGTGTAAGTGTGTTTCACTTAAACAATAGCACCTGTTAGGGAGGCCTGTCCATCCATATGCACATGTACACCACCTATCTTCTCCCCTCTTCCTTCCAGCGTCCTCCACCTCTCTCCACACTTTCTTCTAACACCTGCCCTCTTTCGGCCTTCTTCCCATCCAGCACTTGCCCTTTCTGTCCTCCACAATGGAATCTAACCCATTCCCGCCCATCCCTACTGGAATCTCCTCTATCCCTGCCCATCCCCGCAAGTAATCTCTTCCATCTCCACCCATCCCCAACTTGTGGTAAAACAACTCAACTTAACAGTAGCCCATGATGATACCTTCCCGTCTCAGTCCTTATGGGTATTTCAATGCTATCAACCATATCCATTAAAATTTTTTAGTGCTATTATAATTGCCATGGCTCAAGGAAAGGAGAGGTAGGCTGGCCTGGCACTACATTTCCGCGGGAACGCTGCAAGACCTACATTCATCCTCATGGGATCCTTGCAGGACCTGCATCTATCTCTGTGGGAGTCCTGTGGACCTAGAGGGGATCCCTGCAGGAACAGCAGGATTCCCGCTAACCCCGTTCCCGTGCAGCTCTCTAGTCTAAATGAGTATGTCAAACGTAGAACGTAGTAAATGATGGCAGATAAAAACCACCATGGCTCCCACGGAGTCTGCCCAAAACTGTGGCTAAGATTGTACCTGTGATTCCATGTAAGTTACCCTCTAATGCCTGGTAATAGGATATACATATATGCAACAATCATTGCTCTTATGCAACAATCATTGCGTCCTGTACAGGGTTTGCACCAGGGTATGTTAGAAAACTGATCCTCCCACACTGAAAGCATAGATAAATGTTGTACTGCCAGACGCAATGGGTGACCAGGTTTATAGGGCTCCAGCACCTCCATAAGATAGCCCAGGGATCCCTCATTAACGGCTCTAAACACCAGACAACAAACCTTGAACTGGATGATTTGAAATTTAATAGACAACTAGTGGAAGGGACACAGCACTGGCATCATCCAGGCTCGTGATCTCGTCTCCCACCCTGCTAGTAAGCGGGTGGCTGAATTTTGAATCGACCAATGAGTGTGCAACAAATACGCTGGTAACCCCAAACAGAGTGCTGCAGCCATCCAGCAGGTCTAACACCAGCCACTGCAACACAAACCGAAAATCGGCAGCAGGGAACACTTCACCCAGTGGAGCAATGCAGAAGCTGTAGAAAGCATTAATCATCTAAGAAAGCAGAAGTACTGGAGGGAAAGTGACTTTCACGAAGGTCTCGAGGAGTTTCAGTGGCAGAACTAAAGCTAAAACCTCTTCCCACCCCATCCCCAGGAATCTTCCAGACTCCCAACACTGCACTTTAGCTATCAAATCTACTATTATAGACAGCAAAGTCAACATTCAGTTTTGCTGTCTGTGCAGTCTGTATAAGCACCAAATAATACTCATTTGGGAGTATAATCATATGTGGTAAAATGTAACGTTAGAAAACATTGGTATTTAGTTCATAGTTATCTTGTCAAGGTAGAAAAATAGTTTGGGTAGGTCGAGCATTCTTTGCGGTGCATTTCTCCATCTAAGAGACAGTGGCAAGCAGTGTAAATTGAGAAGGTAATTTTCAGAAGCATTTACTTGGGTAAATACTAATTTACCTGGCTAAACTGGCCATTTAAAAACGGCTCTGGCTTACCAGGCTGAAAGTATATGCAGGGATCAAGAATGCATTTGTATCTTCAAATCCTTGCTCAAAGCCCACCTCTTCAATGTTGCTTTCGGCACCTAACCTTAGCCTTTCAGGAAATCTAGACTGCCCCTACTTGACTGACTGTACATTTGTCCTTTAGATTGTAAGCTCTTTGAGCAGGGACTGTCCTTCTATGTTAATTGTACAGCGCTGCGTAACCCTAGTAGTGCTTTAGAAATGTTAAGTAGTAGTAGTAGTAGTACCCAGATAAAATGTAACCTCAGAGGTGTGTTTAGCCAATGGGGAGGGAAATAATGTGTAGATTACATTTAAAAAATATTTGTGCATTGTTTTGTTTTATAGAAAAAAAGAATGAACAGAAACAGCAGGTACAATTTTCAGTGGTTACTTTTTTGCAAGGCGGTTTTTAAAGGGAAAATCTGCTCCTTCATGTTTTCCGTTTGAAAATTGATGCAAAGTACCAGTGGAATTCACATCTACAAGGGCAAATTTTGAATAATGCGTTCTAAATCGTGGATGCACAACACTACCTAGCTAGCGATATAGGGGCAGGGCAAGATCTAGGGACTGTGAGGCCCTGAGCCATCTTTTGCATTGGCACTACCCCACCCCCGCAATCTGGTATCTCTCCCTGTCCCTCCAGTCTCACCCTCCTGCTGGACTAGGTGAGGCACTGGCTCAGGGCACTGATGATAAAGGGTGCCAAAATCCCAGTCCGGCATCTATTCCTCTAGAAGTTTGAAGGTAGACTGTACTGGGATTTTGGCACCCACATCACCAGCGCCCTGGGCCAGGGCATCACCCGGTCCATAGGTTGAGCCAGCCCCGTTCAGGGGGTACTTCTATAAAGGAGCTTCTAGAATTAGGTGCCTAGAGGCGGGGCCAGCCCAAGGCAAGGTGCTGCCTGAGGCGGAGTTAGGATGCCCCCCCCCCCGGGCTGAGATGCTGCCCTCTTCTTACCTGCCACTGGCACCCAGCATCTCCCCTTTATGGCACTACCCGGCAGCTGCCCTTCCACTGGCACCCGCCTCTTCCCTTTACTGTGGCTGCCTGAGCCTCTGATGAAACAGGAAGTCACATCAGAGAGGCGGCCGCAGTATTTATTTATTTATTTATTTTAGTTACATTTGTACCCCGCGCTTTCCCACTCATGGCAGGCTCAATGCGGCAGGCAATGGAGGGTTAAGTGACTTGCCCAGAGTCACAAGGAGCTGCCTGTGCCGGGAATCAAACTCAGTTCCTCAGTTCCCCAGGACCAAAGTCCACCACCCTAACCACTAGGCCACTCCTCCACTAAAGTAAAGGAAAGAGGCGGGTGCTAGCGGCAGGGATGTGTATGGGAATTGCTGCAGCTACCAGGCAATACCGGGGAGATGCCGCCACTGCTGGGTAACGCTGGGGAGGTGCTGCTCCTGAAGAGTGCCACCTGAGGCCCCTGCCTCAGGTGGCCTAATGGTCAGGCCGCCTCTGCCTAGAGGGTACCTTTGAGGCACCTGTTCTCTAAAGGACTTATGTCAGCCATAGGGATGGAGTAAATGCTCACACTTAGATTCCAGAGATATATGTGTAACTTGTAATAGTTTATAAGCTGCACACATGTGAATGCCCAACTGCAAACTATGCGCTATCAAATATATGCACAAATAGCACAGAACTGGGTGATTGCAATTTACACATGGATGTGCACCTATATTCCAGTATTCTGCCTAATCTCTCCCCCCCCCCCCCCCTTCCATTCACCCCATTATGCTTTATTATTAAATTCTTTATATATTTATGATTCTTCCCTTATTGGTAAGTGTGGATTTATTTTGTTTCATATTTTGTAATGATTATTTTTTAGCTTGTTTGCCACATTGAATTCGAAATTGTGTGGGGAAAATGTGGAGTAACATGGAGGGGCATAATCGAACAGAAACGCCTATCTCCATGGGCGTTTATCTCCGAGAACGGGTCCGTGAAGGGGCGGACCGAACCGTATTTTCCAAAAAAAAAAATAGACGCCCATGTTTTATTCGCCAAGGTGTGAGCTGGGCGTTTTTGCTTTTCAGCGATAATGGAAAATGAAATCGCCCAGCTCAAAAACGAATAAATCCAAGGCATTTGTTCGTGGGAGGGGCCAGGATTCATAGTGCACTGGTCCCCCTCACATGCCAGGACACCAACCGGGCACCCTAGGGGGCACTTTTACAAAAACAAAAAAAAAGGTCAAAGAGCTCCCAGGTGCATAGCACCCTTCCCTTGGGTGTTGAGCCCCCCAAATCCCCCTCAAAACCCACTGCCCACAAGTCTACACCATTACTATAGCCCTAAGAGGTGAAGGGGGGCACCTACATGTGGGTACAGTGGGTTTGGGGGCTTGGACGACTAATAAGATTAAGCAGCACAATTGTAACAGGTAGGGGGGGGATGGGCCTGGGTCCACCTGCCTGACGTCCACTGCACCCCCTAACAACTGCTCCAGGGACCTGCATACTGCTGCTTGGGAGGAGGGTATGACATTTGAGGGTGAAAATAAAAAGTTGTGAAACATCATTTTGTTGTGGTGGGAGGGGGTTAGTGACCACTGGGGGAGTCAGGGGAGGTCATCCCCGACTCCCTCTGGGGGTCATCTGGTCATTTAGGGCACTTTTTGGGGCCTTATTCGTAAAAAAACAGGGTCCAGGAAAAGTGCCCTAAATTCTAGCTACAAACGCATCCATTATCGGCGAAAGGCGCCCATCTCTGTTCGGGTGATAACCACGCCCCAGTTCCGCCTTCACCACGCCTCCGACACGCCCCCGTCAACTTTGTCCGCATCCGCGACAGAGTGCAGTTGAAAGCGTCCAAAGTTCGGCTTTCGATTATACCGCTTTATTTGTTTTTGTGAGAAAAACGCCCATCTCCCGATTTAGGTCGGAACTTGGGCGTTTTTCTCGTTCGATTATAAGCTGGATAGTAACATAGTAAATGACGGCAGAAAAAGACCTGCATGGTCCATCCAGTCTGCCCTACAAGATAAACTCATATGTGCTACTTTTTGTGTATACTTTACCTTGATTTGTACCTGTCCTTTTCAGGGCACAGACCGTGTAAGTCTGCCCAGCACTATCCCCGCCTCCCAACCACCAGCCACGCCTCCCACCACCGGCTCTGGCACAGACCGTATAAGTCTGCCCAGCACTATCCCTGCCTCCCGCCACCGGCTCTGCCACCTAATCTCGGCTAAATGTATAAATGTAATAAATAAATATATTTGTGTATTTGGGGCTGAAGTTTTGGCGCCCTCTCTGTAGAGCAGGGGTTCTCAACCCAGTCCTCGGGACACACTTGGCCAGTCAGATTTTCAAGAAACCCACAATGAATAGGCAGGAAATAAATTTGCATGCACTGCCTTCATTGCATGCAAATCTATCTCATGCATATTTATTATGGATAAGTATGTCCCAAGGACTGGGTTGAAAACCCCTAGTATAGAATTAACCCTCAGGGGCCCATGTGGAAAAACCTGAACTGGGCACCATGCACTAGTGCATTTCTAAACCATGTAAAATGTAGCCACGTTCAACGGGACACCATACAAATTCTTTTCCTTTGAAAATGATCTGCAAAGGATGTATGCTGAAAATGGTCTCATACTACACACTGCTATTTCTGCAGTGGCAGAGGTGTGGGACTGTTCTGGTGAGGGTGGGGCAGAGAATAACAAGCATAGAGGCCCTTTAATTAAAGTGCGGCAAAGTTTTGCCCTTACCTTGTGTTAGCTGTACGAATTAATGCACAGCAAGTGCAAAGTCTATATGATAACTGTTGTGGGTACTCCAGCATCTTCTTATTCAGTTATCACATAGAAGAATGTCACCATATGGTAACTGCACTACATCCCCGCTGTCTGCAACAGTGACAGCACATCACGGCCACCGAGAGGCAGAGCCAAGCCTGTGGCAGGGCCGCTGTAACTGTCGCGCCCCCTGCCCCACTCAGGCCATCCCCCCACTCAGTCTGCCGCGCCCCCTTAACTTCCTGCGTCTGCTTCTCCCTCAGTCTGTCACTCTCCTGCTTCTGTGTGCTGGGACCCAGGCTATCACGTTAACACAATCACCCAGGTCCTACCTTGGAGGCCAGGCTCAGGGAATCCTGCCACCCCCCCCTCCCCCGGCAGCTCTGCAGCACACAGTAAGTAACCGAGCATTAACTGCAATGCGCAGTCTACATGAATTCCCACCTATAACTTGCTCATTTCCTGCGTCATAACAGATCGTGAACTATCATAGTAACATAGTAGGTGAGGGCAGAAAAAGACCTGTATGGTCCAGCCAGGCTGTCCAACAAGATAAACTCATATGTGCTACTTTATGTGTATCCCTGACCTTGATTTGTATCTGCCATTTTCAGGGCACAGAGCGTAGAAGTCTGCCCAGCACTAGCCCCGCCTTTCAACCACTAGCCCCACCTCCCAAATACCGGCGCTGCCACCCAATCTCCACTAAGCTTCTGAGGATCCATTTCTTCTGAACAGGATTCCTTGATATTTATCCCATGCATTTTTGAATTCCGTTACCGTTTTCATCTCCACCACCTCCCTTGGGAGGGCATTCCAAGTATCCACCACTCTCTCCGTGAAAAAATCAAGTGCTGTCATACCAACACATTAACGTATGGCTGTGCGCCAACAGTTGCAGGGCCCTTTTTACAAAGGCTCATAAGAGCCTACGTGTGAACAGCATGCGTCAAATCAGCATTACTGCCCAGCTAGCGCATGCACCTGGTGGTAATTATGAGTTTGGTGCATGCCAAAAACTCACAGTAGAAAATAACTTTCTACCGCAGGGGCGTTCCCGGCAGTAATCGGAAGCTGGCGCGTGCTGGATGGTTACTGCGTGGGTAACAAGTGAGCCCTTACCGCTAAGTCAATGGGTTGCGTTAAGGGCCCAGGTTGCAAATAGATATGCACTGGTTTTAATTTTGCCACAGGTCCATTTCCAGCCACCCCCCCCCCCAAAAAAAAAACAACAAATGCCCCTTTTTTTCCAGACGTGGTGGAGAAATGGTCCAGTGCATGTCCAATACATGCGCCCACACTACTGCAGGCCATTTTTTTTATGTGCCTTTGTAAAGGGGCCCCCCATTTAGCACCTGGGGAGCCCCATTTTACAGAGATCAAAACTGAGACTGCCAGGTCCAGGACGTGCTTAGTTCTGATGGATCTATCTACCAGTATAGAGCCTTTTCTACAATATTTGCAGGATGTGTTGACTATGTGCAGATGGGGGGGGGGGGGGGGGGAGTGGAAGGGGGAGCATCTATTGTTCAAGAATAAACAGGAAAAATATTACTGGTGGAAACTTGGCAACTTACACTTGTATGTTGTGAAATATCGACTTACACTGCGAATGACAACACTTACACACATGTGGCTGCTGCTAAGTAGACATAGAGGACGCAATTGTAATTTATTTTCAAGTTGGAGGGGGAAATTAACAGTGGGAAATTAAGAAGGATACCTCCCTTAAATCCCTCCCGTAAGGGGCTGGCTGAAACAAGCACTTTTGAAAAACTTCTACGTGTGAAAGAGAAGGTGTAAGTCCCGCATTGCGAATATTCCCACTTTCACATCTATTCCCTTTGTGAAATAAGGAATTCATGTGTAGATTTCAGTCCTGTCAAACAAAAGAGTAGCGTGGTCAACAAAACACATCCAATAATGCCAGGGAGATGGGATTTATTCCATAAAAAAAGACGATGTATAAAAATTGATGACTCAATAATGACTCGACATGGCACTGTGTTTCGGGCCAAAGTGCCTGCCTCAGGAGTCTGTATATAGATGAAAAGCTCAAACGTAGCAAAAATGCTTCAGAAGCTAAAAGTGAATACAGTCTTTTTACCGCAATCATGGCAATATGCTGCTTTAACTGACTTTTAGATTTGTAGTCTATTTTATTTATGTATTTATTTATTCTTTCCAAATTTCACAATTGAATAACTTACATAGTAACATAGTAACATAGTAACATAGTAGATGATGGCAGAAAAAGACCTGCATGGTCCATCCAGTCTGGTGCTACTTTTTGTGTATACCCTACTTTGATTTGTACCTGTCCTCTTCAGGGCACAGACCGTATAAGTCTGCCCAGCACTATCCCCGCCTCCCAACCACCAGCCCCACCTCCCGATCTTGACTAAGCTCCTGAGGATCCATTCCTTCTGCATAGGATTCCTTTATGCTTATCCCATGCATGTTTGAATTCCGTTACCGTTTTCATTTCCACCACCTCCCGCGGGAGGGCATTCCAAGCATCCACTACTCTCTCCGTGAAAAAATACTTCCTGACATTTTTCTTGAGTCTGCCCCCCTTCAATCTCATTTCATGTCCTCTCGTTCTACCATCTTCCCATCTCCGGAAAAGGTTAGTTTGCGGATTAATACCTTTCAAATATTTGAACGTCTGTATCATATCACCCTTGTTTCTCCTTTCCTCCAGGGTATACATGTTCAGGTCTGCAAGTCTCTCCTCATACATCTTGTAACGCAAATCCCTTACCATTCTCGTAGCTTTTCTTTGCACCGCTTCAATTCTTTTTTACATCCTTAACAAGATACGGCCTCCAAAACGGTACAAAACTTGTACAGTAAAGTTAAACTATCAACAAATTAAAAATAAAGAATTCTATACAAAGACAGAAAAAAAGGAAAAATATCAGATAGTTAAACTCAAGTCCACTATTTAGGAATCCAAGATTACATAAGTGGATATATAAAATTATAAAGAAATAAAACTGTTTAGAGACAATAATATTGATGATACTAACTTGCCCTCACAAGTCTTTTAGCTACTAGAAAATCAGTGAGGTGAGAAGGCTCAAAGAAAACATAGTTAACTGATTGGTAATTGGCTACACATTTACATGGATAACATAAATAAAAAGTAGCACCAATCTGAGGCCCAGATGCACTAAACGTTTTTCATCGTTAAATGAGCCTTGAAGGAAGAACTTCCTATCCTTTCCATGCTCTAAAGCCTATTTTCCGACGACAGTAGCAGCTAACGAAAACTGAATGCAGATAAGCAATTCTTCTACAAATCCCATTGAAATGACATGCACTAACCTTTTCCGATTCGTTTAACGCAGGAGAACACCGTGAAATCTAACGAGAGTCTGTACCTCTCGTTAGGGCTGTCTGTCTGCTAGAAGTTAACAAAATCCAATAAAAACAATAACTGGGGGGGGGGGGGCGAAAACGCGTCAGGGGCGTCCTTTATTGATGCCCCAGGTCGCCGCTGCTCCTCTCTCCCTCAGCACCAAAAAAGAAAAAAAAAAAGGATTGGGAAGGGGCAAAGGCACTCGTCATGAGCGTCCCGTATGGACGCCTTGCCCCCCCCCCCCCCCCCGCTGCTCCCCGCTTCCCACCCCTGCACGAAAAATCTCCAATTTTAGCAGCCCCCGGGCCGGCCCTCCTCCCTTCCTGTATTCTCCCACACTAGCTCCGCCTCCTGCCATGCTCCAGTCCCGTGCCCCACCTCCGCCGCCCCCCCTTTGGTCGTGGCTGCTGCTCCCCCCGTCCAACGACCCCCTCCCTTTGCCTTACCGGCCCGTACAGCACCTGTCACCTCTGCTGCACGGGCAAGAACAGCTGATCAGCGAGTCAGAAGGCCTCCTCAGACGTCCCTTCTTTCTTCCTGGGCCCACCCTCCTACATCAGAGGAGTAATAAGAACTGGCGATGCCTTTTCTGAGTTCCAACGTCTGGAAAAACTTGGATTTTGAATCCCATTTAGGCCTTATCTTTATTCTTAAAGTACATCTTCATCAACCAAACTTTCTCTGGAATCAAAGCCACTGTTGCCAATAAAGTTGATGCAATTGCCATTTCGGAGTTCGAAGACTCTAAAATTGCTGATACATCTAAAGGAGGATCATTTTGTTCTTCAGTTAATTGACCTTCCACCGGTTTACAAGGTAGGCAATATATTTGAGAAAAAGGAGGAATAGATTCATCTGGAAATCCAACAATTTCCTTGCTATAAGCATTTCCCTAGGAATAATAGACAACACTCTAGGGAAATTCAGGAAACATAGATTATTACTTCTCAAAGAGTTTTCAAAAGTTTCAGCTTTTCTCCTCAAATTCACTACATCCTTAATCACGGTTACTTGAATTTTCTGCACATTGTCAAGTTCTTTCTCCTGCTTCTCTATTTTCTCAGTCAATTTTTTTAAATATTAGAATCAGCAGTTTCCAGTTTTTTTTTTAAAGAAATTGTGTTTGTTGCTCCACTATCTGAATCTGGGGATACAAAGCCTTAAAAACACAACGAAAACGGAAGATATACAGTGAGAAAGACCAAACTAAAATCACAAATGTAAAAAAGCCAATATCATTTATTAAGACCCTACACGGTCCGTGTTTCGGCCAGAGAGGCCTTTTAGTTTGGTCTTTCTGTACATCTTCCGTATTTTAGTTTGGTCTTTCTGTACATCTTCCGTTTTCATTGTGTTTTTTTGGTGCTTTTTACGGGAGATTTGGACTCTCTTTGTCATTGTTGATACAAAGCCTTATCCAGATTTATAATTACAGCCCATAAATTGTCTAGGGTAACTTCAGTCGGTTTCTTGACCATAGATTTGAATTCGCTTTCAGTTTCTGAAGCATTTCTGCTACCTTTGGCCTTTTCATCTATACACAGACTCCTGAGGCAGCCACTTTGGCCGAAACACGGTGCCGTGTCGAGCCATCATTGAATCATCATTTTTATACATCATCTCTTTTTTATGGAATAAATTGTTTACGACTCCTCCCATCTCCCTGGCATTATTGGATGTATTTTGCTCACCATGCTACTCTTTTGTTTGACTCGTCACGTTTATAGTGGTCCCTGTTCCTCCACCTTGGTGGTCGATCCCTAGATTTCAGTCCTGCCCACATCACACCCAAACCACACCCCCTTGAAATGTGTATATACTGTGGATTTGCATGTGTGGCACCGAGGAAAATCAGCGCTAAGCTCAGAGTTGGGTGTTGTTTATAAAATAGCGTTTGGCGCCAGGATCCACACCCAATTTGGGGCGCAAGAATTTACACCAACTGAAACCTGGTGTAAATTCTCACATCTAAATTAAGCGTAGATCCCTGGAATGCTATATCACTGCGTGCAAATTCCAGGATTTGGAATCCCTGATCTGCCCATGCCCCTCCTGTGGCTGATTTGCATGTCAAATTTATGCATGGATCCTGGCACCTAAACATGTGCATGAAACTTTTAATTAATGCCAATTAGCACTGATAATTGATTATTAGCATCCAATTATTGGTGCTAATTGGCTCATTTATCAATTAAATTGCATGTGTGCCCCCTATATAGAATTAGGGCGCTTATATACATGTACTTTTTTTGGTTCCTAGCTGGCTCACAATCTAAGTTTCTTTTTGTAATGGAGGGTTAAGTGAGGATAAGTTTCTGCCATTTACAATAACTTGCACCCCACCAGCCTGGGTTGAAGATGGTCTTGAAACTGCAAACCTTTCTCTCCGTGTTTGTGACTCCTAAGACATCACTCTGTGACTTATTCCGCCACTCTGATATCACTTTCATAAAACTCCTTATGAGCTGCTACATTCCTAAGCACAGTTACTTCTGTCTCCATTTGCTTAGCCCTTCAGATCAACATTACGTGGGCAGAGCTGAGATCCTCCTCAGAGGACAGGGCTGCCTGGTGGAAAAGAGGTCCTGAAAACCCTGGAGTCAGCAGGCAGTTGCTGCCTAAAAAAGGGAATGCATAGCAGAGGTTTATCGGTGCTAAAGGAGAATGCAACAGCTGAAAGTCAAATCCTGCCTCAGCCTGCTCAATTTGAAGCCACTAAGGTGGCTCCCGGCTTCAAGATTATATGAACAAGAACACACACAGAAATTCAAAATTATGGCAATATGGAAGTGAATAGCGTGTTAAAAAAATGCTTCTCTTTCCTCTTATAACAGAGAATTTAATTTTGGAATGCCCATGAAACACCCATTCTCCACCTATAACCATGCCCCTTTTTGCATACATGCATTAAAATTTAGGCGCAGTGCGTTACAGAATGCACTGAGGAGTCCTTTTACTCAGGTGTGCTTAAAAATGGCCTGCAATAGTGTAGACGCGTGTTTCGGGTGCGCACAGAATTATTTTTTAGCGCACTCTACAAAAAAATGCCTTTTTAAAAATTTTTGCCAAAAACAGACATGCGGCAAAATGAAAATTGCCATGCGTCCATTTTGGGTCAGAGACCTTACCGCAAGCTATTGACCTAGTGGTAAGGTCTCACACGGTAACCGGGTGGTAATGGTCTACGCACGTAGCTGTAACACGCCAGAAAATAAAAAATATTTTCCAGACGCGCATAGCGGATGCATGCCAAAATTGAAATTACTGCAAGGGCCATGTGGTAACTGGGCAGTAACTCCAATTTGGCGCACATTGGGTATGCATATGGCGCCTACACAGCTTAGTAAAAGGGCCCCTCAGGGAGTTGTGCGCATAAGTTCTAATTATTGCCAATTAGTGCTCATTATTGCTTGTTAAGTGCTGTTAACAACACTGATTAGCTTGTTAAGCCAATTAAGTTATATACATTGTTATCAAATACACTTGGATTTTGGCGTGGAATGCTAGGTGCGCTACATTGAATCCGGGGGTTGGCACATTAAGTTTTAATGAAAGGGTCCCATGGAGGGGCATAATCGAACGGGAGCGCCCATCTATAAGGGCAGCCGTCTCTAATGACGGCCCCGTAAAGCGGCATACCTGACCGTATTATTGAAACAAGATGGGCGGCCATCTTTCGTTTCGATAATACGGTCGGGGCCGGCCAAATCTCAACATTTGGGTCGACCTTAGAGATGGCCGCTCTTAGAGATGGCCGACCTCGTTTTTTGCATATAATGGAAACTAAGGGCGCCCATCTCAAAACCGGCCAAATCCAAGCCATTTGGTCATGGGAGGAGCCAGCAGTCGTAGTGCACTGGTCCCCCTCACATGCCAGGACACCAACCGGGCACCCTAGGGGGCACTGCAGTGGACTTCACAAATTGCTCCCAGGTGCATAACTCCCTTACCTTTTTTTTTTAATATGTACCCCGCGCTTTCCCACTCATGGCAGGCTCAATGCGGCTTAGGTACTTATTTGTACCTGGGGCAATGGTGGGTTAAGTGACTTGCCCAGAGTCACAAGGAGCTGCCTGTGCCTGCAGTGGGAATCAAACCCAGTTCCCCAGGACCAAAGTCCACCACTCTAACCACTAGGCCACTCCTCCGCTGAGCCCTCCCAAAACCCACTCCCCACAACTGTACACCACTACCATAGCCCTTAAAGGGTAATGGGGGGCACCTACATGTGGGTACAGTGGGTTTCGGGTGGGTTTTGGAGGGCTCCCATTTACCACCACAAGTGTAACAGGTAGAGGGGGGATGGGCCTGGGTGAAGTGCACTGCAGTACTTATTAAAACTGCTCCAGGGACCTGCATAGTGCTGTGATGGAGCTGGGTATGTCATTTGAGGCTGGCATAGAGGCTGGCAAAAAAATGTTTTTACATTTTTTGGGGGTGGGAGGGGGTTGGTGACCACTGGGGGAGTAAGGGGAGGTCATCCCTGATTCCCTCCTGTGGTCATCTGATCAGTTTGGCCACCTTTTCAAGGCTTGGTCGTGATCAAAAAGGGACCAAGTAAAGTCGGCCAAATGCTCGTCAGGGCCGGCCTTCTTTTTTCCATTATCGGCCGAAGACGGCCATCTCTTAACCAAGTCCCTTTCCTGCCTTCGGTACACTGCCGACACGCCCTCTTGAACTTTGGCCGGCCCTGTGACGGAAAGCAGTTGAAGCCGCCCTTCTCCTTCGAAAATAAGCAGGTTAGCGTGCAATAAGTCAATTTAGCAAGTACTAAAATTTGTAAGGCACAACAGAGAACTGAATGGCTAAGAAATGCACACCCCTAGTTTTTCATGAGTTTTTTAAGTTTTTGAGCAACTTTACCAACTGAGTCGAGGATGTAGAGAAGTGGAAACTGCACTACAGAAACAAATGGAGTATTTACATATCTAAGACTAGGACGTCCTTAGCTGATCTCACTCCAACCTAAAAATTATGGGGCCCTTGTACAGAGCGGCGGTAAGCCCAATGCGGGCTTACCGTTCGCTCTTTCGGGACTACCGCCAGCCCAACACAGCTGCCAATGGTAGTCCCACCCTAAGCATGCCATTTTTTTTTGGGGGGGGGGGGGGAAGAAAACTCCCAGAAATGGCTTGCACGGCAGTAACCCGGCAGCAATCAGGCATTGCCGTGTGGTACCCCGTTACCATGGGGTTAGCGCGGGAGCCCTTATCACCACCTCAGTGGGTGGCATTAAGGGATCCCTGTCACATGGCCATGTGGTATGAGTTCTCTTACCGCATGGCCATGTGTGCCTGGGGTCTTTTTACCCACTGTGGTAAAAAAGGCCCTGGCACGCGGGAAAAACGGACCCCGCCGCCAGCGCAGGGCCCTTTTTTCCCCGCAGCTTGATAAGACAGTAAACAACACAGAATGAATATTTCAAGATATATATTTTTAACATGGAACATTCACTTCAGTGCCGTCAAAATAATTGGGCTCTTTTAATAAGCTGCAGTAAGCACTAATGCAATGCTGACACAGGGTAAAAAGCACTGCTCAGGCATTTCGTTGTAGTTTCAGGATAAGCGCATGCTTCCCGCGCACTAAAAAATAGAATGGGGTATAAGTCAGTTACACATGCAGCTACTAAATACTGTTAATTAGCGCTTGTTAATGCCAATTCCGAGCTCATACCTCCAATTAAATGTCAATTTAGCATCGATTAGCTAATTATGTTATGCATATAACTGACCCCATTATATAATTGGGCATGCAATTACACACTTAATTGTAGGTGCCATTTATAGAATTTGCTTTACGAAATAAAAATGTAAGACAAAAGACACATCCTCCTCAAACAAACCAAAATGCAAATTTATGGCATAAACAACCCTCTACTCAGTTTTTCACATCTCAGTTTATGAACTTTGCTTTCGTGGCTGGTTGCTTTTGTAATTCTTATCTTCTTAAGGAAACACGTACTTCTTATACAGATACATTTTCTGTTATACATCCACTGTAAACACTGAAATGTGCTCATACCTAGTGTACCTGAATGCAAGTCACCTTGAGCTACTACCGAAAAAGGTGTGAGCAAAATCTAAATAAATAAATAAATTATTAGGAACAAATTAGACCTCCTCATTCCTTATTGATATGTTTCAAAATGAGGAGCAGTCAGCAGCAGAAATCAATGATAGCTGCAAATGACACTTATCATGACATCCTGCAGCAGGTGCGTCATTGCATGGTCCCTGCTTAGTACATATTCCGAACTACAGGAAGACCCAAATTATCCTGTCCCATCTGGATGGCTTCCAGCTTAATGGAATTGGATTGACATGCTCCTATATGTAACAGATATGGAACAGGTGGCAGACCACGGAAGTTTAATGTGAGCAAGTGCAAAGTGATGCATGTGGGAAAGAGGAACCTGAATTATAGCTACGTGATTCAACGTTCCACGTTAGTTGTCTCCGACCAGGAAAAAGATCTAGGAGTAATCTCGTTGATGATACTTTGAGACCCTCTGCTCAGTGTGCTGCGGCAGCAAAGAAAGCAAATAGAATGTTAGGTATTATTAAGAAAGAAATGGAAAATAAAAACAAGGATGTTATAATATAGTAACATAGTAACATAGTAGATGACGGCAGAAAAAGACCTGCATGGTCCATCCAGTCTGCCCAACAAGACAACTCATGTGTGCTACTTTTGTGTATACCCTACTTTGATTTGTACCTGTGCTCTTCAGGGCACAGACCGTATAAGTCTGCCCAGCACTAGCCCCGCCTCCCAACCACCGGCTCTGGCATAGACCGTATAAGTCTGCCCAACACTATCCCCGCCTCCCACCACCGGCTCTGGCACAGACCGTATAAGTCTGCCCAGCGCTATCCCCGCCTCCCAACCTCCAGCCCCGCCTCCCACTACCGGCACTGCTATCCAATCTCGGTTAAGCTCCTGAGGATCCTTTCCTTCTGAACAGGATTCCTTTATGTTTATCCCACGCATGTATCACTCCATGGGGTGACCGCACTTGAATATTGTATGCAATTCTGGTCACCGCATCTCAAAAAAGATATAGCGGAATTAGAAAAGGTGCAGAGAAGGGTGACTTCCCTATGAGGAAAGGATGAAACAGCTTGGGCTCTTCAGCTTGGAGAAAAGATGGCTGAGGGGAGCTATGATAGAGGTATATAAAATACTGAGTGGAACGGGTAGATTTGAATCGCTTGTTTACTCTTTCCAAAAATACTAAGACTAGGGAGCACGCAATGAAGCTACAGAGTAGTAAATTTAAAATGAATCGGAGACAATATTTCTTCACTCAATGTATAATAAATCTCTGGAATTCGTTGCCAGAGAATTTGGTAAAAGCAGTTAGCTTAGTGGGGTTTAAAAAAGGTTTGGATACCTTCCTAAAAGAAAAGTCCGTAAGCCATTATTAAAATGGACTTGGGAAAATCCACGGCTTATTTCTGGGATAAGCAACATAAAATGTATTGCACTGTTTTGGGATTTTACCAGGTATTTATGACTTGGATTGGCCACTGTTAGAAACAGGATACTGGGCTTGAAGGACCTTCAGTCTGTCCCAGTAAGACAACACTTATGTACATATGTAAAATGAAATTATAACTGATTGGAAGGAAGCATAAATTTTCAATACAGAATAAAAACAGTTATCTATCATACCTGTGCGTAACTTGCCTTGAGTTCAAATTTGAAAAGGCAAGCAAGCAAATCTAAAACAGAAATCCAAACTAGTTACAACGGTCCAAGATTGTGAAGTCAGCTTTGTCAGTAATTAAAGCAAAACTGCAATTGTAATGAACTGAAGAGCAAAATAGTGCCAGATTTCCGGGAACTGTGTACGAGATTGAGTGAAAGCATCCTGTGTGTGTGCTGCATCAGCTAAGAAACAACATTCCCCCCCTCCATTGTTTAATCCATTTGTTGTTCTAAGCATTGATCTTTGGGAAGAAGGAAACCTTCTTGGCTGAGACAGCTTTAAATCTGGTCCTTGAGGTTATGTCCTTCCTGGAGGACACTAGAGGTTATGAGCTATTTGGGAACGAGGGTAAGGTTTCAATATTTTAAGAATTCACCAAGTCATAAAAGCTAAGTTCTTACTGAGTGCTTTTCATTTTACGGAACCTTATAGGCTTTCTGGGACATCTAAAATTGTTCTTTAATTACTTGGAGACATAACATTGTGGTGCACTTTACTACTTGTGTTGATTTATGAATTGCACCTATTTTGAGAGAAGTGAATGCAGAACAAATGCTGACCTGATAAAGGCATCTCATGTAGGACCCTGTTTACTAAGGCGCGTTAGCGTTTTTAACATGCCTACAATTAGCATGCACGCTAACCATGTAGGCGCCTAAGGGGATTTTGTAGGCGCGTACACAGTTAATGCGCATACATGATTAACGCACGTTAAGAACGCTAACGCACCTATAATGCGGCTTAGTAAACAGGGCCCGCAAATTGGTAGAGGATGTGAAAATGATTTCCCCCCCCCCCCATCAAAATAGTAAATTTGCACTGTTGTAGTGATGCACAACTCATTCCTGGAGGTAGATCTAGGCAGTCAGGTTTCCAGGATTACCATAATAAAAATTCATGAGATAGATTTGTTTACAATGGGTCTCTATTAGGGATGAACACCCAGAAAGTTTTTTATTTTCCCGTTTGTTTGTTTTTATCCAGTGGAAACGAATGTCATTAACCCCCTTTGTTTACTAAGCCACGCGGCAATGGCAACACAGCCGATTCAAAGTGAATAGGCTGTGTCGGGATTAGCGCATTGAAGTCGCTAGCGCGGCTTAGTAAACAGGAGGGGAGGGGGGTAAGATTGCACACTATCCACCTAATTCTATAAAAGTCACCAAAAATCATGCATGTGAATTTGGGCACGTGCCCAATTTGCATGTTCAATTTAATTGAATAATGAGCTAATTAGTGCCAATAATTGGCTCTTTAACAAGTGATTATTGGCACTAATTAGATTTAATTGGCATTTACAGATGTAAATTTAGGTGTGAGATCTGCACCTAAAATCTGCATGTGACCTGAAAAAGGGGGTGTGGAAATCCAAGCCATTTGGTCATGGGAGGAGCCAGCAGTCGTAGTGCACTGGTGGGTGGGAGGCTCATAGGCATAACGGGGGCATTCCTACCGTTAACGTGCACGATATTTGCAGCATTTTCAGTTGGTGCAAGTGGTCACGCCTAAAGTTAGGTGCGATTCCTGGGTACATGCGATTCCTGGGTACAAGTGCTATTCTATAAACCATGTCTAACTTTAAGTGCGGCTTATAGAATAGTGCTTTTTCAGCGCTGATGTTTTGGCACCATATATTGAATCTACCATATGTGCTCATATCCCCTAATTTGAGTAATAGAATAGTGTTAGTTACACATGTGACTTAATATATGATAATTAACTACTAATTGGCATTAACAGACAATTGTTGGCTATAATTGCTGATAACTGGCGCTAATTGATGCTAATTATCAGTTATGTACATAATTGCGCTTAGTCGGGTTTCAGAAGATTGCACATGCAAAATCCATAGAATGCAACTGCAAGGGGGCGTGGACCTGGGAGGAGAATGAGTGGTTCAAGGGCGTATCTTGTACTTATGCACCCAGGTTACATAACACATGATCTAATGTGCAACGTTCTTTAAATCAGTCACCTTACTTTCTAATTCTTCTTACTCTCTCACCTATGTATATGTAACATCTTTGCTTTACCCTTCACTATCAATTAAAAAGTTCTATTACGTATTGTGTTGACATTGTAAGTAGTATACTATCAGGCTTATTTTCAAAAGCGAAGGGCGCCCATCTTTCGACACAAATCGGGAGATGGGTGTCCTTCTCCCAGGGTCACCAAAATCGGCATAATCGAAAGCCGACTGCTTTCCATCGTGGGGACGACTAAATTTCACGGGGGCGTGTCGGAAGCGCAACGAAGGTGGGACTGGGGCGTGCCTAACACATGGGCGTCCTCGACCCATAATGGAAAAAAGAAGAGCGTCCCTGACGAGCACTTGGGCGACTTTACTTGGTCCTTTTTTTGTTACGACCAAGCCTCAAAAAGGTGCCCAAACTGACCAGATTGACCACCGGAGGGAATCGGGGATGACCTTCCCTTACTTCCCCAGTGGTCACTAACCCCCTCCCACCCTCAAAAAACATCTTTCAAAATATGTCGTGCCAGCCTCTATGCCAGCCTCAAATGTCATACCCAGCTCCATGACAGCAGTATGGAGGTCCCTGGAGCAGTTTTAGTGGGTGCAGTGCACTTCAGGCAGGCGGACCCAGGCCCACCCCCACCTACCTGTTACACTTGTGCTGGTAAATGTGAGCCCTTCAAAACCCAACAGAAACCCACTGTACCCACATGTAACTGCCCCCCTTCACCCCTTAGGGCTATGGTAGTGGTGTACAGTTGTGGGGAGTGGGTTTTTTTTTTTTGGGGGGGGGGGTTGGGGGGCTCAACACACATGGCAAGGGAGCTATGCACCTGGGACCAATTTGTGAAGTCCACTGCAGTGCCCCCTAGGGTGCCCGGTTGGTGTCTTGGCATGTCAGGGGGTCCAGTGCACTACGACTGCTGGCTCCTCCGACGACCAAATGGCTTGGATTTGGTTGTTTCTGAGATGGGCGTCCTCGGTTTCCATTATTGCCAAAAATCAGAGACGACCATCTCTAAGGTCAACAATCTCTAAGGTCGACCTCAATTTCGCGATTTGGGCGTCCCCGACCATATTATCGAAGTGAAAGATAGACGCCCATCTTGTTTCGATAGTACGGGTTTCCCCGCCCCTTCATCGGGACGTCCTGCGAGGACGTCCTCAGGAAAACTTGGGCGCCCCTTTCGATTATGCCCCTCCACGCCATACTTTCTATTGTTATTTGAATATTTTTACTGCTGTAATTGCCTATTGATCATGTTTGATCTATTCTTACTGTATGCCGCCTTGAGGGGCTCTTTTACTAAGCCGCGTAAGTGTCTACACATGCCCAATGAGTGCCAAAATGGAGTTGCCACCCGGCTACTGCATGGCTCTTGTGGTAATTTCATTTCTGGCGTGCGTCTGATATACGTGTCTGGAAAATAATTGTTATTTTTGGCTACATGTATCGGACGTGCACCAAGTGGCATTTGGCGCGTGTAGGTCATTACCGCCCGGTTACCGCGTGACACTTTACCGCTAGGTCAATGGCTGGCAGTAAGGTCTCAGACCCAAAATGGAAGCGCGGCAATTTTCATTTTGCCGAACGTCCATTTTCGGCAAAAATTTTAAAAAGGCATTTTTTGTAGGTGCGCTGAAAAATGGTTCTGTGCACTCCCAAAACAAGCGCCTACACTACTGCAGGCCGTTTTTCAGTGTACCTTAGTAAAAGGACCCCTGAGTGAATAAATCCTAATAAATAAATAAAAAAAATAAAATAACAGTGTTTACAGTTAGACGTTAGCACTTACGCCAGTCATTGAGCTAGTCTAGGTGCTCGTGCTAAAGTTAGCCCATAATTCCAGAATGATGTAAGTAAAGTTCCGTGGCTGGCAGCCACATATTTTGTCAACATTAAAGGGGTGGCAGCTGGCTGATTATGGGAGCAGGGTTTGCTCTTGGCGTGGTCAGGAAAATAGTAGTATTCCTGGTGTTGGGCCTGTGGTGCCCAGTGGTAGGTGGATGAGTGGTCGGGTTACTACTTGTTTTCAGTATAATGTGGGACACAGTGAGAGGGTACAATGTTAGTTTTGGCATAGATGTAGTTCTTGCTCAGAGGGCATCCTGCTTTTCAGTGTTGTACGGGGTAGGGTTGGGTACAAGGTCGTCCTTTTGGTCTTTGGTTATGCCAGGAGCAGTTTTTACTGGCAAAGCTCATTCCCTAATTAATTTGCAGATAGATGATAAGGGAATAGCATTATCTGTACCTGAACAATGAAGGGAAGGGAAATGGGACTTGATATACCGCCTTTTTGAGGTTTTTGCAATTACATTCAAAACGGTTTACATATATTCAGGTACTTATTTTGTACCAGGGGCAATGGAGGGTTAAGTCACAAGGAGCTGCAGTGGGAATCAAACCCAGTTCCCCAGAATCAGAGTCCGTTGCACTAACCACTAGGCTACTCCTCCACTAGCAACATTCCATGTAGAAGCCTGCCCTTGCAGATCAGCAATGCAGCCACGCAGGCTTCTGTTTCTGTGAGTCTGACGTCCTGCACGTACACTCACAGAAACAGAAGCCTGCGCAGCCGCGTTGCTGATCTGCAAGGGCAGGCTTCTACATGGAATGTTGCTAGTGGAATAGCAACATTAACATTCCATGTAGAATCTCAAATAGTAGCAACAGAATCTCAATAGTAGCAGCATTCAATGTAGAATCTACAAATAGGGAAAGGGAAATGATATACTGCCTTTCTATGCTTTTTGCAACTACATTCAAAGCAGTTGACATATATTCAGGTACTTATTTTGTACCAGGGGCAATGGAGAGTTAAGTGACTTGCCCAGAGTCACAAGGAGCTGCAGTGGGAATTGAACTCAGTTCCCTAGGATCAAAGTCCACTGCACTAACCACTAGGCTACTCCTCCACTAGCAACATTCCATGTAGAATCTTCAAATAGTAGCAACATTCCAGAATCTCCAATAGTAGCAACAGAATCTCAATAGTAGCAGCATTCAATGTAGAATCTCCCATAGTATCTATTTTTTTTTTTGTTACATTTGTACCCTGCGCTTTCCCACTCATGGCAGGCTCAATGCGGCTTACAATGGGCAATGGAGGGTTAAGTGACTTGCCCAGAGTCACAAGGAGCTGCAGTGGGAATCAAACTCAGTTCCCCAGGATCAAAGTCCACTGCACCAACCACTAGGCTACTCCTCCAGTAGCAACATTCCATGTAGAAGCCTGGCCTTGCAGATCAGCAATGCAGCCGCGCTCTTGTTTCTGTGAGTCTGATGTCCTGCACACATGTGCAGGACGTCAGACTCACAGAAACAGAAGCCTGCGCAGCCACGTTGCTGATCTGCAAGGGCAGGTTTCTACATGGAATGTTGCTAGTGGAATAGCAACATTCCATGTAGAATGTCAACTAGGGAAAGGGAAATGAGACTTGATATACTGCCTTCCTGAGGTTTTTGCAACTACATTCAAAGCGGTTTACATATATTCAGGTACTTATTTTGTAACACGGGCAATGGAGGGTTAAGTGACAACTTGCCCAGAGTCACAAGGAGCTGCAGTGGGAATCAAACTCAGTTCCCCA
Source organism: Microcaecilia unicolor (assembly GCF_901765095.1). NCBI lineage: Eukaryota > Metazoa > Chordata > Amphibia > Gymnophiona > Siphonopidae > Microcaecilia > Microcaecilia unicolor. The sequence goes on along the minus strand of NC_044038.1, from coordinate 221,748,330 downwards.
GGATCAAAGTCCACTGCACTAACCACTAGGCTACTCCTCCACTCATTCCACCAATAAGAGCCAACCTCATCAGTGATGTCACAATGGCTTGATTGTCTGATACTTGGCTCAATTCTGATATTGTGATGTCATAAGGGAAATGGAAATGAGACTTGATATACTGCCTTCCTGAGGTTTTTGCAACTACATTCAAAGCGGTTTACATATATTCAGGTACTTATTTTGTAGCAGGGGCAATGGAGGGTTAAGTGACTTGCCCAGAGTCACAAGGAGCTGCAGTGGGAATCAAACTCAGTTCCCCAGGATCAAGGTCCACTGCACTAACCACTAGGCTACTCCTCCAAAAGTGATGACATTTTTGTGTGATGGTTTTCTGTTTGGCTTTGTTATACCATTTGATGGTCTGAATTTATATCACAGTGTGCAGAATAAAAGCCTTCTACTAAGATACTACCTAGTACGGATTAAAGTTAATTGGAGTAGGTAATTAAATTAGTAAAGCAGCGGCTTATTTTGCCACTATTTTGACGTATAGAGACATTATTTACATAAGGGTATGAGAGTTTGATGAATGCAGTTGTGGCGGTGAAGGTGTTAACGCATATGTTGCAAGGCTCTGGTGCTGCTGGAAAGTAGGTGGAGGCAGGGGCGTAGCCAGACAACAGATTTTGGGTGGGCCTAGGCAAGAAATGGGTGGGCACCAAGTGTTCTCCCCCACCACCACCAAAAAAATCTCTCAGCTAGTGGGAAAACGCTTCTTTCCACCTTGGCAGTCTGCAGCAGGCATGCACTGAAAACTCGAGCATGTGCAGGTGCTAGTATCGTGGAAAGTAGCATTTTTGTTAACATCAGGGGAAACTCTTCAGCTGGTGGAGCTTGGGATCCCCACCAGCTACTGCTAAATGTGTGCTACTGTTGGGTGGGCCTGAGCCCTAAGAGGGTGGGCCCTGGCCCACCTGTGGCTACGCCACTGGGTGGAGGGGCCCAAAATATTACTGAGCCCAAGCTGACATAGGTACATGAGCTGGGAAGCTGGATGGTAGGGAGAGGGAAATTGAGGAGGGTTTTAGTGAGTGGGAAATGGGTTTGAAGAGACTATTGTTTTGATTGGGTGGGAGGGTGTGGATGAGGGTGGTAAGAATGCATCATTATTATTATTATTAACATTTGTATAGCGCTACCAGACGCACGCAGCGCTGAACACCTGACATAGAGAGACAGTCCCTGCTCAATAGAGCTTACAATCTAAAAATAATACAGACAAGATCATTAAGGGTGAGGGAAGTACTGGGTGAGAAGGAACAAGGATAGGGGAATTGAGTAGTGGATAGGAGCCAAAAGCAGTGGTGAAGAGGTGGGTTTTCAGCATAGATTTGAAAACAGGTAGAGATGGAGCTAGACGTACAGGCTCAGGAAGTCTATTCCAGGCATAAGGTGCCGCGAGGGAACAGGGACGAAGCCTGGAGTTAGCGGTGGAGGAGAAGGGGGACGACAAGAGAGATTTGTCCAGTGAGAGGAGTTCACGGAGAGGAATGTAGGGAGAGATGAGAGTGGAGAGGTAATGGGGAGCTGCAGAATGGATGCATTTAAAGGTCAGTAAGAGAAGTTTGAACTGTATGCGGAAGTGGACAGGGAGCCAGTGAAGTGACTTGAGGAGTGGACTAGTGTGGGTATAACGATTTTGGCGGAAAATAAAGTCGTGCTGCAGAATTTTGGACAGACTGGAGAGGAGAGAGATGGCTGAGAGGAAGACCAGTGAGAAGTAAATTGCAATAATCCAAACGAGAGGTGACAAGGGTTTGGATAAGGGTTCTGACAGCGTATTCAGAAAGGAAGGGGCGGATTTTGCTAATGTTGTAGATAAAGAAACCACAGGTTCTTTATCATTAACTCCTGGAGGCCGATTTGACTACTTACAATTTTCCACCCTACAGAAACACTTAGCTCTGCAGGAAACAAAACACTCCTTGGAATCACTGTGGATTGAAATTCCATGTGCAAAGGGGAAAAGGATAGTGATAGGAGTGTACTACCGTCCGCCTGGCCAGGACGAACAGACGGATGCGGAAATGTTAAAGGAAATCAGGGACGCAAACAAACTGGGCAACACAATAATAATGGGGGATTTCAATTACCCGCATATAGACTGGGTTAATGTAACATCTGTACACGCAAGGGACATAAGATTTCTTGATGAAATCAAGGACAGCTTCATGGAACAGCTAGTTCAGGAGCCGACAAGAGAAGGAAAAATACTAGACTTAGTCCTTAGTGGTGCTCATGATCTAGTGCAGGGGGTAACGATACGAGGGCCGCTTGATAACAGTGATCATAATATGATCGGTTTTGATATTGGCATTGAAGGAAGTGAAACTAGGAAATCAAGTACGCTAGCGTTTAACTATAGAAAAGGTGATTACGACAAAATGAGAAAAATGGTGAAAAAAAGACTGAAAGGAGCAGCTCGCAGAGTAAAAAACTTGCATCAGGCTTGGATGCTGTTTAAAAACACCATCCTGGAGGTTCAGGACAAATATATTCCACGTATTAGAAAAAAGGGAAAAAAGACTAAACGTCAGCCGGCGTGGCTAAACAGTAAGATAAAGGAAATCATTAGAGCCAAAAAACAATCCTTCAGAAAGTGGAGAAGAGAACCAACTGAAAGTAACAGGATAGATCATAAGGAATGCCAAGCCAAATGCAAAGCGGAGATAAGGAGGGCAAAAAAGGACTTTGAGAAGAAATTAGCGTTGGAAGCAAAAATACATAGTAAAAATTTTTTTAGATACATTAAAAGCAGGAAACCGGCCAAAGAGTCGGTTGGGCCGCTGGACGAAAATGGTGTTAAAGGGGCGATCAAGGAGGACAAAGCCGTAGCGGAGAAATTAAATGAATTCTTTGCTTCGGTCTTCACCGAGGAGGATTTGGGGGGGACACCGGTGCCGGAAAGAATATTTGAAGCGGGGGAGTCGGAGAAACTAAACAAATTCTCTGTAACCTTGGAGGATGTAATGGGTCAGTTCAGCAAGCTGAAGAGTAGTAAATCACCGGGACCTGATGGTATTCATCCCAGAGTATTAATAGAACTAAAAAATGAACTTGCGGAACTACTGTTAGAAATATGCAATCTGTCCCTAAAATCGAGTGTAGTACCGGAAGACTGGAGGGTAGCCAATGTTACTCCGATTTTTAAGAAGGGTTCCAGAGGAGATCCGGGAAATTATAGACCGGTGAGTCTGACGTCGGTGCCGGGCAAGATGGTGGAGGCTATTATTAAGAATAAAATTGCAGAGCATATACAAAAACATGGACTGATGAGACAAAGTCAGCACGGATTTAGTGAAGGGAAGTCTTGCCTCACCAATCTAATGCATTTTTTTGAGGGGGTAAGCAAACATGTGGACAATGGGGAGCCGGTTGATATTGTATATCTGGATTTTCAGAAGGCGTTTGACAAAGTGCCGCACGAAAGACTCCTGAAGAAATTGCAGAGTCATGGAATCGGAGGTAGGGTATTATTATGGATTAAGAACTGGTTGAAAGATAGGAAGCAGAGAGTAGGATTGCGTGGCCAGTATTCTCAGTGGAGGAGGGTAGTTAGTGGGGTCCCGCAGGGGTCTGTGCTGGGTCCGTTGCTTTTTAATGTATTTATAAATGACCTAGAGATGGGAATAACTAGTGAGGTAATTAAATTCGCCGATGACACAAAATTATTCAGGGTCGTCAAGTCGCAGGAGGAATGTGAACGATTACAGGAGGACCTTGCGAGACTGGGAGAATGGGCATGCAAGTGGCAGATGAAGTTCAATGTTGACAAGTGCAAAGTGATGCATGTGGGTAAGAGGAACCCGAATTATAGCTACGTCTTGCAAGGTTCCGCGTTAGGAGTTACGGATCAAGAAAGGGATCTGGGTGTCGTCGTCGATGATACGCTGAAACCTTCTGCTCAGTGTGCTGCTGCGGCTAGGAAAGCGAATAGAATGTTGGGTGTTATTAGGAAGGGTATGGAGTCCAGGTGTGCGGATGTTATAATGCCGTTGTATCGCTCCATGGTGCGACCGCACCTGGAGTATTGTGTTCAGTACTGGTCTCCGTATCTCAAAAAAGATATAGTAGAATTGGAAAAGGTACAGCGAAGGGCGACGAAAATGATAGTGGGGATGGGACGACTTTCCTACGAAGAGAGGCTGAGAAGGCTAGGGCTTTTCAGCTTGGAGAAGAGACGGCTGAGGGGAGATATGATAGAAGTGTATAAAATAATGAGTGGAATGGATCGGGTGGATGTGAAGCGACTGTTCACGCTATCCAAAAATACTAGGACTAGAGGGCATGAGTTGAAGCTACAGTGTGGTAAATTTAAAACGAATCGGAGAAAATTTTTCTTCACCCAACGTGTAATTAGACTCTGGAATTCGTTGCCGGAGAACGTGGTACGGGCGGTTAGCTTGACGGAGTTTAAAAAGGGGTTAGATAGATTCCTAAAGGACAAGTCCATAGACCGCTATTAAATGGACTTGGAAAAATTCCGCATTTTTAGGTATAACTTGTCTGGAATGTTTTTACGTTTGGGGAGCGTGCCAGGTGCCCTTGACCTGGATTGGCCACTGTCGGTGACAGGATGCTGGGCTAGATGGACCTTTGGTCTTTCCCAGTATGGCACTACTTATGTACTTATGTACTTATGCTTCTCTTCCCTGGCACTCCTTTCCGGTACTGTAGCCTCGGTTGCCACTCGCTTATGGGCCGATGATCAGAAGCAAACACGGACGCCAGAGGCCATACTAGCGCCTGTGTTTGCTCCCGCTCGATGATCAGAGCCGGTGAGCGCGAGTAATAACGCGCTTGCCGGCTCTGAACGCTAATTGCATGTATGTGCTTGCAAACAAGGGTCTCCCGCATTCATCCCTCATGATCAGTGGGCAGCACGCCAAATCAGGGCTCTGGTATTGCTGCAAACCTTACGCCAGCTTGGAGCTGGCATTAGGGTTTGCTAGCAAGGGAGGTAATCAATAGAAATCAAACAAAATAAAACATGGAAAAGAAAATAAGATGATACCTTTTTTATTGGACATAACTTAATACATTTCTTGATTAGCTTTCGAAGGTTGCCCTTCTTCGTCAGATCGGGAATAAGCAAATGTTGGTAGATGACAGTATATATAAGTGAAACATCAAAGCATTTCAGTGACAGTCTAACAGGATGGGGGTGGATAGGTGAGAGACAGGAAGAGTCGGGTGGATGAGGGACAGGGAGATATGCATGGAGACAGGAGGGTGACAAAGCGGTACAATTTTGTGGTTTATAATGGGCTAGAAAACCCAGATCTTTGTTAAGTCCTGTCTGGTGGGTGTCAACATATTTAATCATTCTGACTTCAAAGGTCTTACGTTCCTGTATTGTTTTAAAGTTCCCTTTCAGGATTCTTACCATGAAGTCACTGGTACAGTGTTCTGGTTTTGTAAAGTGCTGCCGAGGGAGGAATGAGGGAGACCCACTGAAGAGGTTTGACAGGTCCAGGATTGTCTCCCAGACCTGTCAAACCTAAGCCTGCCCCCCCCCCCCCCCCCATCCAAAACACAAGACCTGGAGGTCTGGTAAGGGAGCGACCCTATGGAAACCCAGCCGTGTACCACCCACTCCCTCACATAGGGATTAAAGTTATTGATATGAATCGATGTTAGTTTGTACTTTAATGAAGTTGTGTCCTGTTTCGCCGCTACTTTTTAAGTATAGAGATGTTTATATTTAGGATATGAATACTTGATGAGTGCAGTTGAGGACGTGAAGGTGTGAATGCATACGTTACAAACTTTTGCTGTGTCCTCCATGTTTAAAAATGATAGCACATCTCTGGTGCATTCTTGAATGAAGGGAAGTCGAAGAGAAATGAGCAGAAGAAGAAAATGTCCTGCCGAGCCATTTAGCTGTCCTGAAGAAGCAGAAAGCTTTCCCCACACCACACTGAGACTGCCCTAACAGTTCAGTCACCAAATACCATCTCTGACAGCTCAGTCCACACCCTTAGCCCTGTGCTAGGGCCCTATTTCCAGCTGACATTTCATCTATAGAACTGATCCCTCATACGCTGGTTCAGTAGCAGCTGCTTTGGAATTTCAAGCACTTAAAAAATTCCAACTCCGTTCGAGTTTTTAAAAAGTGGAGCTGTTCACATCTGCTTATAGTTTGCTTATCGTGGCGCAGTGAATGGAATTTCACTACAGTATCTGACCTGTTTGTATGGGGAGAGAGGAATATATCTGCTTCACACAACATTTAAGCTGTGTAAATGGCGAAGTATGCGAAGAACTCTGTTCAGTGGGATGCAGGAAAGGACACACTTGTGCCTGCTCACATGATACCCAGTTCTGTTTCTGCAGCGAGTGCACTTAAGTGAATTTCGCTTGTAATGGGCAAATTTTGGGGCCTTTTTACTAAGTCGTGTAAGCGCCTACACTAGCCCAGTGTGCGTCAGTTCTGAGTTACCGCCTGGCTACCTCGTGGCCCAGCAGGTAATTTCATTTTTCACACATGTCTACTGTACGCCATAATCGGCATTGGAACACGCATTGACCATGACCACCCGGTTAATGTATGAGATTTTACCGCCATAGCCGCTGAGAGGGGGGGGCCCGGCGCCGCAGTCCCACCTGCCCTCCGTCTGCCCCCTGCATTGAAATCGCAGTCTCACTTTCGTGAAAGCAGCGCAGCAGGCAGCAGAACGGCTCCCTTCGGCCCTCCTTCCCTCCCTGTATTCCGCCCTCGTCTGACGTAACTTCCGCAAGGGCGGGACACAAGGAGGGAAGGAGGGCCGAAGGGAGGCGTTCTGCCTGCAGCGCTGCTTTTACGGAGGTGAGATTGTGATTTAAATGTAAGGGGCCCGGCCCGGTGGCGGATGGAGGGGGGGAGCGGCTGTGACCTTGGGGGGGGGGGGTGGAGGGGGGAGCGGCGGCGGCGCTCAGGGGGGGTAAGCGGTGGTGAGGGCGGCAGGGGGCCTTGCCCCGGGCCCAGCCTAGTCTCTTGGCGGCCCTGCTTACCGCTAAGTCAATGGCTGGCGGTAAGGTCTTAGACCCAAAATGAACATGCCACAATTTTCATTTTGCTGCACGTCCATTTTCGGCAACGCCCCCCCCCCCCCCCCCCCATTTTTTACAGGTGCATTGAAAAATTATTCTGCACGCGGCCAAAACACGCACCTACACTACCGCAGGCCATTTTCAGCGCACCTTAGTAAAATGACCCCTTTGCTACTTAATGGATCATAGAAATAATGCGTTGGGATGTTACATTGATAAATACATTTTACAAAGTACATTTTCAGGAAGCCAGTAACCCTATAGATAACTTATCTGTATAAAGTTATGTGTATATTATGCAACAGTAAATGTAGAAGTGCACTGCTGAATACATACATATTACTTTATATAAATAAAAATCTTAACTATTTAGTCCTGCATTCAGACGGCTCCTTCTCGTACTATTCTTTCTGGAGTCGTGAACTAGCCTAATGGTTAGAGAGGAAAGCTAGGAACCAAAAGGCCCTGACTTCAATCCTATAACAGTTCCTTGTGGCCTTGGGCAAGTCACTCAGGGGTCCTTTTAGTAAGGTGCACTGAAAAATGGCCTGCGGTAGTGTAGGTGTGTGTTTTGGCCACACACAGAATCATTTTTCAGCGCACCAGTAAAAAATGCCCCCTTTTTGGGACAAAAATGGACACGCAGCCAAATGAAAATTGGCGCGTGTCCATTTTGTGTCTGAGACCTTACTGCCAGCCGTTGACTTAGCGGTAAGGTCTCACGCATTAACCAGGCAGTAATGGTCAACATGCATTCAAATACCAATTACTGCCCGAGGGCCCAAAAATAAAAATATTTTCCAGGACGCATAGCGGGCGCGTGTAAAACGAACCTTTTCCGGAGACAGGAAGGCGGTAGAACTAGAGGACGTGAATTGAGGTTGAAAGGGGTCAGACTCAGGACTAATGTCAGGAAGTATTTTTTCACGGAGAGGGTGGTGGATATGTGGAATGCCCTCCCACGGGAGGTGGTGGAGATGAAAACGGTAATGGAATTCAAACATGCGTGGGATAAACACAACGGAATCCTGTTTAGAAGGAATGGTTCTGTGGAATCTTAGCGGAGATTGGGTGGCGACACAGCGTGCACATCTGTTTTCAGCCTGAGATCTTACCGTCACCCATTGAAGTAGCGTTAAGGGTTCACGCGCTACACATGCGGAGACCGGTTGGCACGCACCAACTGCCAATTATCGCCGCACTTGGTAGGAAATTAGAAAATAATTTGTCCCATCATTATGGGTACGTGCCAATTCCGAAATTACCATCAGGGGGCTTGCTAGCCTGGCGGTATTCTCATTTTGGCGCACGCTGGTAGCGCATAGAGCCTACCTTGCCTTTATAAAAGGGCCCCTGTTTTTTTTTCCAGACAGATTAGTCCTCCCTCAATGCTATGTAATGTTGTAATTTACTTTTCGTTGCTCTTTTTCTGTTTCTCTGATAAAATATGATGAGAATTTCCTCACTTTGCGGTGTGGACTGTATCCTCCACAAAGTGGACATTTAGGACCCGACATTTGAACTACAAGAGGAAGCCCACATAAGTGCCGCGATCCAGGGGCATAGTCAGCCACCCAATTTTGAATGGGCCTGGACCCAAGATGGGTGGGCAGAAAAGCCCCGCCCCATCCCACAGGTGCTTTGATCTCTTCTCTCACTTGCATGTCACATGGTCTCTCAAACATCCCCTCTCTCACATATACCTTGTAAATACCAGATTTTCACTGGCAGCGAGCAGCAACTAATACACACTGCTCATGTTGGCCCCACAGCCTTCCCACTCATGCAACTTCCTGTTTCTACGTAGGTGGGAATACGTCAGAGGGAAGACTGTGGGGCCAGTGCTTGCTACAGGCAAAGATTACTACTACTACTACTACTATTAAACATTTCTATAGCGCTATTAGACTTACGCAACGCTGTACAAATTAACATGAAAAGACAGTCCCTGCTATTACAAGGTATGCAGGAGAGACAGTTGTTGGGAGTTTTCAGCTGATGGAGTTTGGGAATCCCTGCCAGTCACGTCATAGGTGTTTTAGTACTGGGTGGGCCTGAGCCCAAAGTGGGTGGGCCTGGGCCCACCTGGGCCCACCCTTGGCTATGCCACTGCCGCGATTGGTCCCGACCCTGGATATGCAATGCTGAGCCATTTCCGGTGACTGGCATTGAATATCTTCTTTTTCTCTTTTTTTGGCCGGCTCAAACTTAACCAGGTATGTGAATATTCAGCGCTGGCCGGTGAAGTTTATTGCGGGCAAAGATAGGACTGCTATTCATGCAATATAACTGGTTAGCTGCTATCCCGCAGATTCTATATTTATTCATTCATTCTTCTATCCCACATTATTGAAAAAAAGCATTTCAGTTCAATGTGGCTTACAGTGAATATTGCATCTTACATATAACAGCTTACATTGCTTAAACTCGACCCCTGTATACGGTTACTAACAAAGTGCATGCCATCATGTCATAACCCATACTATTACGCTGTCACTGTGGTATAAAAGGCCATTCATGCACAAGCATGTTTCTTCCTAATACAATTCTACATACCAGTGAAACCTCAGAAATGACTTTTTTCACCCTGATTGGCTCTTTGGACTGTAAGGTAAAAAAAACAGCATTTTGCACAAATCAAGCTGATTCTGAGTTGCTTAACTATCTTCTATTATCTAACTAGCCAGTTCTGCAGTTATCCTCAAACCAGCCTAGTTTTTGGACTATCCATAATGACTATGCATGATAGATTTGCATGCAACAGAGGAGGTGCCTGCAGTTCTGTCTCATGCATATTTATTGTGGATATCCTGAAAACTAGACTGTCAAAGGTATACTCACTTGATTAGTCTAGGGATAGAACTTATGGAATCATGGGCTTCTAATTTCAAACTAAAACTTAATACAGATAAAACTAAGTTTCTAATTATAACTAACACTCACCATCCTATGAATCTTAGCAACTTTACTATAGTTTTCTTCTGCAAAAACGTTAGAGCGTACTGGAGACTCATTTGGGCAAGAATGTGTCTAATTTTTCATTTGCCTATATCTACAGCAATTTCGTATGAGGTTGTGATTCTGCGAGCCTCTTGTCCTACTATCTCCCTTATAGAATCGGATTAGAAGTTGTTTAATATCCTGCTCGCAGTTGCTTTGCATTTAATTGTTTAAAACTGGAAGAACAATGCCCATCTAAATTATAATGAATGGTGGAGCTACATGTGTGTGATCCGAAAATATGACCTAATACTGGCCCATAGGCATCGCAATGTTAAGTCGGTTTTGAGGACTTGGGCCCGGTTGGATCTCTTGTCAGGAACCCAATAGCACTACTTGTCTTCCTGCATCTAGGTAATTTGTCCAGAGGTATTGTCATGGAATGGGGATAATGTTGTTCTGATTTTTACTTTTGTTTGTTTGCCATGGATTGTTGTTTTTGTTTGCTTTTCTGTATTATGTTTTGAAAACCTTAATAAAAATATGAAAAAAAAAAGAACAAAACCTATTCCCTTGAGTCATCAATGAAAATCTTGGGAGTTACAATAGATCGTTTCCTTACCCTTGAAAACCAAGGGCGTCTTTTACTAAGATGCACTCACGTTTTTAGCGCTCAACATTAGAGACGCTCATAGGAATGCATTGGTGTCTCTAACGTTTAGCGTGCCCACAATTTTAGCGTGTGCTAAAAACGTGAGTGCGCCTTAGTAAAAGACACCCCAAGTCTCTAAGTTGACCTCAAGTGTCTTTCGCTCACTTTGGAAGCTAAAGAGATTGAAACCATTTTTCTCTAAATCTGTCTTTCGTACTTTGGTTCAATCCCTTGTCCTCACCAAATTCGACTATTGCAATTCTATATTGCTGGACTTAAAGGTGGTCTTCTCAAAAAATTACAAACAGTTCAAAATACTGCTGCTCATCTTATATGTAGATCTCCTCGCTTCGCCAAAGCCACTCCTCTTTTATATGAGCTACATTGGTTACCGATAAGAAATAGAATATCTTTCAAATTATGCGTTTTCATTTGCCAAATTCTGTTTGGTCAAGCCCCATCATATATGAATAATCTTAATGCATTACTCCCTCATAATGCTGTTTCATTATCTAGAGAATAAGAATGTGATATATAAAACAATTCACTCTGCTAATTTCTCCTATCAAGGCGCCAACATCTGGAATTCTCTTCCTAAATCAATCAAGTTTACAGATGATTTACCTAACTTTTAGAAGTCTTCTAAAAACACATTTATTCAGTCTGGCTTTTCTGAATACAAAGAACTGTATTTGAATTTTACCCACACCCTTTTCTTAATCTCATTTTCCACCTAGTCCCCCTGTCTAATTATGCTCTCACCTATCCACCCTTAAAAATGATTTGTTTGTCCCTGGTTACTTACTGCACATGTATTAATTTGCTTCTTGAAGTTATTGTAATTTGTGTTATATTCTGTACATTATTGTGTTTTATTCACGTTATTGTTGTAAGCCACATTGATCTTATTTCTGGCTAATGTGGGGTATCATCCTACATAATAAAAGGCACCTCCAACATTCTGAAGCTGACTGCATGGCTGAGGCATTCCTGCTCTCTGTATCCATCTCCTGAATTGACATCACGTACTTCCGGGTTCGTCACAAGCAGAAGTGACCAACCACACGAGGTTTCTTGGCTTCAGAATGTTGGAGGTGCATTCTATTAAATAGGATTGGTCAGTTCCTTGAAGCACAGCCAGAGCTCAGTGTCCTGCACAGTAATGCTCAGACACTACTACTACTACTATTTAGCATTTCTATAGTGAGAGGGGGGGGGGGGTGACACCAGAGAGAGGGAGGGAGGGGGGCCTGACACCAGAGAGGGGGGGGGGAGGTATCTCTGTCACACACACACACTCTCTCTCTCACAGTCAATGTCTTTCTCTCTCTCACTCTCACACACTCTATGTCTCACACTGTATCACATTCACTCTCTATGTGTCACACAGTCACTCACACACTCTCTTGGTTTCATACACTCAGTCTCACAGAGAGTCTGTGTCTTACACACACTCTCTCTCGCACACACTGTATCTGTGTGAAACACACACTCTCTCTCACACTGTGTCTCACATACGCACTTGCACACACGCTGTCTCACAGACACACTCGAACCCAGACTCACTCTCTCTCTCTCTCTCTCTCGCTCACACACACTCGCACATTCACTGTCTCTCTCACACACAGTCTCTCAAACATATACCGAGGAAAACCTTGCTAGCGCCCATTTCATTTGTGTCAGAAGCGGGCCTTTTTTACTAGTAAATGTATAAACATCATAAATAAATAAATAAAATACTTTGTGGCCAGCTTGAGAAACACTGGTCTAAACTATTCTTTATAGTCAAAGCTCCCAAATCCAATAAACTTTCTTTGTGCTCATTGTCCAGTAAGTTGAGAAACTGTTTTTGAGGAATTAGTATGAAAGCAGAACCTCGACTTGAGGCAAGAAAAACCTGTGTCTGACAATATGTCAGTGCTTCACAGATTTTACTGCAATTAGTCACTCTCGCCCTGTCTTTTTGTCTTGACCAAAAAAGGGTCTGTTTCTCTTGTTAAGAGTTTGCAGGATCTCTGCTGACTGTGGAATGAAAAGCTGCACTTCTGGCCCTGGTCTTGTATTTGTGGCAGTAAGAATCCTTAGCTCCATTAAGAGGAAAGTGAAAGTTTAAAGAAACATACACACACTCATGCAAAAGAAGGATTGTGCTGTGTGCCCGCTTCTTATAAGAAGGGCTGCGTATATCGGAGACAGTCAAAAAGTTGGAGTCAATGGGAAGGATCGAAGCAATTAATCAACACAAAAAAATCAGCTATGCTGGGTTTGCAAAAAAGTAAATCATCTAATACATAACACTAGTGTACTTTGTAGAAACTGCTTTTCCTCTGAATGAAATCTAAAACCATTAAAACAAATGCATCTAATAATTACTGTTATTTATTGCAGTGTTTACTTGCCGGCAGAGATTGGTATAGGTCAGCCTTGGGAAATGTGCATCTCTGATAGCTTGTATTTGACATATTCTTAGAGTGAATTCCTTCAAAAAGACGGTAAATAAATCCTAATAAATACATTCAACGTCTAATACTTTAAAATGCCTCCCAGAGTAAACTTTCATCGCTGTGAATCCAGATTACACTATAAATTAATAAATTCTGTGCAGTGACGAGGCCAGATGCTAATTTTGAGTGGGCCTGTAATTTTTTTTCATCCCAATCTTTCCATCCTCTCTGCCCCAGCCCCCCTCTCCACTCCATGGCATTCCCCTCCCCCCCTACACACACTCCAACTGCAGTCTGTCGCGGGAACGAATAAAGTTGACGGGGGCGTGTCGGAGGCGTGGTGAAGGCCACAGCTAGGTGCCCCCCTTCACCCATAAGTGCTATGGTAATGGTGTAGAGTTGTGGGGAGTGGGTTTTGAGGGGGATTTGGGGGGCTCAGCACCCAAGGTAAGGGAGCTATGGACTTGGGAGGTATTTTAAAATTTTTTAAAAACTTTTTACAAGTGCCCCCTAGGGTTCCCGGTTGGTGTCCTGGCATGTGAGGGGGACCAGGGCACTACGAATCCTGGCCCCTCCCACGACCAAATGCCTTGGAGTTGTTCGTTTTTGAGCTGGGCGGCTTCGGTTTCTTCGTTGTCATTGTCTCCTGGATATGTGATGAATAGATGGGTTTGTGGGAATTAATCTGGATCGTTTAGGTAGGCTTGCCTGAACAGATGGGTTTTTAATGATTTCCGAGAGGGCAGATGGCCACTGAGTGATCAAATTGGTCTGGGGAAGGCATTCTAGAGTTCGCTGCCTAAGAAGGAGAAGTTGAATCCATAATAGGTTTTGTACTTGAGTCCTTTGCAATTGGGGTAATGTAGGTTGAGGTAAGTTCGTGAGGTTGTAGACATGTTCCTGGTGGGGAGGTCGATCGGGTCGAGCATATAGACTATAGATGTTCTGCCTAAGATTCAGCCCGAGGCGGTTAGTGACATCTGTGCCACTTACAGAAGTGGGATGAACTGACCACACAGATATTCAATGCCGGAGGATGCGTGACTCTGGGCATCGAATATCTGGGTATCAGCGGTCACCCAGAAGTTAACTGGGTACTTACTGATTTTCAGACTGGTGCCCAGTTAGTTTTACCACATAACCTTAAGACAGTCTTTTCGCTGTCCTATCTCTATGCAGTTAATTAACTGGTTAGCGGACTGAAAATCGCTGCTAACTGGCTAAGTAGGTGCTCCGCCCAGGCTCCCTCCCCAGCCCGCCCTTAACCTCAATGTGTGATTAAACTCTGGAATTCGTTGGCAGAGAATGTAGTAAAAGCAGTTAGCTTAGCAGGGTTTTAAAAAAGTTTGGATCCTTTCCTAAAAGAAAAGTCCATAAGCTATTATTAAGATGGACTTGGGAAAATCCACTTACTTCTAGGATAAGCAGCATAAAATCTGTTTTATTTTTGGGATCTATCCAGGTACTTGTGACCTGGATTGGCCACTATTGGAAACAGGATACTGGACTTGAAGGACCATCAGTCTGTCCAATATGGCAACACTGGTTAGCGGCAATATTCAGGGGAATTACACAGTTAAGTGTTGCTGAAAATCGTGTGCCAGGTTGCATAGCGTGGTTTAACTGTGCAGGAGGCTGCCCTAAATTACCTGGTTACTTCTTCAGATACTGGCCCTGAATCTCTCCATTTTCCGGATAAGAGCTGTGGTTGACAATATTCCAGGATATCCCATGATGATATCTGACTATCGAGAGGTTCTGAATATTAAATGAAGTGCCAGCCATGGAGTCTGATTATAGACCCCTGTTTTTGCAGCAGACAATACACGAAATAGCCTGTTGCAAAGCTGGCGGGGATTGGTGACATAAGAAAAGGTTGTGGACCGGTGAGGAATAATTCTTTCACAATGCTTACAGTTCTGGCAGCAAAAATGAAGACACTGAGACTGGAGGCAGACAATGCAGCGTCATGTGTTAACAAGGTCTGTAATTTATAATGAACTCATAAAGCGGTTTCAGAGGCTTGGAAAAGTACAGTATGTTTTTAAATATTAATAGCCACATACCGTTCTGTGCATTGTACATAGCCAGTTGTGCATTGTTACCAAGAAACTGTACCCATTTCATGAATGACTGCAGACAGTGTGTCAACAACTCCGGGTGACTGATTGTGGTACATTGTTACCATCTACAGGTTGGCCATAGCAAGCTGCACATTTTGGGGTCCTTTTACCCATACCCAGTGGCGTAGCAAGGGCGAAGCGGTGGGGGCGGTCCGGCCCGGGTGCACGCTGCTGGGGGGTGTCGGCTCCGCTGGTTCCCTGCTCCCTCTGCCCCGGAACAGGTTACTTCCTGTTCCGGGGCAGAGGGAGCAGGGAACCAGCGGAACCGACACCCCCCAGTGGCGTGCACATGGCAGGCAAGAATGCACTGGGGGGGGACTTGGGTGATGTGCCGAGGGGGGGGGTTAATGCGCTGAGGGGGGGGGGGTGTCATGCTGCACCCAGGGGGAGGGGGGGTGCGCAGCGGCGAACCGCCCCGGGTGGCAGCCGCCCTCACTACGCTACTGCTTTTACCAAGCTGCAGTAAAAAGGGTCCTGCACTTGCAGCGGAGGGCCTTTTTTGCCATGCTGTGAGGCCCTTTTTAATGCAGCGGGTAAGATTGCACTATGACCATGCAGAGAGGAGTAGTTACTGCCAGGGGTGTAGCTAGACTTCGGCGGGAGGGGGAGCCAGAGCCCGAGGTGAGGGGCACATTTTAGTGCCCCCCACCATTACCGACCCCCCCCCCCCCCGCTATTGCCGACCCCCCCCACCGCCACCGCCAACTTTGACGACCCCTGCCGATGACCCTCTCAACTACCCCTATCGCTGCCAACCCTCCCCCGCCGTCGCCGTGGGCTACCTTTGCTGGCGGGGGACCCCAATCCCCGCCAGCCGAGGAGGTCCTCTTCTTCCTCCGAAGGCTTCGTTCTGTTTCTGACGTCCTGCACGTTGTACGTGCAAGACGTCAGACTCACAGAAACAGAACGAAGCCTTGCGCCGGAAGAAGAGAACCTCGGCTAGCGGGGATTGGGTTAGTGCAGAAGACGCCCCTCTACATCCCCAGACCCACCTCAAGTGCTAAAAAAGAAATTGTATTTTTTAGCCGATGGGTAGCACACACGCATCCCCAAATTACTGCGGGATTCCACAGCGCATCCCATGCCTTTTTTTGCTACAGAAACTACACGTTAGTACTTACTGCAGCTTTGTAAAAGGACCCCTCAGTGCATTTTTATTTATTGCACTTGTATCCCATATTTTCCCACCTATTTGCAGGCTCAATGTGGCTTACAAAGACCTGTTATGGCATCACCATTTCAGGGTACAAAAGATACACTTGGTGTTACAAAGATATCGAGGCTAACAAGTTGATCTAATCAGCAATTACCTATGGAGATAAGATAATCAGAATATGAGAGGATGTAGTGATGTATTGTGGATTAGTTATGGATTCTCGTAGTAGACTTTGTTAAAGAAATAGGTTTTCAACGATTTGCGAAAGTTA
The DNA here is from genome assembly GCF_901765095.1 of Microcaecilia unicolor. Classification (NCBI taxonomy): domain Eukaryota; kingdom Metazoa; phylum Chordata; class Amphibia; order Gymnophiona; family Siphonopidae; genus Microcaecilia; species Microcaecilia unicolor. The sequence continues at coordinate 221,731,670 of NC_044038.1, read as the reverse complement.
GTTATTAAGTTAATCGTTTTCAATTGAGTTGGTAGTGCATTCCACAACTGCGTGCTCATGTAGGAAAAGCTAGACGCATGTGTTAGTCTGTATTTTAATCCTTTGCAATTGGGGAAATGTAGATTAAGAAAGATGCGGGAAGATCTTTTAGCATTTCTGGGTGGAAGGTCCATGAGGTCAAGCATGTATGACGGGGCTTCTCCGTAAATAATTTTATGAACAATCGTGCATATCTTGAATGCGATACGTTCTTTAACTGGGAGCCAGTGTAATTTCTTAGGGGTTTTGCACTTTTGTATTTTGTTTTTCCAAATATAAGTCTGGCTGCGGTATGTTGGGCAGTTTGGAGTTTCTTGATGATCTGTTCTTTACAGCCAGCGTAAAGTGCATTGCAGTAGTCCAGGTGACTTAGTACCATTGACTGTACCAAATTTCGAAAAATAGCCCTTGGGAAGAAAGGTTTTACTCTTTTGAGTTTCCACGTGGAGTGGAACATTTTCTTGGTTTTATTCTTCGCGTGGTTTTCAAGTGTGAGATTTCGATCAATGGTAACTCCAAGAGTTTTCAGAGACGGGGAGGGAAAAGTTTGGGGTGGTTATGGTGGAAAATTTACTTGTGTTATGTTGTGTTGTGTTTTTTCTGCATTGAGTTTTAACTGAAATGCGTCTGCCCAGGAGTGCAAGATTTGGAAGCTTAGGTTAATTTTGTTGGTGATTTCCTTAAGATCGTGTTTGAACGGGATATAGATTGTGACGTCATCTGCATATATGTATGGATTGAGGTTTTGATTGTCTAGAAGCTTGGCTAGAGGTATCATCATTAGGTTAAAGAGGGTTGGTGAAAGGGATCCTTGGGGAACTCCAAATTCAGGTGACCATGGGTCTGATGTTGCCGCTTTGGTTGTTACTTGGTATGATCTCGTTGTTAGGAATCCTTTAAACCAGTTAAGAACGTTGCCTCCAATTCCAAAGTAAGCCTGGAGTAAAATAAATGAAAACGGAGTTTCACTTATTAAAATATGGGGTTCAAGAAAACTCCCAGGTGGCTGCAGTGTCTTTAGCTCACTATGAGCTCCTCTACTGCAATGGCTTGGCCAAGTCATTGATTGGATGTTCATAAAAGGATGCTGACGTACTGACAATAACATATGAACCTTGTTGTGATAGCCCAAAATGTGAATTTCTGTAAAATACATTGTACTGAGGTGATTGTGTTCCTTTCCCACAGGACTTCCCATGCAAAAACCAAAGGCGATGGGGCTGAACAAGCTGCTCATGCAGCTAACATTGAATGTGGCTTAGCCAGGACGATGGCCATGGAGCTTTCACCTGACTTTTACCAACCAGGTATGATGTAATGAGCTCTTTTCATTGCGTGCTAAATTCTTCTGTTAATGGTGTGATGAACCCAGTGGCATAGCGGGGGCGGCTGCCACCCGGGGCGGATCGCTGCTGCACCCCCCCCCCCCCCACCGGCATAGCGCCACCCTGACACGGTCCCCACCTGTCTACAAGCTCCATCCATCTGCAGCGCTGCTGTAAAAATCGCTTCGTCGGCCCTTCCCTCACTCACTGTGTCCCGCCCTCTGACGTAACTTCCTATTTCCTCAAGGGCGGGACACAGTGAGTGAGGGAAGGGCCGACAAAGCAATTTTTACAGCAGCGCTGCAGATGGATGGGGACCGTGTCGGGGGGGAGGCGCTGCGCCGGGGGGGGGTGGACGGATGCACCCCCCCCCCACCCGTTGACACCCGGGGCAGACCGCCCCCACCGCCCCGCCCTTGCTACGCCACTGGATGAACCAAATCTGCTTAAATCTGCTTGGAGCAGTAGGAACAAAATTTAGACAGTAGTCATCTTAAACATAGAACCATGGAACTATGGAAACCAAAAGTAAAACAAGACAAAACAGCCTATCCAGTCTGCCTATCCTTACCACCTGCTAAACTCTAATGTATCTGGCCATCATAATCTCTATGCTTTCCAGTACTGGGCACGTGGCATGGCCCAGTATGTAGTAGAGATGGGCAGCCAGAAAATTTTCATTTTGTGTCATTTCCAGTATTGTTTAGGGCAGAGGCGTAGCCAGACTTTAGCGGGAGGGGGGTCCATAGCCCAAGGTAGGGGGGCACAGTTTAGCACACCTCCCTCAGCCGCCCCCCCCCCCACCCCCCGCCACATCGTCAGGAGTCAGGACTCACAGAAACAGATCAGTGAAGGTGCTGGAGACCGGTGCTGAAGAAGACTTCAGCTGGCGGGGGTTGGGGACCCCCGCCAGCAAAGGTACCTGGCGGCGGCGACGGAGGAGGGTTGGCGGCGGTGGTGGGAGGGGGGGATCGAAAGTGGCGGGGGAGGATCGATGGCGGGGAGGGTCGAAAGTAGAGGGGGCCAGGGCTAAATCTGTGGGGGCCCATGCCCCTATGGCCCCACCTAGCTATGCCCCTGGTTTAGGGGAATATTTGATTTGTTCAGGATTCCCCCCCCCCCCCCTTTTGTCACAGGAGACACAAAACAAAAAATTTTAGAGCCCCCTTCCCATGGCCCCCCTGCCAAGAGCAGACAACCCCCACCTTCTTTGCCCCCCCCCCCCCCATATACACTCCCTGTAGATCTCCTGTGCCTACTTGAATCCCTGGTGGTCTACAGGGGGTTTATTGGGGTGAAAGCAATGCCTATTCGCTTTTTCTCATAACTATGGCTGCATCCAATTTGGTGGCTATGACCTTTCACTATAGTCTCACAATAGTACTGTGACCTCTAGCAGTGAAAGATTACAGCCACCATATTGGATGCAGTCGCCGCCATGGCCAGGAGCGAATGGGAATCACTTCAGCCCCAATATACCCCAACTAACCACCAGGGATTCAGATATACCCAGGGGGGGAGGGCCAATGGGATCATGGATTGTGTGTGTGGGGCATGGCCGCCGAGAGGGGAAGCAGGGGGGCAAAATTCCCCAGGCTTGGGCCTCCAAGGGGGGCCCAGTGCCAGGGTCTCTCTCTCTCTCTCCTGCTCCTGATGGGACCCAGGCAATCGCGTCCCAACAGGAGCAGTAAAGAGAGAGAGACCCCGGTGCTGGGCCCCCCCTTGCATTGCCTGCCTAGCAGCTGCTGGGCCCTCAGGCCGCGCATGCTCAGTTTTGAGACTGAGCATGTGCGACCTGAGGAAAGCAGCCACAGGGGCAGGCAATGCTGAGCTGAGAGGCCAGCCAAGGCACTTCGGGCAGGCGGGGGTGATGACGATTCTGTGGGGGTGGCGGCGACAGTGATCCTGGGGGGGTGTGGTGGTGATCCTGGGGGGGGGGGGGGCTGTGGCCCTGCCCTGGGCCAGGCAGCGGCGATCCTGGGGGGCGGCCTTGCCCCAGGCCCAGCGGTGGCACCAGACTCCAAGAAGGTAGTAGCAGAGGCAATGAAGTAGTGAGAAGTGAAGGTGTCTGACGTCAGAGTAGGCGTTCCCAGAGTGTAGGCATGCCCAAAGTGTAAGTGCTCAGAAGAGAAGAATTAAGGGCGTCGCAGGCTCGTGTGTCTGGCTCTGTGCCTGATGTTCCAGGTTTTTGATACACGGATCCCTTCAAGCAGAAGCGTAGCTATGGGGGCCACGGGGGCCTGGGCCCCCGTAGATTTGACCCTGGACCCCCCTGCCGACGACCCTCTCGACCCCCCTCCCGTCGCCAACCTGCCGTCGCCTACCTTTGCTGGCGGGGGACCCCAACCCCCGCCAGCCGAGGTCTTCTTCTTCCTTCGTTCTGTTTCTGAACAGAACGAAGGAAGAAGAGGACCTCGGCTGGCGGGGGTTGGGGTCCCCCGCCAGCAAAGGTAGGCGATGGCGACGGCAGGGGGGTTGAGAGGGTCATCGGCGGGGGGGGGGGGGTCAAAGTTGTTGGTGGTGGTGGCGGCGGGGGGTGTCGGCAAAGGCGGGGGGGTCGGTGGCGCCGGGGGGGGGGGCTAAAATGTGCCCACTCACCTCAGGCTCTGAACCCCCCTCCCGCCAAAGTCTAGCTACGCCCCTGCCTTCAAGAACTATTTTTTTGACTATAGTAAGGACTAGTCAGTAAATGGCATCCAAATTTGGACACTGAAAATGAGCGCTACGCGCATTCCATAAACAGCGCTCTGAGTTGGGCACTATTTATAGAATAGCACTTAGCGCCGGGATCCGTCTAAATTAGGCATGGATCTCCTGTATTCTATAAATACTGCGTTCATCTTTAGTGAATGCCCCTGACACGGCCACATCCCCTTTTCACTTGCATGCTAAAAAATGTACACATGCATCTTTATAAAATAGCGTCTATGAACATACGCACGTAAATTAATTGTTACCAATTAGCGCCAATTAGCATCTTCCTGCATATGGAAGACGGGCAAAGATATGACTGCATTTTATGCGGTCCTATGTACCTGGCTAGGCATACGGCCAGTGGCACTGATTATCACCGGATACCGCTGCCTGTATATCTTCCAGGTCTGCCCTGACTCTGCCCCCAAACTGCTCCACAACTGTCTGAATTCTTCCTGGGCAATATTCAGCAGTACTGCCTGGTTAAATGCCGCTGGACATCAGTAGTTGCCCACTCAGGGGTCCTCTTACTAAGGTGCGTCAAAAAATGGGCTGCACTAGTGTAGGCACGTGTTTTGGGTTCGCGCAGATCAATTTTTCAGCGCGCCTGTAAAAAAAGGCCTTTTTAACGTTTTTGCTGAAAATGGGCGTGCGATGAAATAAAAATTGACGCACCTCCATTTTGGGTCTGAGACCTTACCGCCCAGCCATTGACTTAGCGGTAACCGTGCGGTAATTGTCTATGCATGTAGAATGATGATTACCGCCCAGTTTCCGCCGCATGCCAGCATGCGTACAGGGCACGCGTAAAAAATGAAATTACCGCCTGGGCCTCATGGTAGCCAGGCGGTAACTCCAAACTGACACATGTTGGGTTCGCATAGGCGCCTTCGCGGCTTAATAAAAGGGCCTCTCCTTCCACACTGAATATCGACCTCCATCACAGCTTGAAAACAGTCTGTGGTTAAACAAAAAAAAGGCATTATGAAATTGCCAGTCTTTTTATCTCAGAGTCTGAAGGACAACAACTGATGGGTGCCAGGGTCTTGAAAAGTATCTTCTCTGATAAACCTCCTTTCTCCTCCACTTGTAGAGGAAAGCTTGAAAGATTTTTATAAATTACAGCAAGCGAAAGTGTAGGGAATACATATGAGAAGTGACATTTTCTTCGACCGTTATGGCAGCTTTCCAGTTCTTGTCTGACACTGGGAAAGGTTTGTCTCAAACAGGGATGCTTTTGTGCTGGCAGTGAATCGTTTCCTGTTGCCAGATGTCTTTAAATTAGTAGTATTATTATTTTTTAACTTAAGTGACATTCAGTGTGAGAAAGCTACTGTAGGGACATTGTGTGGCTTTCCCCAGGTTGCAACACTTTACTTGGCTTAAAGTTAGACTTTCATTAAAGAATTTCTCTTTTTTTTTTTAGGCATAATAAGCTGAACTTCACACTTTAGCCAAAAATTAGAGGTGTGGGGGAGAAATTTTGAAACAGTCCACAGAGCAACAAATTCTGATTTATTGTTGGTTCTTTGGGCTTTTTCCCCCAGGTTTATTTGGACTGTTTCGTTCTTGTGCGACCATTACTAATAAAGATCTTTTGAAGATAAGGTGCTGCATTGTTGTCCTTAGCTTCCATTGTTGTGCATGTGCCGTGGTTGTGGTGGTTGCCCCTGTTTGCTCTGCATCCTGAGTGGAAACAAGTGTTTTTGACTCCCTTTTTATCCCATGTGACATTGTCCCTTTAGACCAGGGGTGAGCAACTTCGTTCTTGGAGGGCCACAACCCAGTTGAGTTTTTAAGATTACCGCAATGAATATTCATGACATCTATTTGCATGCACTGCCTCTATTGTACACAGAGATCATGCATATTCATTGGGGAAATCCTGAAAACCTGACTGGGTTGCAGCCCTCGAGGCCTTAAGTTGTCCACCTCTGCTTTAGCCACAGTTACGTCCCTCTTATATGGAGTACCTGCTGCTCTCTTCCTTGCCTGACTGATGTAGAATGGGTAAAAGCAGGGGCTTAGCCAGACTTTGACAGGAGGGGGGTCCAGAGCCTGAGGTGAGGGGGCACATTTTAACCCCCCCCCCCAGTGCCGCTGACCCCCCCGCCCGCCGCCGCCGCAACCCTCTCGACCCCCCTTTCCCGCTGCCAACCCTCCCCCACCGCCATCACGTACCTTTGCTGGTGGGGGACCCCAACCCCCGCCAGCCGAAGTCCCGTCGGCCACGCGGCTTTGCTTGCTGAATGACCTGATCAAGTTTCTGTGCGTGCGTCTGACGTCCTGCACGTACAGCAAGCAACGCCGCGTGGCCGAGGAGAGAACTTTGGCTGGCGGGGGCTGGGGTTCCTCGCCAGCTAAGGTATGCGATTGCGGTGGGGGAGGGTTGGCGGCGGGAAGGGGGGGTCGAGAGGGTTGCGGCAGGAGGGCCCAGGGCTAAATCTACGGGGGCCCAGGCCCCTGTGGCCCCATAGTAGCTACGCCCGTGGGTAAAACTGAATTGATTTTTCACTCTTTCAAAAGTACGAGACCAGGGGACACTCAACGATATTACTCGGAAATACTTTTTAAAAGAATAGGAGGAAATATTTTATCACTCAAAGAATGAGGAAAGGCTAAGACGGTTAGGGCTGTTCAGCTTGGAGAAGAGGCGGCTGAGGGGTGATATGATAGAAGTCTACAAGATAATGAGTGGAATGGAGCGGACAGACGTGAAGCGTTTGTTTACACTTTCCAACAATAATAGAACCATGGGACATAAGATGAAGCTAGAATGTGGTAGATTTAAAACAAATAGGAGAAAGGTTTTCTTTACTCAGCGCGTAGTTAGACTCTGGAACTCGTTGCTGGAGAATGTAGTGACGGCAGTTGGCCTTGCTGAGTTTAAAGGGGGTTTGGACAGATTCCTGAAGGAAAAGTCCATTGAACATTATTAATTAAAATTTTTGTTTTGTTTTTGGGTTTTTGCCGGGTTCTTGAGGCCTGGATTGGCCACTGTCGGAGACAGGATGCTGGGCTTAATGGACCCTTGGTCTTTTCCCAGTATGGTGGTGCTTATGCTAATAGTTAAACTCTGGAACTCATTGCCGAAAGATGTGTTAACAGTGGTTAGCGTACCTGAGTTTAAAAAGGTCCAGACAAGTTCCCGGAGGAAAGTCCATATTCTTTTATTAGGATGGACTTGGGGGAAGCCACTGCTTGCTCCGGGATGGGTAGCATAGAATGTTGCTACTAATTGGGCTTCTGCCAGGTACTTGTGACCTGGATTAGCCACTGTTGGAAGCAGGATACTGGGCTTGATGGACCTTTGGTCTGACCCAGTATGGCTATTCTTATGCAGTGGCAAACCAAGGGCAGGGTGGTGGGGGCGGTCCGTCCAGGGTGTACGCTGCAAGGGGGGTGCATGGAGCAGCCGCGCGGCTCTCAGCTCCATCAGTTCCCTGTTGCCTTTGACATTACTTCCTGTTCCGGGGCAGGGAACCATCAGAGTTGACGGCCGCACGACTGCTCCCTGCACCCCCAGGAAGTAAGAGCGATATGCTTGGCGGGGGAGGAGGAAGTGATGTGCCGGGGGGGATGATACTCTGGGGGGGGGGGGGCACAGTGGCGACCCACCCCGGGTTGCAGCCGACCTAGGAACACCACTGTTCTTATGTTCCATTTCCACTCGTGGTCAGAATAGATAGTTCTTTCATTTAATTGCCCAGTTGCCAAATAAATAAGCTTGGGATATATTTTTTAAAAAAATGAACTACTACTTTGTTTGTATAAAATCTTTGTTCCTGGGCAGAAGATTAAAGGACAGATTTATAAATGTAATGATAAGATATATTCTGGTATAGTCAACTCCAAAAACACAATTTCAACTGGAGAAATAAACTGTATATACTGGTTCCTGTCCAGTTTAATAATGCAAACCCAATGAACGCACTTTTTCCCAAATAAGGGCAATAAGTGGTTTCACATACTCAAGGAAATTCCCAGAATTGCACAAAGGATTGTCAGAAATATAATTAATCCCTGCTGTAATAGAAAAACAGTGTCCACCATGTTATATTTCCTAAAACACTTCGTAGTGCTTGCAATGATAATATTGTTAATCTTCTTCGGTGGTTCTCATTCTTCAGGACACAATCTAGCCAGTCAGGTTTTCAGGATACCCACAATGAATATGCATGAGGTAGATCTGCATGCAGTGGAGGTAGTGCATGCAAATTTAGCTCCTACATATCTTTTTGTGGATGTCCTGTAGACTTGATGGCTAAATGTACCCCAAAGACTGTAGCTGCTGGTAGACTGCTTTGCTGAGGTATTTTCCCCAGTTTGAAATAGGGACTAAATTCCTATCCTATATAATAATTCTCACCTCCAACATTCTATGCATCTGCCTGCCTGTGTCCGTAACTTTCTTCACAGATGGGCTCTGAACGCTCTAGCTGATGTCACTAGAACCATTATGACGCGTCCTATATAATAATTCTCACCTCCAACATTCTATGCATCTGCCTGCCTGTGTCCGTAACTTTCTTCACAGATGGGCTCTGAAGCTCTAGCTGATGTCACTAGAACCATTATGACGCGTCCTATATAATAATTCTCACCTCCAACGTTCTATGCGTCTGCCTGCCTGTGTCCGTAACTTTCTTCACAGATGGGCTCTGAAGCTCTAGCTGATGTCACTAGAACCATTATGGAACTTGGAGGAGGGGACGAGAGGGGAGGAGGGGGGAATGCACCACCTGTACAAAAACTAAAAAAAAAAACCGGGGGGACGACCATGGAACTCGGAGGGAAGGAGGGGGGACGACGACCCTGGAACACAGAGGAAGGGGGGACACTGGAACTGGGTGGGAGGGAGGGGCCCCAGGCACACACACTCTCTCTCACAGACACACTCGCACCCAGTCTCACTCTCTCTGTCTCACACACACACACACACTCGCAGATTCAATCTCTCTCTCTCTCTCACAGTCACTCTCACACACACACTCTCAAACATACACACTCCGAGGAAAACCTTGCTAGCGCCCGTTTCATTTGTGTCAGAAACGGGCCTTTTTTACTAGTTCATACATATTTCTGTCTTAGAAAAGCTACAGGTGCAGGTGGCTATCATTTGTAAATCTGACCTGTAACATGTAGGTCAAACACCGCAGCCCGTCTCATTTTTGGAAAAACCAAATACGAAAGCACAAAGCCCCTAAGAGAGAAACTGCACTGGCTCCCGCTCAAGGAAGGAATTGAGTTCAAGATCTGCACGACCGTATACAAAATCATTCACGCAGAGGCCCCACTCTACATGCTGAACCTAATAGACTTACCACCCAGAAATGCCAGAAGATCAGCCCGCAAGTTCCTCAATTTGAACTTCCCCAGCTGTAAAGGAATTAAATACAAACAGGCATATGCTACTACCTTTGCGTACAAAAGCACACAGTTATGGAACGCACTACCCCATGACCTTGAAAACCACGGACAACTTAACCAGCTTTCGCAAATCTTTGAAGGCATATCTCTTCAACAAGGCCTACAAAAATAATCCTTGATGAAACAAACTACTCCGTATACCACCCAAACGCTTTAAAACACCTCTAACACGACCTTACCTAATACCTTCTAACTAATTCCACTTCTACCTCCAGTTTATTACCGACTGTATCTAAGATTATGCAATGACTATACCATATTAACACCCTGTAAGCCACATTGAGCCTGCAAAAAGGTGGGATAATGTGGGGTACAAATGCAATAAATAATTCATGTCCTCTATTTTACTTCCCTTTCTCTCTCAGCAGTCTCTGCTCGGCCACACAGTGCATATCTGGGTAGCTCAGAGGAATGTAGATGGCCTGAGGACTGTAAAGGTAAACTTCTCAGAGGGGTCCTTTTACTAAGGTGCACTGAAACATGACCTGAGATAGTGTAGATGCGTATCCTGGGCGCGCGCAGAATAATTTTTTAGCGCACCTGTAAAAAAATGTCTTTTTAAAACTTTTGCCGAAAATGGACGTGCGGCAAAATGAAAATTGCCGTGCATTCATTTGGGGTCTGAGACCTTACCGCCAGCCATTGACCTAGCGGTAAAGTCTCACGCGGTAACCGGGCGGTAATGACCTACGCGTGCCAAATGCCACTTGACGCGCGTAGCTGATGCACGCCAGAAAATTAAAAAAATATTTTATCGGATGCACGTAGTGGACGTGCGCCAAAAATGAAATTACCGCGAGGGCCATACGGTAGCTGGGCAGTAACTCGGAACTGGCACACACTGGGTGCGCATAGGTGCTTACACAGCTTAGTAAAAGGGCCCCTGAGTTACACGCTCCATACCCCTTATTGATTTTCGTGAGCTGCCGTAATAGTAGAAACCATTTTCTGTTTGTGTTGGTGCTTGACTGCACCATCTCTGCTGTGCTGCAAAGCTTAATAGCCACTAATGGATGGGAAATCACCTGTATTGTACCTCAGGGCTAGATTCGGGACCATATACACTTGCCAGGTATTTGTGACCTGGATTGGCCACTGTTGGAAACAGGATGCTGGGCTTGATGGACCTTTGATCTGTCCCAGTATGGCAACACTTATGTACTTATGTGCTTGGGATTCTGAATGGAATCTTGCTACACTTTGAAATTATGCATGGAATCTTGTTATTCTTTAGAATTCTAGAATCTTGCTACTCTTTGAGGTTCTACATGGAATGTTGCTACTATTTGGGTTTCTTCCAGGTATTTGTGACCTGGATTGACCACTGTTGGAAACAGGATGCTGGGATGGATGGACCTTTAGTCTGTTCCAGTGTGGCAACACTTATGTACTTATATACTTGGGATTCTGAATGGAATCTTGCTACAGTTTAAAATTCTGCATGGAATCTTGTTATTCTTTAGAATTCTAGAATCTTGCTACTCTTTGGGGTTCTACATGGAATGTTGTTATTATTTGGGTTTCTTCCAGGTATTTGTGACCTGGATTGGCCACTGTTGGAAACAGGATGCTGGGCTTGATGGACCTTTGGTCTTTCCCAGTATGGCAATACTTATATACTTGGGACTCTGAATAGAATCTTGCTACAGTTTGAAATTCTGCATGGAATCTTGTTATTCTTTAGAATTCTAGAATCTTGCTACTCTTTGAGGTTCTACATGGAATGTTGCTACTATTTGGGTTTCTTCCAGGTATTTGTGACCTGGATTGACCACTGTTGGAAACAGGATGCTGGGATGGATGGACCTTTGGTTTGTTCCAGTGTGGCAACACTTACGTACTTATATACTTGGGATTCTGAATGGAATCTTGCTACAGTTTGAAAATCTGCATGGAATCTTGTTATTCTTTAGAATTCTAGAATCTTGTTACTCTTTGGGGTTCTACATGGAATGTTGCTACTATTTGGGTTTCTTCCAGGTATTTGTGACCTGGATTGGCCACTGTTGGAAACAGGATGCTGGGCTTGATGGACCTTTGGTCTTTCCCAGTATGGCAATACTTATGTACACTTACCTACGCATTCTGGTAGGAACAAAATCCTATTTCCCTTGTGTTACATTCACTGCATTGGTTGCCTATTGAAAACCATATCCAATACTAGTTGTAATGTTTAAATTGCAGTTGTGAGTAGGTCTGGATTACCTGGTTAAGCGGTTACAGCCATATCATGCACTCAGAGTAGAAAGGCAGTTTGGCTGTTCCTTCAGTGCATGAAATGAGGCCTGTAAGGGTGCAGGAAAGTCTATTTTTTTTAATGTACCCCATTAGTTGAAGACCCTTCTAGTAATAGTATGAAAGGGCAGGAATTTTGGCAATTTCATTGGGCTTTGAAATTTATTTGTTTGCTGGGGAATGTGTGGGGGGAGGGGGCAAGGAGAGAGAATGAGAGGTGTGTTTGTGTTGTGTGTAGTATTGTCTAATTTATAGTGAATGTTTTTGGTCACAGTCCGCTCTGGGCATTTCTTTTTTCCAGTGGTGTGGATAAAATATAGAGGTAAATATATTAAGGGGTTTGTTTACTAAGCTGCGCTAGCGGCTTCCACACGGCATTGCAGACACAGCCCATTCAAAGTGAATAGGCTGTGTCGGCACTAGCGCATAGCCAGCTGCGCTAGTCGCTTAGTAAACCCCAGCGAAAGAGTTGTGCGCATTCTTCAAATTTATTATTTTTTTTTCAGTCTACTTGGCTTGCATTGATTTGTGTTTCAGACACCCCATTCTTTATCAGTTGCTTTTTATATTCAACTAGTAAAAAAGGCCCGTTTCTGACACAAATGAAAAGGGCGCTAGCAAGGTTTTCCTCGGCTCCCCTGCAGCCACCCATGTCCAGCGACCCTCCTCTCCCCCTGCGCCCACTGCAGCCACCCATGTCCAGCAACCCCTGCCCCCCCTGCAGCCACTCATGTCCAGCGACCCTCCTCTCTCCCCTGCCCCCCCTCCAGCCACCCATGTCCAGCGACCCTCCTCTGGACATGGATCAACTGTGAGGCATGTTTTTTCTTTTCCCCACGGGTTCTGAAGTTGACATCATAATGGCTACAGTGATGTCAGCCTGATCTACGGAGCCTAGCAGACCCAGGCACGGTCCCAGGCAAGTCAGAACGTTGGAGGTGAGAATTATTATACAGGATATAAAATCATGTGTTCTGAGCCTATAAATAAAGTCTATACTGCCTGCCATTAAGTAATATTTTAGAATATAATTCTTTACACTTAAACTGCCTTTTTTTCTGGTTGGAAATCATAAGAATACTTGTTCAGAAGAAATCAAAGGACCACAGAGTCTAAGAAATATAAATGGCTGAGTTCCTTTGTTGCTAAAAACACCTTCATAAAATAAAGCAATATACTGGAAAGAATGTTTTAGCCTCTTTGGATTTTTTTTATTTGTTCTAAAACAATTTGTACTGGAAAACATTTAGGACCCCTTTTACTAAGCCACGTAGGCGCCCATGTGCGCCCAACGCATGCCAAAATGGACTTACCGCCTGACTACCTTGTGCCTCTTGGGGTAATTTCATTTTTGGCATGCATCCACTATGCGCATCTGAAAAATATATTCTATTTTCAGACGTGTGTAGTGGATGCACGCCAAGTGGCATCTGATGCATGTAGGTCCTTACCGCCCAAATTCTTTACCGCTAGGTCTATAGCTGGCGGTAAAGTCACAGACCCAAAATGGACGTGCGGCAATTTTGATTTTGCCGCACATCCATTTTCGGGGGGAAAAAAAGAGGCCTTTTTTATAGGTGCGCTGGAAAATTATTCTGTGCATGGCCAAAACCCATGTCTACACTACTGTAAGCCACTTTTCAGCACGCCTTTGTAAAAGGACCCCTTAAGTTTTTTAAACATGTATTCATGTATTTATATTTTTTATTTATTTATTGTCCATAGGCCCCGAATACCAGAAACGAAAGCTTCTTCAAGAAATTCTAGAGAATGCAGAAAATATGGAGAACACAGTACAAGAAGCTCCATCTGGTGAAGAACCGCCTTCAACTCCATCGGAAAGTCCACAACTTCACGAAAAAAATTCAGACACACATGAAAGGCCACCGAGTTCTTCTAGTACCTCACCTGAGGCGAAAAGGTCTAGGCAAAGTGTGAAAAGAGATGGACTTCTCAGTCCTGGTAGTTGGAATGGAGAACAGAGTGGAGGCAGCAGTCATGTAAGAAGTCAATCAGAAGGTAGGGCCATCACGCCCAACTTACAAGGAGATAACGTAGCTGCCAGTAGCAGATCGTCCTTCCTTGGCCCAATGAGGCAAAGTAATATAAGGACTCCAGCAGATCAGAAAAGTAAATATGACATGCAGATCAAACCTCTTCAAAGGATAGAAAAGAAACTAAAAGATTTAGAAGGAGAATTCCATGAAGGTTATCACAGTTATCCTGTACGGACCTCACCAGTAACACCTCCAGTAGATTATGTAGAACCGTTAGCCCTTCCCAAAGTACCTTTGACGCCAGAGACCCCGGAACCCAAGGATATAGTTAAGACTGATGACCCTTCAGCAAAAGTCTCAGACAAGAAAATTCTGCCTTTATTAACATCCGAAGAGCAAGAATCCAAGAAATCTGCGCTCAAAGAGAAATCAGGACACCAAGTAAAAACCAAAGATGAAGTTCAACCTGAGGTCACGTTTCACGTAAAAGAAGAGCCCAAGCCCCTGAGAAAACCTGCTCCCAAAAATGAAGGTGATGGCACAGTGGAGCAAAAGCCAGAGCCTAAGACTTCGCTGAAACCTGAACCCAAAGTTACAAAGAGGACTGAGCCTAAAGTGGTGGTGAAAAAAGTTGCTTCTCAGAAGACCATAGACAACGGAGCTGATGAATTTGAACAGGTGCGTATGCTTATTTCTTAACCATTTCAATGCTCGGGTGTCATCTGTGGTTCCAAACATAATTATAAGCTGCTGATAAGAATTAAGAATAAATATTTTAAAATATGTTCAGGGACTCAGGGGCCCTTTTACTAACAGGCGTTAAGCAGTTAACACAGGAATTAGCACACGTTGCACCAGCAATTAATGGTGCAGCTTTCACTAAGGGACCCTTTTCCCAAGCTGCGGTAAAAAAAGGCTCTGTGATAGCAGTAGCAGCAGATATTTTTGCTATGCACTGAGGTCCTTTTTACCATAGCAGGTAAAAAGGCTGGAAAAATGCATGGCCATTTGGTAAGATTGCTCTTACTGCATGGCCCTGCGGGGTGAGCACTTGCCGCCACCAGGGGAGTAGCCAGACTTCGATGAAAGGGGGGTTTAGAGCCCAAGGTGAGGGGGCACATTTTAGCCCCCCCGCTGGCGCCAACCCCCCCGCATGCCGCCGACCTCCCCGCCCTCCACCAAATTTCATCCCCCCCCCGCCGCCGCAGCAACCCTCTCAACCCCCCCTTCCCGCAGCCGCCAACCCTCTCCCGCCACTTACCTTTGCTGGTGGGGGACCCTAACCCCCACCAGCCGAAGTCCTCTTCTCGGCCGCGCGGCGTTTCTGACCCCCCCCCTGCCGCCGCCGCAACCCTCTCGACCCCCCCTCCCACTGCCAACCCTCTCCTGCCGCGTACCTTTGCTGGCGGGGGACCCCAACCCCCGCCAGCCAACGTCCTCTTCTCGGCCGCACGGCGTTGACGAATGATCTGATCAAGTTTGAATCTGTTTCTGTGCTTGCGTCAGACGTCCTGCATGTACAACGTGCAGGACGTCAGACGCACGCACAGAAACTTGATCAGATCATTCAGCAAGCAACGCCGCGCGGCCGAGAAGAGGACTTCGGCTGGCGGAGGTTGGGGTCCCCCGCCAGCAAAGGTATGCAGCGGGAGAGGGTTGGCGGCGGGAAGGGGGTCGAGAGGGTTGCGGCAGGGGGGTCCAGGGCCAAATCTACAGGGGCCCATGCGCCCGTGGCCCCATGATAGCTTCGCCCCAGGCCACCACCCATTAAGATGGCAGTAAGGACTCCTGTGCTAACTCAGCGGTAACCACCACGCAGAAAAATCAAGCCCTATTTTCCCCAGCATGGGAAAGGGCACACGCTAGGGCTGGAATTAGCCCCCGGTGCCCGTGTTGGCACGCGGTCAGCCCACATTGGGCTTACCGCCGCTATGAAAAAGGGCTCGTTAGTGTGCACTAATTTCTGCCTTAATTGCGTAGCGTGGAAAGAATAGGAATTAGGTGTCCAAAGTAGCAAGTTACCTTTGCTGCACCGTTGCCACATTTCAAAACAGCTGGCTCTGTCCAGACTGCCCCTGCACTACCCGTTTATGTACCATTTAATACCAGCCGATAGCTAGGATGACATGATTTAATCAGACAGGATTTAATCACTTTGAATATTGATGCCCTTATTGAAAGCTGACTTAACATAAATTGGTGGCCTTTGGGGATCTATTTAAACATTGTTTGATATGTTTGGATTTTTGCTGAGGTTATCATAAAGGCTTTTGAGATAAATGATTTTAAGCATATATGGCTTCTAGCTGAGAGCTTGTTTTCATGATATTTCGTTAGCCCTTTAAAGAACAATCATATGAATTTAATATTTGCTTTCCTGTATTTCAGAGAGGTTGGTAACTTACCAACATGAGTTACCATTAAGATCTGTTATTTTACTGTTAACCCAGGTTATTAGTAACAAGGTCTCATTGCATAAAATGGGACGTGTGCTAAAATAGCACAAGTTAGTGCTAAAATAACACATCTTAATGGTAGCCCATTTGATAACTTCCCCCCTTAGTGTGAAGAGTTTCAGTCTCTGGTGATATTGTGATGTCATAATGCCTCATTCCACTAATGCCTAAGAGCCAACCTCATCAGTGATGTCACAATGGCTTGACTGCCCTACACTTGGCTCACTTTTATTACATATAGCAGTGATTTTGATTTCAAGAGATATTTCTTTCTTCTTTAATTAAGGAGGGAAGTTATCAACGTGTGCTTCTGTTAAGATGTATATTGTACTGTTAACTCTAGTGGTTAGTAGTTAGGTCTCATTGCATAAAGGGACCTGTGATAAAACGGCATAAGACAACACGTCTTAACAGTAGTCCATTTGGACAGCTACACCACTATGCTTGGTCTGTTTCTCCTTTTTGCTCAGTTGGTTGAATGATGATCTTTAATAGAACCCTTTTTTGATTCTTTTCCTAGGGACCCAATACAATCATGATCTGCATGGTCATATTATTGAATATCGGCTTGGCCATATTATTCGTGCATTTCTTGACATGATGTATCTTCCAGATAAGGTAAGAGTGTTGGCAGTTCGGATGCCCTGCCTTCTTGCATTCTGTTTGCTTCTTTTTGAAAGGAAAGACACTCTGCTGTAAATCCATACAGTTCACTTCACGGAACATATGGAGGGAAATTATATAAAGTTGCCAGTGTTATTCCCGGATATTCAGTGCTGGGCTATGTCCACGCTTTGGCATTGAGTATGTGGTTTATATGGCGCCAGCTAATACATGGCCAGATAAATCGATATTCAGAACTTAACCAGTCGTGGGTTGCCGTTGAGTTGTATGCAGTTACCCTGGCTACTTAAGGTCTGATTATTGGCACTTAACCAGCCAAGCGCCAACTCCACCCCCAGAGTGACCCCAAAATAGCTGGTTTTTACTTAGACGAAGACCACGAATTTTCAGCATAGATAGCCAGTCAAGTGCTGCTGAACAGGGCCGCTGAGAGGTTTTGAAACCGAGGATGCGTGACGTGAGAGAAAAAGCAGCCACAGGGTCAGGCAATGCGACAGAGGAAAGGGCGGGGCCTCAGGATCCCCGGTATCCAAGGTATTTGCAGTTCCAGCAGGTGAGGAGGGGGTGGCAGCGGAGGCGATACTGGGAAGACAGCAGCGGTGGAGATCCTGGGGGAGGCAGCGGCCCTGCCCCGGGCCCGGCAGCGGTGTCCTTGCCCCGGGCCCGGCTCAGCCTCTCGGTGGCCCTGCTGCTGAAAATCAATGGATAGCCCCAAAGAAATGATTTAACTGGTCAGCGGCTGTCTCTGGATGGATAAATCGTTTTCAATATCGACCAGTACGTGCGTTAAGTGTGGACTTCACTCAAACTCCATTGCAAAACATTTGTGTTAACTGTAAGGGGTGTCTCCAGCAGTTTCACATTCAGTCAACACATTCAAAATGTCATTATCATTTGTTTACTGCTTTGCAGATAACATGCTGCAGTGAACTTCACCTCTTCAGGTGATGTTAACCACGCCACTTTATTTATTTATTTATTTATTTGTTGCGTTTGTATCCCCCATTTTCCCACCTCTTTGCAGGCTCAATGTGGCTTACATTATTCCGCAATGACAATCGTCATAAACGGTATGAGAAGAACAAAGTATTGTTACAATTAAGGTACTTTAGCTATCAAGAAAATTAGAAATAAAAGAAATAATTAATACCTATCGGATATGCAAAATGTAAGGTAGAGTATAGCGTTAAATAATAACAGTACGATTAGGTAGCCAAATTAAGAATTCAATGTTGATTAGTTCAATACAGATGTAATAGTGAGTCTTTTATGAGAACAGTGACCAGAATTGAATGCAGTACTCAAGGTGAGGTCACACCATGGAGCGATTCCGAGGTATTATAATATTGTTAGTCTTATTATGCATCCCTGTCCTAATAATGCCTAGCGTCCTGTTTGCTTTTTTTGACTGCTGCCACACACTGGGCAGAGGATTTCAGTGAGTGGAGGAGTGGCCTAGTGGTTAGGGTGGTGGACTTTGGTCCTGAGGAACTGAGTTTGATTCCCACTTCAGGCACAGGCAGCTCCTTGTGACTCTGGGCAAGTCACTTAACCCTCCATTGCCCCATGTAAGCCGCATTGAGCCTGCCATGAGTGGGAAAGCGCAGGGTACAAATGTAACAAAAATAAAATAGATACTATTGGAGATTCTACATGGAATGTTGCTACTGTTGGAGATTCTACATGGAATGTTGCTAATGTTGCTATTCCACTAGCAACGTTCCATGTAGAAGGCTGCGCAGGCTTCTGTTTCTGTGAGTCTGACGTCCTGCACGTACGTGCAGGACGTCAGACTCACAGAAGCAGAAGCCTGCGCGGCCACATTGGTGATCTGCAAGGGCTGACTTCTACATGGAATGTTGCTAGTGGAATAGCAACATTCCATGTAGAATCTCAAATAGTAGCAACAGTGGAGGAGTGGCCTAGTGGTTAGGGTGGTGGACTTTGGTCCTGAGGAACTGAGTTTGATTCCTGGCACAGGCAGCTCCTTGTGACTCTGGGCAAGTCACTTAACCCTCCATTGCCTGCCACATAGAGCCTGCCATGAGTGGGAAAGCGCAGGGTACAAATGTAACAAAAATAAAATAGATACTACTAGAGATTCTACATGGAATGTTGCTACTATTGGAGATTCTACATGGAATGTTGCTATTCCACTAGCAACATTCCATGTAGAAGGCTGCGCAGGCTCCTGTTTCTGTGAGTCTGACGTCCTGCCAGGACGTCAGACTCACAGAAGCAGAAGCCTGCGCGGCCACATTGGTGATCTGCAAAGGCCGACTTCTACATGGAATGTTGGAATAGCAACATTCCATGTAGAATCTCAAATAGTAGCAACAGTGGAGGAGTGGCCTAATGGTTAGGGTGGTGGACTTTTGTCCTGGGGAACTGAGTTTGATTCCCACTTCAGGCACAGGCAGCTCCTTGTGACTCTGGGCAAGTCACTTAACCCTCCATTGCCCCATGTAAGCCGCATTGAGCCTGCCATGAGTGGGAAAGCGCGGGGTACAAATGTAATAAAATAAAATAATTGTTGTAAGTCTCGTTAAATAATTTAGTTTTCAGTGATCTCCGGAAGGCTGTCAGATCGTGCGTTATTATCTTTCAGTTTAGTTTACTTAGTAAGTTTATTAAAATTAATATAGCACTGTTAGGTAGTACCTGTTTGGCAGTTCACAGGGTGCAAAACGGTGCCTATTTTAAAACATCTACCTGAATGTTCAGGGCCCCTTTTACAAAGCGGCGGTAGGCCCAACACAGACTTATCACACGCTAAAAAGAAAGTACCGCCCGGCTACCGCAGCAGCCCTGCAGTAATTCCCACCCCCAGTTCGCCGTCATATCTGGCGTTTACCCGGCAGTAATCGGGCAGTGCTGCACACTGCCCGGTTACCATCAGGTTAGCGTGGGAGCCCTTACCGCCACCTCAATGGGTGGCAAGAAGAGCTCCATCCCCCCCCCCCCCCCCCAAATGGCTGTGTCAAGTGCTTCACTTGCCGCACGACCATTTCCTCAAAAAAAGAAAGACCTACTTTTTATCTGCTGCGGTAAAAGGGGGCCTCGGCGCACATGACAAACACGCACTGACGCCAGCGCAGGCCCCCCTTTTGCCACAGCTCGGTATTGTAATTGTCATAACGGAAATCCTCCCTGCTTATTCAAGTACAGGAAATCAAGTATAATCACAGGCCCTGATTAAGTACCAGGGGCATAGCCAGACTTCAGCGGTAGGGGGGTCCAGAGCCGAGGTGAGGGGGCACATTTTAACCCCCCCCCCCACCGTCGCCGCCGCTGACACCCCCGCCGCCATTGCCAACACCTCCAAAAACTTTGACCCCCCCCCCCCCTGCCGACGACTCTCTCGACCCCCCCGCCCGCCTTTGCTTACCTTTGCTGGTGGGGGACGCCAACCCCTGCCAGCAAAAGCCCTTGTCCTTCGTTTGGTTTCTCAGTGATGTCAGACTCACAGAAACAGAACAAAGCCCTGCAAGGCGGCGGGAGAGGGGGTTGAGAGGGTCGCCGGCAGGGGGGTCCAGGGCCAAATCTACAGGGGCCCAGGCCCCCGTGGCCCCATAGCAGCTATGCCCCTGGTAGCAACTGGATCATCCAAGTACAAAAAAAAAGAATCCCCCACCCCTGAAAGTGATGCTGGAAAGGGAAACTAGACTCCCTGATAACAGGTATTATGAGCATTCTGAACACAGTAGAAAGCAGGTCTGAAGGGTAACCTAGTGGTCAGTACAAGGGACTATAAACCAGGGGACTCCGGTTCAAATCCCAGTTCAGCTCTCTCTCTCTCTTATTACCTTTAAATTTTGAGCAGTCCAAAACTGTACCTAAATATTAAAGACACCTGCAAGCTTGAAGGCTATTGAGGTGGTACACATTCAGGTACGGTAAGTATTTCCCTGTATCTGGTGGGCTCACCATTTAAAATAACAGAGTTGCAGTGGAATATGAACCCGGATGCCCTGGATTAAAGTCTGCTGCACTGACCACTAGGCTGCCCCTCTGCTCTGCAGAGACGTCTGTGTGACCATTTTTGTCCATATGCTGCCAGAAAGATGTCCTTGTCCCTGGTTTTTTTGGCATTCATAATTTGGACATTTTATGTTGGAAAATGCCTGTTCATTTTGGACAGTCTCACATATTTTCGAACAGGAAACCCTGTTAGCTTAGCGGGGTTTAAAAAAGGTTTGGACGGCTTCCTAAAGGAAAAGTCCATAGACCATTATTAAAATGGACTTGGGGAAAATCCACTGCTTGTTTCTAGGAAAAGCAGCATAAAATGTATTGTACTGTTTTGGGATCTTGCCAGGTACCTGTGACCTGGAATAGCCACTGTTGGAAACAAGATGCTGGGCATGATGGACCTTCAGTCTGTCCTGGTATGGCAATACTTATGTACTTATACACATTTTTTCTGTTAATGGCTGTGAGGTGGACTTTTTTTGGGGGGGGGGTGTTATGAGCGGGATGTCCTAATTCTGTGAACAGAATACGTTACTAGCTTGCTTTAACTGGCTTTGCTGTTTTTCTTCAGGATAGGAGAGCTTGTGATGAAGATGTTGGTTCTGTACATTGATTTTTACCAGCCCCTAAAAGGAGGACTTTGGAACAGGAGGATGAATCGTACTCTGAAATGTCGAGAAGAGACGACGATCGTTTTTTCTCCCCTTCACTGCTGCTAATCCGTGGCTGGGCTCTTCAATCATGAAACAGAAATCTTTATTGTTTTGTATTCTTTTGTGTGTAAACCAGCAACTGCCTTGTCGTGCACTAACTTCATTTTCCAAATGCACTTACTTGCCAGAAAAGAGTGATGCCATTTGAAAATGTAATTAACTTAATGAGCTTTGCTAGCACAGTGTAGTAGATAGTGATCACGCAGGAATGATAAGGGAAACGGAACACATGATTTAAAGTCTATAAAAGAGAATTAAGTCATCGAAATTACGTGTGAGGGGGTAGTATGCAAGCCACACCCTATCTTGTCTTTCGGAAATAGTTGAGTATACTAGAGTTCTTAATTTTTTTGTTTCAACCCTGTGGTTGAATGTACATTTTGTGCTGGTCTTCCCTAGTCATTTAGGAAGTCACCAGCAAGGGAAACTCTCTTAATTTCTCCCTCTTAATCATGTATATTGTACACCTTGGCTACACCAGAGAAGTATAGTAATTATACTAACCAGATGTAAAACCTCACTGTCAGTTTCACGGCAGGTTGCGGAATTCCCACCGTGGCTAAGAGGTCATGGCGTAAACACTGGGCCATAGTAGTAAGCAATGAGCAATTGTAACAGGAGCAGTTTGATTGTTGACAGTGTACTATCCCTAACTCAGGGGTCCTTTTACTAAGATGCTCCGAAAAATGGCCTGTGCCGGTGTAGACGTTTGTATTGGACACACACAGGTCCATTTTTCAGCATGCCTGCAAAAAAGGCCCTCTTTTTTTTTGGTCCGAAAATGGACGTACGGCAAAATAAAAATTGGCGTGCCATCCATTTTGGGCCTGAGACCTTACTGCCAGGAGGTAATGGTCTACATGCGTACAATGCCAATTACCGCCCAGTTAGCGCCATGTCCCGGAAAATTTCCGGCGCGCTTAGTGGAGACGCATAAAAAATGAAATTACTGCCCGGGCCATGCGGGAGCTGGGCGGTAGTTCAAAACTGATATGCGTAGGATGCGCCTACACAGCTTAGTAAAAGGGCCGCTTAGTACACTCTGGCTTTCTTGGAATGAGTGGACATGCAGTTAACAGAGAGACCAGGTTGTCTTAGGCTATTCATCTGTAATAGCTGGAATCCTACAGTCAGAAGCCCTCTCCTCAAGTCACTTCACTGGCTTCCCATCCATTTCCGCATACAGTTCAAACTCTTCTTATTCACTTACAAGTGCATTCACTCTGCAGCTCCTCAGTACCTCTCCACACTCATCTCTCCCTACATTCCTCCCCGGGAACTCCGTTCACTGGGTAAATCTCTCTTATCTGCACCCTTCTTCTCCACCGCTAAATCCAGACTCCGTTCCTTTTATCTTGCTGCACCATATGCCTGGAATAGACTTCTTGAGCCTGTACATCAAGCTCCATCTCTGGCTGTCTTCAAATCTAAGCTAAAAGCCCACCTTTTTGATGCTGCTTTTAACTCCTAACCTTTAAACTAGAAGGATGTGTTGAAACATCAAGAAGAGACTGATTAAACAGTTACCGCTTTCAAAATTTCAAACCTGACATTTCTCACGTCATCACTTAAGAGAAACTCACAGACACACACACACATTCTCTCTCTCTCTCTCTCACACACAGATTAAAATAACGCATGGCAGATTGTGTGGTCTTAAATATAAATACAAACTTTGTTTGTGTTGCAGTGCACAAAGTGAAAGGCCACGTGCACGTGAGCCCCCTTGGAACGTTCAGTACTATTTAAGCTGCTCTGAAACAGTTTGGCCTTTCTTGTGCAAAATTCAGAGGTGTGCATGACATTATTTATATAGCGTTAGAAAATGTCTCCAGACTTTCAGTCATTTATGGGACATGAGGAATTTTTGGAAATAGAGTCTTCCGTCATGGTAAAACTGAAGTTTATGAGAAGCTTAAATACAAAGTGAAAAAAACAAGTTTAGCCTAGTGGTTAGTGCAGCGGACTCGGGAACTGGGTTCGATTCCCACTGCAGCTCCTTGTGACTCTGGACAAGTCACTTAACCCTCCATTGTCCCAGGTACAAAATAAGTACCTGTATATACTATGTAAACCGCTTTGAATGTAGTTGGAAAAACCTCAGAAAGGCGGTATATAAGTCCCTTTCCCTTTCATTTAGGGACCCTTTTACAAAGTCACGGAACTTTACCACATGGTAAACCCATTAGTACCACGGCCCTAAATGTCCCATGTTAACCACACATTAACCAATTACCACATGGGAATGTCAGCTAGTAAGCGCATATCCATTCTCTGCCCATTGCACACCCCGGGCCCCCTCCCCAAAAGAAAATAATTATTAGCACAGTCACTAATGCAAAAAAATAATGCTGTACACTTTAATACATCTAGTGTTAGCCATTTTATGCTACATTAAGGGGGGTGGGAATTCTATATATGGTGCCTAAAAAATTTGCATGGAGAACTTTTTCGCCTAAGCATAATCTGTGCCTAGATTTAGGCACACTATATAGAATTATGCTTAGTTGATATCCCAGCACCTACAACTACATGCATCCGTTTATACCAATGAAAACATGGCGTAAATCCCAGCATGTAGATTTAGAGGGGCATAATCGAACGGGGGCGCCCATCTCTAAGGACGGCACCATAAAGAGGCGTCCCCGACCGTATTATCGAAACAAGATGGGCGGCCATCTTTCGTTTCGATAATAGTCGGGGATGGCCAAATCTCAACATTTGGGTCGACCTTAGAGATGGCCGCCCTTAGGGATGGCCGGCCTCGGTTTTCGCCGATAATGGAAACCAAGGCTGGCCATCTCAAAACCGGCCAAATCCAAGCCATTTGGTCGTAGGAGGAGCCAGCATTTGTGGTGCACTGGTCCCCCTCACATGCCAGGACACCAACCGAGCACCCTAGGGGGCACTGCAGTGGACTTCATTAATTGCTCCCAGGTACATACTGTAGCTCCCTTCCATTGGGTGCTGAGTCCCCCAAATCCCCCCCAAAACCTACTCCCCACAACTGTACACCACTACCATAGCCCTTATGGGTGAAGGGGGCACCTAGATGTGGGTACAGTGGGTTTTGGGTGGGTTTTGGAGGGCTCACATTTACTACCACAAGTGTAACAGGTGGAGGGGGGATGGGCCTGGGTCCGCCTACCTGAAGTGCACTGCACCCACTAAAACTGCTCCAGGGACCTGCATACTGCTGTGATGGAGCTGGGTATGACATTTGAGGCTGGCATAGAGGCTGTCAAAAAATGTTTTACATTTTTTTTAGGGTGGGAGGGGGTTGGTGACCACTGGGGGAGTATGGGGAGGTCATCCCCGATTCCCTCCAGTGGTCATCTGGTCAGTTCGGACACCTTTTTGAGGCTTGATCCTGAAAATAAATGGACCAAGTAAAGTCGGCCAAATGCTCATCAGGGCCGCCCTTCTTTTTTCCATTATTGGCCGAGGACGGCCATCTCTTAACCACGCCCCCGTCCCGCCTTTGGTACACTGCCGACACGCCCCCTTGAACTTTGGCCGGCCCTGCGACGGGAAGCAGTTGAGGCCGGCCAAAATCGCTTTCGATTATACCGATTTGGCCGCCCTTAGGAGAAGGGCGCCCATCTCCCAATTTGTGTCAGAAGATGGGCGCCCTTCTCCGGAAATAAGCAGGTTAGGCACACTGCGCCATATTCTATAACTATGTGCGTAAATTTCAGAACACCCATGAAATGCCCATTTCCCCACCTATAACCATGCCCCTTTTTGACTGCGTGCATTAGAAGCTGAGCGCACTGTGTTACAGGATACGCTTAGCGAGTTGTGCGTGCAAATTCCAATTATTGCCAATTAGTGCTCATTATTGCTCGTTACGTGATGTTCTCAACGCTGATTGGCCTGTTAAACCAATTAAGTTACGCACATTGTTACAGAATATCTCTTGAATTTCAGCATTGATTTGTAGGTGTGTTATATAGAATCTGAGGGTAAGCGCATGATTGCGAATGCAGCTTTGCAATGAGAAAGCTGCTTAACAGATGTGTCCAAATGCTAAATGCATTCATTTTATTTTGGTAAAATCATAGAGAAATTAAATTTTATGCCTTGTTTTAGAGAATGGGGCATATGCAGTCCCTTCATAGTAGACTCTTTTGCCTTCAGTGTATCGGGGTAAAGACGCCGCAGTCTTTCCATTTTTGCATTATTATGTATGATTTCTTATCATATGAAGATTTGTTTATTCTAAGTAATGTTTTCTCAGGTCATGCAAGCATATTTCTTACACATTTTTACAGCTATGATTTTCAGCTTTCCTGAGATATAAGGTGTTTGTGATAAGCTGTACTTGAGGTGTTTGCTAACTTCAGCTTAAAGCAAAATGAAACTACTTCGAAATGGAGCCATCATTCTCCTCAGACACCTCAAATAGTGCCTGCACTCCCATCCTCCCCCAAACACATACAAAGCCACAGTAAATACCTCCAAAATGTGGCAAATGAAAAGAAGTTGATTGGATTTATTTTCCTTTTGAGGCAGTTGACATTTCAAAATGGCTGCTGAAAAATCCTTCAGTGGAATTATGTTATTGTAATTCTCAGCAGTTTTGAGCAATAAAGTACGTTTTTTTTTTCTTTTTTGGTTATCAATAGAAATCAAACAAAATAAAACATGGAAAAGAAAATAAGATGATACCTTTTTTATTGGACATAACTTAATACATTTCTTGATTAGCTTTCGAAGGTTGCCCTTCTTCGTCAGATCGGAAATAAGCAAATGTGCTAGCTGACAGTGTATATAAGTGAAAACATTCAAGCATTACTATGACAGTCTGACAGGGTGGGAGGATGGGGTGGGTAGGAGGTATGCATGGGGACATCAAAGCATATCATTGATATTCTAACAGGATGGGTGTGGATAGGTGAGGGGAGGGTGATCAACAGAGACATACAGCTTTATGGTTTATAATGGGCTAGGAACCCCAGATCCTTGTTAAGTCCTTTCTGTTGGGTGTTAAAATATTCAATCATTCTGACTTCAAAGGTCTTACGTTCTTGTATGGTTTTAAAGTTACCTTTCAGGATTCTCACTGTGAAGTCACTGGTACAGTGTCCTGGTCCTGTAAAATGCTGACCAACAGGGGTGGGAACCCTTCTGGCACCAGTATTGTTCATGTGATGTCTATGTAAATTGAATCTTGTCTTAAGAAACCTTCGAAAGCTAATCAAGAAATGTATTAAGTTATGTCCAATAAAAAAGGTATCATCTTATTTTCTTTTCCATGTTTTATTTTGTTTGATTTCTATTGATAACTTTAAGAGTGGACTAACACGGCTACCACACTCCTCTTTTTCTTTTTTGGAAATTTCAGATCGTTTTAAAGTAAGTTCTAAATGTAGAGTTTATGTATTTAGATTTTGCTCACACCTTTTTCAGTAGTAGCTCGAGGTGAGTTACATTAAGGTACATTGGGTATTTGTGATGATGTACTCTTGGTCAATAATTACCCCTCCCCCAGTCTGTTTCATTTTACACCACGCACGTGGGCTCAATAAGCATCTTTTTAAGAACCTCTCCATTGAATAAACTCCAAAGAAGCATCAAGTCATTTTCCAGGAATCGTTAAAATCCATTTTTTAAATTATTTTAGATCTTTAAGCCCAGATTAAGACTAAGATATGTATATCCAACAGGAAAAGTGAAAGGGACCCTTTTACTAAGGTACACTAAGCCCTAACATGAGTTTAGTGCACCGAAAAAGGCTTTCGACAGGATATGTTAAAGCATCCTGCAATAATTCCCTGTTTGCACGTGGTAATCACACACTATTTTTTTCAATTTATTTGGACGGAGGCGTGGTATGGATGGAGAATGGCTGGGAATGAGCTTGGAAGCATTAACCAGCTAGTACGCTCACATTACCGCCTGCTAACTGGTTAACATGGACTTCTCCCGCGCTCTGAAGTGCGAGCATTGTGTCAGTTGCTGACTCATACCAAAGTGACTTTTGGGTTTTCTCAATTATAACGATTGCAATATACAGACATTAAATATCAGATACATTGACTCCTGAGGCAGGCATTTATTGCCAAAACGCAGTTCCGTGTCGAGTCTACGTGTATTTCGATATTTGTTAAATAAACTTGCTGCAGTCAACCTATGGATATCTGTTTCATTGGTTGGCCTACATCCCTTCCCAACTACTTTGGCCTCTCCGTTCGTTCCACAGACAACTTCCCCTCCTGGTGTGGTGTGTTGGTGATTAATGTGGACTTAAAGTAGGAACATTAACCACTTCCTAAACTGGGGGTGTTAAATGCACCTGCTTTAATATTTTTGCTGGTCCCACGTGCTAATGGAAAAATTACCATGGGACCAGCAAAAATTTTGAAAGATAAACCCTATTTTACATCTGCGATTTAAAATGAGCTTAGTGCACGGGATAGTCCTGTGTTATGACGCACTAAGTTCATTTTATACAACAACTTAGTAAAAGAGCCTCTAGGGGACTAGACTCAAAAATACCATCAAGAAATACAGCACAGTCTCGATTATCTGACATAAACGAGACCAACCAATTGTCGGGGAAGTGAAAATTCAAATAATACGGAAAACAATGGTAACCTCTCATAGGATGCCTAAACAAAGGCATAGAATTACCGACTACAGTTCTAAAACATAATTACTGTACATATGCTTGTTCTAAAACAAAAAGTTTTAATAGAAATAAGCATGATGACATCACCATGGGGGGGGGGGGTCTGTCAGATATGCCGGATGGTCAGATTAACGAAGGTCGGATAATCAAGACTGTATTGTATTCCTTCATGGAAAGGGTGGTAGATGTATAGGATCACCTTCCTAGGTTGAGATGGAAACAGTGACAGAATCCAAGGAAGCCTGGTACAAGCAGAGAGGATTCCTGATTATGAAGAAGTGATGGAGACAACCAAAGGTCAACTGGGATTTCTGTCTCTGTAGCAGGACTGGAGATAGGCAGACTAGGTATCCCTCGAGGTCCCTGTCTGCTGTTGTGTTCTATGTTTCCGTATTACAGAAGCAGAATGTAGTTTTGATTGATGAATGTCAAAAGTCATCTGATGGTACTCCACTCAACCAATATAGAAAGTTCCAATTTTATTTGATACATTGCAAATTAAAAAAAATCTAAGTTTTTTATGAAATTATAAATTCCATAATAAACATAAAGTAAAAAATGAAAGGACCCTTTTACTGAACAGCAGTAAAAGGTGGCCTTAGCATGCCCTTACACAGGTCATTCCCATGTGCTACAGCCATTTTTACTCCTGAGGTAAAATGGCTGCAATTCCTATTTTTGGTATTAATGGTCACGTGCAAATTTTGCCATTTCAGCGTGTGGCCATTAAAACAGATTAGTGCATAAGCCCTTAGTGCCATCCATTATGTAGGCGGTAAGAGCTCATGCGCTAACCATGTGCTAATCAGTTAATGTATGGCAGTGTAGCTGCAGTAACCGAGTAGCGCAGGACACACCCACTTTCCACCCCCCCAAGACACATTTTATTTTTAGTGCTTGAGTAGCGTGTGCACATGGCAAAATTACCTCAGGATGCCTCAGTGTACCCCGTGGCATGCCGTGTGCTCAGACCTCTTGCAATAAATGACAAATTGCTGCAGACTAACCCCCGGATTCTGTAGAGTGTGCCGAGATTTAGGCGCTGAAATCGACGCAGATTCTATAACACCGTGCATAACTTAATTGGCTTAACAAGCTAATGAGCGCCGATAACTGCACTTAACAAGCAATAATGAGCACTAATTGGCACTGATTAGAATTTAGGCGCAGAAGTCACTAAGCGCATTCTGTAACTTCTCATGCATGGAGGCAAAAAGGGGCATGGTTATGGGCAGGGAAATGGGCATTTCATGGGCGTATGCGCCTAAATCTACGCGCTGAAATTTACACCAGGTTTTCATTGGCATAAATGGATATGCGCAGATATCAGCACTAAATCTAGGCAGCGATTATAGAATACGCTTAGCATTGATTTCATCGCCGACTCTTTAGGTGCCATATATAGAATCTCCTCCTAATTGTGTACTAAAAAATTATTTCTAATTTTTGCACAGAGGGGGTGTGTCTGGGGGGCGGAGAGTGGCTGCTTCTGCACTGATCAGTTACCCAGCTATATTACCACACAAAGGAGCCTTTTTACTAAGCTATGTTAACCCTAATGCGCGCTTACAGCAAAGTAAAAGGTACTACCACGGGCTGTGCTCAGGTGGCAGCAGTAGTTTGGGATCAGTGCTTGCTTCCCACGTGCTAAAAAATAGAATTTATTTTTTAGCGCTGGGGACATGTCTGGGAATGGAGAGTGGGCGTGTTCTGTGCTAATCAGTTAGCACAGCTACATCACCGTGCGCTAACAGATTAGGGCCCAATTCTATATATGGCACCTAAAATTAACACACGGTAGGCAATTATGCCTAAGTATATTCTACACACGCCCTCCATGTATGCCAATGAAAAGCTGGCATAAATCCCTGCGCGCATATTTACGTGCACTGGCCTGTATTTTATAACAAGCACGTAGATTTTGGAATGCCCATGAAACATCCATTTCCATACCCTTTAAGATTGGCCCTCTTTACCTGCGCACGATGGAATTTAGATGCAATACATTACCAGAATATGCTTAGCAATGTACGTGCATAAATTCTAATTTTTGCCAGTTAGTGCTTGTTATTGCTTGTTAAGAGCTGTTAACAATCGTCCATAGACCGTTATTAAATGGACTTGGGGAAAATCCACAATTTCTGGGATAAGCAGTATAAAATGTTTTGTACTTTTTGGGGGATCTTGCCAGGTATTTGTGACTTGGATTGGCCACTGTTGGAAACAGGATGCTGAGCTTGATGGACCTTCGGTCTGTCCCAGTATGGCAACGCTTATGTACTTGGGATTCTGAATGGAATGTTGCTACTCTTTGGGGTTCAAAATGGAATGTTGCTACACTCTGAAATTCTGCATGGAATCTTGTTATTCTTTAGAATTCTAGAATGTTGCTACTCTTTGGGATTCTACACAGTGGCGTTCCTAGGTCGGCTGCCATCCGGGGCGGATTGCCGCTGTCACCTTTGGTCTGTCCCAGTATGGCAATACTGGGAGTGGAGTGTAGGGGAGGAGTGGCCTAGTGGTTAGCATGGTAGACTTTGGTCCTGGAGAACTGGGTTCAATTCCCACTCTGGGCAAGTCACGTAACCCTCCATTGCCCCAGGTACAAATAAGTACCGGTATACAATATGTAAGCCACATTGAACCTGCTATGAGTGGGAAAACGTGGAGTACAAATGTAACAAATAATAATACTTATGTATGTGAATACGCATAGATTTGCAAGCAGAACCACGCATAACTCTAGGCGCACTATATAGAATCCGGGGTTAATGCAGGGTTAGCACTTGAGCTCTCACCACCTATAAAATTGGTGTTAGTAAGTGCTAACATGCTCATTTTTCAATGGCTGCACGCTAATGATGACATCAGCACACGACCATTAATGCAAAAAATAGAAAGTCAGCCATTTTACTGCTGCAGTAAAAATGGCCTTAGTGCATGGGGAAAACCCACATAAGGATATGCTAAGGACACTTTTTCCTGCAGTTTAATAAAAGGACCTCAAAGAAAACAACCCCCCCCCCCCCCAATTTACTAAGCCATGCCAACATATCCCATTCAAAGTGATCGGGCTATGTCGGTATTACCGCACCACCAGCTGATAGCGTGGCCTAGTAAATGGGGGGGGGGGGGGGTTAAAAGAGCACATCAAAGCCTATATCTCCTTTTCTGATGATGGTACAACATTTCAATATTACTGTATCCGGTGGGGGGGGGGGGGGGGGGGGAGGAGGCGTGGAATGTTCTTACCATGCTTTAGCATCACAATTACCTGAAAGGCTGCAGGTACTTTTTACAAAAATGTTCAGCGTTGTTTCCACGCAAGTGGCCTAAGCTTAGTGGTCATAGTTTTTTAGCTTAACTTGTGAATTCTTTTGACATTAGTTTAATAAATGGAAAGGTATTTAATGGTGAAACAGATTTTTTTTTTTCAAGCTGCGAGAGCGCTCCAGAAACAAATGATTGATGACAGTACAAGAGAGCCAGGATTTGAACAGCTGTGCGCTGTAAGAGATCCGATAGCTCGTGGCCGATAGTCTCCTGATGCCTCTGGATATGATTTATGCTACTGCTAGAGTCTACTCCTATGATTCTTTTTTGACTGTTTGGGATTCTGCCAGGTACTTGTGGCCTCGATTGATCACTGTTAGAAACAGGATATTGGGCTCGATGGACCATTGGTCTGACCCAGTATGGTTATTCTTATGTTCTTATGAACACTGACAACATGGGTTGCACTTATTACGCTATCTGCAACAGGAAGAGAACGTGGCAATTTACCATGCACTGACTGCAGTGTGCAGTCCCTATCCAGAACCCTCCTATTTTTCACTCCATAACAGGGCATGTAGATCAGGGGCGTAGCCACGGGTGGGCCTGGACAGGCCCAGGCCCAGCCAGTTTCCCTCCAGGCCCGCCCAGCCCCGGGTGTCAGCAGGTGGGGAGGGGGGTGCTCTGCTGGCACTGCAGTCCCCACCTGCCTACCAGCTCCACGATCGACGAGCAGACGACCCTCGTCTTCCATCCGGCATCAAGTCTTAAAAAAAAAAATAAAAGCCCGGAGAAACGCCTCGCGTCTGCT
The DNA here is from genome assembly GCF_901765095.1 of Microcaecilia unicolor. Lineage (NCBI taxonomy): Eukaryota > Metazoa > Chordata > Amphibia > Gymnophiona > Siphonopidae > Microcaecilia > Microcaecilia unicolor. Next base: position 221,699,467 of record NC_044038.1, on the reverse strand, counting down.
GTGCACTGCTGTAAAGCAAGCAGCAAATCGTCTCGTCGGTCCTTCCTTCACTGTGTCCCGCCCTCTGATGTAACTTCCTATTTCCGCAAGGGCGGGCACAGTGAAGGAAGGACCGACGAGACGATTTGCTGCTTGCTTTACAGCAGTGCACAGCAGACGCGAGGCGTTTCTCCGGGCTTTTTTTTAAGACTCGATGCCGGATGGAAGACGAGGGTCGTCTGCTCGTCGATCGTGGAGCTGGTAGGCAGGTGGGGACTGGGTCGTGCAGAGGGGCTCAGATGGGATGTCGGGGTGGGGTGGGGTTCAAATTTATAGTATTTAACTTTTAAAGTTCATGGGGGGGGGGGAGTAGAGAAGGGAAGAAGAAATGCATGCCCACCCAACCTACCCACTGGCCCACCCAAAAATTACATTCTGGCTACGCTACTGATGTAGATAGCACAAGAATTAACCCTCTCTGTCATGCCAGCATGGTAAAGGTGCCTCCCCTGGCCAGTCATTAATTCGCATGCCACTTGCTTAGCCAGTAGTAGTAAAAGGCCCCTTGGCATAGGAGCCAACTTTTCAGAATTATTGGGGTGCTAAGCCCAATGGAAATCACCCCTCCTTTGACACATATTGGGGGTGCTCAAGCACCCACAAATCCCGCTCCTATGGCCCTTTGTACTGCTTGTGCGCCTGTGGAGCGGGATTCTTCGCCCCGGTAACTTGGTGCTGCTATTTCCGAAAGCTCGGGGGTTGGAAACAGAACTGAACCGGCGGTCAGGATTACTGGGACACGTCTCACCAGAACATCACGGCAGCATGACCGCGCTACTTAACTTTTCTGTTTACAAGGAAGTGACCTTATGTGATGCGCACGAGTCCCGAATGTGTCACTGCTTCTTTAATTTGTCTTTGTCTCAGAGAAGAGAACCTGTTGTTGACAAGATTTAACGGATGCAGTACCTGAAAAGAATACTATATATTTCGAGAAGAATAATTTTGCAGAGGACTGGGCAGTGTGAATTTTCATCGGTTATACATCGGTGTATCTTTTGCCATTCAAAGGACAACTTTAAAGAGGAAACAGAGGAGGGCTTCCCGTATAGGCTAGAGAGGCGGCCTACCTAACTGAAAACGGACTGCGGCAGTTCTCTGGCGTAAGACTGGATTGGGATATCAGCTGGGAGAACCCCACCTTCCCGTCATGGGCAGCAGGGAAACAGGAAGAAACTGCTAACCTATGAGGTTGTTGCTGCTGCAAAATGAAGACTTCTCATTGCTGAAGGACCCTCAAAATCAAGAATGGACGGGTGCCCACCCGATAGGATCAGGGCACAGTTCCACTTTCTGCTGGTTGGATAATAGGTCTTCCTCTGTGATACCATGAAATGAGTATGTCAGTGGTTAATGTGTCAATATCTGAGCTATTCAGACGGTACATTTTCAAGCTGGTATCAGCATTTTAAATCTATTGTGCGAGAAGAGGCCTTTAACTTATCACTGTAAGCACAAATTGAATTCTCTTAATAGCGCTAAGTCAACTGACTTTGATGCAAGTGTGGTAGATTGCTTCCCTCAGAATGATTTCCTGATAACTGTTATTTTATTTTCTGTAGGTTATTTTTTTTTGTCTTCGTGGAAAACATCCCATAGAACTGTTTTCTGTATTTCGAAGGTAACCCACTTACCTCAGTTTGCATGCTGTCAAGATAAAGAATGTCTCTGCTGAGCTTTTAAGGTCTTACGGTAGTACATTTCACTGCTCACACCTTGGCCATCACAGGTTTTCCATTGTTTTTTGATGGAGTCTGTCTAATATTTTCCATAATGTTTCCGTCAAATGCTACGCTGGACTTATGTGCAATAATAAACAGTTACACAATCTGTGCAGTTGTTCTGTATTTTCACGTGGTCCGTAGGATGGTCCTCCGTTTTACTTTAAACTCTCTCTTTTAGAAGTTGTGTGACCTTCCAAATCTTGAAAGCAACGAGCTGACGTTTTCCTCTTCTTTTGCCCGCTGGTGAAAGCCTGAGATGCAGGAAGTGACGGGCACTGTGTGGAGCTAACATTTCTCATGCTCAGAAAAACAGGCAAAAATGATCGTGGTAAGCCGCCCAATCTCCGATATTCAGTGACACCAAACTGGACATTGCCACTAAATATCATCTCTGACCACTCATGTTAAAAGTGGGCAGGTCAGGGGCAGTATAAGGGGTGGCACTGAGGAGCAGTGGCGTAGCTACATGGGGCCAGATTTGGCCCTGGACCCCCCCTGCCGCCGACCCGACCAACCCCCCCTCCCGTCGCCAACCCGCCGTCGCCGTCACCAGCCTTTGCTGGCGGGGGACCCCAACCCCCGCCAGCCAAGGTCCTCTTCTTCTCGCAAAAGGCTTCCTTCTGTTTTTGAGAAGAAGAGGACCTCGGCTGGCGGGGGTTGGGGTCCCCCACCAGCAAAGGTAGGCGACAGCGGGTTGGTAGCGGGAGGGGGGTCGAGAGGGTCGGCAGCAGGGGGGGCAAAGTCAGCAATGGCGGGGAGGGGGGTCGGCAGCGGCGGGGGGGGGGGGGACTAAAATGTGCCCCCTCACCTCGGGCCCTGGACCCCCCTCCCACCGAAGACTGGCTACGCCCCTGCTGGGGAGGAAATGGAGATTATGCGGGTTCCAGGAATATTCAGAGGTCCTTTAAGGTGCACCGAAAAATGTTCTGCGCTGGTTTAGATGCGCGTATTGGACGCTTGCAGGTCCATTTTTTTCAGTGCACCTGCAAAAAAAGGCCTTTTTATTGGGTCATAAATGGACATGCGGCAAAATGAAAATTGGCAAGTGTCCATTTTGGGCCTGAGACCTTCCTGCCACCCACTGACTTAGTGGTAAGGTCTCACATGTTAATCAGGCGGTAATTGTCAGCGCGCATACAATGCTGATCACTGCCCGGTTAGCTCCGAGCGCTGGAAAATAACAAATATTTTCTGGCGTGCGTAGCGGAAGCGCATCAAAAATAAAATTGCCACCAGGGCCACAAGTAGCTGGGCGGTAGTTCAAAACTGTACGTACACGCTTATGCAGCTTAGTAAAAGGGCCCCTCAGTGTTGGGACCCATATAGCAAAGCGGGTGAGTTTAGGACAGCTCAAAAGCTGTCCTAAATTCACCCGCGTAGCTACGCAAGCCCTGGCACTGAATTTCAGCCGGGACCCACATAACTACTTTGTAATTTTTAAGTCCCCTCAAATCCCTTCCTTCCTACCCCCTCCCCTCCAGCCCTCAAGATTAAACTCCCTCCTCCTCCCCAGAATGATCCTCTCACTCCAGCCCCCCCCCCCCTCATCCAGATAGGTCCCCCCAGGCCTGCCTAATAGTCCTGGCGGTCCTGATGGGTGCAGGAGCGAAGAACCCTTGCTCCTGCCCCTTTTGGCTGCCTGTGGTAAATGGCTGCTGTGACCTCTCATGGCAGTCTCACGGTACCACACAAGTAGTACCACAGCCCTACAGGATTTAGTCTCCGATATTCAGTTCTGGTGCCCAGACATGGCCTGGCACTGAATATCCAGGGCTCATCTAGCCAGCGAAGGTCAGCATTTAATAAAACACTTACCACTCCAGGGGCATAGCCAGATTTCGATGGGAGGTGGATCCAGAGCCCGACGTGAGGGGGCACATTTTAGCCCCCGCCCGGCACCGCCGACCCCCCCTGCTGCCAACTTTCACCCCCCGCCGCTGCCGCCGCAACCCTCTCAACCCCCCTTCCCGCCGCCAACTCTCTCCCGCCGCGTACCTTTGCTGGCAGGGGACCCCAACCCCCACCCGCCGGTCCCCCCCAACGCCACTGCCGCCGCAACCCTCTCAACCCCCCCCCTTCCTGCCACCAACCTTCTCCCACCACATACCTTTGCTGGCGGGGGACCCCAAACCCCGCCAGCTGAAGTCCTCTTCTCGGCCGTGCGGCATTTCCGAATGATCTGATCAAGTTTGAATCTGTTTCTGTGGGTGCGTCTGACGTCCTGACGTCAGATGCATGCACAGAAACTTGAACAGATCATTCAGCAAGCAATGCCGCGCGGCCAAGAAGAGGACTTCGGCTGGTGGGGGTTGGGGTCCCCCGCCAGCAAAGGTACGCGACGGCAGCGGGGGAGGGTTGGCGGCGGGAAGGGGGTCAAGAGGGTCTCGGCAGGGGGTCCAGGGCCAAATCTAAGGGGGCCCATGCCCCCGTGGCCCCATGATAGCTACACCCCTGCCACTGCCAGCTGAGTATCAGCCGGAATAACCATTTCCACAGGTTGCTTTAACCATGAAGGTGGACTTTTAGAAAATGACCCATCCTATATGTAGGGGAAAGTATGTACAGAAAACCATTACGCACATTCTTACCTAACAATAGGGGTTAGGATGAGGTTTCGAAATAAGCCTATACTTTCGAATTTTCAGGCCACCTCACACAAATGAGTAGAAATAGGCTAACGCTTGCAACGACACAGGAAGCGCCACTGATGTATCCCATATCGTCATTGATGTATCCCATATCGTTGCATGTCAATAACAAACAAAGGCAAGCAGAAAAATCGGGACATTTCATTTGCCAATAATAATGTGATTTCTTTTGACAGAGTGAGCACTCTATTGCCAACAGTGGGCCCATTCATCGTGTATGCGTACACCATCGGGAAAGACTGTCAGCGGCTCAGGAAGCAACTGCCGACTGCCAAACTGTGCACAGGAGTTTCTTTGCTGGGGCGTAGCTAGGTGGGGTCGCGGGGCATGGGCCCCCACAGATTATGCCCTGGCCCCCTCTATATTTGACCCCCCCCCCGCCATCGCAGCCTGCCCCCCCCCCCCCGCCGCCGCATCAGGTATCTTGTTTGCTGGCGGGGGTCCCCAAACCCCACCAGCCAAAGTTTTCTTCAGCGCTGGTTGACTCCAGCGCCTTCGTTGTGGGAACATCTGTTTCTGATGCCTTAGGTCCTGCACCGTGCTTGTAGCCCTGTGCAGGACATAAGGCATCAGAAAGAGATGATCCGACAACGAAGGCGCCAGAGTCGACCGGCGCTGAAGAAGACTTTTCGACTGGCAGGACTTGGGGACCCCCACCAGCAAACAAGTTACCTGATGCAGCGGCAGGGCAGGTGGGTGGGCGGGCGGGCGGCGGGGGTTTCTTGCGGTTGCAGCGGCGGTCCAAAGTGGTGGGCAGGGGGAGGTGGCTAAACAGTGCCCCCCCCACCTCGGGCTCTGGCTCCCCCTCCCGTCGAGGTCTGGCTACGCCCCCTAGGCAGCTTTGAGGAGATGAGTAGCTGGCAGGGCTTGGAGATCCCTGCCAGCTACCAGAGCAGTATATCGCTGTTGAGTGGGCCTGTGCCCACCCAGGCCCCCTCATGGCTATGCCACTGCTGCTGTCATTTTCTCTGTTTCTATGTAAAAGCAGAGGGTTCAATTTATCCCCGATAACGTTCAGATATATGGTCACCTTATGTTACTTGCAGTTTATCAAACACAATTTGTTTTAATGTCAGTTGTACATGATATGCTTATAATTGTTATTGAGAGATATTAATGACATCTAACTGTAGAAGAGATGCTGGTAATAATATCCAACAGTGCTTCTCGAGCTGCTTCTTGTGTACCCCCTAGTCAGTCAGGTTTTTAGAATAGCCATAATGAGACAGGTTTGCATGCAATAAAGGCAGTGCAAGGAAATCCATTCTAGGCATATTAATTTTGGATTACGCAGAAGATCAGACTGACTAGGGGGTACAACAAGCCTAGCATTTGAAACACTGTGTGAAATATCAAGGTGATAGTCTGGCCTTTTGCTGGATGTGTTTATTATGCACAACACCCACTGTCTGAGCTGGAATGACGAACGGCATATCAGAGAAGACGGCTAAAGAATCCCTGAAGAGTCCTGGCCCATCTCGCAGAGCCCTCTCTGGGTAAGGTCACCATGTAACAGTCTCACCATTTCTGTGGTGAAACAGAGCACTGAACTTGGGTGTTTTCTCCATTTAGAGGCTCCGTGACACACATCTCTGAAATTGAGCAGGGATAATCTTTTATTAAGGGTATTTAACCCATATCAAGAGCCTATTTAAATCCAGATGTTCAATAACAGGACATTTCACCCCGCCTAATCAATTTCCCTGAGAACCCTGTAAAATGAAGCTATGAAGGTAGTAAAAACTGCTGACTTAATGGTTATTCAACATGAGAGGTGAAGTGAGCCTGGAGGAATAGGGGGGAATTGTATAAAGGCTACTGAAAATTCATCTCCAGAAAAAAATCGGTGCTAAGCACTATCTACAAAGAGGGCACCGCATTTCCACGCCTAACTCTGGGACCAGATTTACACCAACTGAAACCCAATGCAAATCCTGGTATACAAGCTGGGCACAGATCCCTCATAGTCTACAACATTGCGTCCAACTTTTCAGAACAATCAACGGCCATTTGCCCTTCAGAAAAGCATTGAAGACCCATCTCTTCAAGAAAGCCTACTCCAATGATCCAACTTAATTAAAGCCCACCCACATGACTCTGTATCGATGATTGTTATACATTGACCATGTCTCCCATTCTCCTTATGCTAACCCCCTATCTTTCCCGCTCCATCCTCCCTACGCCTACCTAGCATGTCAGGGGGACCAGTGCACTACAAATGCTGGATCCTCCCACGACCAAAGGACTTGCATTTGGTCGTTTCTGAGATGGGTGTCCTTGGTTTCCATTATCGCCGTCTAGGGACGACTATCTCTAAGGATGACCTAAATTTCAGGATTTGGGCATCCCCGACTGTATTATCGAAATGAAAGATGGACGTATCTCATAAGGAACTTTGCCAAAGGCTTTCTAAAAATCTAGATATACTACATCAACTGGCTCACCTTTATCCACATGTTTATTCATGTCGTGAAAGAAATGAAGCAAATTGGTGAGGCAAGACTTCCATTGGCTGAATCCATGCTGACTCTGTCGCATTAAACCATGTCTGTCTATGTGTTCTGTAATTTTATTCTTTATAAAAGTTTCCACTATCTTGCCTGGCACCGACTTAAGGATTACCAGTCTGTATTTTTCCGGATCACCCTTAGAACCCCTTTAAAAAATCAGTGTTACATTGGCCACCCTCCAATCTTCAGGTACTACAGATGATTTTAACGACAAGTCACTAATAACAGATCACCAATTTCAGGTTTTCCTATTTAACCAGCTAGGAGCCATTCCTGGCCAGTTAAGTACTTTTGAATATTGGGGGGGGGGGGGTGTCTGGAAAACCCGGGACCCCCAACATTTTCCCAAATAACCCAAAGATTTCCTATTGCAGCAAAAACCGCTGCCTAAAATTCAAGACATTTCTGAATACTTTATTTTTCAACTCATTGAGCTCTCAAAATAGTTGAGCTCTTAACGAAACTCCAGAAATCATCGCGTCAACAGCTTAGTGGCGTTGAAGACTTTGTGAATGTGCCAAGGTTGAAGGAGGACATTTTGAACACAAATTATGAATTAACTAAGGAAAAAAACCCGTTATTCTAATGTATTTTCAAAGGTCGTACTAAGGGTTTCGTTTACAAAGCTGCACTAGTGATTCCCGCATGGCAAACGAGAGGAAGCCCATAGGAATTTAATGGACTTCCTCTCATTTACCGTGCCAGGAATCACTAGTGCGGTTTAGTAAAAAAAAAGGCCCTACATGTTTAAACTACTACTACTACTTAACATTTCTAGAGCGCTACTAGGGTTACGCAGCGCTGTACAAATTAACAATTAAGGACGGTCCCTGCTCGGAAGAGCTTACAATCTAAAGGACAAAATGTCAAGTTGGGGTAGTTAAGTTTTCCTGATTAGGTGCCGAAGGCGACATTGAAGAGGTGGGCTTTGAGCATTGATTTGAAGATGGGTAAGGAGGGGGCATGGCGTATAGGCTCAGGGAGTTTGTTCCAGGCATGGGGTGAGGCGAGACAGAAGGGGCAGTTTAGTAAAAAAAAGGCCCTACATGTTTAAACAATTGCAAAGTATTTTTAAACTATGTAAGGGGTCCTGTTTCTTTCTGGACACCGTGTAGAATCTGGAACATAATGCTTAAAACAGGACTGTAACAGGAAAGCTAAACCTGTGACCCTCCCTGGCCTCAGATTAGATCATATAAGTTTGATCTAGGCTATAATTTCTAGTTGCTGAGTCTGCAGCTGTCTGGCATGTCAAGCAAGTTTCTGTAAATTGGGTTGATATGAATGGAAGAAAAGAATCGATCAGAGTAAGAAACGGAGATGCTCCGATTTGTGCCTAAAACTAATGTCTCTAAATAAAAAAAAATAATAATCTGTTTTTGAAATTATAAACTTGGCTCTTGTGTTTCTATTCAGGCACCTGTTGGCTAAAAGATCTCTAGGTCTGGCATCAACCCAGCAATCAGTCCCACAGAGACCACCACAAATGCTAACTCAGCTGGCTTTTTGGATTGAATCTTTGCTGTTGGAATAATTCTTCCGTTTGTGAGGGCCTGCCTGAGAGCCCAGTGGAGTCTTGGCTTCAGTCTAGTTCTCAGCCACATGAAGAGAGGGACGTTTCCTGCTATCTTGAGCCAAGATCAAATGATTTCTTTGTGGCTGCAGAATGGCAGGAAATCCCTTGCTGTGATAGGTGCTAAACGTGTTTTCGAATGTGCTAATTTACAGCGACAAAATTTACCGCACAGTTTCACTAACTTGCAGTATCTCGGATTATTAGATTCTTGATATATTGCCACTTTACATATTGTATACAGCAGGGGCGTATCTGCGTGGGGCCACAGGGGCCTGGGCCCCCGCAGATTTCGCCCTGGACCCTCCTACTGCCGCCGTGGGTACCTTTGCTGGCGGGGGACCCCAACCCCCACCAGCCGAGGTCCGCTTCCTCCTGCAGCAGCGACGTCAGACTCAGTCCGAAACTGCATTCAGCTAGCAGCTTCTTTGAACAGCAGCACAGAGTGACGGAGGACGAATCCCGATGAAGAACTTAAAAAACCTCGCAGCGGCAGGAGGAAGCGGACCTCGTCTGGTGGGGGTTGGGGTCCCCCACCAGCAAAGGTACCCACGGCGGCGGGGGGGGGGGGGGGGGTCGGAAATGGCGGCGGCGGGGGGGGGGGGGCCTATAATGTGCCCCCTCACTCTGGCTTCGGCCCCCGCTACCGCCGACTTTCAGATACGCCCCTGGTATACAGGTACCTTCTCTGCCCCTAATGGGCTCACAACCTAAGTTTTGTACTGGGGGCAATGGAGGACTTGCCCAGGATCACAAGAATCCACGGTGTGAATGAAGCCCAGTCTCCTCCCCCTCCAGTTCTCACCCCAATTGCACTAACCATTAGGCTCCTCCTCCTCTCAGTACCACAGGATAATAAATCATGAGGTAAATGTAATTCTGTGTTGCTGCAGCAAGAAAATCACACTGTCTTTTAAAGGGCCAGTCCAATGAAAAAGACCCCCTTTCCCAACCCCAATATCCCTTTCAACAATTATCCCCGCCCCCTATCCCATATAAAAAGTAACTTCCACTCTTTCCCCCTTTCCAAATACCTCCCACACATCCCCCTGACCCCTCCAGCAGCTATCAATGGCCTCCCTAGTGCCCGGGCTTGGGCGTGGAGGGATAGGAATGATTCTCAACTGCTCCTGCTCCAGCATCTCCCAGCATTAAAAAGGTCCCCCCTCCTCATATCATCAACTGGTACTAGCCTTGGAGAGCTCCAAGCCCTGCCCACTTCTCAAATATATCATATCCACACCCATTCAGCTGTTCAGAGCTCCTGTCACCCCTGTACCCAGCTTTCGTTACTCAGGTGTCATTCTGAACTCGTCCTTGTCTTTCTTACCACAAATTACTTATCTGTTGGAGGTTAGTTTTCTAAATTTCCGGGAACTACGGGGCATCCGTCATTTCTTTGAAATTCATCAGCTACATGCGCTCAGAATGTCTTTTTTCACATCCCGTCTGGGTTGCTGCAGCATCATTTACGCAGGCTTACCGCAATCATCCCTAAAGAAATTACATTTACTTTGCTATGATCATCCTTCACCATTATTAAAACACTACCATTGGTTGCCAGTTTACCAACGTATTATCTGTAAGGTGGCCACTCTAACATTTAAAGCTTTTCATGTAGAATCACCTATCTTTCTTCCCTTACTATCCCATTCTCTCGAGCTAGAGTCCTCCGTTCGGTCAGTGATCATTGTCTGAGTGTCCCAAGTCCGAAATTCGCCTACTTAGTATCCACCAGACATTGTGCATTCATTTTTTTTTCTCTCACCCCACATCTGGAATAATCTCCCACTGTCCCTCCGTAGTACCACCTCCTTTAAGCAGTTCAAAAGTTGAACTTAAGACATGGTTATTTTTGCAGGCTTTTGAAGTACCAGATGCCTAAGGTGTGTCTTTATTATATTTTTATGGTGTTTCCCCCGTTTCAACATGCTATATGCCCCCCCCTATTGTTTAAGTCTTAACTCTGTGTAAATGTTTGCACTTTCCTATCAGAAGATGTAGGGGTTTTTTTTCCTTTTCTATTTGTATATTGTACACCGCTTATTCCTGCACAGTCAGTCAAAGCGGTATAGAAATCATGAATAAACTATAAATTATACATAGTGGAGGAGTGGCCTAGTGGTTAGAGCACTGGTCTTGCAATCCAGAGGTGGCTGGTTCAAATCCCACTGCTGCTCCTTGTGATCTTGGGCAAGTCACTTAACCCTCCATTGCCTCAGATACAAACTTAGATTGTGAGCCCTCCTGGGACAGAGAAATATCCAGAGTACCTGAATGTAACTCACCTTGAGCTACTACTGAAAAAGGTGTGAGCAAAATCCAAATAAGCTATTTAAAATTCTGTTGCTACTCTTTGAGATTCTATATGGAATGTTGACATTATCTGAGATTCTACATGGAGTGTTACTACTATTTGAAATTCTGTTGCTACTATCTGAGATTTTACATGGAATGTTGCTACTATTTGAGATTCTAAATGGAATGTTGATATTATCTGAGATTCTACATGGAATGTTGGTCTACATGGAATGTTGCTACTAATTGAAATTCTGTTGCTACTATTTGAGATTGTACATGGACTGTTGTTATAGTGGAAGAGTGGCCTAGTGGTTAGAGCACCAATCTTGCAATCCAGAGGTGGCTGGTTCAAATCCCACTGCTGTTCCCTGTGATCTTGGGCAAGTCACTTAACCCTCCATTGCCTCAGGTACAAACCTAGATTGTGAGCCCTCCTGGGACAGAGAAATATCCAGAGTACCTGAATGTAACTCACCTTGAGTTACCACTGGCGTACCGAGGGCGGGGCGGTGGGGGCGGTCTGCCCCTGGTGCACGCTGCTGGAGGGGTGCAGAAAGCAGCCATGCAGCTGTCGGCTCAGCTGGTTCCCTGCTCCCTCTGCCCCGGAACAGGTTACTTCCTGTTCCGGAGCACAGGGAACAAGGAACTAGCGGAACCGACAGCCGCATGGCTGCTCCCAGCAGATAAGAATTCACCGGGGGGGGGGGGGGGGGCGTGTCGTGCTCTAAGGATCGCCAGTGGCTTACAGTATAGGATACATAATCAATAATAATGCACAAGAAAGTAATTTGTTGTAAGAATCCAATTTTACAATACAGTATCATAAACATACTGGGATACTACTACTACTATTTAGCATTTCTATAGCGCTACAAGGCGTACGCAGCGCTGCACAAACATAGAAGAAAGACAGTCCCTGCTCAAAGAGCTTACAATCTAATAGACAAAAAAATAAAGTAATCAAATCAATTAATGTGTACAGGAAGGAGGAGAGGAGGGTAGGTGGAGGCGAGTGGTTACAAGTCAAAAGCAATGTTAAAGATAGATATGGATGTTTAACATTTAGAAAATCTATTATGAATGAGAAATTGTACATGAAGCAAAGAGAAAGTGAATGGTAAATAGAGTAATAATAACCATTTCAGGTAATAATTAATTGTTTGAGATACGGTTGTTCTTTGTGCGGGTTTGTTTGAATAGGAATGATTGTGGTTGTATTCTGTAATGTCATAGGGGCACCTAGATGTCATTATACAAAATGCTCTCACCATGCAGCATTGGGGCACCTTAATGCTACTACTACTACTATTTATTTCTATAGCGCTACTAGACGTACGCAGCGCTGTACACTTGAACATGAAGAGACAGTCCCTGCTCCACAGAGCTTACAATCTAATTAGGACAAACAGGACAAACAAGGGATAAGGACAAAGGGTAGCAAGATTCCGGAATCCCAAAGAGTAGCAAGATTCCGGAATCCCAAAGACTACTACTACTACTACTTATCATTTCTAAAGTGCTACTAGACGTACGCAGCGCTGTACACTTGAACATGAAGAGACAGTCCCTGCTCCACAGAGATTACAATCTAATCAGGACTGACAAACAGGAAAAATAAGGGATGACAAAGAGTAGCAAGATTCCGGAATCCCAATGTAGCAAGATTCTGTGCAGAATCCCAAAGAGCAGCAAGATTCCGGAATCCCACAGACTACTACTACTTATCATTTCTATAGCACTACTAGACATACTAGACAGTCCCTGCTCGACAGAGTTTACAATCTAATCAGGACTGACAAACAGGAAAAATAAGGGATGACAAAGAGTAGCAAGATTCCGGAATCCCAAAGAGTAGCAAGATTCCGGAATCCCAAAGTGTAGCAAGATTCTATGCAGAAAGAGTAGCAAGATTCTGGAATCCCAAAGACTACTACTACTACTTATCATTTCTAAAGTGCTACTAGACGTACGCAGCGCTGTACACTTGAACATGAAGAGACAGTCCCTGCTCGACAGAGCTTACAATCTAATTAGGCCAGACAAACAGGACAAACAAGAGATAAGGGAATATTAAAGTGAGGATGATAAAATGAGGGTTCTGAACAAGTGAGTAAGGGTTAGGAGTTAAAAGCAGCATCAAAAAGGTGGGCTTTTAGCTTAGATTTGAAGACGGTCAGAAATGGAGCTTGACGTACCGGCTCGGGAAGTCTATTCCAGGCATATGGTGCAGCAAGATAAAAGGAACGGAGTCTGGAGTTAGCAGTGGAGAAGAAGGGTGCAGATAAGAGAGATTTACCCAGTGAATGGAGTTCCTGGGAAGGAATGTAGGGAGAGATGAGAGTGGAGAGGTACTGAGGAGCTGCAGAGTGAATGCAGTTTGAATAAGAGGAATGCAATAAGAGGAGTTTGAACTGTATGCAGAAACGGATAGGAATAGGGTTACCATATGGCTCCAGAAAAAGGCGGACGGATTGAGCCAGCCGGGTTTTACTTCCATTGCTGGCTCAATCCGTCCTCCTTTTTCTGGAGCCATATGGTAACCCTAGATAGGAAGCCAGTGAAGTGACTTGAGGAGAGGGCTAATATGAGCATAACGACCCTGGCAGAATATTAGTGGTGCAGCAGAATTTTGAACAGATTGAAGAGGAGAGAGATGGCTAAGTGGGAGACCTGTGAGAAGCAAGTTGCAATAGTCTAAGCGAGAGGTGATAAGAGTGTGGATGAGGGTTCTGGTAGTGTGCTCAGAAAGGAAAGGGCAAATTTTGCTGATATTATAGAGAAAGAAACAACAGGTTTTAGCAGTCTGTTGAATATGTGCAGAGAAGGAGAGGGAGGAGTCGAAGATAACACTCTCCTATAAAACTACGTCAAATATGAGCTGAGGAGTACCCTAGTGGTTAGTGCAGTGGACTTTGATCCTGGGGAACTGAGTTTGATTCCCACTGCAGGTCCTTGTGACTCTGGGCAAGTTGTCACTTAACCCTCCATTGCCCGTGTTACAAAATAAGTACCTGAATATATGTAAACCGCTTTGAATGTAGTTGCAAAAACCTCAGGAAGGCAGTATATCAAGTCTCATTTCCCTTTCCCTAGTTGAGATTCTACATGGAATGTTGCTATTCCACTAGCAATAGAAACTTGCCCTTGCAGATCAGCAACGTGGCTGCGCAGGCTTCTGTTTCTGTGAGTCTGACGTCCTGCACATGTGTGCAGGACATCAGACTCACAGAAACAAGAGCGCGGCTGCATTGCTGATCTGCAAGGCCAGGCTTCTACATGGAATGTTGCTAGTGGAGGAGTAGCCTAGTGGTTGGTGCAGTGGACTTTGATCCTGGGGAACTGAGTTTGATTCCCACTGCAGCTCCTTGTGACTCTGGGCAAGTCACTTAACCCTCCATTGCCCCATGTAAGCCACATTGAGCCTGCCATGAGTGGGAAAGCGCAGGGTACAAATGTAACAAAAATAAAAATTACAACAGGTTGTTGATGTTTCTTATTCAGTACCTGAACTCGACCACAAGAGGGCACTCTGACAGCAGTTTTGAAGCCATTGCACGTAAGAGCCTTGTATTATTGTAGAGCCATATTGAAAAACAAAATTCTTGTGAAATATTCAGGCTAAACTAAGCACGTCAATAATGATCACAATGTTGACAGAGTTATAGTAGTTGTCGTGGTCCTAAAGAAAATAGATGTTCTTTATAATATTATTTCATGGTGTGCTGCCTTTTAATTTTCTAAAGGTTTTGCAGAACATGAGTTTTTGAAATCCAAAGTGTTAGATCTGAAGAAGGAGTCCATCAAATGTTCACGAATAACATAGAAATAAAAAGCATCACAGTCTGCATAGAAACTGACATTGGGCAGCCTAATTGCCTGTCATCATAACATCTATATCTGCAGCATAATATGCTTAGAAGAAACTGTGACAGCCTGTCAGGGACTGGTGGGGAGGCCATGTATAAGCTGGCATGCATGTACACCCTGCCACAAAACTCTAAGGGCTGCAAGAAGAGGGCAGAATCATGAGAGAGGAGCAATCTCAGGGGAGGGGCAGGATAAGAATGTCCCACAGGAGAGGAACAAGCCCACGGCAGGGGCAAGATAAGAGTACCCCACAGGAGAGGAGTGAGTCCACGGAGGGGCAGGATTAGAGTGTCCCACAGGAGAAGAGCGAGCCCACGGGAGGGGCAGGATTAGAGTGTCCCACAGGAGAGGAGTAAGCCCATGGAGAGGCAGGACTAGAGTGTCCCACAGGAGAAGAGTGAGCCCACGGGAGGGGCAAGAGGAGTGCCCCACAGGAGAGGAGTGAGCGCATGGGAGGGGCAGGATGAGTGCCCCACAGGAGAGGAGTGAGCGCATGGGAGGGGCAGGATTAGAGTGTCCCACAGGAGAGGAGTAAGCCCATGGAGAGGCAGGATTAGAGTGTCCCACAGGAGAAGAGCGAGCCCACGGGAGGGGCAGGATTAGAGTGTCCCACAGGAGAGGAGTAAGCCCACGGAGGGGCAGAATTAGAGTGTCCCACAGGAGAGGAGTGAGCCCACGGAAGAGGCAGGATTAGAGTGTCTCACAGGAGAGGAGCGAGCCCACGGGAGGGGCAGGATTAGAGTGTCCCACAGGAGAGGAGTGAGCCCACGGGAGAGGCAGGATGAGTGCCCCACAGGAGAGGAGCGAGTCCACGGAGGGGCAGGATTAGAGTGTCCCACAGGAGAGGAGCGAGCCCACGGGAGGGGCAGGATTAGAATATTCCACAGCAGAGGATCAATCCATGGGAGGGGCAGATTAAGAGCATCCCACAGGTGGTGCAAGATAAGAGTGTCCCACAGAAGAGGAGTGAGCCCACAGGTGGGCAGGATAAAAACATCCCATAGGTTGGTCAGTTTAAGAGTGTCCCCTAGTAGAGGAGTAAACTATGAGGGGCAGAACAGAAGTGAACAATGAGAGAGGAGTGAGCCGTGAGGTGGCAGGACAGAGATGAACAATGAGAAAAGAGGAAGCTGTGAGAAGGGCAGAAAAGAAGTGAGCCATGGGAGAGAGGGAGCCCATGGGACAGAAGGACAGGAGTGAGCCACAGGAAAGGCAAAGTCCATACTTACTATTATTATTATTATTACAGTTTTTGTTTTCTGCCTATACCTATACCAGGGGCGTAGCCAGACAACAGATTTTGGGTGGACCTAGGCAAGAAATGGGCGGGCACCAAGTGTTCTTCCCAACCCCCACCAGAAAAATATCTGAGCTGGAGGGAAAACGCTTTTTTCCACCTTGGCAGTCTGCAGTAGGCATGCGCTGAAAACTGAGCAAGCACAGGTGCAGGTATCGTGGAGAATAGCGTTTTAATTACTATCAGGGGATGTCTTCATCTGGCAGAGCTTGGGATCTCCACCAGCTACCGCTAAACGTGTGCTACTGTTGGATGGGCCTAAGCCCTAAGTGGGTGGCCACCCAGGCCCACCTGTGGCTATGCCACTGACCTATAAAGTTCAAGGATGGATCACAATTGGTGAAGAGCTGGACTAATCAATCCAGGAGTAGCAGGTGGATAGAGCAACTAGCGATATATATTTATTTATTTATTTTTCATTATTATTTGGACTCATAAGTGGATGTTAGATTAGGTATTCGATAAACCTGCTTCACAGAACAAGAAGGTTTTGAGAAGCTTTCTGAATTTTAAGTAGCGTGTTTGAATGTTCCCTATCAGAATGATAACAGGAACACAGGACAGTGGAGGCCAGGCAGGAGGGAGAGATGAGAGTTCCAGGTCTGGATTTGAAGAGGGATCAATTCAGCAGGAAATGAGGAGTCACCAGAACCCCAAGGTGAATCCCACTAGCATAATTTTGAATGAATCCGAAAGCTTCATTCCCATAACATTTAAACTGCCAATCTTCTTTTGAACTAGACATTTGAACCCTCTCCCCCCACCCCCATCACGTTTAACTTCAGACTCCAGCTAATCAGTTTAAATGTTTACTTCCTATTTGACAATCACCACTTGGACAAATATGTTATGCTCAAACCTTGATTGAGATATTTTGACCATTCAACTACTCGAACAGTCAGAATATATGCATTCCACAACCTTCCAAATTAAAAAAAAAGCCAGATGCAGTTAGAACCTACTGATAAATGCATGCGGAGCAGGTGGGGGGAAGAGGGGTTGGTGGTTGGGAGGCGAGGATAGTGGAGTGCAGACTTATACGGTCTGTGCCAGAGCCAGTGATGGGAGGCGGGAAGCACTGCTGCGCAGACTTGTACGGTCTGTGCCCTGAATAAGGCAGGTACAATCAAGGTAAGGTATACACATATGTTTGTCTTGTTGGGCAGACTGGATGGACCGTGCAGGTCTTTTTCTGCTGTCATCTAATATGTAATAAGCTGGTTTAAAATATCAACTCCATTGTGTGCAAAATATCAACTATGCCATTTACATTGTTATTTTTTTCTAATACTCCTTTTTCAAGAAAGTGCGGAAAGACAGGATAATGGTGCTCATGGAGCCAAATCCAACCAATAGCATATTTTACAAAGAAGGTAAGGAGGCATGGAGGGGCATTTTCAAAATGGATGTCCAAGTTTTGATTTGGACGTCCTCGCAAAATGTCCCGATCCAGGGGCAGGGAATCCCGTATTTTCAATGGACGTCCATCTTTCATTTCAAAAATATCGTCAGGGACGTCCAAATCCTTAAATTTGGTCATCCCTAGATTCGGTCATCCCTAGACATGGACGTTTCTGATTTTCGGTGATTTTCGAAACCAAGGACGTCCATCTCAGAAACGACCAAATGCAAGCCATTTGGTCATGGGAGGATCCAGCATTTTAGTGCACTGGTCCCCCTGACATGCCAGGAAACCAACCGGGCACCCTATGGGGCACTGCAGTGGACTTCATAAATTGCTCCCAGGAACGTAGCTCCCTTACCTTGTGTGCTGAGCCGCCCCAAACCCCCCAAAACCCACTTCCCCCAACTGTACACCACTACCACAGCCCTTACAGGTGAAGGGGGCACCTAGATGTGGGTACAGTGGGTTTGTGGTGGGTTTCGGAGAGCTCACTGTTTCCTCCACAAACGTAACAGGTAGGGGGATGGGGCTGGGTCCGCCTGTCTGAAGTGCACTGCACCCACTAAAACTGCTCCAGGGACCTTCATACTGCTGTCACAGACCTGAGTATGACATCTGAGGCTGGCATAGAGGCTGGCACAACATATTTTTAAAGATGTTTTTAGAGGGTGGGAGGGGGTTAGTGACCACTGGGGGAGTAATGAGAGGTCATTCCAATTCCCTCAGTTGGTCATTTGGGTATTTCGGGTACCTTTCTGTGCCATAGTCGTAAGAAAAACAGGTCCAGGTGAAAACGTCCACGTGCTCGTCAGGGGCATCCTTCTTTTTTTCCATTATGGGTCAAGGTCATCCATGTGTTAGGCACGTCCAAGTCCCGCCTTCGCTACGCCTCCGACACGCCCTCTTAAACTTTGGCCGTCCTTGCGACAGAGTGCAGTTGGGGACGTCCAAAACCGGCTTTCGATTATACCGATTTGGACGTTTCTGTGAGAAGGAGGTCCATCTTCCGATTTGTGTCGAAAGATGGGCGTCCTTCTCTTTCGAAAATGAGCCCGTTAGCATCCTATACATTTTTTAAAATGTTTATTTCATAGCTCTTGAAAAAACAGACACAATGTTTTGGTCCATTCATTGAACCTTCATTGGTTGGTTATGGAATGGAAGTTAAAGAGTTTTTTGATTCCAGGGTGCTTGGGCTTCTTTAACCCTCGGATTCTATATAGCACGCCTAGAGATCGACGCTAAAATCAGCATGGATTCCATAACAATGCGTGCAATTTAAGAAGCTTAATTCGCTAAGCATATTCTGTAACGGTGTCCCAAACTTCTCATGTGTGCAGGCAAAAAGGAGCATGGTTATGGGTGGGGGAATGGGCATTTTCATGGATGTTCCAAAATTTAGTACCTAGTTATAGAATATGGATGGCCCAGTGTGCCTAAATCTATGCACCAAGATTTACGCCATGTTTTCCTTGGTGTAAATGGATGCTCATAGATTTAGGCGCTGAAAACTGAGCATATTCTATAATCAGAGAATATGCTGATTTTTTAGGCACCATATACAGAATCTCCTCCTTAAGGGCCTAGTTACTAAAGAGTGCTAAGGTTTTGCACATAACATGCATTAATAGCCAAAGTTTAAGTCATGTTAATTCAGGGGCGTAGCCACGGGCGGGCCTGGACGGGCCCAGGCCCAGCCAGTTTCCCTCCAGGCCCGCCCAGCCAACGTCTGCCCCGGTTGTCAGCAGGGGGGGGGGGGTGCTCTGCTGGCGCTGCAGTCCCCACCTGCCTACCAGCGCCATGATCGACAAGCAGACGACCCTCGTCTTCCATCCGGCACCAAGCCTTAAAAAAAACGGAGAAACGCCTCGCGTCTGCTGTGCGCTGCTGTAAAGCAAGCAGCAAATCATTTCATCGCGTCGGCCCTTCCTTCACTGTGTTCCGCCCTCTGATGTACAGTGGTGGAAATAAGTATTTGATCCCTTGCTGATTTTGTAAGTTTGCCCACTGACAAAGACATGAGCAGCCCATAATTGAAGGGTAGGTTATTGGTAACAGTGAGAGATAGCACATCACAAATTAAATCCGGAAAATCACATTGTGGAAAGTATATGAATTTATTTGCATTCTGCAGAGGGAAATAAGTATTTGATCCCCCACCAACCAGTAAGAGATCTGGCCCCTACAGACCAGGTAGATGCTCCAAATCAACTCGTTACCTGCATGACAGACAGCTGTCGGCAATGGTCACCTGTATGAAAGACACCTGTCCACAGACTCAGTGAATCAGTCAGACTCTAACCTCTACAAAATGGCCAAGAGCAAGGAGCTGTCTAAGGATGTCAGGGACAAGATCATACACCTGCACAAGGCTGGAATGGGCTACAAAACCATCAGTAAGACGCTGGGCGAGAAGGAGACAACTGTTGGTGCCATAGTAAGAAAATGGAAGAAGTACAAAATGACTGTCAATCGACAAAGATCTGGGGCTCCACGCAAAATCTCACCTCGTGGGGTATCCTTGATCATGAGGAAGGTTAGAAATCAGCCTACAACTACAAGGGGGGAACTTGTCAATGATCTCAAGGCAGCTGGGACCACTGTCACCACGAAAACCATTGGTAACACATTACGACATAACGGATTGCAATCCTGCAGTGCCCGCAAGGTCCCCCTGCTCCGGAAGGCACATGTGACGGCCCGTCTGAAGTTTGCCAGTGAACACCTGGATGATGCCGAGAGTGATTGGGAGAAGGTGCTGTGGTCAGATGAGACAAAAATTGAGCTCTTTGGCATGAACTCAACTCGCCGTGTTTGGAGGAAGAGAAATGCTGCCTATGACCCAAAGAACACCGTCCCCACTGTCAAGCATGGAGGTGGAAATGTTATGTTTTGGGGGTGTTTCTCTGCTAAGGGCACAGGACTACTTCACCGCATCAATGGGAGAATGGATGGGGCCATGTACCGTACAATTCTGAGTGACAACCTCCTTCCCTCCGCCAGGGCCTTAAAAATGGGTCGTGGCTGGGTCTTCCAGCACGACAATGACCCAAAACATACAGCCAAGGCAACAAAGGAGTGGCTCAGGAAGAAGCACATTAGGGTCATGGAGTGGCCTAGCCAGTCACCAGACCTTAATCCCATTGAAAACTTATGGAGGGAGCTGAAGCTGCGAGTTGCCAAGCGACAGCCCAGAACTCTTAATGATTTAGAGATGATCTGCAAAGAGGAGTGGACCAAAATTCCTCCTGACATGTGTGCAAACCTCATCATCAACTACAGAAGACGTCTGACCGCTGTGCTTGCCAACAAGGGTTTTGCCACCAAGTATTAGGTCTTGTTTGCCAGAGGGATTAAATACTTATTTCCCTCTGCAGAATGCAAATAAATTCATATACTTTCCACAATGTGATTTTCCGGATTTAATTTGTGATGTGCTATCTCTCACTGTTACCAATAACCTACCCTTCAATTATGGGCTGCTCATGTCTTTGTCAGTGGGCAAACTTACAAAATCAGCAAGGGATCAAATACTTATTTCCACCACTGTAACTTCCTATTTCCACGACGGCAGGACACACAGTGAAGGAAGGCCTGACGCGACGAAGCAATTTGCTGCTTGCTTTACAGCAGCGCACAGCAGACGCGAGGCGTTTCTCCGTTTTTTTTTTAAAGGCTCGGTGCCGGGTGGAAGACGAGGGTCATCTGCTCGTCGATCATGGAGCTGGTAGGCAGGTGGGGACTGGGTCGTGCAGGGGGGCTCAGATGGGATGTCGAGGGGGGGGTGGAGAAGGGAAGAGGAAATGCATGCCCACCCAACCTACCCACTGACCCACACAAAAATTATATTCTGGCTACGCCACTGTGTTAATTGCAAAAATTCTGTGATAACAGTTCCCAGCAATTAGGGGAAGACAGTTGTGGTACTAACACGATGAAATAGTCTCCATTGCTGTGCATTAACGGCACATCCACTAATGCAGAATGCAGATAACTATACCTCTGAAGATGTTGGTAACTGTTCTGTCTTATCTGTCATGTTAGCAGTTAATGCCTGGTAACAACGCCTGTGTTGACAGCAATCCACAACCCTTCCATTCCACCTAATATGTACAGGAAGAGGCAAATAAAAGTAACCCCCCCTAGAGTACTTTGCTGTTTTCTCAGCAACCACTTGGAATTTCAACGTGAAATTCTACAGCTTTATTTGTTGTTCCTATCTATGTTTCATTCCCAAGTGGTTTTACATTTGCAATCCTATATAATAATTCTCACCTCCAACAGCATATGCCTGGGACCGTGCCTGCCGGAAGTGGTCTGCTAGGCAGGCAGGCACTGACCTCAGTGACATCAGTGACAGACAATTTGGCAAAGCAAAACAATCTGAGTGCTGGCCATTAGGACATAGGGTTGATAGGAGAGTTTTAAAAGACTGAAGGAACTGAAAGTGTTAAATGGGGGGAGGGGGGAAGTTCTGAACGACTGAAAGACATGAACATTTGGGAAAGGAAAACAATCTGAATGCTGGCCATTAGGACACAGGGTAGATAGGAGAGTTTTAAAAGACTGAAGGAAACGAAAGTGTTAAACTGGAGAAGGGGGGGGGGGGGGAGTTGTGAATGACTGAAAGACATGCAAATTTGGGACAGGAAAACAATCTCAATGCTGGCCATTAGCACACAGGGTACATAGCAGAGTTTTAAAAGACTGAAGGAACCGAAAGTGTTCGGGGGGGGGGGGGGGGGGGGCAAAGTTCTGAATGAATGAAAGAAATGAAAATTTACGAGAGGAACACAATCTGAATGCCGGGGATTTGTACACAGGGTAGATAGGACACTTTAAAAAAAAAAATGAAGGACGTGAAAGTATTACATCTTGGGGGAGGGGTGAGGAGGAAAGAGGTGGGGTATCCGGATACTGGGCGTTAGGGCCCCGGGGGTACATAGACTTTTGAAAGCCTTAAGGAACCCAAAGTGTGGGAAGGAGGAGGAAAAGGAGGGGAGGGAACGGGGTGAGGGGCATTAGGAACAGGGGAAGGGGCCCTGTCACACACTCTCATTCTCACACACACACTGTCACACAGACAGTCTCACTCTGTCACACACCCGCACATTCACTCTGGCTCTCTCTCTCTCTCAAACATACACACTCCCAGGAAAACCTTGCTAGCGCCCATTTCATTCGTTCCAGAAACGGGCCTTTTTTACTAGTTTAAAATATAAACACAAAAAAAACAAAACTTTGCACAGAACTTTTGCCCTACATATAAAAGAAAACAATGGAAAAAAAGTAGAAACCCTAATTCTACATATATGTAAAGGCATTGTAGTTCACAAATATACCAGGGCTCTTCACAGCTCCAGAGAGAGACGCCCAAATAAGATGTCAGCTTCCCAAAAGCCACTGTAAGGTTTGTCTCAGGGAAAAAGCAGCAAGGGACATGGAGGGCTGACTCCTGACTTTTTCTCTGTGCTTAGGAATGTCAGCAATGAAAATTATTCAGGCAATTAAAACCCTACTCAAGAGTAGCCTTAGCCAGCGTCTTACCCCAACGTCATCTTGACCATACCCCCCCCCCCCCCCCCCCCCCGGAATGAGATTATCTTTAAAAACAGCAAAGTTACAGACTTTTTAGCGTGACCACCCGATTTTTGCATATTCAAAAATGTACTATAAAACTATCCCTATTTGAAAAAAAAAAATGGGGTACAAGCTTACTGTTAAGCGTAGGGCGACTAAAATGATAGCGGAGATGGGACGACTTCCCTATGAAGAAAGACTAAGGAGGCTAGGGCTTTTCAGCTTGGAGAAGAGACGGCTGAGGGGAGACATGATAGAGGTATATAAAATAATGAGTGGAGTGGAACAGGTGGACGTGAAGCGTCTGTTCATGCTTTCCAAAAATACTAGGACTAGGGGGCATGCGATGAAACTACAGTGTAGTAAATTTAAAACAAATCAGAGAAAATTTTTCTTCACCCAACGCATAATTAAACTCTGGAATTCGTTGCCTGAGAACGTGGTGAAGGCGGTTAGCTTGGCAGAGTTTAAAAAGGGGTTAGACGGTTTCCTAAAGGACAAGTCCATAGACCGCTACTAAATGGACTTGGGAAAAATCCACAATTCCTGGAGTATCATGTATAGAATGTTTGTACGTTTGGGAAGCTTGCCAGGTGCCCTTGGCCTGGATTGGCCGCTGTCGTGGACAGGATGCTGGGCTCGATGGACCCTTGGTCTTTTCCCAGTGTGGGATTACTTACGTACTTATGATGTCACAATGACGTAGATGTTTGTCTGA
The DNA here is from genome assembly GCF_901765095.1 of Microcaecilia unicolor. NCBI lineage: Eukaryota > Metazoa > Chordata > Amphibia > Gymnophiona > Siphonopidae > Microcaecilia > Microcaecilia unicolor. Next base: position 221,675,805 of record NC_044038.1, on the reverse strand, counting down.
CGAACAATGTTGGAGGCTGATTACAAGCTGCACCCAGTATTGGGTGTTGGGCCAGCAGTAGTTCCAGGTTGCCGCACAGCAACCCTTTAGCAAAAGGACCCCTTGGACTGTATTTGGAAATTCTTAATTGCAAGTTCATGTATGCAGTATGACATGAATTCATGACTTAGCATATCTCCATTTAGGGCTTCTTTTACAAAGCGGCGCTAGTGATTCCCATGCGACAAACGAGGAAGCCTACAGGAATCGAATGGGCTTCCTCTCGTTTAACGCATAGGAATCGCTAGTGTGGCTTCGTAAAAGAGGCCCTTTTCCTGTCCCAGATCTGAGGAATGAGCACAGCATATTTTCTAAATACCATTCTAGACTAGGGATGGACAAACCTACTGGACCAAAGGTCACAAAGATTTGGAAAGAGAGAGCGCAGAAAGGAGCTTGGAAATGACCTGCTCTTGTTGATCAAGTTGGGCTGGAATCATCACTCTGGGCTAGGTGTGGCCTACAGACAATAGTTTTTCCACCCCTGTTCTAAAGTTATAAGTATTAATTGAAACATATGAAGCGAAAAACCTGAACATAAAAGTATGGTAGTAATACCCTGTGTTCACAGCATGGATTACCAATAAGTTCAAGGATACATCACATCCTTGAGTACGTGACCTGTTTGTTTTAATCAAACTTAATTTAGATGGGATTTTTAATTACCTGCTGCTGCTTCTGATGTGTCTTTTGCAACGGTTGCTACAGAAATGGTAGGTGTAGCCATCCTCTTATATCTGAGGTCATGGAGTTATTTTTTTTTATTTGAGAAAATCTACTGCAAGGCTCAAAACACATGAAGTCCATACACATCAATAGAAATGCACTAATACACTTCTCCTGAATTCTCTTCCCATACTTTCACCACACTTAAAAATCTACCCACAGATAAAACTGCGACACCCTAACGTTCTCTGGCTATTGTTCTATCGTCCTATCATTCCCCATTGCTACATTCTATTGTTATATCCCCAAATGATATTATGAACTGACTGTCTACCCTAAACCCTCACAATGTAACCCATAATCGTATTGTAACAAATTGTACTTCCATCAATCACTATGTATTGTAAGCCACACTGAGCCCGCAAATAGGTGGGAAAATGTGGGATACAAATGTAATAAATAAAAATAAAATATTTATTTGGATTTTGCTCACACCTTTTCTGTAGTAGCTCAAGGTGAGTTATATTCAGGTACACTGGGTATTTTCCTGTCCCTGGAGGCCTACTATACACTGCCTTGGGTGAATCTCTTCGTAAAGGCGGTTAATAAATCCCAATAAATAAATAATACGTTATGATCGGTGCTAAATGAAAACTTTCTTTAGGGGATTAGTATAGGATTTTATCCTTTTGTTTATATTCTGGTATGAGAAAAAGTTTCTAATATTGCTCAAGGAAAGTAAATTCCCATGTTGAAGTGTTCTTAGTCTAGATTGAATATGTTTTGGGAATTTTCGATTGCATATCCTATTTTCACATTGTGTGTTTGTTTCAAGTTCACCTTGGTATTAAGCTGAGACTCTGATGGAAACAGCCATTCATCATCTCACATATGCCACAGAGCAGAAGAAAAGAACAATTTTGATTTGAAAAAAAAAATGCCTTTGTGAGTTGAAAGAAGCATTAATAGCAATTTGGTATTAGAGACACAACATGATCATTCAGCAGAGATGAAGGGGAGAGGAAGTGTCAAGAAATGAGGCTAGTAGAGAAAGGAAAGCCACAGATCTGATCCTATTAGGAATAAGATTTTTTTTTTGTTACATTTGTACCCTGCGCTTTCCCACTCATGGCAGGCTCAATGCGGCTTACATGGGGCAATGGGGGGTTAAGTGACTTGCCCAGAGTCACAAGGAGCTGCCTGTGCCTGAAGTGGGAATTGAACTCAGTTCCTCAGGACTAAAGTCCACCACCCTAACCACTAGGCCACTCCTCCACTGTTGCTACTATTTGAGATTCTACATGGAATGTTGCTATTCCACTAGCAACATTCCATGTAGAAGTCGGCCCTTGCAGATCACCAATGTGGCCGCGCAGGCTTCTGCTTCTGTGAGTCTGACGTCCTGCATGTACGTGCAGGACGTCAGACTCACAGAAACAGAAGCCTGCGCAGCCTTCTACACGGAATGTTGCTAGGGAATAGCAACATTCCATGTAGAATCTCCAATAGTATCTATTTTATTTTTGTTACATTTGTACCCTGCGCTTTCCCACTCATGGCAGGCTCAATGCGGCTTACATGGGGCAATGGAGGGTTAAGTGACTTGCCCAGAGTCACAAGGAGCTGCCTGTGCCTGAAGTGAGAATGGAACTCAGTTCCTCAGTTCCCCAGGACCAAAGTCCACCACCCTAACCACTAGGCCACTCCTCAATAAATAAAAAGTCAGGTAACTTTGTATAGTACTGGTGGGAAAAGGAGGTATTATATTGGAGGCACTCATTCATTCCAATGGCCTACTAATGACTGCTGCCTATTTATCAGATCCAAACGTTAAGGCCTCTCTATCTTGCAGAACTGAAAGGTGTCAAAAAATGATGCAGAGGGATAAATCTACAAGTGTACAGACTAAAGAGGTGGCTGTCCTTGCAGGGGGGGCAGCTTGAATATTTCTTTTGCAGGAATAGAGAAATTACTGCTAACCAAATTACTTCAAATAGTTTACCACTTACATGCCTCCGGGGTATTGAGAACTTTGAATTTATGGCATTTCTCACCCCGAAAGTGGGTGCTGAGATTTCAAGATGATATCCATTGTGTGGACTTATAGAGGGGCAAAATCGAACGGTGCCGGCCAAATAGCTGGCCAGCCATCTTCGGGGCCGGCGCCGTAAGTGGGCGGAACCAACCGTATTTTCGAAAAAGATGGCCGGCCATCTTTTTCTTTGCTAATAAGGTTGGGCCCGGCCAAATGTCAGAGTTCGCCGGGTTTGAGATGGCCGGCATCGGTTTTCTGCCATAATGGAAAATAATACCGGCGATCTCACACCCAGCGAAATCCAAGGCATTTGGTCATGGGAGGAGCCAGCATTTGTAGTGCACTGGCCCCCCTGACATGCCAGGACACCAACCGGGCACTTCTAAAAATTAAAAAAAAAAATAGCTCCCAGTTGCATAGCTCCCTTACCTTGTGTGCTGAGCCCCCCAAATCCCCCCCCCCAAAAACCCACTGCCTACAACTCTACCCATTATCATAGCCCTAAGGGGTGAAGGGGGGCACCTACATGTGGTACAGTGGGTTTTGGGTGGGTTTTGGACGACTCCCATTTACCACCACAAGTGTAACAGGTGGGGGGGGGGATGGGCCTGGGTCCACCTGTCTGAAGTGCACTGCACCCACTAAAACTGCTCCAGGGACCTGCATACTGCTGTTATGGAGCTGGGTATGACATTTGAGGATGGCATAGAGGCTGGCAAAAAGGGTTTTTTGGGTTTTTTGGGTGGGAGGGGGTCGTGACCCTTGGGGGAGTAAGGGGAGGTCATCCCCGATTTCCTCCGATGGTCATTTGGTCAGTTCGGGCTCCTTTTTGAAGCTTGGTCGTGAAAAAAAAGGGACCAAGTGAATCCGGTGAAATGCTCTTCAAGCCTGGCTTTTTTATTTTCCATTATCAGGTGAAGCCGGCCATCTCGTGAGCACGCCCTGCCCCGCCCCGCCTTCACTACCATACCGACACGCCCCCTTGATGTTTCGCCGGCTCCGCGATGGAAAGCAGTTGAACCCGGCCAAAATCGGCTTTCAATTATACCGATTTGGCCGGGTTCAGGAGATCGCCAGCCATCTCCCGATTTGTGTCAGAAGATAGCCTGCGATCTCCTTCGAAAATAAGCTGGTTAGTCACCTTGGGGGAGGGGGGCAATTTGCAAACTACATTTCAATGCATTTTTCAAGATAAAAACATTTACTCATCACCCCCTTGATGGCTGTGTTGAATAATGATCATGTGCTATGCAATTAAGAAAGCTAATTTTTTTTTTTTGTTACATTTGTACCCCGTGCTTTCCCACTCATGGCAGGCTCAATGCAGCTTACATGGGGCAATGGAGGGTTAAGTGACTTGCCCAGAGTCCCACTAGCAACATTCCATGTAGAAGTCAGCCTTTGCAGATCACCAATGTGGCCGCGCAGGCTTCTGCTTCTGTGAGTCTGACGTCCTGCACGTACGTGCAGGACGTCAGACTCACAGAAACAGAAGCCTGCGCAGCCTTCTACATGGAATGTTGCTAGTGGAATAGCAACATTCCATGTAGAATCTCTAATAGTATCTATTTTATTTTTGTTACATTTGTACCCTGTGCTTTCCCACTCATGGCAGGCTCAATGCGGCTTACATGGGGCAATGGAGGGTTAAGTGACTTGTCCAGAGTCACAAGGAGCTGCCTGTGCCTGAAGTGGGAATCGAGCTCAGTTCCTCAGTTCCCCAGGACCAAAGTCCACCACCCTAACCACTAGACCACTCCTTCACTGTCTTTAATAGATAAACTATCATTTGCGAAACGTTTGTCAAATACTTTAGATAATCTTAATTTATGGAATCCACTCCCATGATATTCCTTTTTCTGTTTATCTGGTTCCTTTTCAGCGAGAGAGAACTTGCTTTGGATAACTTCCATTCACATGCTGGGCACAGCTATGTACCCAGAAAATAATCCATAGCTATTGGGCAGGTCTTCCTGCTGTAGTGTCATTAAAAGCTACATGTGGGAAGCCACATCACTTCAGGAAGTCTCTTTGTCTGACTACTGAATGTTTGAAAAAAGGAAGCCCATAGAGATAGAAATATTAAGCATCTTCAAGCTTTCTTTTGTTAAGGTCTCACAAAGCTATGTTCACAGATGCTATTAATAAATAGATCATATTTAACCGTGACGGCTACTGCGTTTGAGCTTTTGGTATTTAAGTAGTCTAGGGCTTAGTTCACCCTGAACTGTGACAGTATCGCAGCGCAGAAGAGGTCCCCTGACAGCTACTGCTACCAACACCAGTAAGTTTCCGCTTTGTATCACATATATTATTTACATACATTTATTACTCAATTAAATAATCAAATAGTCTGGGAGTTTCATAGTGTCTACTTATTTTACAATGGCAATTATAAAAAGAATAAAATAGCAAATATTTATAAATACCATAAACTTAAAATAATAACAAAATACAAAAATATGGATAATGTGATTATATACACAATATTTTGCATAATGGTAATAGCTTTTATTTTACTTATCTATGTATGTTCCAATATTTAATATGAATATCTAATTATTACATTTGAATCATATTAAATATGAAAAATATAAAAAACACATCTATTCCCATCCAACCCCAATAAAAGTACTCCCCTTGGCTAAAAAAAAAAACTAAGCCTTTATCTTTTTCCAGAAAGTAAGATAAGATCTCTCTTTTCATATACCAGTATCTACTGGTAAAGGGTTCCATAATTGTGGGTTCTGAATTGCAAAGACCTCAAGAGATGTACACTCTAAAGGAATCCTACTTGGAACTGCTGATAAAAATTGTTGTGATGATCTTAAGTTCCTACTAGGCACTTACAACCGTAACAATAAATTCAAATGTGCTAGCCTCTCACCAAGCAAAGCTTGAAAGACCAGACATGGAATTTTAAGTAGATATGACATTCCACTGGGAACCAATGCAACGTTATTAAAATAAGAAAACATGCCATTAAGGATTTTACTACTACTACTTATCATTTTTATAGCGCTACAAGATGTGCACAGCACTCTACACTTGAACATGTAGAGACAGTCCCCGCTCGACAGAGCTTACAATCTAATTAGGACAGACAAACAGGACAAATAAGGAAATAACCAAGATGGGAATGATAAAATACGGGTACTTAACAAGTGAGTAAGGGTTAGGAGTTAAAAGCAGCATCAAAAAGGTGGGCTTTAAGCTTAGTTTTGAAGACGGCCAGAGATGGAGCTTGATGTACCAGCTCAGGAAGTCTATTCCAGGCATATGGTGCAGCAAGATAAAAGGAACAGAGTCTGGAGTTAGCGGTGGAGGAGAAGGGTGCAGATAAGAGAGATTTACCCAGTGAACGGAGTTCCCGGGGAGGAATGTAGGGAGAGATGAGAGTGGAGAGGTATTGAGGAGCTGCAGAGTGAATGCACTTATAGGTCAATAAGAGGAGTTTGAACTGTATGCGGAAACAGATAGGGAGCCAGTGAAGTGACTTGAGGAGAGGGCTAATATGAGCATAACGATACTGGCGGAATATAAGTCGTGCAACAGAATTCATCAAAAGTCAAACTGCTATACTTTGCACTAGGAAGGCCACACTTTAAAGGTTGTTACAATAATGCAGTTTTATCATTATGAATGCTTGAATTGATGTTGCAAGATCTTTGTACGCCAGAAAAACCTAAGGCATCTGAGCAATTCAAGAATAGCAAACAGTAGGAAATCCTAACATAAAAAGATTTCTAGTAACTCTACTATGATTCCTACTAAGAAAAACAAAGTGATCAATTAAATAACCCAGGGAGTCTCCATGAAAAGTTTTAAAAGTTAAAACCAGTACCTTAAACTGTAACCTGGCTTCCAATGGCAACTGTGACATAAGATGGGGAAATAGAATCACATTTATTTACTGCAAAAAATAACTCCAACTGCAGCATATTCCACTCTCGCGAGTTTCATTTTTTACACATGGAAATGACATGCAGGTTTCAGCAGGCGCCTAAAGTTAGTCATGGGAATCGATTTTTTTTCCAGCACTGAATTTTACGCACCATTTATAGACTTCCCTCCTTAGTGCGCAAATGGCGCTTATATATAGGCACTAAGGAGGAGATTCTATATATGACACCTAAAAAATCGGCGCTGATATCAGTTCCGACCAAGCGTATTCTATGATCACTGTCTAGATTTAGGCATCGATTATAGAATACGCTTACTTCATATTTCAGTGCCTAAATCTATGTGCATCCATTTACACCAATGAAAATTTGGTGTAGATCCCTACGCATAGATTTAGGCGAACTGGGCCATATTCTAGAACTATGCACCTAAATTTTGGAATGCCCATGAAATGCCCATTTTTCCACCCATAACCACGCCCCTTTTTGTGTGCACACTTTAGAAGTTTAGTGCACATCGTTACAGAATATGCTTAGCGAGTTGTGCACCTAAATTCTAATCAGTGCCAATTAATGCTCATTATTGCATGTTCAGTGCTGTTATCGGTGCTCATTAGCTTGTTAAGTTATGCACATTTTCATAAAATCTGCGCCAATTTTGGCGCGGATCTCTAGACACACTATATAGAATCCGGAGGTAAGGGCCCGATATTCAGCTGGTCACGATCAGCATTTTGCTGATCGCCACTGGTGTTATCCCTGGAAATTCAATGACGGGTTATGCCCGGGCTCCGGCATTGAATTTTCGGGTCTACATAGATGGTGAAAACATAGCCAGTTAAGTGCGATATTCAGCAGTTAATCACAAACCGCATAAAGATAGGCCTGACTTTTAAGTGGTCCTATTTATGCGGTTACATTGGCTGATTAAATGCCGAATATCGGAATGCCCCAAAAATAGCCATTTCGAATTGGATGCCAACTGGACATTTGCAGCGATGCTATCTGGTTACGTGTCGAGAATATGACTGGTTATCCTTGAACAAGCTATTTAACTGGCCAGGAGCCATTTCTCACCAGTTAAATCGCTTTCAGGCTCATTTTCGAAGAGAAGGATGTCCATCTTTTGACACAAATCGGAAGATGGGTATTCTTCTCACAGGGTCGCCCAAATCGGCTTAATCGAAAACCGATTTTGGGCGTCCTCAACTGCTTTCCATCGCGGGGACGACCAAAGTTCATGGGGGTTTGTCGGAAGCGTAGTGAAGGTGGGACTGGGGCGTGCCTAACACATGGGCGTCCTCGACCCATAATGGAAAAAAGGGCGACCCTGACGAGCACTTGGACGACTTTACCTGGTTCTGTTTTTCTTACAACCAAGGCACATAAAGGTTCCCGAAATGACCAGATGACCACCGGAGAGAATCGGGGATCATCTCCCCTTACTTCCCCAGTGGTCACTAACCCCCTCCCACCCTCAAAAAACATCTTTCAAAATATGTTGTGCCAGTCACTATGCTAGCCTCAAATGCCATACTCAGGTCCATCGCAGCAGTATGCAGATACCTGGAGCAGTTTCAGTGGGTGCAGTGCACTTCAGGCAGGCGGACCCAGGCCCATGCCCCCCTAACTGTTACACTTGTGCTGGTAAATGTGAGCCCTCCAAAACCCACCACAAACCCACTGTACCCACATCTTGGTGACCTCCTTCACCTGTAAGGGCTATGGTAGTGGTGTACAGGTGGGTAGTGGGTTTTAGGGGCTCAGTACACAAGGTAAGGGAGCTATGTAACTGGGAGCAATTTCTGAAGTACACTGCAGTGCCCCCTAGGGTGACCGGTTGGTGTCCTGGCATGTGAGGGGGACCAGTGCATTACGAATGCTGGCTCCTCCCACGACCAAAGGGCTTGCATTTGGTCATTTCTGAGATAGGTATCCTTAGTTTCCATTATCGCCGAAAATCAGAAACAACGAAGTCTAGGGATGACCATCTCTAAGGACAACCTAAATGTCAAGATTTGGGTGTCCATGACCGTATTATCGAAATGAAAGATGGACGCCCATCTCCTCCACTGGGACGTTTTGCGAGGACGTCCTCAGCAAAACTTGTGCGTCCCTGTCGATTATGCCCCTCTTTGAATATCAACCCTTAAGATTACAGAATTAGGGGGCAAGTGTTTCTAAGCCCTCACTGAAAGCTCTTAAAATGTATTAGTCATGCATTACTTCATGTGATATAGATGAACAGGAATATCAGCCGAAAATCTAGATAAAGGCTTCAAAAGAAACTTTTAAATTGCTACCAATGCAAACTTTATTTTACGCACTTCACTTTTAGGTCTGCACATTCTAATTACAATGACAGGACCACGATTAAAAATACCTCACAAATACTATAATTATCACGGAGTTACTTTGTGAAGCCAGATTCCCTGATGTCCCACAATAGAAACTTGTCAAGCACGAAGCGCCACCTGTTGTCATGTATTGATCGGTCAGCGTCTGCAGGAATTGTGCAAAGGTAAAGGAGGGAGCATTTGCTACCTCCTAAATGGTATCCGGTGAGTTCCCACCTGGACAATTCACCCCCCCCCCCCCCCAGGGCAATTCTCACCCACCAATTACCCTCTGGAAAATTGCCATCTAGGTCAATTACCCCCTGGATAATTCTACTACTACTATTTAGCATTTCTATAGCGCTACAAGGCGTACGCAGCGCTGCACAAACATAGAAGAAAGACAGTCCCTGCTCAAAGAGCTTACAATCTAATAGACAAAAAATAAATAAAGTAAGCAAATCACATCAATTAATGTGAATGGGAAGGAAGAGAGGAGGGTAGGTGGAGGCGAGTGGTTACAAGTGGTTACAAGTCAAAAGCAATGTTAAAGAGGTGGGCTTTCAGTCTAGATTTAAAGGTGGCCAACGATGGGGCAAGACGTAGGGGCTCAGGAAGTTTATTCCAGGCGTAGGGTGCAGCGAGACAGAAGGCGCGAAGTCTGGAGTTGGCAGTAGTGGAGAAGGGAACAGATAGAAGGATTTATCCATGGAGCGGAGTGCACGGGAAGGGGTGTAGGGAAGGACGAGTGTGGAGAGATACTGGGGAGCAGCAGAGTGAGTACATTTATAGGTTAGTAGAAGAAGTTTGAACAGGATGCGAAAACGGATAGGGAGCCAGTGAAGGGACTTGAGGAGAGGGGTAGTATGAGTAAAGCAACCCTGGCAGAAGACGAGACAGGCAGCAGAGTTTTGAACCGACTGGAGAGGGAAGAGGTGACTAAGTGGGAGGCCAGCAAGAAGCAGATTGCAGTAGTCTAAATGAGAGGTGACAAGGGTGTGGATGAGGGTTTTGGTAGAGTGCTCGGAAAGAAAGGGGCGGATTTTACGGATGTTGTAAAGAAAGAAACGACAGGTCTTGGCAATCTGCTGGATATGAGCAGAGAAGGAGAGAGAAGAGTCAAAGATGACCCCAAGGTTTCGAGCTGAGGAGACAGGGAGAATGAGAGAGCCAGCAACAGAAATAGAAAACGGAGGGAGTGGGGAGGTGGGTTTGGGGGGAAAAATGAGAAGCTCGGTTTTGGTCATGTTTAATTTCAGGTGGCGTTGAGACATCCAGACAGCAATGTCAGACAAGCATGCTGAAACTTTGGTTTGGATGCAAGGTGAGATATCAGGGGTAGAAAGGTAGATTTGGGAGTCATCAGCATAGAGATGGTATGTGTCAATTCCCACCAGTTAATTCCCCTCCCCCCTCCTTTGTCTTTTCAGTGCTCACTTGCTCCTTGCTCTGCTCTTTGTGTCTTTGGTCTTCCTCCCTCCCTGCAGTTACCTGCATTTCATTCTTGTCTTCCCCCCCCCCCCCCCCCCGACCACAGTTTACCAGCATTTCACTCCTCCCTTCCCTTTCTGTGGTGACCAGCCTTTCTATCCCTAATCCCCGATGACTGACATTGCTTTTACATCTTCTCATGCTGACACCAATGCTATGCGGTAAGAACAATGATGGTCATTGGGCGAGAAACAGAAGAGCGGCAGAGGGTGGGGCAAGAGTGATATGTGGGAAACCGGAGAGGGGGGACGTGGTTAACAGATGTTCGGGTCTACAAGAGGTGGGAAAATGGCTATGGTGTAGCAAATTCACTGCCACGGGCCAATAACACAGCCTGCAGACTATTAAAACTGACAGCTGTGCACATGTAGACTGCGAGTCTGTGACTACTCAAGGCACCCCCCTTTCTACCTGCACCCAGGGTGGACCGCACTCACTGGCCTGCTCTTGGTATACTACTGGTGCCTTTTTACTAAAAGGCATTAGGTCCTTAATGCACAGTTAGGGCCAGATTCTATATAAATGCACTCACTCTGCTGCTCCCCAGTATCTCTCCACATGCGTCCTTCCCTACACCCCTCCCCGTGCACTCCGCTCCATGGATAAATCCTTCTATCTGTTCCCTTCTCCACTACTGCCAACTCCAGACTTCGCGCCTTCTGTCTCGCTGCACCCTACGCCTGGAATAAACTTCCTGAGCCCCTACGTCTTGCCCCATCCTTGGCCACCTTTAAATCTAGACTGAAAACCCACCTCTTTAACATTGCTTTTGACTCGTAACCACTTGTAACCACTCGCCTCCACCTACCCTCCTCTCCTCCTTCCTGTACACATTAATTGATTTGATTTGCTTACTTTATTTTTTGTCTATTAGATTGTAAGCTCTTTGAGCAGGGACTGTCTTTCTTCTATGTTTGTGCAGCGCTGTGTATGCTTTGTAGCGCTATAGAAATGCTAAATAGTAGTAGTAGTAGTAGTAGTAGTAATATTGGGTTCCACTAAAAATAACAGGGAGCCGATATTCAGACTGGAGGATTTAGAACGGCTAAATCCCATGATCGATGCTGAGCCCGGATATTCAATGCTGGGGTGTTTCCAGTGATCGACATTGAATATCCGGTTTATTTTTGGGCGGTTTAAAGATAACTTCAAAGAATACACTTCAAAGTCCACACACTGATCCACAAGATCCTCCACGGAGAATCTCCATGACCAACCTAATCGACCTTCCACCCAGAAACAGGTCCAAATCCTCACGAACATATCTCAATTTTCACCTGCCTAATCGCAAAGGTCTCAAATACAAAACCTACTATGCATCCAACTTCTCAGTTTTAGGCAGTCAACTCTTGAACGCCATACCAAGATTCATCCGAACTACAACTGAACTTCTAAGCTTCCGAAAGCTGCTGAAAACATACCTCTTCAAACAAGCCTATCCAAACAACCGACTCTGACCCACACCACTAACATTAAACATACCTCAATCCTTCCCCCACATCTCTTCCTTTTACCCTTCTCTACACAACTGTATTATCTGTGACAATTTTTACCCATACATTGAATTACCTATTTGATAGTTTGTACCCTCAAATTGTGTTATCCCTGTGATACTCTGTACTTATACATTGTAAGCCACACTGAGCCTGCTATTGAGCGGGGTATAAATGCTATAAATAAATAAATAAACTGACTAAGTAGATATTCAGATTTAGCTGGTTACCTTTAAACAGGCCAACGATATCCCACGTTTTCACGGCTTTAAAAAACGGCAGAAAGCAGGTTATATCTGCTAACCAGGGATATTAGAAAAAAATATTTAGTGGTCCTTTTACCAAACGGTGGTGCAAGGTGGCCTGCGATGGCCTTGGCACATGGAACTGCCGCATGCCACAGTCACCTCTTACTGCTGTGGGTAAAAGGTATTTTTCGATAAAGGGCCAGTAAATGGCCATGCGCCAGGGGCGCAGCCAGACTTCAACAGTAGGGGGGTCCAGAGCCGAGGTGAGGGGGCACATTGTAGCCCCCCCTGGAGCCGCCGATCCCACCCCCCATTGCAGACACCTCCCCCTCCCCCCGCCAGCCATTGCTGACACCTCCAACAACTTTGACCCCCCCCCCCTGCTGATGACCCTCTCGACCCCCCCGCCCGCCGTCGCCTACCTTTGCTGGCAGGGGACCCCAACCCCCGCCAGCCGAAGTCTTCTTCCTTCGTTTGGTTTCTGACTGAGTCTGACGTCCAGCACGTACAATGTGCAGGATGTCAGACTCAGTCAGAAGAAACCAAACTACTACTACTACTACTACTACTTAGCATTTCTATAGCGCTGCCAGGGTTACGCAGCACTGTACAATTTTAGCATGGGGAAGGACAGTCCCTGCTCAAGAGAGCTTACAATCTAAAGGTTACAAACTATGTAGTCAGTGTAGGTAACTTATAACTTATGTAGTCAATGTAGGTAGCTTACAATCTAAAGGTTATAAGCTATGTAGGGAAGGTGGTTAGGCGCCAAAAGCAAGGGAGAAGAGATGGGCTTTGAGTAAGGACTTGAAGATGGGCAGGGAGGGCGCATGGCGTATGGGCTCAGGAAGTCTGTTCCAGGCATAAGGTGATGCGAGGCAGAAGGGGCGGAGTCTGGAGTTAGCGGTGGTAGAGAAGGGTACAGATAGTAGTGATTTGTCCTGAGAGCGGAGGTTACGGGTGGGAACATATGGGGAGAGGAGGGTAGAGAGGTAAAGGGGGGCTGCAGATTGAGTGCACTTGAAGGTCAATAGGAGAAGCTTGAACTGTATACGGTAGCGGATCGGGAGCCAGTGAAGCGACTTGAGGAGAGGGGTGATATGAGAGTATCGATTCACGTGGTAGATAAGACGTGCGGCGGAATTTTGGACAGATTGAAGAAACCAAACGAAGGAAGACTTCGGCTGGCGAGGGTTGGGGTCCCCCGCCAGCAAACATAGCAGGTGGCGGGTTGGCGGCGGGAGGGGGGGGGGGTTGAGAGGGTCACCGGCAGGGGTGTCCAGGCCCAAATCTACGGGGCCCAGGCCCCCGTGGCCCCATAGCAGCTAGGCCCCTGCCATGCGCTAACAATACACATTGACAAGAGGCCGTTTGCTGGGGGAGCCCTTTCTGCCTCCTATTGAGGAGACTGAAGGTTCTGACGCTAACCTGGCAGTAGCTGGGTAGCACGTAACACTGCCTGGTTACTGCCGGGTATGCCCCCGGCACTAGAAAGTACAAAAACATTTTCTAGTGCTGGAAGCTGGAACTATCGTAGGGCTCCTGAGCAAGCCTGGCGGTAGGGCCAATTTCCTGCATGCAAACCCAGCAATGCCCCTATTGCAGGTATACACTGGGTCCCTGCTTGCTGTCAATATGGCCGTTAAGAAAAAGTTAATCTGCATGGCCTACTGTTTCATGCTAATGTGCCACTGGGAAAGGGCAGGAGTGGAGGCTTACAGCATGCTGTGTGACATGAAAGCAAATAGAAGAATAACTCCCTCCATCCTTCCCCCTCCCCCAGCAGCCCAAAAAGCATTGCAAGGACTAACAAGAGCCTTACTTGGAATACCAATGTCATCATTATATTGATTCTCATGATTTCAAGCTATTTATTATGAAGGGTTTTGATGTAACACTGGCGTTTCCATTGGGAACAACAACTTGGCAATGATAAGCAAAGCCAACCATTACGTGGCTCTCCAGCTGATCACAGGCACGTAGGATTATATGTTGTGTCCAGGTGCTTTGCTAAAATTATCTCAGGAAAAGGCACACACATTTACGCCTGTTTCTGAAGCAGATATAATCGTGCACTTGTAGGAATAGGTTCATGTATGTGTCAGCCCTGCCCCCACGTCTGCAGATTCTCCACCTGCAGGAATGCCTACACCAGGAGTTCCCAAACTTTTCCCGTTCATGGCACCCCCTCCAGCCACATGGGTCTCTGCACCCCCACCAGCCACATGGGTCTCTGCTCCCCCACCAGGCACATGGGTCTCCACATCCCCCCGGCCACATAGGTCTCCACACCTCCCCACCACATGGGTCTCCCTTTCCCTGCAGGCCTCTGCCTTCCCCAAATCCAGCATCTCTCGCTACCTTCCTTCCTGCAGGTCCAGGATCGCTGCCGCTTCCTTCTCTTTCTCCCCCCGCCGCTGCAATACTTGCAGCTTACAGTTTTGGGCCGTCCGCAATTCACAGAGGCAGGCACTCTGGGCCTTTCCTCTCTGATGTAACTTCCTGTTGTGAGGGCTGGGCGCGTTAGAGGGATGTCCCTGTAGTGCCTGTGTGAATCGTGGACGGGCCAAAAATGTAAGCTGCAAGCACTGCAGCGGCAGTGGGGGAAGAAGCAGGAAGTGGCAGACGCTGGACCTGCGGGAGGGGAAAGGAGGGAGTGATGCACCGCAGCACCCCTGAGAGTTTGCTGCGGCACACCAGTATGGGAACTGCTGACCTACATATTAACCCCTTTGATCCTGGGGAACTGGGTTCGATTCCCACTGCAGCTCCTTGTGACTCTGGGCAAGACACTTAACCCTCCATTGCCCCTGGTACAAAATAAGTACCTGAATATATGTAAACCTCAGAAAGGCGGTATATCAAGTCCCATTTCCCTCCCCCTTCCCTGATTGTAGAAAGTTGTGAATTTCGTGACTACTAAAAATCATGTCTATAGCGCTACTAGATGTACACAGCACTATACACATTCTGCCAGATTCTACATAGCGCCTAGCATTCCATGCTGAAATCGAAGTGTATCCCATAACAATGTGCACAACTTAATTGGCTTAACAAGCTAATCAGCATTGATAACAGCACTGAACAAGCAATAATTAGAATTTATGCGCACAACTCACTAAGGAGCCCTTTCACAAAGGTGTGTAATGGCCTACGCGTGTCCGGTGTGCACCAAATCAACATTACTGGGTGCCCCATGTGGTAATTCTGAATTTGGCATGCGCCAAAAACACACGGTAGAAAATATTTTCTATTTTCTACCACCTGGCGCTTACATGGCGGTAAACGGCAGTGGGCACGCCGGGTGGCGGTAAGGTCTCAGGCCAAAAACGGACATACGCTGGTTCTGATTTTGCCGCATATCCATTTTCCGACCCAAACAGATGCACTCACACTGTCGCTGGCCACTTTTTGCCAGGACTTAGTCCAAGGACCATTAAGCATATTCTGAAATGAACTGCGCCTAAATTCTAATATGTGTAGTTCAAAAGGGTTGTAGTTATGGGCATTTCATGGGTGTTCCAAAATTTACATGAGTAGTTGTAGAATATGGCCAAGTGCATATAAATCTTTGTGCACGGATTTACGCCACATTTTCATTGGTGTAAATGGAGGCACTTGGTTTTAGGCACTGGGATATCTATTAATCATATTCTATATACCGCGCCTAAATCTAGGTGCCGCTTAGACAATACGCTTAGCCGGAAATGTTTGCCGCGTGGATGTTATAGAGGGGCATAATTGAACGGGGCCGGCCATCTTCAAGGCCGGCCCCGTAAAGCGGCGTCCCGACCGTATTATCGAAACAAGATAGCCGGTCAGAAACAGCTGATCATAACCAGGAAGTTCCTTGAACGAAGGCGCTACTCCGGCGCTGAAAAGACTCTCTTCGGTTGGCCCGGCCAGCAAACAAGGTATTGGCTGCGGCGGCAGGGCGGGCGGCAACGGCGGGGGAGGGTTGGTGGTGGGAGGGGGGTTCAAGGGGATCGTCGGCAGGGGGGTCCAATGCGACGGCGGGGTGGGCGGCGACGGCGAGGGAGGGTTGGTGGCGGGAAGGGGGTTTCAAGGGGATCGTGGCGGCGGCTGGGGGGGGGGCAGCTAAACAGTGCCCCCCCACCTCGGGCTGTGGCCCCCGCTCCCGGCGAGGTCTGGCTACGCCCCTGGCCTGAAGTTAAGTGGGTTTTGAACATTTTGATGTTTTCAATGCATATTTAAAAATTAAACATTTTTGAAAATTAAAAATTATAAAAATGGAAGCTTAAGAAGCTTATATGCAATATGGAGGTTTCTGATCTATGATTAAGCAGGTCATCCATTGAGTACTAGATGGTACTTGGGGCTTCTGAAGTCCTTTCCTCCTAGTTTTTTTAAATTGCCCTTATAGTACCACGGAAGTACTTGAACAGAATTAGTATAGGATTGGTGTTGGAAATATCCACTTATGTGGAATCATTCTGCCTGAGGATTGAGGCAATGGTGAAATTGTAAAGATCTTAAAAACTGGCTTTTTCAAGTTTGAACTTCAGTGAGCTCAAGCAATCTATGTTTTGGGTATTTCACAAGCAAGACTTTATATAGCATTTCGTTACATATTGGGCTCAGATATACATCAGCACACATCCTATATAAACTCCTGACGAAGGCCTTTTTGGGCCGAAACACAGCTCGTGTCGAGCCTTGGATGGTTAATAAAGGTGATAATTATGACATCATCGTCTGCTGCCCCTTCTTTTGTCACTCTTGTTGTGACTGTTTTGTCTGTTTGACCACAAGGGTTGCTGTTCTTCTGTTGTCCTGCCATATCTTCTGCTCAGTCAACTGGTTCACTTCCTTTTAAGCTTCCAGTGCTCATAATAATCAGACATAATCTTGATAATTCACTTCATACCATTGCCGACCATCAGGCACTAACATCTGAATGCTGAATGAGTAATGTCATTAAGAGTTTCATGAAAAATAGCTTTCAGCACTGGAGCTACAGTAAACTTTAAATTGGAAGTCTATTCCCAGTTGTGTATGTGGGACTGAATCATCCATAAGTAAACAGATACTGTGCTAAATCTCAAAGCAATCAGAAAAGATGAACAAAGCATTTTTCTTTCTTATTATTTAAAAAATAAATCTTGATATTTCTTCGGTCATGCACAAAATCTGGAGTTACTATGGAGATAATCTTGGACAACCACTTAACTAGCTGAGCTCTCTTTAAAATGAAAGAACTGTGACCATTAGCACTTCAGTGCAAAGTAGTGGGTTTCTTTCACTGTACCAGACTGTGGGAGGTTCTCCGTTAAATCATATTCTAAGCATTTGTTTCTCTCCTAATTTGTAATCAAATCCAGCAAAGTGCATTAAGACTTTTGCTTCAATCGATCAATATTTGTAATGCATTATGTTGCTTGCTTTGATTGTGGTTAAAAAATATAAGAACATAAGAGTTACTATACCGGGTCAGACCATGGGTCCATCAAGCCCAGTATTCTCTTTCCAACAGAGGCCACTCCAGATTATAAGCACATGGCAGGGTCCCAAAAGTAGCAAGATTCTATGTTATTTACTCCCAGGGATAAGTCGTCACTTTCCCCGGGTCTATCTTACGTTCCTACCCGTAACCTCCGCGCTCAAGACAAATCCCTCCTTTCAGTACCCTTCTCCACCACCGCCAACTCCAGGCTCCGCCCTTTCTGCCTCGCCTCACCCCATGCTTGGAACAAACTCCCTGAGCCCATACGCCAGGCCCCCTCCCTGCCCATCTTCAAATCATTGCTCAAAGCCCACCTCTTCAATGTCGCCTTCGGCACCTAACCACTACACCTCTACTCAGGAAATCTAGACTGCCCCAACTTGACATTTCGTCCTTTAGATTGTAAGCTCCTTTGAGCAGGGACCGTCCTTCTTTGTTAATTTGTACAGCGCTGCGTAACCCTAGTAGCGCTCTAGAAATGTTAAGTAGTAGTAATAGACTTTTCCTCCAGGAATTGCTCAACATCTTTTTTGAACCCAGGTACATTAATTGCTTTTTACCACTTATTCCAGCATTGAGTTCCAGAGCTTAACTGTACGTTGAGTGAAAAAAAATCCTTTTTCTATATTTTTTCAATGTGCCTTACCAGGTAACGTCATGGAATGTCCCCTAGTCTTTACACTTTTTGAAAGAGTAAACGATCAATTCACACTTACCCATGCCACTCCATCCAGGATTTTACAGACCTCTACATATCTCCCCTCAGCTGTCTCTTTTCTAACTGAGGAGCCATAATCTTTTTAGCCTTTTCTCATGAGAGTCATTCCATCCCCTTAATCATTTTGGTTGCCCTTCTCTGTACCTTTTCCAGTTCCACTAGAATATACAGTTCACTAAATAATTAAATACAAATCTGCAAGCTTTGTCTTTTTTTTGTTACATTTGTACCCCGCGCTTTCCCACTCATGGCAGGCTCAATGCGGCTTACGTGCGGCTTATCTCTTCATAATGGGGAGTCAAAGTTGGTGGAAAATGAGGAGTGGAACACCTGAATTTTATCCAGAAGTTGCATTTTCTTCCCACACTTAATAAAAATAGAAACATTGAAGAATCCCACATGTCAAGTGGCGAGATAAAGTTAAGACCATAGTGATAAAAGAGACAATTAAACAGCCAACAGTGACTTAGATAGTTTGTCAAAAAAAAGAAGAAGAAGAAGAAGAACTACAGTCCATAAAAAAGCAAACAAACAAAGGAGAGCAGAGATGGCCATGGATTAGAAAAAAATGCCTAAGGAGCTTAAATGGCAATAGAACTTTAATAAAAATGTCTTGACATGACTGTGTTTTGGCTAATGCCTGCATCAGGAATTCTATCAGAAGCATAAAGAATATATATAAATACAAATATATATAAACAGACATTACATTATATAAATAATTATCATACGTTGCAGTAAAATTAGGACAATAATAAACATCCATGCTGAAGGACATAGTTGAGCACAGGGATGAATAATGAAAACATTTACACAAGTATCTCAAAAGAAGACAAGAACAAAATACATATAAATAAACTATAAAATGAATTAGCAACAGAGGGAGAAGACATAAAAGTATAAACATAAATAAACCTTAAGTACTTTACAAACAAGGTTAATATAGACAAGAGTATTGTGGAATTTCTTTATCTCTACAACATTGGGGCAAAGAGGAAACAGTTAAAAATGTGGAATGTGTAAGCAGGGTACAGCCTGTAGGTCAAATCCAGTCCTCGGGGTCCACAGCCCAGCCTGGTTTTCAGGATTTCCACAATGAATATGTATGAGATCAATTTGCATTCTCTGCTTCTGTTGCATGCAAATAGATCTCACACATATTCATTGTGCATTCCCTGTCTTTCCTCTCCTCTAGGGTATACATGTTTAGGTTTTCAAATGTCGCCTCGTAGGACTTCCGACACGAACACCTGTCTGGTTTGGTGGCCTTTCTCTGGGTGGCTTCTAGATGTGGCCTCCAGAACAGACTACAGTGTTATAAATGATGCCTCACCACTGGCCTGCACAGAGATCTTATCACCTCCTTTTTCTGCTTGTTTTGCCTCTATTTATCTTCTTTCTCTAGGCAGGGCTGCCGGAGCCGGGCCCGGGATAAGGCCGCCCCTGGCCCCCCCACCCGAGGTCGCCGCCCACCCAGGATCACCAGCTCTCCCCGCCGCCCACCCACCCGAGGTCGCCGGACCCCCTCTACCCGCTATCGGGCCGGGCCCTCGGAACTAACCTTAAGCCTCCTTTCACTTCGCAGCAAGCAGCAGCAGGGCAGACCTCTCCTCCTTCCTTCCGTGCCCCGCCCTCGCGGACGTTACATCAGGCGAGGGCGGGACATGGAAGGAAGGAGTGGCCTGACCTGCTTGCTGCGAAGTGAAAGGAAGCTTAAGGTTAGTTCTGGGAGTGACGGAGGGCGGGCCAGGCGGCGACAGAGGGCGGGCCAGGCGCCGGCGGCGCTAGCGCCGGGCCCCGGGACTTTTGTCCCCCCTGTCCCCCCCTCTCGGCGGCCCTGTCTCTAGGCATCCTCTTTCATGCTGTTTTGACACCTTGAGGAGATCATCAGACATTATCACCCCAAGGTCTCTCTCTTGGTGCGCCTCAGCCTGTCTCTCCCCCACTCCCCATCCTGTACAGTTGCTTTGATTTTCTACCCCCCAAACGCACAGCTTTTTTTTTCTTTTACCTTGAAACTTTACAGCCAAGGAATTAAGCATTGTGCACGTATTTTAAGTTAATTTTTCATCCTGTTTATCTTATCTGTTCCTTCAGGGGTGCTCACTCTGTTGAAGATCTTCGTGTCATCCACAAAATAATCAATCCCCAATACCCCTCTTATATTACTCAGAAAAATATTGAACAAAGCCAGACCCAGAACAGATCCTGGAGGCATTCTACTAATCACGGCATTCTGCTACAAAATGAAAGTCCATTTATCACTACCCTCTGTGGTCTATCACTCAACCGATTTCTAATCCAGTCCACCACCTTGGACTGTTCACTTTATTTACGAGCCTCTTATATACGATAATATCCAAAGGTTTGCTAAAATCCAAGTAAACTGCATCTGATTCTCTAGTCAGGCAATCGAAAAAATCAGTCAAACTCACTGGACACATTAATGTGCCTCTCTCAGACTCGCTTGACAGAAGCTGCCTCATATCTTTCAGGCCACTGGATTGTGAACAGTTCATTATCCTTTCCTTCAGTGGTTTCTCCATTAATTTTCCCATCACTGAGGTAAGGCTTACTGGCCTACAATTTCCCATTTCCTCTCTGTTAATACTGTTAGGGGCCCTTTTACTAAGCCGCATAGGTGCCTACGCGCTCCCAACGCACGCCAATGCAGAACTACCGTCCGGTGGCAATTTCATTTTTTACGCACACTCGCTACGCGTGCCAGAAAACTTCCGGTGCATGGCACTAACCAGGCAATAATCAGCATTGTATGCGCACTGACGATTACCGCCCGGTTAACACGTGAGACCTTACCTCTAAGTCAATGGGTGGCGGTAAGGTCTCAGGCCTAAAATGGACATGTCCATTTTCACCCCCCCCCCAAAAAAGGCCTTTTTTGCAGGTGTGTTGAAAAATAAACCCACTCGCGTCCGATACACGTGTCTACAACAGCGCAGGCCACTTTTGGGGGTACCTTAGTAAAAGGACCCCTTAGGGACCACAACCACCCATCTTCAGTCCTGTGGAAGAACTTCTCTCTCCAACTATCTATTAAAGGTATTCTATAATGGACCTACCAGAACCTCCTTGAGTTTAATTAGTATACAAATCACTATCTAACCAAGGACTCAACCTGTACATCTACGCAGATGATGTCACGATATACATCCCGTTCAAACAAGACATAGCTGAAATCACAAATGAAATTACAAACAGCCTCCAACTAATGAACTCATGGGCGGACGCATTCCAACTAAAGCTAAACGCAGAAAAAACACAATGTCTCATTCTATCCTCACAATGCAACATAAACAAACCCAACACCATAAACACCCCGGATTACACCCTCCCGGTCTCAGATAGCTTGAAAATTCTGGGACTCCCAATTGATCGAAATCTCACATTCGAAAATCACACGAAAAAGTAAATGTTCTACTCAATGTGGAAACTCAAAAGAATCAAACCTTTCTTCCCTAGGGAAGTATTCCACAGCCTAGTACAATCAATGGTGCTTAGCCATCTAGACTACTGCAATGCTATTTATGCCGGATGCAAAGAACAAATCATTAAGAAGCTTCAAATCACTCAAAACACAGCAGCCAGACTCATATTTGGGAAAGCGAAATACGAAAGCGCAAAACCCCTAAGAGAAAAACTACACTGGCTCCCACTAAAAGAACGTATTACGTTCAAAGTTTGCACCCTGGTCCACAAAATCATTTACGGAGAAGCTCCGACCTACATGTCAGACCTCATAGACTTGCCTCTTAGGAATGCAAAAAGATCATCACGCACATTCCTCAATCTCTATTTTCCTAACTGCAAAGGATTAAAGTATAAATCCACATACGCGACCAGCTTCTCGTATGTCTGCACGCAGATATGGAATGCACTACCGAAGGCCATAAAAAGAACGCAAGATCTAACCATCTTCCGAAGACTACTGAAAACAGATCTTTTCAAGAAGACATACTCTTAAGCATCCATCTTAATACTAAATAACAAAACTATATACAAGCTACACAAAACCGCACTTTTAACACATGACTGATTAACCTCTATGAGATTATTAATGAAGCAATTCACTTAAACCTTATGTGGAATAGGGACTCTCCTTAGTCAATGACCTAATGCATGTTACTAACCAATCTACTACTCAGGAGCCTTCATGCACTACCACAACTTTTCTCTTCTTTATCATGTATGTATGCACATGTTATATATATATATATATAGACCATGATCTATTCCATATATGTTATACTCCATGTTTGCTACCATGTATGTAAGCACCTTAACTCAATTCCATTTGTAACTCTGCTATCCGGAAATGGCAATCGCCATTACGGCAAATGTAAGCCACATTGAGCCTGCAAATTGGTGGGAAAATGTGGGATACAAATGCTACAAATAATAATAATAATAATAATACTGGGATGTATCTCATTCAGCGCCATGGCTTTGTCCATTTCAGTTTTTGTTTTTTTTAATGTATCCCTTGTTCTACCTTTGCAAAATATTTTCACTGAACACCAAACAAAAATATTTGTTAAGCATTTAGGCTTTGTCACAGTCACCCTCCACACATTGATCCTTGTTGCCTTTCCGTCTTACAGTTCCACACCTCTGATCTTCCCCCTTTCTCTAGCATACCTGAAAAAAATCTTGTCACCTCAATCAATGTCCTTAATTATCTTTTATTCTTCCACTTGTACTTTCCACCTGGATTCTTTTCTGCGTCTCTTTCAGCTTTACCAGGTACTTTGCCCTATGTTCATCTTTTATTTATTTATTTATTTATTTAAATTTTCCAATATATCACCACATAAAGTGAATATGCAATCGGCATTATTTAACATTAGGAAACAAAAATGATAAGTATATATCTTTACAGCCCATTTGTCCACAAGTTAAAGAAATTTGATTCCAAGATTAAGGAAATTAAAAAAGAAAAAAAAAATACAAAAATTAATAATCAATAGATGCTTCCTCTGGTTCAAACTCCAGCCTGCTAAATTAGGGAAGGTTTACTATATTCACATCAACTCTTGCATCAATAAACTCTTTCAACTGTTTTGGATCTACAAATTGAAAATGTTTACCCTCAAGCATCACATTACAAAAACAAGGAAATCGCAAAACAAAATTTGCTCCCAATGCCACCACCCTGGGGCGAAGTTCCAAAAAGGCCCTTCATCTCATCTGTGTAGGCCGTGAGAGATCTGGAAAAGATACGGACCTTTGAGCCCCAAAACAGATTTTCTAAATGTCTCAACGAAAGCCGTAGTACGGCATTCCTATCAGGCTCCAACGCGAAAGAGGCAAGCAGAGTTAACCTCTGCGTAACTATTTCTAATGAGCTTTCTAGGAATGAGGTAAGATTCATTCCCTCCCCTATTACGGGGGGGTTTCCCACCACCACTCCAGTACTCCCGATGTAATAAGCCCGTGTAATGGGAGGGAGTGAGTCCTTGTCCATTCCCAGGATGTCCACCAAATATTTTTTAACCATCTCCAAAGGAGAATTTAACGGCGATTTGGGAAAATTAAGAAACCTAAGGTTAAGTCTTTTAGTCTGATTTTCAAGGTATTCAAGTCGTTTATGTAGGAAATTATTGTCTTTAACCAAAGCTGTTTCTAAAGAGACCATTTCTTGAATTTTGATATCCACACGTTCCAATTTCTGGGTTTGCTGTGCAGTCACTTGTGCTTGAAGCAGGGCAGCCTCAGAAAGAACTTCAATATCAGAAGAATTCTGCTTTAAAGTAGTTTGCAAAGAGGTTTGGATATTGTAAACCATGTCCCATAGTGACTCCAGCGTCACAGTTGCTGGTCTAATCACTCCACTAGCCACAGGAGGAGATTGAGATAGACTATCAGCCCGAGCTAACTTGGAAACAATAGCTTGAGGCAATACCTTTGAAGCCTGTTGTAGTAATGTTTCCCGAAGTTGAGAATCTATCTCCGTTGCTGCAGTCACACCCTCAGACAGGACCAGCTGAGCCACTTCGGCGTCTGTCTCTGTTTGAACAGCCAGCAACTCTCCTCCAGGCTGGGGAGGTGCAATTCGCTCTACAGGGCTCAAGGAAGCCCCGTTTCCACTCTCAATCGACTCCGAAGGGCTGAGAGCTGCAGTGGGGGTCGAAGTTCCCTGAGGACCTGGTTGCTGCCTGTGAAATTGCAGGGTTGTTTGTTTCATCGTTGAGGAGGTCACAGGAACCGAGGGAAATTCCTTTACCTTCCCCCTCCGCTTCCCCATGGTTAACGAGGCTACAGAGGCACCGAGAGAAACTCACAAACACAGCAGCCTCCAGGAGCAAACACAGGTGCGTCTATTCACAGCGCCATCTTGGAAATCTCTCTTTGACACTGTTTTTGAGTCCTCCCTATGTTCATCTTTTTTAAGATACTTTGTATGTGTTGAATAATAATCTATTCATGTTTATTTTTTCAGCTATCTTTTTGAGAACCATAATGGTTTCTTTTACTTCTTATTTACTTTCCTTACTAAAGGCTCCTTTTATTAAGCGGTGGTAAGCCCAATGCAGGCTTACTGCTCGCTATACAGGAAGTACCGCTGGGCTACCGCAGCAGCCTGGCGCTACTTCCCACCCCTAGCACGCCATCATTTCTGACACTACAAATATGTATTTGTTTTTGTAGCGCCGGAGTGTACTCGGCTGTAATCGGGCAGTGCCGCATACTGCCCCGTTACTGCCAAGTTAACGCAGGAGCCCTTACCGCCACCTCAATGGGTGGCGGTAAGAACTCCCCCCCCCCCCCACACCGAAATGGCCGCGTGGCAAGTGCTTCGAGCTCTTTGAGGCTTTTCCTTCCCTTTAATATAAGTCACTTTTCAGTACGTGGAATGTGTAGACTGTTTGATTGTATGTATAAAATGCGCCTAAATGTATGCGTACTTTATAGAATACACCTAGGAGTATTTTGTTTCAGAGACAATTTTTAGGCGTGATATAGAATCTAGTCCTAAATGATCCATTTCTCAAAATAGTCCTTGAGAATGTCTTAGTCTGGTTTTAAGAACAGCCACATTACTATGAATGAAATCAATTTGCAATGGAGGAAGTAGATATCCAGAAAAGCAATGGAGGCAATGTAGATATCCTGAAAACCAGAGAGGTTAGGGGCACGCCAATAGCAGCTCTACAAACTAAAGGCAAGCCATGGGGTATTCAGCACCATTTTGAATTTTTGCGCCAGTGAGATAGGACAGTTGGACATCATTTAAAGAGTTGCCCAGAGTCTTCTACTGGAATGGGAAGGAGGAGAAGAGGTGGGGGCATAGGGACTAAACAGAGGGAAACCAGTAGCAGACCAAGGTTTTTAAATTGGCAATTTTATTGTCCATGGGGGTAGGGTAGGGCTTGTCTCCATGAAAGACCATTCTATGCATCTACCAACTTATTTGTACAGAAAATATTGTTAATCCTGAGTCTGCTCCGTTTGAGCCTCGTATCATGGTTCAATAAATGCTTCAAATTTATGCATGAAAATATTCCAGTATTTTCAGTTCTAAGTAGAACACATTAACCTGATTAAGAAAAGCCCTTCCAATCAACTGTAATTGAAATGAATAATCCCTTCAATCACACAACTCATACAATACAGAGACTTTCACTATAAGAATTTCAGGTAAAACAAAGCCTTATTCTAGTTTAGATTTTTACATGGAAAACACAGCAAAGGAGACAAAAATATCATAAGACGATGTTCTGTCTTAACAAATCTTTTATTAACACCCAAGACTCGACATGGGTTGTGTTTCAGTTGCTAAGCCTACATCAGGAGTCTAAAAGTTAAAAATATAAATAAAAATCAAAGTAAAAACAAAAATAAAAAAGGGAAAGGGACTTGATATACAGCTTTTTGTGTGGTTTTTGCAACTATATTCAAAGCGGTTTACATAGTATATACAGATACTTATTTGTACCTGGGGTAATGGAGGGTTAAGTGACTTGCCCAGAGTCACAGGGAGGAGAAGTAGGAATCAAACCCAGTTCCCCAGGATCAAAGTCCACTGTACTAACCACTAGGCTACTCCATCAAAATTATGCATCCAACTTTTAGGGTCCCTTTTATTAAGCAGCAGTAAGACCACCGTAGGCTTACTGTGCGGCAATCTTGAACTACCACCAGCCCAATGCGGGGTCCTTTTACTAAGATGCGGGAAAAGGGGGTCTGTACTAGCCCGTCTACTCCTGACTGGCCTTTCTCTCTGTGTGAGGGCTTCTCTCTCTCTGAGGCTCTCCTCTCCCTTTGGGCTGGGGCCCTTCCTCTCGCTCTCTGGATGCTGGAGACCTCCAACCCCTCCCTTCCAGGCCATACCTTTCTTTAATGGACCGCTGGGGACTGAGGGAGGCTAGAAACTCCTCCCCTCAGGTAGGATCCCAGTTTTCTACAAAGCCCAAGCTCCACCTACTACTACTACTACTATTTAGCATTTCTATAGCGCTACAAGGCATACGCAGCACTGCACAAACATAGAAGAAAGACAGTCCCTGCTCAAAGAGCTTACAATCTAATAGACAAAAAATAAATAAAGTAAGCAAATCAAATCAATTAATGTGAACGAGAAGGAAGAGAGGAGGGTAGGTGGAGGCGAGTGGTTACGAGTCAAAAGCAATGTTAAAGAGGTGGGCTTTCAGTCTAGATTTAAAGGTGGCCAAGGATGGGGCAAGACGTAGGGGCTCAGGAAGTTTATTCCAGGCGTAGGGAGTAGCGAGACAGAAGGCGCGAAGTCTGGAGTTGGCAGTAGTGGAGAAGGGAACAGATAAGAAGGATTTATCCATGGAGCAGAGAGCACGGGAAGGGGTGTAGGGAAGGACGAGTGTGGAGAGATACTGGGGAGCAGCAGAGTGAGTACATTTATAGGTTAGTAGAAGAAGTTTGACCAGGATGCAAAAACGGATAGGGAGCCAGTGAAGGGTCTTGAGGAGAGGGGTAGTATGAGTAAAGCGACCCTGGCGGAAGATGAGACGGGCAGCAGAGTTTTGAACCGACTGGAGAGGGAAGAGTTGACTAAGTGGGAGGCCAGCAAAGAGCAGATTGCAGTAGTATAAACGAGAGGTGACAAGGGTGTGGATGAGGGTTTTGGTAGAGTGCTCGGAAAGAAAGGGGCGGATTTTACAGATGTTGTAAAGAAAGAAACGACAGGTCTTGGCAATCTGCTGGATATGAGCAGAGAAGGAGAGAGAAGAGTCAAAGATGACCCCAAGGTTTCGAGCTGAGGAGACAGGGAGAATGAGAGAGCCATCAACAGAAATAACAAACGGGGGGAGCGGGGAGGTGGGTTTGGGGGGGGGGGAAATGAGAAGCTCTGTCAAAAACCTCCCAGCAAGCTCTAGAGCTCCCAGGTATTGCTTCTGGGTAAGGCAACTACCTTCCACTTGACTGGATTCCATTCCAGGTTTCTCTCCCCACCCGAAACTCCAAACCCTCCTGAAGCTCCTTACCAAAACCAAATGGAAGGAAGACCACTTCTGGAGCAGTGTGGTCACTTATCCACCTAAGTTTCAGCAGGCCAAAATGGCTTTCCGCAACTATTCTATAACAGGTTAGGCACGTCTTAATAGCGTTATGGAACTGGCACTACGTATGTTTCTATTCAACAATGCATGTTAATTTAAGGAATGCCCCCATTCCACCCATGACCCTCCAATTTCCGCACCCCCTTTTTTCAGATCGCATGCGGATCCTGTGCCTAAATTTACACACATAAAGTTCAATTAAATTTAATTAGTGCCAATAATTGCTTGTTAAAAAGCCAATTATTGGCACTAATTAGCTTGTCATTTGTTAAATTGCGCATGCAAATTTGGCCCGTGTATGCAATTTTTGGCAACCTTTACAAAATTAGGGTGTGTGTGTATTTTCCAGGTAGCTGTACATGTAGATGGGGTCTGGGCGGAGTGTGGGTGGGATTCACACATATATAACATACATGTCTGCAGCATTAGGTTGGATTTTTTTTCTCCTTCCCTATCTGTAGTAGAACCTTGGTTGCAACTGGATATAAGTGGATGAGAAAATGTATGTTTGCAAGCTGACTACATTTGTTTCTGAAGCCCCGATGTACAAATGTTGCCGTTAAATAGGGCAGCCACGGTTGAACTTACCGTTTTGCAAACAACGACCCATTCTCAAAGGGAATCACATGCAAATCAGATGCACATAAATTCTGCAAGCGGCTAGGTAGGGAAAGCACATAGCACATACGCAGAACAGGCTCTTGGAAAGCCACCTGAATACTGCCGCTTATACCCTTGCATGTTATCCTGGGCAATAGATGGAAAATGCAGCCTCAAGCAGTGGGCACTAACTTATGACATCTCCTAAAGCACTATTAGCAGTCAAAATCTATCAGATCTGAGATGGGTTGTTATCCTTCTAGTCACGAATGAGGTAAAAGCCGTTTGCAATTCTTGTGCAGAACTTATTCTCATGTCGCCCTCACACTACCGACCGCTTCAGACCTTTCCGGAAGTAGAAGGTAGGTGCTCCTTTCTGTGCATCATTATAATATTAATGAGCTCATTGTAATACATTTGCATGGGATTCTCAGTAGCTGCTATGGCACAAAGTTAAAGCCATGCAAAACGCCTTTGTGCATTGGATGCTACATAACGTAACTGGTCTAACGCAAACAACGCAACCACGATAAGCTTTGTGCATCGGCCCCTGAGCTTTGCAAGTCTGATCTCACTCTTTGTAATGTTACCAAGATTGATTTCGGTCAGAGCTCAGACTCTCCCTAAATTTAGAACTGTGAATAAAGATATTTTAGCATCAAATTAAACTGATATGCTGTAATTTCAACTGCTTAACAAATTTGTTCTCACAGTCTGAAAAACAAGGCAAAGGGGTAAATTTATTTTGGAGTTTGTGATGTGGCAATGAATATAGCTAAATGCATTTAGCCTGTGATAATTAGGATCATTCATTAACGCTTGTCACACCCCAAAAGAGACTAATTAATCACAGTTGACTCCTAGAAGAATAGAGAGTCTTTACCTCCCAAGACCTCGACTTGCCCCGGATTTAACTCACACATATGGACGACACTTTCATTCCATCCTTATTGCCACATTGTGTTCAGCAAGAGACTTTTTAAATGCCATTTCCCTCATTAACACATAAAATAGTTCATTCTAAGAAATGTCATTGTTCTGTAAGATAAATGCTTTCAATAAACGTATTAATGAATTTGCATGCTAGAAGGTCTCCTAATTCAACTCAATAAAATTCCAAAGTCAGTTTATTATTTATAGCATTTGTATCCCACATTTTCCCACCTATTTGCAGGCTCAATGTGGCTTACAGAGTTTGGTTATGACATAGTTATTCCACAGCAGTGATTTTCTGCTTGATCAAATGAGGATATAGATCAAAAACCTTTTGGGACTGTTACAAATTTGCCACAGTTCAAGGTTCCATATATAAAAGGGAAATCTCTTCATTCCGTGAAAGAATTTTCAAGCTTGTGGAGCCAGCACTGTACCAGGATAACATTAGGACAGCCTGACTGCTGTTCTTATTTTTTCTGGGTAGTTTTGGTTTATGGTTTATTAAGTACATAAGTACATAAGCATCGCCATGCTGGGACAGACCAAGGGTCCATCGAGCCCAGCACCCTGTCACCGACAGCGGCCAAAAGAACAAGCAATTTGTCCCTCCCATCCTAGAAATACTGTATTATTCCCTCATCCATTCAATAACATTCCATGGCTTTTTCCTCCAGGAAGCCGTCCAACCCTTTTTTGAAGTCCGCTAAGTTAACCGCCTTACCACCTTTTCCGGCAGTGAATTCCAGAGTTTAACTACGCATTGAGTGAAGAAAGATTTCCTCCGATTCGTTTTAAATTTACCACACTGCAGCTTCATCGCATGCCCCCTTGTCCTAGTATTTTTGGAAAGCGTAAACAGACGCTCCACATCGACCCGTTCCATTCCACTCATTATCTTATAGACCTCTATCATATCTCCCCTCAGCCGCCTTTTTTCCAAGCTGAAGAGACCCAGCCTCTTCAGCCTATCCTGATAGGGAAGTCGTCCCATCCCCTATATCATCTTTGTCGCCCTTCTCTGCACCTTTTCCAATTCCACTATGAAGGCTAAGTGCTTTGAAAATATGCCTCCTCGTCTTTTTTGAGGTGCGGCGACCAGAATTGCGGTCGCACCATGGAGCGATACAAAGGCAAAATAATGATATCTTGTTTCTCATGTAAGAACAGTGAGGTGGTTTACATTTAAAAATTCATAAATTAAGAGAATAGAAAAGAACTACATTAATATAGAAAGGAGACAGACACGGGCTGCACATACTGCATCAGGACATGTTTGTCCACTTCTACCCTAACTGAGATAATATATAATCACCTCTCTGACCTCATGTGCAACTTTCTTTAAATTAGTCACCTTACTTTCTAACTCCTCTTACTCTCTTACCTATCTGTGTTCCATCTTTGCTTATAGTCTATGCTGTCAATTAAAATGTTCTATTACGTATTGTGTTGACATTGTAAGTAGTATACCATGCCATACTTTGTATTGTTATTTGAATATTTTTACTGCTGTAATTGTCTATTGCTTATGTTTGTTCGATTTATTCTTACTGTACACCGTCTTGAGTGAATGCCTTCAAAAAGGCGGTAAATAAATCCTAATACATAAATAAATACTGCCAGAAGGAAATTAGAATCAGGAAATAGTCTGAGGTAAAGAGAAAAAGCAATAAAAAGCCAACATAGATGAACTCCAAACCTTAACGTGTCATATCTCCAAACGTTAAACCAAACAGATGAGTCTTAAGTAGTGCCTTAAATTTAGGAAAGGAAAGTTCAATGTGGAGTGAAACAGGAAGGGAATTCCAGATGAGGGAAGAAATGCAACAGAAAGCACACTGGCCTGTGGAGTCCAGGTGTGCAGGAGAAACGGGGGAACAACAAGACAACCATCATGAAGTGAACGGAGAGTTCTCACAGGGGTATGAGGAACAATAAGTGAAAAGGGAAAGCTAGGGCTACCAGAGTAGAAAGCCTTGAGAATTATAGTAAGGATTTTGAGTTGGATGTGATCGATATTGGATAAGAAGGGAAGAGAAATGGGACTTGATATGCTGCCTTTCTGAGGTTTTTGCAACTACATTCAAAGCGGTTTACATATATTCAGGTACTTATTTTGTACCAGGGGCAATGGAGAGTTAAGTGACTTGCTCAGAGTCACAAGGAGCTGCTGTGGGAATCCAACTCAGTTCCCCAGGATCAAAGTCCACTGCACTAACCACTAGGCTACTCCTCCACTCAACCAGTGATGTTTTATGAAAAGTGGGGTAATGCAGTCAAACCTTGTGGCGTGAGAAAGAAACCGAAGAGCTGTATTCAGAATAGCTTGAATGCGCTTAGTAGAGTAGTGAGGAAGACCAGCATACATTGTATTACAATGATCAAGTCACGAGACGATCAGTGCCTAAAGAAGACTTAACTGAGATGAGGGGTTGAGGTAAGTATGCACTGTGCGAAATTGGTGCAGGACAAAAAAAAGCAAGAGTTAGGAGTCTTTTACTAAGATGCACTAACAGATTTAGGCATTTTATCATTTAGCATGTATTAATCATTGGCGCATGCTATATCAATTAGCGCACCTTAGTAAAAGGACCCCTTGGAATGAGAGGAAATTTGACAGATTTTGCTTGAGTTAGATTTCCAAATACAGTGAAACCTCGGTTTTCATCGATAATCCGTCTGAAAACAATCGGCGAAATCCGAAACCAATGAAAACCGAGGCAATTAACGAGGACGCCCAAAATCGGGAGGACGTCCATCTTCCGATACAAATTGGGAGATGGACGTCCTTCTTTTTTGACGAAATCCAAGGCAACCAACGAAAACCGAGACAAATTTCTCGTGGAAAAAGCAACGAAATCCGAAACCGACGAAAACCGACGTCAACAAAAACCGAGGTACTACTGTATCTGAATGTGGATACCATTGTGATAGGAATGGCATCAATGGTAGATTGAAGCAGAAGACTAGGGGGTCCTTTTACTAAGATGTGGTAAAGACGGCCTGCGCTGATGCACGCTGAGGCCTCATTCTACCTCAGTGGGTAAAAGGCTATCTTTTTCTGAGGAGAAGAAATGGCCGTGCGGTAAGTGAATCACGTTCCATGCGGCCATTTTTTTTTTGGGGGGGGGAGCACTTACCGCCACCCATTGAGATGGCAGTAAGGGTTCCTGCGCTAACCCAGCGGCAACCAGGCAGCACACGGCGCTGCCCAATTACCACTGAGTAAGCACTGATTCTACGAAATTGAAAATATTTTTATAGTAGTGGGTGATGGGGGTGGGAACTAGGTAACCCAGTAGTATTTCTGGATTGGCACGCTGCAAGCTTGTTGCCACTTGCTAACCCTTAAGTAAAAGGGCCCCTAGGAGAATTACTGGTTACCCACATGGCAACCAGTCAGCCATAGTTAGCCAGTAAGCATATTGAATATTGCTGCCCACTAGGAAACTCCTGGGTCTGCCCAGATTCTGCCCCTAGAACACCCTGGCACTGCCCAGTTACGCTTCCACCTTTCCCTTTATTGGCACTCAACTATGGAATGCATTGCCTAAACCTGTGCAAATTATTCATGACCATCTGAACTTCAGAAAATCTCTTAAGACCAGTTTATTTGGAAAGGCTTATCCTAAAGGACCCGTCTTAAATCCATAACTCCTGGAATACAACTTATTTATGGACCTCATGGACTCTATTACCCTTCCCCTCTTTTCCCTCGCCCCTTGTAATTACTATCCTTCCCATTCACCTTATTATACTTCGGTTGTTTGTTTACCAGATTGGCGATTGCCTTTACGGTCTGATATCAGCCACATTGAGCCTGCCAGTAGGTGGGAAAATGTGGGGTATAAATGTTATAAATAAATAAAAATGGCCTGGTGAGCAGGACTTATCTGGCTTGGCGAGACTCCTATCCCAATATGTTTTACTGAATGTCTGGCCACATGGTTTTATGTCTTATTTACAACTAATTGATAATTACACCATCTATGCCCCCTCCACATCCTTAGGTTGATTATTTCATGGCATTATAGGATGCAAAACTATTTCTAATTCCTTGTACCCATCAGCATCTCAGTTTCATTATTTTGCAGGGAGCTAGCTAGCTCAGTTTGTTAGTGTGACTTAAAAAATGTAGCGCATGCAAAATCAATGCATCATTACTACGAAAGGATTGATCGTGATCCATTACAACTCAAGAGACTGGCTGGGAAAAAATAAACTGAGAGCTGTTTTTTTTGTTTTTTTTTAATGTCTGATTGAATGAAAGTCTACTTTTGAGGCTTGCTGTTCTTGTTCCTACAATGCCTTGAGGGTCCTTCTGAACTATTGAATCTGCTACATTTATATAAATAGACAAGACAGGCACTAGAGGGTACCGTATCAGAAGGATGCAACGAGTGAATATCAAGTTTTCTTTCATCCACATCTAACAGGTTTTGCTTCTCTAAACTTTCAATCTACGATATGCTTATGTAAAATCCATGCATTCTTTCTTGCCTTCGTGATAAATTGTGTATAATAAGCACAAATTAATTGTGTATTTTCTTACAATGGACACTAGATTGAATAATTAACTTTCAATTTGCCCATAGAATGGTGGCCGGGATCTTGATAACATCATGTTCAAACTACATCACTGTTTCTTTCAACTCATTATAAAAACATGTTGAATGAGGAAATATATCAGATGATCATGTCAATTCTCATTGTAAGGTTCCATTTCAGATCATAATAAAGAACATTTCTATCTATATGTTAATAAGAATATATAAATCACTGCCAAATGTTTGTTAGGCACCAACAATAACGTGGTCACTTCTTCAAAATACAACAATAATGACCTGACAGTTCCGAACAATTCGGTCTCTAACACATCCTTTTTGCACACAATGCATGGGACCACAAGCTTGGGGCACAGCCATGAGGGGGGAGGAATGTGGAATGGCTCAGGCCCCTCCACGTTTGGCACAGACCCCCTCCAAGGTGAATTCTTGTGCCGATGGAGACCCCAAGTCCTGACAGCCGAAGGCATCTCTGCTATACCTTCCTCTTCCTCAACCTTAGCTGCAGCACAAATTGGAGCATAACAGCGGCCCAATGTACAACCACGTGTTTCTGGAATGTCCGCAACTGTGCTGAGTTGACGCTTCACAGGTGGCAAGTAGCCGTCTGAAAGGCTATGGTCATAGTTGTCTATATTTGATATACTGCCTTCCTTTCAAGGCAAAACAAAGCGGTTTACATTAACATGTGGAGGAGTGGCCTAGTGGTTAGGGTGGTGGACTTTGGTCATGGGGAACTGAGTTCGATTCCTGGCACAGGCAGCTCCTTGTGACTCTGGGCAAGTCACTTAACCCTCCATTGCCCCATGTAAGCCGCATTGAGCCTGCCATGAGTGGGGAAAGTACGGGGTACAAATGTAACAAAAAAAAAACATAGGTCAAAAAGATAAGCCTACTGGTTAGTACAATGGACTTTGACCCTGGGGAACTGGGTTCTATTCCCACTGCAGTTCCTTGGGACTCTGGGCAAGTCATTTAACCCTCCATGCCCCTGGTACAAAATACCTGAATATATGTAAACCGCTTTGAATGCAGTTGCAAAACCCTCAGAAAGGTAGTTTATCAAGTCCCAGTTCCCTTTCCCTATTTGAGATTCTACATGGAATGTTGCTAGTGGAGGAGTAGCCTAGTGGTTAGTGCAGCAGACTTTGATCCTGGGGAACTGGGTTTGATTCCCCCTGACTCTGGGGAGGAGAGTATTTTTAAAAATTGCATGGGGGTGACCTTTCAAAACTGAGCATGCTGTGGATCTATACATGTAAGTGACAGCTTTATAAAATTTCTATGTCTAGAGCAGTTATATATGTAAATACTTGCATGACATGTAGATGTCATGCAAGCCTCTAAAATGAGTTCCAATTTCCAAAAGCTACATATAAAAATGCTACCGATATAATAATAATAATAATACTTTATTTCTAACCCGCTCTATCTGAAATATTCTAAGCGGGGAACAAATGTACATACAAAGTAAAATATAACAATCTAAATCAAACAACATAAAATAAAGTAAATTGCTCAACATTAATACAGAATCATTCATTACCAAAAAACAGAACAGTATCATTAATCTAATAGCCAATATGCTTGAACAAACGTATGAGTTTTTAGTTCTTTCTTAAACTGACCCTAAACATGAAAAATAGAAGATCTATACTCTTCCAAATAACCTGCCGAAATGATGGAACTTCAACCACCTGTTTTTGGGAAGATCTCAGAGAGCGTAAAGTTTGATTACATATATATTCAAGAAATATACGCTCAGAACTGCCACTGATTGCATAATATCAGACCCCTGGGATTTATTTTGTAAACCTGGAATGTGCATCTGTTTAAACAGCCTTTTTTTGTCTGCAATGAAATTTGTTTTATTTCATTTTTAGCGTGTACTGTTTGCAAATTGTGCGTGCTAAAAATGTGTTATTTGGAAATAGCATGCACTAAAACTGAAAACAAAGTAAAATAAAGACAAAAGATAAGAAACCAAAAACCACAGAGTCCTCCTGAAATAAAACAAAGCCAAAGTAAAAGTGGTGTTCAAGCCTCTATTGTAAACATCTCTTTCTCTTTTATCTGTAGCACAAACCTAACTCTTTCCTCATCTCCGAATTTGCGCTTAGTGCACACACTTTTAAGTGCCTAACTCTAGGTGACCTGTAGAGTAGAGGTTGACCTAATTTCAGTTTCGGATTTGGATTCGGCAACTGAAGCCAGATCTTATTCTATGGAAAAGTAAACGTCCCCCTATTTCTATACAAACTCTCAAGCTATCTAGTTTTCAAGAGGTATCAACTTCCTGGACTTTTACAAATATTATACTGCATGTCTTCTGTGACAGGCCAGCCACTGGATCAGATGTGATGATATTTTATTATTTATTTATTTTATTTATTTATTGCATTTGTATCCCACATTTTCCCACCTATTTGCGGGCTCAGTGTGGCTTACAATATATTGTGAATGATGGAAATACAATTTGTTGCATTATGATTATGGGTTACACTGTGAAGAGTTGTGGGAAGACAAAGTCAAAGTCAAAATATCATATGGGGAATAGAACAATGGAATGTAACAATGGAGAGTTGATAGGGCGATAAAACAATAGCAATAGAACATTAGGGTATAACAATTTTATCTGTGGGTAGAGTTATAAGTGTGGTGAAAATCCGGGGGAAGAAAACTCAGAAGAGAGTGTTTTGATGCATTTCTATTAGTGTGTATGGACTTCATGTGTTTTGATTCTTGCAATAAATTTTCTCAAAGAGATGAGTCTTCAATAGTTTGCGGAAGTTGATTAGTTCGTAGATCATTTTCAGGTTGCGTGGTAGTGTATTCCAGAATTGCGTGCTCATATAAGAGAAGGTTGATGCGTGCAGTACTTTGTATTTTATTCCTTTGCACTTAGGGAAGTGGAGATTGAGGAAAGTTTGGGATGATCTTTTAGCATTTCTGGGTGGTAGGTCTATTAAATCAGACATGTATGCAGGGGCTTCCCTATGAATGATTTTGTGGACTAAGGTGCATACTTTAAAAGTGATACGTTCCTTGAGTGGGAGCCAGTGTAGTTTCTCACGTAAGGGTTTTGCACTTTCGTATTTTGGTTTTCCGAAGATGAGTCTGGCTGCTGTATTCTGGGCTGTTTGAAGTTTCCTCAGTATTTGTTCTTTGCAGCCTGCGTATAGTGAGTTGCAGTAGTCCAGGTGACTGAGTACGAGTGATTACACTAGGCCACGGAAGACAGATCTTGGAAAGAATGGTCTTATTCTTTTCAGTTTCCACATGGAGTAGAACATCTTTTTGGTTGTGTTGTTCGCGTGAGTCTCAAGTGTTAGGTCGCGGTCGATGGTGACTCCAAGGATTTTTAAAGTTTCTGAGATTGGCAGATGTGATGATATGGAGTTACAGCCCAGTTGGCTGGACCTTGAGGGACAGTACTTAGCTCTTCTCCTGTTACATAGAACATTGGGCACATCCTTGTTGGCGGTAGCCAAGGATCATCCAGTATTATCAGCCTCCTTACATTCTTTACTGGAGCTACACAATAGTTTAGAGCCTGAAGATCAATATTCTTTGAAACCACCTCTGTGGAATAATGCTTGGATAACAATTAATAAAAAGCCTATAAATTAGAAGCTTTGGCAGAGGTATAATATTTATTTATTTGTTGCATTTGTATCCCACATTTTCCCACCTATTTGCAGGCTCAATGTGGCTTACATTGTTCCGTCATGGCAATCGCCATTCCAGAGTGAGAGATACAAGTGATATTACATAAAGAACATGAGTGGCGTGGTAGAATTAAGCAATCAGGTATAAAGAGATCACAATCAGAATAATAGATATAGTGGTAATGCGTTAAAGTTCATATGATGGATCATTGTGGTATGCCTTGTTGAAGAGGCAAGTCTTCAATGATTTCTGAAAGTTGGTTAAATCGCACATTATTTTCACGTCAAGTGGTAATGCATTCCATAGCTGCGTGCTTATGTAGGAAAAGCTGGATGCATATATTAATTTCTATTTTAGTCCTTTAATATATGGACAGTGGATCAACTTCTATCTGATAATAAAATGAAGACTTTTCTTGTTTTGCAGCTGGAATATACTCTACCTATCTTGCAGCTTTATAGGTGGATCCAACTGATACACGCATTGGGGCATTGCCGTATACCACTGTCAGATCTTGGTGAGACTTGGACTTTAACAGAAACTATACGGATCTTTACCTAAATCAGGTTCTCGGTTTTATAGGTTGCTTAAATGGACAGAGATTCAGCATCCAACTGGTATAGAGCATGTTTGGGAACATGAGTTTGGCTGCTCGTTGGGTACATTGGGTGGTCTTGTCTTCACGCTTCCGTGTCAGCGGCTATGAGACAAATGTCATATTTTCTTACCCATAGAGCATATTGGTGCCAGAGACTATACGGATTTTTACCTAAATCAGGTTCTCGGTTTTATAAGTTGCTTAAATGGACAGAGATTCAGCATCCAACTGGTAAAGAGCATGTTTGGGAATATGAGTTTGGCTGCTCCTGCATACAACTAGACTAGACTAGAATGAAGCCTTGCGCGGGATTGGGAAGAAGAGGACCTCGGCTCGGCTGGCGGGGGTTGTGGTCCCCCACCAGCAAAGTTAGGCGACGGTGGGTTGGCGACGGGAGGGGGGGGGGGTTGAGAGGGTCATCAGCAGGGGGGTCCAGGGGCAAATCTACGGGGTCCCAGGCCCCCGTAGCCCCATACTGGCTACACCACTGCCCTTCCCAAAAGAAATCACCTATGTAGGTAAGCTTTTCATTATTGTAACGCTTTTTCTAATCTCCCAGAGACCATGAGCACTACTTTAACAAGCCTCCTCATTTTTCTACCAAGAAGAGAAGTTTGAAACACTGAGACTTAAAAGTAATTTGGAAAACTTGAACTCCACAGCTGTGTGGGAGGTCATTAATGTTCTCCCTCTGTCTTTCACAGCTTTAGTTGAATCTGCTGATGCCATCAGAACTGCACTTGAGATAAAGTACCTCAATTATTAGAATTATCATTTTTTAAATTATATACAAGTTTGCCTAAAAAAAGTGAATTTATTATTAACTGCCTCAAAGACTTTTTCCATCTCTTTCTTCAGGTTCCACATGTGTTACAACCACTTTATGTGACAAAATTATGTTCAAGTACAGGCATATAATATGTGTAGAAGACAGCCAGCCCATCAAACAGTAGCGGTCAGCCCAAGACGCTTGAGATAAAGGAAGCACCAAGATTCAACAGGGGTACCAACTTGATGCTTCTCATGAACTTGTATTGGGTTCAGCTACTCCTGCAGACAGCACAAATGAGATACAGAGATTCTCTATGGGGTCCTTTTGCAAAGATGCGGGAGGGCTAGCGTGCAGGTTGCACGTTGCAAATCGGCTCTAGCGCTGGACTAGCACATGCGCCTGGTGGTAATTCCGAGTTTGGCACATGCCACATCCTGCGGCAGAAAATAATTTTCTATTTCCTACTATGGGGGGGGGGGGGGGGGGGGGTTCCTGGCAGTACTTGGCAGTTGGCGCGTGCTGCATGGTTGCAGTGTGGGTAGCGTGTGAGCCTTTACCGCTAAGTCAATGGATGGTGTTAAAGACTCAGGCCAGAAATAGGCATGTGCCGGTGGGTTTAATTTTGCCACACGTCCATTTCACGGCCCATTTAAAAAAACATCTTTTTTTCCAGATGCTGTAAAGAAATGACCCATCACGCATCCAAAACATGCGCCCTCACTACTGCAGGCCACTTTTTACCGCATCTTTTTAAAAGGACCCCTAAATGAACTTGTGCTGGGCTCAGGTATTCAGGTAAACAGCACAAGTAAAATTCACAGAGTCCCTGTAAATGCACTTGTGCTGGGCTCTAGTTTTCAGAGAAGCACACAGAATAAAAACCCTCTTCTTCTTCTTCTCTTCTCTCTCTCTCTCCTATACCCTGCTCTGAGATTCCCCTAGTGCCTTGGGTAGAATTTCATTGCTGGGTGGTGGGAAAAGATTTGGGGGTAACATCTCACCTGCAGCAGCACAGCCAAGTGAACAGATTCTGTAGGTACTCCATTTCCCCGCCTCTCCACTACAAGCATGATCACCAGTTTCCTGTTACATCTCTGTGCTGCATACTGCTTCACTTGGGGTCTAAACCAGCCCTCTGTGGCTGCCAATAATGCATTCTCCCTCTCAGGAAAAAAAAAAGCCTTCCTTTTATCTTGGAGCCATTGTTCTCAATGAGTTCACCTGCTCTAAAACTTCTAGGCCTGCCCCATACACTCATGGGAGATGTAGTCCCCCCAGGTGGCCATGTTTGCTCAAAGACCTTCTTTTGCAGTTTCCTTCTCCTTAAGGAAACCTGCCTATTAGGGTTCATCTTCCTATTAATGGGGGTCTTTTTGTTGCAGTTCAGCCTGAAGAATAGTAGCCATGGTTTTCCCTCTGACTCCTCACTGTATTTAATCTTGAATTTTCTATCTGTTAAGAATTTTAAATCTAAGGTGTTATTTTTATAAACTCTTTTATGTTAGTCTGTGAAGTTTTGGAATGACTTACCTCAGGAAATTCATCTGTGTTCTTTCTGTCTTCATTTTTGAAGGTTACTGAAATCTTATTTGTTTTTGAAGTATTTGTTTTAATGATTATTTTAATTTTATTATTGAGTTTTATATTGTATAGTCCTGATTGATGAATCAGTGGTAGTTCTTTTATATCCCACTCTGAACCTTTATAAGGGATAAAATGGGTTACAAGCACCATAGCGTAACATAACATATGTTGACAGATAACCACCATAAAACTATCTAATCTGGTCAGTAACAATGTGCATTAATTAGTACATATTCAAATAGTTAATGATCTCCCTATGGATATTAGACACTTCACACATTACTTATATCCCGAGCAGGAACCAGCAGGGAGAAGGAGCACAGCCATAGGACAAGAGCAGGGGAAGGAGGAACTGGAAGACCAATAGGAGAGAAGCAAAGGAAGCCAGGCAGAGGGAGAGCAAACACAGGTGCGTGGAAGCAAAGCAATCAAGGTGCCTGGAAGCCAGGCAGAGAGAGAGCAGACACAGGTGTGTGGAAGCAAAGCAATCAAGGAGCCTGCAACCATCGTCTCTCTGAACAAACCCAGAGAAGACTTACACACAAATGGCTCAGGGCTGTGCCAGTCAAGTGTGTGTGTCGACGGGACCCCGAGCAGCCCGAGGATGCCGCTTGCGTTGTGGTAGGGGACATGACACTGCGTTAGTCTGGTGTAGCACAATTAAAAGAAGCACTTTACAATATTTAATCTTTCTATCCCTCTCCCCCCATATATCCTTCTGTATATTTTATTTTTGTTACATTTGTACCCTGCACTTTCCCACTCATGGTAGGCTCTATTTGGTGGGTAATGGAGGGTTAAGTGACTTGCCCAGCATCACAAGGAGCTGCCTGTGCTGGGAATTAAACTCAGGTCCTCAGGACCAAAGTCCACCACCCTAACCACTAGGCCACTCCTCCACTCAGGATATGTACCCATGTCCTGAATTTCACTTCATGCATCTGATGAACTGGGTCTCTGGTCCTCAATAACTCATGCCTCAATAAATTCATTAGTCTATAAGGTGCCACCTGCCTCTGTTAGCTTTCCCAGCAGGTAATTTTTCAATTCAAAACAATAAAAAAACAAGTTTGAATAATTACACTTGCAAAAGTTGGGCCTCTTTCTGCCCTAGTAACGCCTCCAGAGTCTGAGAGTAAAAACAGATGCACTGTTGAACAACAGACATACATTTACCTCCAGGCAAACTTGGACAATATTCAAAGCTCAAATAACCATATACCCTAGCCATAACTGCGTTTACCACATTCTGGCAATGAATTCCAGAGTTTAATTGCATGTTGACCGAAGAAATATTTTCTTCAATGTGTTTCAG
This sequence comes from Microcaecilia unicolor, assembly GCF_901765095.1. NCBI lineage: Eukaryota > Metazoa > Chordata > Amphibia > Gymnophiona > Siphonopidae > Microcaecilia > Microcaecilia unicolor. The sequence continues at coordinate 221,633,826 of NC_044038.1, read as the reverse complement.
ATTTACTACTTAGTAGCTTAATTGCATGTCCGCTAGTTCTTGTATTTTAAGAAAGAGTAACTAAGCAAATCACGTCTACCCTTCCGCTCCACTCAGTAGTTTAGAGACTTCTATCATATCTCTCCTGTGTTGCCTCTTCTGCAAGCCGAAGAGCCTTAGGTTCTTTAGCCTTTCCTCATAGGGAAGAGTTTTTTTGTCTTCCAGTAAATGGCTACCAAAGTTCCATGAAATAAATTCATTAAAATGCACAATAGTGCTTTAATTTCCATTTTGTCCGTTTAACACATCTGTTTATAAGACGGGATATTATGCAGTGAAATCGGTAGGGATATCATGCTTAACAGTCTCATTCTCTCATGTTTTGTTACAGCTGGCGTGAGCCACATCAACAAATCCAGGTGAGTTCTTGCAGAGAGAATATGAGGAGACCTAGGGACCGACTTGTTGAATTATTTATTTGTTAGTATGTACAAGTATTATACTGTAGCCTGTTACAAATTAGATTTGAAACCGCAAAACCAGGCAACCTCTTCCACCTGGGCCTTCTGCCCTCCATCCACCAGAGGCCTGGAGGGTCACCTTCTCTGAGGAACACCCCCAGTGTTGGTTGTTGATTATTGGGAAGCCATCAAGGGAGCAGTGGTTGTCTTCTCTCCCTCCCTCCTCACACTTGAGGGTTCCCAATGGGTGAGGGATGCAGTCCCAGATCTCCGAAGCATACAGCTCTGTGGCCACATTTATGGAATGTTGAAAAACCACAATACTATATAACCATGACAGCATATATCAAACATATAAACGGCGAGTGACCGTACTCACTCGCAAATGCGCAGTAGAGACTTCCCTGTCTGTCCCGCCCCCGCGTCAATACGTGATGACGGGGGGCGGGACAGAGAGGGAAACTGCGCGAAGGGGAGGGAACCGTCGAGGTCGCCACCGCTACCCCCCCCCCCCCCGAGGTCACTGCCACTGGTACCCCCCCCCCCCCCCCCCGGAGTCACCGCTGCCGCCACCCCTCCACCCGGCCCGTCTCTTCGCTAATCAACTTACATCTCCACAGCAGGCAGAGATCAGCTGAGCTGCCGTCGGCCTTCCTTCCCTGCCTGTGTCCCGCCCTCGCTGATGTTACGTCACACGAGGGCGGGACACAGGCAGAGAAGGAAGGCCGACGGGAGCTCAGCTGATCTCTGCCTGCTGCGGAGATGTAAGTTGAATAGCGAAGAAACGGGCTGGGTGGAGGGGCGGCGGGGGCAGCGAACTCGGGGGGAGGGGGGGCGGCGACCCACCAGCCCGTTTTAACGGGCTCAACGGCTAGTATATATATATATGAAAAGGCAATATATAATCTGTATGCATGTGGCAAGGTGCAGTGAAGAGGGGGGAAATTTTTATTATGAAATTACATTTTACAGTATATTAACACTGGATAAAATAGTTAAAATAACTACTGAAGGTAAAGAGGCTAATTTTAGAAAGGCTTTCTATGTGTCAGTCATAGTTTTACATATAGAAAGGGCATTTTGCAAAAGTTGCCATCATATGCATACATAAAAGTAAGGAATCATACTGGGGGTAATTTTATCAAGTTATTTTCACAATATGTGGCCACATATGCAAATAAGTGACCTATTATAAAATTCTGACTAGTGTAAAAAATGCATGTAATGACATAATGGCATTTATTTGGTTGGTAGGCGTGTACCAGGGTTTGGGTGGAATTCAGAAATATACACGTGACCCCCCCCCCCCCCCAAAATGCCTGTGCTCCAGGCAGAAGGTGGGAGGATTTTTAGGGAGATCACTAAGACAACAGGGGTTTTGTGAAGGGCCAGCCCATGGGGGCAGGGCCCAGAAGTAATAAAAGGCATTGCATGCAGAAAATCTGGTCTTTGGTACAGTGGAGTAGCTACGTGGGGCCAGGGGAGGCCTGGGCCCCCATAGATTTGGCCCTGGACCCCCCTGCCGACGACCCTCTCGACCATCCCTCCCGCCGTCGCCTGCCTTTGCTGGCGGGGGACCCCAACCCCCACCAGCCGAGGTCCTCTTCTTCCCGCAAAAGGCTTCCTTCTGTTTCACCCCCACCAGCCGAGGTCCTCTTCTTCCCGTGAAAGGCTTCCTTCTGTTTCTGAAGGAAACAGAAGGAAGCCTTTTGCGGGAAGAAGAGGACCTCGGCTGGTGGGGGTTGGGGTCCCCCGCCAGCAAAGGTAGGCGACAGCGGGTTGGCGGCAGGAGGGGGGTTGAGAGGGTTGTTGGCAGGGGGGGGGGCAAAGTTGGTGGTGGTGGCGGTGGGGTCGGCAATGGCGGGGGGGTTGGTGGCACCGGGGGGGGGGGGCTAAAATGTGCCCCCTCACCTTGGGCTCTGGACCCCCTCCCGCCGAAGTCTGGCTATGCCCCTGGTTTGGTAGCCAACCCCCACCAAGGCCTGTATCACCGAAGGGGAAGTCCTGAGTGCCAAAGCAGCCATTGAACAGGTAATGCAGCTTTGGAGGAGGTCTGACTAAGGGGGGCGGGGGGGGGGGGGGGGGCACACGCATTTGCTCTCCTTCCCCTTCCCACCCTACATTAGATATCATACCTTTGCTGGTGGTGATGCTGAAGCTCCGCCAGTCGAAGAAATGCACTGCCAAAGTGGTCCCTTCCTCCTTGTGCTGCCTCGGAGCGATTAAGTCAGTGGGGTGCCTCCAGCCACCAATGCTTGCACTCCCCAAGCATGCTCAGTTTGTGCATGAACTGAGAATGTTTGTGGAGTGCCATCATTGGTGGCTGGAGGAGGACCCCCACTGACTTCCTCACTCCTGAGGCAGCACAAAGAGGAAGGGGCTACTTTGGCAGTGCATTCCTTCGACTGGCGGAGCTTCAGCATCTCCACCAGCAAAGGTATGATATCTAATGTTGGGGGGGGGGGGGGGGGAGGGAGAACAAATGTGTGTTCCCCCTATCGATCCCTGTGCCCCCCCCCCCCCCAATGGACTGCTGGCTATGCCCTGCCTTTAATCACGTGATTAAAAGTTTTAATCACGCAATTACTCGCAATTAAAAATGTAATCGGAATGCAGCGCTACTGTGTAGTACAGCAAATTGAAGTTCAATGCTGAGACTGCTGACTAATCCTTGGAGTGAAAGTGCCCAGAGAAAGGCTTCCCTTGGCCTACTGGATTTATTCTGGCCCTGGCCTGCGCCCAGCTCGTGTGATCTAGCATGTGGGAGCTGTGTGTGTGCAGAAGTATTCTGTTTGTGTGACCCTGGTCCCGGGTGAGGTGGAGCGAAACCCAGGGGTTAGCTGAGCCAGAGGTGTGCCCGGGTTACATATATGTGGTTTTAAAAATACACCAGTTTACACACATGCTTAAATAATGTAGGCACAGATATTTTTTCAGGATTTGTCTTGATTCACACCAAGTATTTGTCTACCTATGTACCTTTATAAAATAGGCTGCAAATATGTACTCCCTCCCCCATTCTGGTTGTCCATTGAAAGGTTTTGTATGTTTCTGTGATTTTGTTTCCTGCGGTGCACTACAATGATGACACTGAAACGGCGGCATACCAAATTCTCTTAAATACATAAATAAAACGTAATAAAACTATCCTCCAAATGAACAGGTTAGATCCAGCCTATTAAGTCCTTCCCTCCCCCCACCCCCCCATGTTCTATTGCTGACTCTCTGGCAGTGGCTCAGGCAGTAGCCTGGGCCCCCGTAGATTTGGCCCTGGACCCCCCTGCCAACGACCCGCCTGACCCCCTCCTGCCACCAGGATGTCAGAAACAGAAGGAAGCCTTTTGCGAAAAGAAGAGGACCTTGGCTGGCGGAGGTTGGGGTCACCCGCCAGCAAAGGTAGGCGACGACGGGTTGGCGGCGGGAGGGGAGGTTGAGAGGGTCGGCAGCAGGGGAGAGGCAAAGTCGGCAATGGCGGGGGGGGGGGGGGTGTCGGTAATGGTGGGGGGAGGTCGGCGCCGTCGGGGGGGGGGCTAAAATCTGCCCCCTCACCTCGGGCTCTGGACCCCCCTCCCGCCGAAGTCTGGCTACGCCCCTACTTCTGGTGCTCTAATTTGTGCCTTTTGCTATTGCACAACTGATCGTGAAAAAATGTCAGGTATTATCAGCCTTGAAATGTGTCCCTTTAATAGGTCTTTCAGGTCCCCACAATAATAATAATATAACATATAGCTATTAAAATCTTTGTTCTGATTGTTTCATACTGTCATCTTTCCTGTGCAATCCTTTGGAAAGGCAGGGTTGTTGTTTGTTTGTTTTTTTTTGTAAAGGAGCTGATCAAGTATTTTTGTGTGTCGTTTTCTTTCTGTATTCAGGAGAACAACACTTCATCATCGTATTTACAGGTTCTTCAGCGCCGCTACCCGCCCACTATTGTGCCTGTGTCCGTACTGGTTTCAATCAATGTGGAAGCACTTCAGAATAAAGAGCGAAGTGAGAGGGGAAAGGCTGCACAGCTGTTGCATCTTCCTGAATTTGTTTATGTACAAGTGGGATTCAGTCCCGTTTCCAGCTCAAGATGAGATCTGCATGCGTAATGGGTCTTTGCAAAGTAAAATGCTCTTTCTACCCCCTACTGCTTTAGGTGCAGCTCCTGATTTTCAGTCACCTTTGAATCAAAACATAGAGGCCCTTTTACTAAGCCGTGTTGGCGCCTATGCGCGGACAATGCACGTCAATTTCAAACTACCGCCCAGCTACCGCTTGGCCCGGGTGGTAATTCCATTTTTTATGCGCATCCAAAAATATTTTTTTTATTTTCGAACACGCGGCGCTAACCAGGTGGTAATCGGCAGTGTACACGCTTTGACAATTACTACCTGGTTAACGTGTGAGACCTTATCACTAAGCGAATGGGTGGCAGTAAGGTCTCAGACCCAAAATGGACGCGCGCCAATTTTTATTTTGCCGCATGTCCATTTTCAGCCAAAAAAAGCGCCATTTTTTACAGGTGTGCTGAAAAATGGATCTGCGCACGTCCAAAACATGCGCCTATACTAGCACAAGCCATTTTTCAGTGCACCTTAGTAAAAGGACCCCATAGGTTGTAAACAGGGGCCCTTTCACTAAGCTGTGATAAGTACTAACTAAAGGGCATGAAACAAGATAGAAGGGGGGCAGACTCAAGAAAAATGTCGGGAAGTATTTTTTCACGGAGAGAGTGGTGGATGCTTGGAATGCCCTCCCTCGGGAGGTGGTGGAGATGAAAACGGTAACGGAATTCAAAAATGCGTGGGATAAACATAAAGGAATCCTGTTCAGAAGCAATGGATCCACAGAAGCTTAGCAGAGATTGGGTGGCAGAGCCGGTGGTGGGAGGCGGGGCTAGTGCTGGGCAGACTTCTACGGTCTGTGCCCTGAAAATGGCAGATACAAATCAAGGTCAGGTATACACATAAAGCAGCATATATGAGTTTATCTTGTTGGGCAGACTGGATGGACCGTACAGGTCTTTCTCTGCCGTCATCTACTATGTTACTATGTTACATGCGTACCACAGGTTAAAAAGCATTACTACGGGGCATGCTTAGGCATCCCATGGTAGTCTTTGCATCTGTGCGTGCCACCCACATGCTAAAAAAATTGTTTTTAATGTTTTAGCGCTTGGGGCGAATCTGGGGGTGGAGAGTAGGCATGTTCTGCGCTAACCCCCAGATTCTATATAGCATCCCTAAACACCGGTGTCACAATCGGCGTGCATTCTACAACGAGTGCAATTTAACAAGCTTAACAAGGTAATGAGCAATGATAACAGCACTTAACTAGCAATAACATAGTAACATAGTAGATGACAGCAGAAAAAGACCTACATGGTCCATCCAGTCTGCCCAAGATAAACTCATATGTGTATACCTTACCTTGATTTGTACCTGTCTTTTTCAGGGCACATACCGTATAAGTCTGCCCAGCAGTATTCCCTGCCTCCCAACCACCAGTCCCGTCTCCCATCACCGGCTCTGGCACAGACCGTATAAGTCTGCCCTCCACTATCCACACCTCCCAACCACCAACCCCTCTTCCCCCCACCTGGTCCGCCACCCAATTTTAGCTAAGGTCCTGAGGATCCATTCCTTCTGCACAGGATTCCTTTATGCATATCCCACGCATGTTTGAATTCCGTTACCGTTTTCATCTCCACCACCTCCCGCGGGAGGGCATTCCAAGCATCCACCACCCTCTCCGTGAAAAAATACTTCCTGACATCTTTCCTGAGTCTGCCCCCCTTCAATCTCATTTCATGACCTCTCGTTTTACCGCCTTCCCATCTCCGGAAAAGATTCGTTTGCGAATTAATACCTTTCAAACATTTGAACGTCTGTATCATATCACCCCTGTTCCTCCTTTCCTCCAGGGTGTACATGTTCAGGTCAGCAAGTCTCTCTTCATATGTCTTGGAACGCAAATCCCATACCATTCTCGTAGCTTTTCTTTGCACCGCTTCCATTTTTTTTAAACATCCTTCGCAAGGTACGGCCTCCAAAACTGAACACAATACTCCAGGTGAGGCCTCACCAACGTCTTATACAGGGGCATTAAAACCTCCTTTCTTCTGCTGGTCACTCCTCTCTCTATACAGCCTAGCAATCTTCTAGCTACGGCCACCGCCTTGTCGCACTGTTTCATCACCTTCAGGTCCTCAGATACTATCACCCCAAGATCCCTCTCCCCGTCCGTGCCAATCAGACTCTCCCCGCCTAACTAATTGGCACCAAATTTTTAGGTGCCATATATAGAATCTTCCCTTAATTGGTTAGTTCAGCTACGTTGCCACACGATAACTTATTAGCGTATGGTGAGAGCGTGATCTCTTTCCACCAAAAAAATAGATTTAGATAAGGACTCACACGCTATTGGGAAAATTAGCGTGTGGCCATTATTGTTAAAGTAGAAAATCGGCCGTTTCCTGGCGGCCCTAAAAGTGGCCTTAGAACGTGGTAAAGACCCACACTGGGGATAGAACAAGCCACTTTTAACGCTGCTTAGTAAAAGGGAGATAGTGAATGATAAAATAGCCAAATGAAGACGAATAAATGAACATTCCTGTAGATGACACATAATGACAATTTTCTGGCTGTTCATCCCTAATAAATGGTGTAGTAGCAGCACCTCTGTCACCAATATACCAGACTTGTGCGTATGGCGGAATGAGAACAAAAAAAAATCAATTTTTCAGTGACTGATGAACTGCTCTTTCCTTGTGCCTTTTCCATATGTCTCTCCTCATCTCCTCTCGGTCTTACAGTCCTGCCTCTTCCTTTCCTCGTTCCACTGACATGCCTGAAAGAAAGTCTTATCACCAGGCTTTCCCTCTGCATCCGTCTATCTCATTTCATATCTTGTCCTTCTGAATCATGACGGGAACCTGTGATAAACTGAGCCTAATATTGACTTAGCTGTTAAGGTTTTCTATAACTTCTTTTTAATGGCAAGTCTGAATATTTCCAATCATTCATATCTCAGTCAACATTTACAACTCCGAGCAGGACTTAGTCATATATATTTAACAAAACAGATATAAATTGCCTGAAGTTTTCATTTCATCAGCAGAAATACATTCGTCCAAATTTTGTGCTCACTGCAATTAAATCTTGATGCCTGTGGTCCTCTCTTGAAGGTTCTGCAATACTATGTTGAATAACATTTTCACAGTTACATTTTTTTAATATATGTTTTGATGGGGGTGGGGAGTGGGATAATTTGTAAACACTGTGGAGGGCTTCCAGACCACATGGGTCTTCTGTACTCACAGGTATGCAAACACATTTTCAGCAGGAAATTTCCTTGTTGTTTTTTTTTCTTTGTTTAAAAATATGAGGCCAGCTAGCAGATACAAAATCCCTTTGCATTGTTTCTTGCGTTCACTCTGCACTCCCAGACTTCTCCCTCTGCAGTAAAGATAATTTTCCCCAGCTGAGAAATAACATGGCTAGTTTTACTCAGAAAGAGGGGGCAGAGGGGGGTGCAGTTCTGAGACGCAATCTGTTCAAAACTGACCTTGTGGTTAACATTTTCTTCTCCACTCACCTCTGAAAAACATATGGAGGTAATTTTAGAAAGGTTTTTCCATGTGTAAACCCTGTTTTACATGCAGAAAAGGTCTTGCATAAAGTTTTACTGCAGTATGCATGCATATAAATATGCATGGTGCAGGGACGTAGCCAGCCCTCTGATTTGGGGGGGGGGGGCAAGGGTGGACTGGGAGGGTAATGAATTCCCCCTCTCTTCTCCCCCCTCCCTAGCATGCTTAAAATAGCTTTTCTGGCAGGGATGCCAAGGCCATGCCAGCCAGAGAAATTCACTGTCCAGCCACTCTCCTCTTCCTCTTGCTGCTGCAGGAAAAAGGAAGTCAGTGGCATGCCTCAGCTTCAAATTTCTTCCACTGGCAGGGCTTCAGCATCCCCACCAGCCATTTAATGAGTGTTGCAGGTTTGGAGGGGGCCTGAGCCCAAAGTGGAAGGGGCCCAGGCTCCCATGGCCCCCCCATGGCTATGCCACTGGCATGGTGATAAGCTGGCATATACTTATACAAGCACCACATGTAGGCATTTCCAGGGTCATGGTTTGGACAGAGCGATCTAAGTATTTGTTTTATAAAATATAAGTGTGCACATTTAGGGGGTGATTTTCTATAGGTTGCCTAAAGTTAGGTGCTGGGATGATACAAGCTAAGTATGAATTTTATAATGGAAATTACTTGTGCAATTGCTATTATAATATACTAATGTAAGCCCACAGTTGCATGCCTAACTTCAGGTGTGAGCACTAGGCTAGCTCGAAGGCTGGAGTAAATGCTCGTGTCTAACTGTAACTCTAGTATTCTGCAACCTGTACATGTCATTGCTAGGCACTTCTCTGACCCGCCTATGCCCCCCTTGCAGTTGTGTGAACTGGATTTTGCTCTCGCAATTTGCAGAATCCTGACGAAGAGCAGTTATGCATAATTTGTGCCAATTAAAACCAATTACAGCCAATAATTGGCAATTACTGTCAATTGGCAGCTAATTATCCTATTATGTTACACGAGCAACTGACACAAGTCTATAATTTGCACGCAAACTTTGCATGCTAAGTGTAAAATTGTGTGAGGAAGTTTATAGAAGTAGGGGTTAGCGGTAAAGACACATTGCACGCATTTCCACCAACTTTCTGCAATACTGAGGCTGGCACCTGTGTAGCTCTTACAACATGGGCCTAAAATAGCTGCCTTGTCGGACTTCTCACACAAGTATCCTGTTATATAATCAGGATCTTGCTACACTGCCACCAGCGCCATACCAAAAACTGTGTAAGCAGTGCAGCTGTATAGAGCACGAAAACTGCTCCCAGCCTACTGTCTCCTCTCATTGATGCAGTAGCGTAGCCAGAGTCCAATTTTTAGATGGGCCTGGAGGTGGACTGGGTGGTCACGGGCCTCGCATTTCTTCTCCACCCGCTACCCTCCTCCCCCCCCCCCCCCCCCCCCCCACTGAACTGTTTCAAACCCAGGGCATTTGGCAGTGTTCTTCCAGATGCTGACAGCCCCCTGCACATGGTCAGTTCTGGTCATTTTTACTGCCCTGAAGCGCCGTTCTCCCTCCAGACCCGCGATTCCCATAGCCAGCCTTCTGCCAGCGTGCATCGTCGGGGGTCTCCTCGGGCGCGCGTCCCAGCTTTGCGGAAAACAGGAAGTTGCAGAGTAGGCGGGACGCGCCTGAGAAGAGGCCCCGACGACACACGCTGGCAGAAGGCTGGCTATGGGAATCGCCGGTGCTAGAGGGAGAACGGTGCTTCGGGGCACTAAAAGTGAGCAGACCACGCGGACGGGGAGAGCGGGCAGAAGAGGCAGGAAAAGATTGCAGCCTCGCTTGGGAGCGCTATGCCACTGGTTGGGTTGGGGCTAGTTAGGGTGGACGGGCCTGGAGCAAAAGTGGCTTGGCCTGGGCCCGTCCAGGCCCGCCCGTGGCTACGCCCCTGCATTGATGGTGATAAAGAGGGCAGGGTGAGGGGTGGCATCAGTGGGCAAATCGCAACTGTAGCTCAGTAAGGTCCTGATTGTCATGCTTACCTCTGAGGGCAACCATTGAAGTTGTAATTGATAACAGTTTTACATGGTGGCTGCTTGGTCAATGCACTGTTGAAAGGATGTGCAGAGCACGAGAAAAAGATCTAGGTGTCATTGTAGATAATACGCTGAAATCTTTTGCCCAGTATATGATGACAGCCAAAATAGATAGCAGGATGTTAGGAATTATTTGGAAAGGGATGGTAAATAAGTCCAAAAATACTAATGCTTCTGTATTGCTCCATGGTGCCGCCTCACCTTGAGTATTGCATTCAGTTCTAGTCGCCGTATCTCAAGAAAGATATAGCGGAATTAGAAAAGGTTCAAAGAAGAGCGACCAAAATGATAAAGGGGATGGAAATCCTCTCATATGAGGAAAGGCTGAAAATGTTAGGGCTCTTCAGCTTGGAAAAGAGACGGATGAGGGGAGATATGATTGAGGTCTATAAAATCCCAAGTGGTGTAGATGGAGTAGAAGTGAATCGATTTTGTTTACTCGTTCCAAAAATACCAACACTAGGGGACACTCAATGAAATTGCATGGAAATACTTTTAAAACAAATAGGAGGAAATATTTTTTCACTCAACAAATAGTTTAACTCTGGAACTCTTTACCGGAGGATGTAGTAACAGCGGTTAGCGTATCTGGTTTTTAAAAAGGTTTGGACAAGTTCCTGGAGGAAAAGTCAATTGTTTGCTATTGAGACAGACATGGGGGAAGCCACTGCATGTCCCTGGGATTGGTAGCATGGAATGTTACAACTCTTTGAGATTCTGGAATCTTGTTTCTCTTTGGGATTCTGGAATGTTACTGCTTTTTGGGATTCTGCCAGGTACATGTGACCTGGATTGACCACTGTTGGAAACAAGAAGCTGGGCTAGACGGATCATTGGTCTGACCCAGTATGGCTATTCTTATGTTCTTAAGACAAAGGATACTGCTTTCCCTAACCCTAAAAAGTTAGCACTGTACAAGATTGCGTGCCTTGAAGATGAAATATCCACTTTGTGGTAGCCGAATATTTCCTCTAGAAAATTCCTCTGTATTTTTAGCAGCAATGTTTCATGCTGCTCACCTAAGCATTTCTTGCACCTCATTTGCCCTACGTATATTGCCCCATGCCTTGCTAAACCTTTATTTGATGAATGATGTTAAAAAAGCATCTACTTAAAATTTGAGAGTTTGAAACCTCCTGGTAGAATCTTACAGGATAGCTGGAATCTGAAACCCTTGAGGGCATACTCCTGAAAATGCCAAAGACGTCTGTACTTTGTGCTCTTCAGACAAAGTTGGAACATCCTGAATGTATATTAAAATGCCACTTTTCTTGCAGCTCAAAAGTCAATTGAAATTACATTTCTCTTGGTATTTAGTTTGATGTCTCTGAACACGCTGCGGTCATTTTGATTTTTAATATAACCTTCTCTGGTTGAAAGACAACCTGCTCACTTAATCAATGACTTCTCCGGTGTTTCTTGTCACGGTTTGGATTTCTTCCTTGTGAGCTGCCTGGATTCAGATACAGAGCGACACTTCAAATTTGACAGCGAATCAACATTTCCTACTCTCTTTTTCTCTTGCTGATTTCCCCCTCTGTTGGACTATGAGGTCCTTCTACTAAGCAGCAGTAAAACGTGGCCTTACCATGACTTTACACGGGCCCTTTCCCACGCGCTAAGACCATTTTTACCGTAGACAGGTAGTTCTGGGTCTGCCGTGCGCCATTTCTGGTGCCAGGCGGTAATCAAGCAGTGCCATGTGCTGCCTGATTACCGCCAGGTTACTGCCGGAGCCCTCACCGACACCTAAATAGGAATCGATAAGGGCTCCAGCAGTAAATGGCCATGTGTCAAATTTTTAAGTAGCACAAGGCCATTTACTGCCTATATTCAGAAAAAGCCCTTTTATCTGCTATGGTAAAAGGTGGCCTCGGCACGTGGCAATCCCACCGCTGACACCACCGCAGGCCACATTTTACAGTCGCTTGGTAAAAAGGCCCCTTTGTGTGTTATGCGTAATGTCTGATAACTGGATAACACAGAGCTAATACAGGTGCAACTACCACTTCCTAAACTGGAGGCAGTAAGTATTCCCATGTTAGCTGTATGTAGGTGCTGCATGCGGATGACAACATTAGCAGAAGACCTGCATAAAAATATTTTTTTAAATCTCCCCATAAGTGTCGTGTTAAATCTGGGATTATCACATGGGACAGTCCCATGTTAAAACACATTCATCTCAGATTTCACTGCGCTGCAGTAAAAAGTGTGTTAAATAAATACACTTTCACACACACCATTCAGTAGGAATTCTCTCTATGTGGAGAGGTGTGGTAGCCCTGTTAGTCCACTTTTAAAGGTAATCAATAGAAATAAAACAAAATAAAACATGGAAAAGAAAATAAGATGATACCTTTTTTTATTGGACATAACTTAATACATTTTGACACCCAACAGACAGGACTTAACAAAGATCTGGGTTTTCTAGCCCATTATAAACCATAAAGTTGTATTGTCACCCTCCTCTCATCTATCCACCCCCATCCTGTTAGACTATCACTAAAATGCTTTGATGTTTCACTTATATATACTGTCATTTACCACATTTGCTTATTTCTGATCTAAGAAGGGCAACCTTCGAAAGCTAATCAAGAAATGTATTAAGTTATGTCCAATAAAAAAGGTATCATCTTATTTTCTTTTCCATGTTTTATTTTGTTTTATTTCTATTGATTATCTCTATGTGGATAAACCTTCACCGAGGGGTCCTTTTACAAAGCGGCAGTAAGCCCAACACGGGCTTTCCACGTGCCAATTCGGAGCTACCACTGGCCCAATGAGGGTGCCGGTGGTAGTTTCAGCCCTTGTGTTTGTTTTTGTTTTTGTTACATTTGTACCCCGCACTTTCCCACTCATGGCAGGCTCAATGCGGCTTACATGGGGCAATGGAGGGTTAAATGACTTGCCCAGAGTCACAAGGAGCTTGTGCACCATTTCCCGAGCTGGGGAAAATAAGGCTTGTTTTTTTTTTTTGCGCAGCGGTTACCCAGCGGTAATCGGGCAGCACCGCGTGCTTCACAGTTACCACTGGGTTAGCATGGGAGTCCTTACCGCCACCTCAATAGGTGGCTGTAAGTTCTCCTCTCCCCCCCCCCCCCCTCCTCCCGCATTGCCATGTGATAAGAAGAATCTTACTGCATAGCCATGTATTTTTGCAGCCTTTTTACTCACCGCAGTAAAAAGGGCCTCAGTGCAGCTGCTTGGTAAAATGATTTACCTTTCAGAATTCAGGTACAGTAGGAATATTCCCATTTGTATTATTTTTATTAATTTTAAAAGTAACAGCCATCTAAATACATTATAAAGTACAAAGTAGCTGCCATTCCGTAAGAAGAACCATAAGATCAAACAGAGAACTACAATACTAGTATAGATCATAAAATCAAATTAAGTATACAACAATGGAAGAGGGTTAAAAATAGATGATAATTTGGAGCTATAGTGCCCATTGGCTACTAGGCCCATTGGCTATAGTGCCCATTGGCTATAGTGCCCATTGGCTACTGCGGCTACTAGGCTGTTCTGCAGAGATATTTTTGAAAATGATGAGAGACAGATGTTTATGTCTCTTGTTTTTTTGTTGCTCAAAAGTTGGATGTTTCTCTATGAAAAATGGCTATTCATTTTGGTCATTTCAAGTGCAAAGACGTCCATCTCACAGCCATAAATGAACAGGAAATCTAGACGTGTTTCCTGTTTGATTATGACCGCGAGATGGCCATTTTTTTGGACATTATGAGCAGGACTTTTTTTTTTCTTTGAATGTAAACATTTTTTTTGAAAATGCCCCTCCAAGGCTCTTAAGTTTGGCTGAAAATAGGGCACAAGTTTTGGAGCTCAACTTTCTTTGAATATTAGGCCCTAGATTTCTACTCAGTTAATTGCAAGTTTTGTTGACATAGATATCAGAATGGGGTGGACCACGAGGGCCTAGACCTGACCAATTTCCCCCCTACATGACAACAGTAGCTAAGAAGATTGGGGGAACAGGGAGAGAGGTTGGTGTGTTTGACTCCCTCAACCAAAGAGCTGTTCCATTGCCCCTAATTACTAGCAAGAATTCTTTTCATAGTTTTTGTTTCTTGAACATGAGTAAATTCTACATTTCACTCTGTCTATTCTAAAAAGATAATGTTTTGTGTGATGAGAAACCACTGTAATAAACCAGGTAATTATAGTTCTAGCTTTGACATGTCAACCATGAAGCCCTCACCATGAAACCAGTTTAACTGCCAGTATCTTTCTGGTACTGTAATTTGCATATCATTACTAGAAAGGTGCAAACAGATTTGCTATACTCTCTGCTAGCAAAATATTAGATAAATGTTTTGCAGATTTCATAGAAATGTACAAAGAAAAAAAGTCCTTGCCAAGGTGTAAATTTCACCTCATTTATTATCATGTCATGCATTTGGGTTCTGAAGAAAAATCACTGAAATTTCCAGTAAATCTATAATTTGTTTTCTTTTTTTATGGCTGAATGCAGGAGTTCACTTTAGTGCAGCAGATAGGAAAGATCAACAATATTTAGCATTAAAAAATACCTCCCAGCTTTCCCAACTGGTCAAGGGCTATCGCAATTTGTCATTTCTGCAACAGATTTTAATTGAACTATCCAACGTTGTTCTCATTTTAATAATTTTTTAAAATCCCTACCATGTCCACTTTCCCAAACTTGATCAATAATCAAACAGCGAATCCTGATGAAATTCATGTTATAGTTTAAGGCAATGTTGTACCAGTGGAGCCTCCGTCTTTTTAGTGGATACACAGTACTTATGTTCAATTATACAAGTGCTATTCTATAAAGGTCATGTGGCATTTAAAGAATGGTGTTTAGATTTGATTTTTGTGCCCAGCTCTGAGTGCCTGCAGGAACCTGGTGTAAATCCTGGCACTGAAAACTCATTATTATTAATTTAGATTTTGCTCACACCTTTTTCAGTAGTAGCTCAAGGTGAGTTGCATTCAGGTACACTGGATATGTCTCTGTCCCAGGGGGGCTCACAATCTAAGTTTGTACCTGAGGCAATGGAGAGTTAAGTGACTTGCCCAAGATCACAAGGAGCAGCAGTGGGATTTGAACTGGCCACATCTGGATTGCAAGACCCGGTGCTCTGACCACTAGGCCACTCCTCCACTATAGCAACATTCCATGTAGAATCTCAGATAATATCAACATTCCATATAGAATCTCAAATAGTAGCAACATTCCATGTAAAATCTCAGATAGTAGCAACAGAATCTCAAATAATTTATTTGGATTTTGCTCACACCTTTTTCAGTAGTAGGTCAGGGTGAGTTACATTCAGGTACTCTGGATATTTCTCTGTCCCAGGAGGGCTCACAATCTAAGTTTGTACCTGAGGCAATGGAGAGTTAAGTGACTTGCCCAAGATCACAAGGAGCAGCAGTGGGATTTGAACTGGCCACATCTGGATTGCAAGACCGGTGCTCTAACCACTTCTCCACTATAGCAACATTCCATATAGAATCTCAAGTAGTAGCAACATTCCATGTAAAATCTCAGATAGTAGCAACAGAATCTCAAATAATTTATTTGGATTTTGCTCACACCTTTTTCAGTAGTAGCTCAAGGTGAGTTACATTCAAGTACAGTGGATATTTCTCTATCCCAGGAGGGCTCACAATCTAAGTTTGCACCTGAGGCAATGGAGGGTTAAGTGACTTGCCCAAGATCACAAGAAGCAGCAGTGGGATTTGAACTGGCCATCTCTGGATTGCAAGACCAGTGCTCTAACCACTAGGCCACTCCTCCATTATAGCAACATTCCATGTAGAATGTCAGATAATATCAACATTCCATATAGAATCTCAAATAGTAGCAACATTCCATGTAAAATCTCAGATAGTAGCAACAGAATCTCAAATAATTTATTTGGATTTTGCTCACACCTTTTTCAGTAGTAGCTCAAGGTGAGTTACATTCAGGTACTCTGGATATTTCTCTGTTCCAGGAGGGTTCACAATCTAAGTTTGTACCTGAGGCAATGGAGAGTTAAGTGACTTGCCCAAGATCACAAGGAGCAAGAGTGGGATTTGAACCAGCCACCTCTGGATTGCAAGACCGGTGCTCTAACCACTAGTCCACTCCTCCACTCCATTATTCTATAATACTGCATGTATATTCGCAGAATGCCCCTGATGCGCCCATACCCCTCTCATGGCCTCACCCTCTTTAGGGTTGTGCGTTATATGATTTAGGCACTCAGGGTTATAGAATAATGCGCAAACAGATGCACATGCAAATCCTAATTAGTGCCAGTTAACATCAATTGATTGTTAGCCTCCAGTTTTTGATTATTAAGCGCTCGATAACTAATTAAATTGTGTATGCATATTGGGTCAGTGCCCAAATTTGGACACCAGCCCCCAGATTCTTGACAGCGTGACTTAAGTTGCGTGCACAAATCTGGTCATATTCTGGATTTGCATGCACAACTTAATTAGTTAACAAGCCAATCCATGTTGATAATTGTCAATGAACAATTATTGACACTAACTGGCATTAATTAGAATTTATGTGCACAGCTATCTTAGCGTATTCTGTAACAGGATGTGCATAAAATCTACTGTATTTTTCGGACTATAAGACGCACCGGACCATAAGACGCACCTAGGTTTTAGAGGAGGGAAATAGGAAAAAAAATTTTTTTCCTTTTTCCCTCCTCTAAAACCTAGGTGCTCCGGTGCGTCTTGTCCGAATTCGGGATCGCCCTCCCCTACTCACGTCAGCAATGTTCCCTGGTGGTCTAGTGATGTCGGGGCAGGAAAGAGCCCCCTCTTTCCTGCCCAGCGAGCTGCTCTCCGTCCTCCTGTATGCTGCCTGACTGTCTCGGCGAGATTCAAAATGGCCGCCGAGAGTCTCGGCGGCCATTTTGAATCTCGCCGAGACCGTCAGGAGGACGGAGGAGGATGGAGAGCAGCGCGCTGGGCAGGAAAGAGGGGGCTCTTTCCTGCCCCGACGTCACTAGACCACCAGGGAACATCGCTGACGTGAGTAGGGGACGGCGATCCCGAACTCGGGGGGAGGGCGATCCGGAATTGCTACCTTCGGACTATAAGACGCACCCCCCATTTTCCTCCCAAATTTTGGGGGAAAAAAGTGCGTCTTATAGTCCGAAAAATACGGTAAGTTGCATAGTTGAAAAGGGGGCGTGGCCATGGGCGTGGAATGGGAGGGCTGTGGGCATTTCTAAAATCTATGAATGTTGTTATAGAATACACCCAGTCTGTGCCTAATTTAGGCATCAACATTTATACCAAGTTTTATTTGGCATAACTGCCCATGACTAAATTTATTCACGTGGATGGGCGCTTGGCGCATTATATAGACCATGCAGAAATGTAGGCATATTCTATAAAGTATGCTTAAATTTAGGCGTACTTTATAGAATATGCCTAGACCAACAGACTTTGGCGGGAGGGGGGTCCAGGGTCCGAGGTGAGGGGGCACATTTTAGCCCCCCCAACACCGCCGACACCCCCCCACTGCCATTGCTGACCCGCGCCATTGCCGACCCCCCTGCCTCCGCCACCCCCACCCCCAATTTTGACCCCCCCCCCCGCCGCCGACCCTCTCAACCCCCCTCCTGCCGCCAACCCTCCCCCGCCACCACCGTCGCCTACCTTTGCTGGCGGGGGACCCCAACCCCCGCCAGCCGAGGTCCTCTTCTTCTCACGCAAGGCTTTGTTCAGTTTCGTTCAGGACGTCAGACTCAGAAACTGAACGAAGCCTTGTGTGGGAAGAAGAGGATCTCGGCTGGCGGGGGTTGGGGTCCCCCACCAGCAAAGGTAGACGGCGGGTTGGCAGCAGGAGGGGGGGTTGAGAGGGTCGTCGGCAGGGGGGTCCAGGGCCAAATCTACGGGGGCCCAGGCCCCCGTGGCCCCACGTAGCTATGCCCCTGGCCTAGACATATTTTTCTTAGCACTGATTTTTTAGGTGTGATATATAGAATGTAGTCCTATATATACAAAATCTGGAGGTAAGTGCATCCATGCTATCTGAGATACCTGTAGGGGAACGTATGGGAAATACCTCCTACATTTGCTATACAGGCTTTGCAGTTGCTTGCGTTAATTTTTGTATCCATCTCCCTGTTGTTAGAAACTTTTTACCATACTTTAAGTAAAAAGGTCCTTTTATCCTAGTGTAATAAGAAATTGTTGGGTAATAAAATGATACTAGGCATTAAGATATATTTTTTTAAAATCATCATGACTGCTAGCTATTACAAAGCAAAGAGAAAGCCTGTAGATGCCACATAAGATAGAGGAAACTTACTGATTTAATTCATAAAAATAATCTATTCCTCCATGATTCATTCATAGCCCAGACTAGACCTGATCAGGAAGCAATGCATAGATGCATGAAAGGATTAGGGGGGGGGGGGAAAAACATATGCATTGTTGCCATAAATTAATTTACAATTCCCATATCTCTGAAATACCCATACTGATGTTGAAATGGATAGCAAAGAATTTGACCTCTCCTGAGTCAGAAATTCTGTACTCTATCCCAGATGCCACGCAGGCAGTAAAAATAAGGGTAAATTATTCAGGAACACCTTGGCTGTGATTTATGTTTAAGAAGGTAGGTATTGGAATAATAAGGGAAAATGAAAATTAAAACGGAATGGGGGAATGAAATACGAGAGACAAAGGGTTGAAGGTGAAATTGAGGCAAGAGGCAGACATATTTTAAACACTCAAGAATCTGCATCTTATGAAGACGAATCTTGAAGGTCTTACACAATAACTACTGTTTGCTTTGCGGTAATGAAAAATAAATGATTTTTTTCTAGCCTTGGAGCAGGACATTCAGTAGACTAGAGTAATTATTGTGAGTGCAATATATCTGAATCTATCTAAGATAACAAATACAGTAACAGATATCTGAAGTAATCCAGACTCAGTTTATAAGTCTGCAAATTATTTGGCTTCTTTCCTCCTAGATCTGACAGTGTCCCATTTATCCCATGCTAGGATTGTTTGTTTGTTATAAAAACATAAGAATTGCCATACTGGGTCAGACCAAAGGTTTGTCTAACCTATTACTCCATTTCCAACAGTGGAAAACCCAGGTCACAAGTGTCTGGCAGGATCCCAATAAGTAGAAAGATTCTGTACAAATATTTATTTATTAATTATCTCATTTGTACCCCACAGTTTCCCAACAGTGTCAGGCTCAATGTGGCTTACAATGCACCGCAGAGGCAGACGCCAATGCAGTAAAACAAAACTAATACAGCAGGAGACCTACAAGGGATAATAGGGAAGAGTAGGAATGGACAGAAGGTGAAGGGAAACTTTGAGGGAAGGGAGATGTGTCCAAATGTCTCTAGATCGATGCGCTTCCAGCAGTGGAGACACTGGAAGAGGCCGTGGGATAAGCACTTCTGAACAACATGGTCTTCAGAGATTTCCGGAAAGTTAGATGATCTGTGATGGTTTTTATGGTCCTCGGCAAAGAATTCCAAATCTGAGTGCTAATGAAAGAGAAGGAGGTAGCATATGTAGACTTGTACTTGATGCCATTGCAGTTTGGATAATGAAGGGTAAGATATGAACGGGAGAGTCGGAACGTATTCCGAAGCGGTAGGTTGATGAGATCAAACATATAGGATTTGGTGAACTAGAGAGCAGAGTTTAAAGGTGATACGATGTTTGACAGGGAGCCAACGTAGTGTCTTTTGGAGGGGCGTGGCACTCTCAAACTTGGACTTTCCACAAACCAATCTGGCCGCTGTATTTTGGGCCGTCTGCAGTCTCTTAATTCATTGCTGTTCACATCCAGCATACACTCCGTTACAGTAATCCAGATGGCATAATACTGTATGAGGTTGCGAAAAACCATGCAGTGACTTTCCTTGGTTTATGGATTTTACCTCCCCAAATTCATCCAAACATTTTTCAAATACAGCTATATTAACCCTTGGATTTTGTATAGATTACCCAAATGTTGGCACGAATCCTAGATCTTCACATGTACTAATTAGTCAATTAGCTGCCAACAATTATTTATTCAAGTAAACAAGCACTTAATTGGCAGTAATTAGTAGTTACGCACAGATCTGTCGTACACTCTATTCTATAACAGCTGTGCCTGTATTTCATAATGCGCAACTCCAAAGGGGATGGGGATGGGCATGGGTGAGTCAGGGGTGTCCCCAGAATTTCTAGACTATTACATTACCTTACACAGGTCTTATAACCAGCAAATACCATTTTATAGTTCACTGCGGGTAACAATAAGTAAAAGAGCTGATTCAACCATTCAACATTACACAATACTCATAATAAATCATAATAAATAATAATTCATTTAACAAACATTTGTGAAGATCTTATTAAGAATCAGAGCAGATAAATTTTCTAAATAGAAAAGTCTTCAGTAGCTCTAATTACTTGAAGCTCAAGGGGAAGAGAGTTCCACCAAACAACTGTTTGGTATGAAATAGAAGCAGATAAGAATCTAACAGGCTTATTTTCGAAAGAGAAGGTTCCCATCTTTCGACACAAATTGCAAGATGGGCGTCCTTCTCCCAGGGTCACCCAAATCGGCATAATCGAAAGCTGATTTTGGGCGTCCTCAACTGCTTTCCATCACGGGGACGTGTCGGAAGCGTAGCGAAGGTGGGACTGGGGCGTGCTTAACACATGGGCGTCCTGGGCTGATAATGGAAAAAAGAAGGGCGTCCCTGACGAGCACTTGACCAACTTTACTTGGTCCATTTTTTCTTGTGACCAAGCCTCAAAAAGTTGCCCAAACTGACCAGATAACCAAGGGAGGGAATCAGGGATCACCTCCCCTTGCTCCCCCAGTGGTCACTAACCCCCTATCACCCTCAAAAAAAACTTTTAAAAATATTTTTTGCCAGCCTCTATGCCAGCCACAAATGTCATACCCAGCTCCCTGACAGCAGTATGTAGGTCCATGGAGCAGTTTTAGTGGGTGCAGTGCACTTCAGGCAGGTGGACCCAGGCCCTTCCCCCCCTACCTGTTACACTTGTGGTGGTAAATGTGAGCCATTCAAAACCCACCAGAAACCTACTGCACCCACATGTAGGTGCCCCCTTCACCCCTTAGGGCTATGGTAGTGGTGTACAGTTGTGGGGAGTGAGTTTTGGGGGGTTGGGGGGGGGGGCTCAGCACACTAAGGTAAGGGAGCTATGCACCTGGGAGCAATTTCTGAAATCCACTGCAGTGCCCCCTAGGGTGCCTGGTTGGTGTCCTGGCATGTGAGGGGGACCAGTGTACTGCGAATGCTGGCTCCTCCCATGACCAAATGGCTTGGATTTGGTCATTTCTGAGATGGGTGTCCTCGGTTTCCATTATCGTTGAAAACCGGGGACAACCATCTCTAAGGTCGACCTAAATGTTGAGATTTGGGCATCTATGACCGTATTATCGAAACAAAAGATGGAGGCCCATCTTGTTTCGATAATACAGGTTTCTCCACTCCTTCGTGAGGACGTCCTGCGAGGAGGCCCTCAGGAAACTTGAGCATCCCGTTCGATTATGCCCTTCACGGAACCCTTTTACTAAGGTGCACTGAAAAATGGCCTGCACTGGTGTAGGCACGTGTTTTGGATGTGTGCAGGTCCATTTTTCAGCATGCCTGCAAAAAAAGGCTTTTTTTTGGGGGGGGGGGGGGGGGCAAAAATGGACGTGCGACAAAATTAAAACCACCTTGCATCCATTTTCACCTGAGACCTTAACACCATCCATTGACTTAGCGGTAAGCTCTCACACGTTAACCTGGTGGTAATCGTCAGTACACGTACACTGTTGATTACTGCCGGGTAAGCGCCTGGCGGTAGAAAATTTCTACTGCTTGTTTTGGATGCACGTCAAAAATAGAGTTACCACCCGGGGCACACGGGAGACAGGCTACATTGAACATGCATAGGCATCTAAGCATCTTAGTAACGTTGCATACAGAAGGATAACTTAGAAGAACCTGATTGTGTAACCGTTCAAATTTATCACTCATAAAGGTGTTAAATGTCTCTCCTAAATAAGATGGAACTGTACCATAAAATATGTTATAAATCATAATCCCAAGTTTAAAACATACTTGCATTTGTGCACCTGACATCTATTACTTGGGTGCCAGCATTTGGCAGACATAAATGCACTCAAAAGTTAGGTGCATAGGAGGAGATTCTATATATTGTAAAGGGGGGTCTGCTTCCTCCTCTTGGGTGGAGCCAGCAAGCCTGCGGGGCTCCCAGGGTACCAGGACAGAATGCTGCTGATACTGGGACTTAGGGCCAAAGTATTTTATTAGCAAGGCAATTTCATATCAAAAATCATAATATATTCCTCAAAACAAAAGGTACAGTCCTCATAAGATAACCCTCAAAAGAAAAAGGTACAGTCCAGGTCCCAAAATCCTTCAGCAAACGCTCAGCTCCTCAAGACCTCAGGTCTTCTATTAGGGCATTAGCTTTCCCTTCCCCCTCCTTCAGAAGGGTTTAGTAGGAGTTCAGCACACTTCCAATATAGTACAACAGTCATAGGCGGTCGGTGGCCCAACTGTTTGGGGAGGCTAAAGGGGGTGGGGTTAGGGGTGGGGCCAGGGGTGGAGCTTAAATCCAGAATTATCTGATAACACACAGAAAAAAAATAAAAATAAAAGTCACAATTAATACCTTTTATTAAATTTAGATATTAGATATTAGATATGTAACATATGTCAAAGAATCAAGTGGTTGCTCAAAGAATATTCTATGCACAATTGCTCAACTGCAAAACACTATGCACAACTTTGTGCAAAAACACACTCAGAACCTTACTGTACCATAAATATTACACTGGGCAGAACCTAATACACCAATATACCACCCATATGGAAAATGCAGACCGTCAACAATATGAAACAAGGGATCATATCATCACAATTCTTATGTAGAGCCACAAAACACCCTAATTCATGTTTAATGTGGGATAAAATGCCATAAATAAGTAAATAAATATAAACTTCCTAACCCCTGACCCAAATTAACTTTCTGCTTCCTGCGACACAGCGAAATATGGACCGTACTAGACTTCTATCACCACCCCCTCTTTATTTCTTTGTTGCTTTATACTTATGTTTCTTACATGCTATTACTATACTATGTATTTGTATTATTGAACCGGAGCCTACTTCTTCGGTATTGTGTAAGCCACATTCAGCCTGCAACTAAGTGGGAAAATGTGGGATATAAATGTGATAAATAAATAAAAATAAAGTTTTAAGAATATACAGCCAAAGTTTCAAATATGAGATATTAAACGTTCAACAGAGTTTTGAGCAATTTGCAAAGCTTTCAGTAACATAGCAGATGATGGCAGATAAAGACCTGTATGATCCATGCAATCTGCCCAACAAGATAAACTCATAGCATAAGGTGCATATCACATATGCATACTCAATCTTCAGGATATAGACAGAAGGCCAACAAGCAATACACTGCAGTAGTCACAATGTGGAAGAACAACAAAACTGTAAAATTCTACAAAACTTCTCAAGACAGTATTCTGCAAAGCAGCCGTAGCTTTAAAAAAAAACAAAACAGTTTTAATAGTATGTTTTTAAACGACCTTGGAAACACAGAGAAATCAATCAGAACACCAAGGTACTGAATTTCAAAAAAGAATCAGTACTGAACATTCTTCTAGCAAAAAAAAAACAAACAAACAAACTAGAAAAACAAGTCAGATTTAGTTCGTGACAGAAAAAGAACCTGGGGTTTTTTTTTTTTGTTTTTTTTAGCAACATTAAGTTAAAACCTATCAGCAGCCATCCATTGAATTCCCAATTTTGCTCTGCTATGCACACCATCCTTTTCCTGAATAAAAAAGTTGCATATTATAAACATCAGACAATATGATCCCAGGTACCTGCCTGTGATGTATGAATGTCTTATCTCAAGTTAGCTATGGAGGAGCACCTGAGCCCTTCACACTACGATCCAGAGATAAGAACTAGTCACACGCGTCCTGGACTCTCCCAACTGCCCAGCAGCACCCGAAATGTTCACGCGCTCTCGGGGACCGTCACCCCCCCCCCCCCCGCGATCTGTCATCTCTCCCCGATCCAGCAGCACGTCTCCCCGTCCCCCATCAATCCTACCTTCCCGCTCTCTCTCTCCTGAGGTGGGTTCCCCCCGCCACTGACGCCATCCACCGCACTCCTTCTCCATGCAGCATGGGAGCGAGCAGCGAGGAGGCTGACTGACTGGCTGCCTGAGGGCGAGGGGGCGAGGCACAGGACCGCGGAGCGCCAGTGAGAGCCCCGAGCGGGCGGAACTACTGCAATCAGCTGATCGCGTCGTCGGTGAGTCTGTCGGAGCCCCGGGCGGGCGGAACTGGGTCGCGTGTGTCGGTGTCGTCGCGGGGGGGGGGGGGTGGCACGTGAAACTAGTGATGTCATCAGGCGCCGCCTCCGATCGTTCGGCTTGGGGAGGCTTAGCCTCCCCAAGCCTCTTATACCGGGCGCCTATGACAACAGTTCAGAACAAATCTTCATGGACAGTCTTTGCACATCAAACCAATACCACAAATCACCTGCCTTTTCACAGCACAGAGGGAACCCTGTAAGGAGCAGGGTTGGCAGTTTCTCCCACCTCTCAGCACCATACCCAGTTTGGCCTCCTCCATTGCCTTCAAGTGCTGGGCAGGGCAACCTTTGAATTCTCCCACTCCATGGTAACTGGCTCCTCTCCCTTAGGCAGCTCTAGTGGCAGGCTACTTCCTTCTTCCACATAGTCCATGGAATCCCTCTCTCCATTCATCTCCCCTCTCTCCTGGTGACTGAGAGCCTCCAGGAAATCTGCTCTCCCCTTCTCACAGCTGGGGGGGAATTATATACTGATGGTGAAGCCAGGGAAACTGAGCTTAATCCTTCCCTCGCCCTCTAGTGGGGAAGGGAGTAACAGGCTCACCCTGTCTCGAGCCATTGCTCCCCCTGCTGGGGCTGGGAATCCATTCCATCTTTTTAGGACTACTCTCTTCTCTCATTCTTGCAAGGACTTCTGGGACCCGTAGTTCTGGGCTCAACTGCTTCACTGGGGAATCTCTGGGGCTTGCCTTGTCACAATATGGTACCTAAAAAAAAATCAGTGCCGACTAAGCTTATTCTATAATCGGCACCTAGATTTGGGTGTTGATTATAGAATATGCTTAGTTGATATTTCAGCGCCCTTATCTGCACACATCCATTTATGCCAATGAAAACCTGGTGTAAATCTCAGATCGTAGATTTAGACGCACTGGGCCATATTCTATATCTAGGTGCCTAAATTTTGGAATGTCCATGAAACACCCATTTCCCCACCCATAACTGCGTCCCTTTTGCCTCCATGTGTTAGAAGCTTGGCGCACGATTGTTACAGAATACGCTTAGCGAGTTGTGCGCCTAAATTTTAATCATTGCCAATTAGTGCTCATTAGCTTGTTAAGCTTGTTAAGTAATGTGTGGTGTTATAGAATCAGCGCCGATTTCGGCACCTAAATCTAAGCGCACTATATAGAATTCTGGGGATAGGGCCAAATTCTATAACAAAATTAACTTTTATTGCAACCTCTGCAATGGGCAGACTTCAACTTTAACCTTCTTTGCAGTCACTTAATAAATTCCAGCACAACTCAATCCCAGACTTCTGTAATTCCCAGAGGGAACACCTTTTCCACTATTCTTCCCAGGTATATTTACAGGGGCAGTTCCTTTCAGAGGCTATATACTAATTCATGAGGCTCCTGTCCATGTCTATCTGGTAGAGAGATTTTATTTCTAAAGGCTGCACTCCTTCTCACAGTATAACTTCTCTGTACCAGGACCAGACCCCCTTAGTCTGGCCCTCCTCCTAGCTAGGGGACTGGGTTGACAGAATCTAGTGTAGAAGTAAATGATTCTGGTATTCCGGTCAGAACTGCCCCGACCTTCCAAAAACTCCCAACAATGAGCTGGCACTCCATTACCTGCTTCTGGTTTTGCCTTCAGCATTGAATTTCCAACGTGGGAGCTAGTGGCGTAGCTAGGAGGTGGTGCGCCAGGGGAGCAGCCGCTCCCCCAAACGCAGTTCTGCCGGCGCTGACGCCTATTTTTTTTTCTCATCCTGCTGCAGTGAAAATGTGCGACGGCGGAAGTCCGATCTCGCTCCCCCGCGCCGTCAACTTGCCTCATCCTGGCTCCGCTTCTGGTAGGAGCCAGCTCTGTGGGTGGTTGAGCACCCCCAATATTTTTTTTGTTACATTTGTATGCCGTGCTTTCCCACTCATGGCAGGCTCAATGCGGCTTACATGGGGCAATGGAGGGTTAAGTGACTTGCCCAGAGTCACAAGGAGCTGCCTGTGCCTGAAGTGGGAATCAAACTCAGTTCCTCAGGACCAAAGTCCACCACCCTAACCACTAGGCCACTCCTCCACTGTTGCTACTGTTTGAGATTCTACATGGAATGTTGCTATTCCACTAGCAACATTCCATGTAGAAGTCAGCCCTTGCAGATCACCAATGTGACCGCGCAGGCTTCTGCAGCCTTCTACATGGAATGTTGCTAGTGGAATAGCAACATTCCATGTAGAATCTCCAGTAATAGCAACATTCCATGTAGAATCTCCAATAGTATCTATTTTATTTTTGTTACATTTGTACCCTGCGCTTTCCCACTCATGGCAGGCTCAATGAGGCTTACATGGGGCAATGGAGGGTTAAGTGACTTGCCCAGAGTCACAAGGAGCTGCCTGTGCCTGAAGTGGGAATCAGAACTCAGTTCCCCAGGACCAAAGTCCACCACCCTAACCACTAGGCCACATATTGAACAAACTCATTGACTTTGTCCGGGGTCAGGCCATTTCCATTCAGTTTAGCAACCCCAATCATTTGCAAACGTTGGCGCTCACGGTTTCCAACACTGCGCTGGCTACACTCATTTAGTTACCTTTTCATTGTAAGCTTCTATTTCATTTCCACATTGTAATAAATGCCAGAATGCAGAAACAACATGAAACAGTGTTGGTTTTGAGTCATTGGGATTCCCCTGTTCTTTAAAAATGACAATACACCCTTCACCTTTGGCTGCCACCATTGCAACAAACAGAAGCTAAACGTTCTGTTGACATATTTTTGTTTCTTCCAGCTTGAGTTATACTGGAGCAGCAGCCGACTGCTGGGATGCTTCAATATCAAGCCATTTGTTTTCTGCATAATGTTTCTTGTTACTGAGGTGACTAATTTCAGTCATTAAACTTTAACTAGAAATTGAACAGAACCATTTTAGCATCTCATTAGGATGCATACTGTATCCGCTATACATCAAGTCATGCACTGTATTTAAAGATAGTGGCAGGGTATAGTGAGCGTCACTCATTGGTTATCAAAGCTTTCATAAATAATGTTATTCAGTGCACAGCGCAAAGGACACATACATCGCTTTTTTAGATCCTGCTTCAATGAACTGCTTTTAGCTTTGTCTGGCTAGTTTTGACATCAAAGAATGAGGTCGTTTTTCTATGAAAGCTATTAGCAAGAAGAAAGGAATGCTTCTCATCCCCTGTACTACTGGAGGTAAAATTATAATGGTTTGCATAAACGAAAGGAACAAGCATTTCAAATATATGTATTGGCTGCACCAGATCATTCAAATGTGGATCTAAAATTGTCATCGGCTTGTTGCTTTTTTGTTTTTCATGTCTCAGAAACGTAAACTACTATATGTAGGGATCTATCCAAGGGCTAATAACGGTACATGTCATCACTGCAGAGACACATACACAGTGGTATTTTCGAAAGGACATGCCAGTTGGGATGTGTCAAGGATCTGCCAAAGTGGGGCTTGTTCTAAACACATGATGCAATGGACATTTATGTGCCAGAATGGTACATATGAGAAAAAAAAAAGTCCGAAACTGAGACAGGGAAAAACAGGCATATAGGAGTGGAGGAGTGGCCTAGTGGTTAGGGTGGTGGACTTTGGTCCTGGGGAACTGAGGAACTGCGTTGGATTCCCACTTCAGGCACAGGCAGCTCCTTGTGACTGTGGACAAGTCACTTAATCCTCCATTGCCCCATGTAAGCCGCATTGAGCCTGCCATGAGTGGGAAAGCGCAGGGTACAAATGTAACAAAAATAAAATAGATACTATTGGAGATTCTACATGGAATGTTGCTATTCCACATGTAGAAGCCTGCACGGCCACATTGGTGATCTGCAAGGGCCAACTTCTACATGGAATTTTGCTAGTGGAATAGCAACATTCCATGTAGAATCTCAAATAGTAGCAACAGTGGAGGAGTGGCCTAGTGGTTAGGGTGGTGGACTTTGGTCCTGGGGAACTGAGGAACTGATTCCCACTTCAGGCACAGGCAGCTTCCTGTGACTCTGGGCAAGTCACTTAACCCTCCATTGCCCCATGTAAGCTGTATTGAGCCTGCCATGAGTGGGAAAGTGCGGGGTACAAATGCAACAAAAATAAAATATAAAATAAATGTCAATGTTGTGAAATAAACTAGAGAAAAGCCAAAAGGAGTAGGGCTAGACCACAGCCTTTCCAACAAAAGAGGATGAGTCACTAGAGGTCCAAAATCAATGATCCTTTAATAAGATCAAGTGTCTATGACAATAGCCATCAAAAAAATAAATGGCAATAAAGCAAAAACAGTGTCTGTCTAACTGTTGTAGAAAATCCACACAGACTTTGCACTTAACCTGTTTTATGTTGAGTGAGTGCAAAAACTTAGGGGTCCTTGTACTAAGGTGCAGGGGCGTATCTGCGTGGGGCCACAGGGGCCTGGGCCCCCGCAGATTTCGCCCTGGCCCCCCTCCCCGCCGTCAACCCTCCCCCGCTGCTTACTTTTGCTGGCGGGGTCCGACCCGCAATCTCCATATTTCGGCTTCCTCCGTGGCCATGTGCTTCCAGGAAGTAACGCTGCAGCGCTGATTCGTTGAATCTAGTTCGGCGTCTGACGTCCACGTTACAACGTGCTGCGACGTCAGACTCCATCCAACTGGAACTAAAGATGCATGCAGCTTTCACAGCACGCTGCACGACGAGGATGAAGAAGTTAAAGAAGATCGCGGCTGGGCTGGCGGGGGGTTGGGGTCCCCCGCCAGCTGAAGCAATATTTTAAAAAGCCGGAGGAAGCGGACCTCGGGGTAGGTGATGGCGGTAGGCGAGGGAGGGAGGGTTAATGGTGGTAGGGGGGTCCGGGGCAAAATCTGCGGGGGCCCAGGCCCCTGTGGCCCCACGCACATACGCCCCTGCTTATACCATATATGGATTGGTCATGTATTCTAACAGTCTCTCCTGATGTGTTTGCACGTGAACAGTCTGTGGCCATTGGTTAATTACTTATGAGTTCTGTGTCAGTTCTGCGTGCACAGCCAGAACAATACCCTTGTGTCCTCTCTCTGTCTCTCTCCCTTAGCCCTCACACTGTGTCCTCAGCCTGTTAGCAACTGCTGAGAAAGCAATGATTGTTACACAAGATGCTGAGTTAGTAGGCTAACATGTAGGAACCAAACTGAGCAAAGTGCAGGCCTTAGGCCTAGCCCTTAGGAACAGGCCTAAGCATAGGAAGGCATATACAGTAGGCAGTTTAAACTATTACAAAGCTTGGTGGTTAGACAAGGGAAGAGAGGTTGCTGATCACCTCCACAGCGCCAATCATCTTCTCTTACCCCACCCACCAACGCAGCATCTTTTTCTCAACCCCATCATCTCCAACTTGCTCACTAGTCCAACAACCCCTTCCTCCTTCTACTGTCCAGCAACCTCTCTCTACTTCTCACCAGACCACAAACCCTTTCCTCTCCACCTGTCCATGATTTTCTCTCTCTCTCTGCCTCCCCACCTACCCATCCTTTATTCCCCTCCATCTTTCCAAATGAAGCCAATTCCAGACTTCCTCCTCTCTTTACTTACTGGTGGTCTGATCTCTACCAGCAGAGCCATGCCAGCACCACAAGCATTTTTAAAAACTTATGGTCTGGCACTGTGAAGGAGTATGTAGGAAACTGCAAGACCCCCTTAAGCACACTCCCATACAGGGTCACATTAAGAAGCCTAGTTCTAGAGTGCTCAGCAGGTTGTACATGGTCCAGCCAGCAGAGAGAAAACCCTAGAGCAGGGAAAAGCTAGTGGGGCCCAGAGCAGGAGAGAAAAGTTCTCCAGAGTAAACCCATGTGACTTGTGTGTATGAATGACCAGAAGGCTGGCCCACTTAGGGGAAGTTCTCATTTCTACACTGTGCAGACAATCCTAGATATGTACACTTTTTTTTTACTACCCTCTGCTAAATTGTGGTATCCTAGGCTATCACTTAGTTTACCTAATGGAAAAACTTTTCCTTCCTTCACTACTCCGCTCTTCCCCTTAGTAACAGCAGAGAACTGAAAGTGACCAATTCAAGGTCCAGTCAGATGTGTAGACACAAAGAAAGTTAAGTATCTTAAAATAATCAAAGACCCTAAAACACCCCCCCACACACATATGCTAAGACAAAGCCATGATGAAAAGCAGGCATTTCTATGGCTGTATATTGGGACACAGATAATGTAATTGCATTTCTAGTATGTTACAATCTGTCTTTTCAATCAGCATGAAAGAACAAAATGGTAAAAAACAAACAAATTAAACACAATAAAATAAAAAACAATAAACCTAGCACCACCCAATGGATATGAAATAAAGTGTTCTAGGGACCCTTTTACTAAAATAAGCTAAACAGTTAACATGGGTTTTAGTGTGCGCTAACCATTAGCACAGGCATGCACTACCATGCGCTGAATGAGCCATGTCTCGATGCTCAGGAGCAAATGCAGGTACTAGAGGCCATTAGTGCCAGACTAGATCCAGTATTAAAGAACGCAGAATGCTCAGAGACTGTAGTGCGGGAAACGACGAGAGTGTCAAAGATTAGTGCAAATAACATGTTCATGCAGTAAAACGGATGCTAATGAGGTCATTTCCTCTTCCCTCCTAATGCTCAGAGAACAGCACACAAAAAGGGGCATAATCGAACGGAAACGTCTATCTCCATGGGCGTTTATCTCCGAGAACGGGTCCGTGAAGGGGCGGACCGAACTGTATTTTCGCAAAAAATAGACGTCCATGTTTTATTCGACAATTTGTGAGCTGGGCGTTTTTGTTTTTCAGCGATAATGGAAAATGAAAGCGCCCAGCTCAAAAACGAATAACTCCAAGACATTTATTTGTGGGAGGGGCCAGGATTCGTAGTGCACTGGTCCCACTCACATGCCAGGACACCAACTGGGCACCCTAGGGGGCACTTCTACAAAAACAAAAAAAAAGGTAAAAGAGCTCCCAGGTGCATAGCACCCTTCCCTTGTGTGTTGAGCCCCCCAAATCCCCCTCAAAACCCAACAAGTCTACACCATTACTATAGCCCTAAGGGGTGAAGGGGGCACCTACATGTGGGTACAGTGGGTTTGGGGGGCGGTTTGGAGGGCTCCCATTTACCAGCACAAGTGTAACAGGTGGGGGGGGGGATGGGCCTGGGTCCACCTGCCTGAAGTCCACTGCACCCCCTAATAACTGCTCCAGTGACCTGCATACTGCTGCCAGGGAGGTGGGTATGACATTTGAGGGTGAAAATAAAAAGTTGTGAAACGGCATATTTTGTGGTGGGAGGGGGTTTGTGACCACTGGGGGAGTCAAGGGAGGTCATCCCCGATTCCCTCCAGTGGTCATCTGGTCATTTAGGGCACTTATTGGGGCCTTATTTGTGGAAAAACAGGGTCCAGGAAAAGTGCCCTAAATTCTCGCTACAAACGCATATTTTTTTTCCATTATCGGCGAAAGGCGCCCATCTCTGATCGGCCGATAACCACGCCACAGTTCCGCCTTCACCACGCCTTCGACATGCCCCCATCAACTTTGTCCGCATCCGCGACGGAGTGCAGTTGAAAACGTCCAAATTCGGCTTTCGATTATACCGCTTTATTCGTTTTTGTGAGATAAACGTCTATCTCCCGATTTGGGTCACAATATAGGCGTTTTTCTATTTCGATTATAAGCAGGAAAGCCACCCTTACTGCTGAAAAAATAAAGCCAGCTCGGAGCAGGCATTAGGGTGTTTGAAGAGAGGATGTCTCGTGATTCTTTCTTTAAATTCTTCAGGTTTTTCTCTGATTTTGAAGCAGAAGGAAGCCCATGGAAGCCCCTAAGTGCCAGTAGTGAGAAACAAACATGCACAAGTCCGAACAAGCCCGAAAGGGAAAGCACACATTGGTGCCCGTTTTCTGTGTTTAAATATAAACCTTCCAAGCAAAAAAAAAAAAAAACACAAATTGAAAAGCTAATATTTCAAGGCACAGAAAACAGATGCCAATGAGTGCTTCATGTTCAGGTTTGCTTGGCACATGTGCATTGGAGCTGGGCTTACCATGAAATTGTTCTGCTCATGTGCCAAACATGTCCCCTCCTCATGGCTTTCACGTTAACAGTGCACATAGAATTTGCATGCCATTTCCTTTGAGCATTGGCGAGCTAGTTTTCTGCGCTGTTCCAGCGGTATGATTTCTGCGCCTGTTGGCTTACCACCGGAGTTCTGAGCATCAGCCTGCCAGTGTGGTAAAAATCCCATGCTAACTACCTAGCACAGGATGGGTAGAGTACGGACAGAGATTGGGTGTGGACTGCACATAGTAATTAGCTCACGGTAATTAACACACACTGTCAAATGTGCAGCTAGCTCAGGTGCACGTAACACTTCCTCAAGAGGTGGCATAAGGTTCTGTCCACAGTAATTGTGTTTGTCGTTATCACATGGTAGGGAATTTGCGTGGCAAGGGCACAAGTATTGCACAGTTGCCTTTGTACTTAACTGCATATTACTTTTGGCTGTTAACGTGCAGTACGTGAAAAAAAAACATAGCGCACGTTAGTCAAAGGCATCTTAGAGCATTGATAGTTTGTCTGCAGGACCTGCTGCTTCACGTGAGCTGCTCTTTACCACTCCTCAGATGCTAATGCTCTGTGCAAATGTACAGTGTGCACAGTCCATATTGTTGACTTCGCACTGAAGATGACACCAGAGACGAATCGAACTTGATGTGAAGATATCAAAATTCAATCAACCATGGAGTTATAGCATCACCCTCCAACCATTGCCCTTTATTATTGTTTTTCGTTTCTGTATATATATATATATATATATATATATATATATATATATATATATTTTGCTTTATTTTCCAATAATATCTATCATGTGTACTGTAACTTTCATTTACATTGTAATAAGGTTAATTAGCTGTCCTCAGAACGCATTCACATGCATTACTAGACAGCCAAATATCCACAAGGAAGACTCTTGGGTTTTTGAATGTCAACTGTTTATTGCAAGAATAAGCAAAACCATAATTTGTTGCATGCAGTAGCTGGAAGTTGGAAAGTCCTCCTGCCAGGACAGGTGAAGCTTTGAATTGGATATTTATAATTGCTGTCAACTGGTAACGGGGGTGGGGGGGGGGGGGGGGGGCTGGGAGAGTGTTGGACTTAAACAAGTGTCTGGTAAAAAATAAAGTCCTGCTTTCCAGGGGAGGAGACGAGACAGAGCAAAGCAGCATACACTGATCCAAACCGGAGACTTCTTTCTTGCAGGAGCAAGGAAAAGACCCAAAGAGCTAGAGAGCAAGTACAGGGACCAATAGGGTCAGGGGCTCTTTTACTAAGCCGCTTACACAAGTCTTACGCACATCGATTTTGAACTACCGCCTGGCTACCGCGTGGCCCGGGCGGTAATTTCATTTTTGACGTGCATCCGCTATGTGCACCAGAGAATATTTTTGATTTTTCAGCGTGTGGTGCTAACCGGGCAGTAATTGGCATTGTACGCGCACTGCTCGGTTAACTTGTGAGACCTTACCACTAAGCCAATGGGTGGCGGTAAGGTCTCAGGCCCCAAATGGACATGCACCAATTTTCATTTTGCCGCACGTTCATTTTTGGCCAAGGAGAAGGCCTTTTTTGCAGGTGCGCCGAAAAATGGACCTGCACGTGCCCAATACACGCATCTACACCAGCGCAGGCCACTTTTCGGTGCACCTTAGTAAAAGGACCCCTTAGTGCTTGAAATCAAGGCACAGTGTACTAAGAACACTGAAGCAAGCGCTTGCCATGACTCCATTGACTGGAGGAAAAGGATCACATGCAGGAGCTGACCTATAAAGACGCAGATGGTAAGGCAAGTAGCGACAACCAACCTAGGCAACATGCTAGGACAACAAATATTAAAAAAATGGAGAGCATTCACATGCAGCTGTGGGGGCAGAACATGAACCACTGGAATCTTTGGCTTTACTCATGCTGATTCAGAAGCCTGTCATAGTTAGGATCCTAATATATTGGGCATTTAATTTTGACAAAGAGCTACTGTAACAGCTCCATCATTACTGCAGTGAATATTGAATGCACTTAAAGGCTGGAAGCCAGAATGTGATGGATAAAGGTCTTACTAAGTTTCACTATTGTCTCTCTGCTTCTAAATGCCCATGAAAGGCAGATCTCTGTTATTCCTATTTTTAATACTACGATTATCAACTTATAAGACTATTGATACAGTAGGAACAATAAAAATACACATTAGTTAATATTACCAATTTCTCAAATAATGCTATTAAGTGTTTAATTAGGTCTCTGTAGCAAGTTAGTACTGACAAGTTGTAAACGGGACCGCTGCGCCAGTAGGAAGGAAGGAAGTCTCCTCCCCAGGATTAGTCCAAGCCACACAAATTGCCACCATCAGATACTTTCAGATATTCTTTTCTTTTTATTTTTGTTTCCAAGTTACAAACAAAAGTTTCAGTCCAGCCCTGGGGTTAGGGCTGCCCCAAGCAGGGTAGTGCTGCCCCTCACCCAGCAATCCAAAGTCTCTGACCGTTCTTGAGGGCTGCAATAGTCCCCTTTGGAAATACTTCCTTTTCACAGTACGTATCACAAGCAGTGCTGGCCCCAAAGTACGTATCACAAGCAGTGCTGGCCTTTCAGCAAAATTGTTCCCTCCTGTCCAACCCGGGTTTCCAGCTCCCACAGTTCTTACACAACCAACAGGAGCAGCTGGGGAACCAGGCTTATAACTCTTCCAGCCCTCTGCCCTTCCCCCACAGCAAACAGTTCAAATCCAAACAGGCTTCTTCCTTACAACAGGTTTTAAATCAAAACTTTTAAACACATAGCTTTTCCCCCTTTAGGTGCTACCTTCCTCAGGGCTCTCCAGCTCCCATTCCATCCTCCTTCTGCTTCTTGCTCAGCAGCCTTAACCTCCTCCTCCACCTGCTTCTCACCCCACCCTTCCCTCTACAGGTGGGAGGCATCATGTATTGATTACGGAGCCAGGGAACTGGGCTTCTTCCTTCTCCCTCCCTCTTGTGGTCAGAGTTGGTATGTACCCATCTTGTCTATCCCTGGGGCTCCCTTTGCTGGGACGGGCAATGCATTCTGGGAGACGTAGTTCAGGATTTTGTTGTTTCATTTTGTACCTCTGGGCTGTAGCCTTGTCACAAAGTAAACAACATGCTGTAATAAGGAATAACAAGCCTAGCTTGAAGTGCCTATATGCAAATGCTAGGAGCCTTAGACATAAGATGGGAGAATTGGAATATACTGCACTGAATGAAGACATAATAGGCATCTAGACCTGGTGGAAGGAGGATAACCAGTGGGACACTGTCATACCGGGGTACAAATTATATCGTAGTGACTGGATTGGGGGAGGAGTAGCACTGTATGTTAACGAGAGCCTTGGGTCAAATGGATTGGAAATTCTGCGGGGAAACGAAAGATCTCTTGGAATCATTGTGGATCGAGATTCCAAGTGTTAAGGGGAAAAGGACGGTTATAGGGGTGTACTACCGACCACCCGACCAGGATGAGCAGACGGACGCAGTCATGTTACAGGAAATTAGTGAGGCAAATAAAATAGACAGCGCAATAATAACGGGTGATTTTAATTACCAACCCACAATTCAGGAAGTGTAGAATTAACTCAATAGAACAGCATGTAATTTTCTACACTACGATAAAGTATTTAGAGGAAGGCATGGATGCATTACCTGAAACCTTTACCTGCAAGTAAATGGAGAAAAAAGACCTCAGTAATACCGGCATCCAAGATAAGTAACATTTAGTTACAATCTTTGATTTTCGTGGCTCCATTTATGAAGTATTTTAGAGGATGGATGGACAACATTTATGAAAACATTTATATGGAGTTTTTTTGACCCGTGATTAAAGAGGCACGCTTTCTTAATATAAGGTGCTTCCTTTGGAGGGAGGCGGTGCCGGTATTACTGAGGTCTTTTTTCTCCATTTACTTGCATGTAAAGGTTTCATGTAATGCATCCATGCCTTCCTCTAAATACTTTATCGTAGTGTAGAAAATGACATGCTGTTCTATTGATTTTAATTACCCCCATATAGACTGGGTTAATGTAAAGCAGGAAACTGGCAAATGAATCGGTTGGCCCGCTGGATGACTGGGGTGTAAAAGGGGTGATCAAGGAAGACAAAGAAATAACAGAAGCTGAAGAATCGGAAAAACTTAATGAAATATCTGTAAACCTGGAAGACGTAATGGAGCAGTTCTGCAAACTGAAGAGTAGCAAATCTCCTGGACCGGATGGTATTCACCCCAGGGTACTGATAGAACTAAAAAATAAGCTGGCAGAGCTACTGTTATTGATTTGTAATTTATTCTTAAAATCGAGCGTGGTACTGGAAGATTGGAGGGTGGCCAATGTAACGCTGATATTTAAAAGGTTCCAGAGGAGACCCGGGAAATTATAGACCGGTGAGTCTGACGTCGGTGCCGGGCAAAATGGTAGAGACTATTATCAAGAACAGAATTACAGAGCACATTCAAAAGCATGGACTAATGGGAGAAAGTTAACATGGATCTAGTGAAGGGAAGTCTTGCCTCACCAATCTGCTGCATTTCTTTGAAGGAGTAAACAAACATGTGTGTGGACAAAGGTGAGCCGGTTGATATTGTGTATCTAGATTTTCAGAAGGCATTTGATAAAGTCCCTCATGAAAGACTACAGAGGAAATTAGAGGGACACGGGATAGGAGGTAGTGTCTTACTGTAGATTAAAAACTGGTTGAAAGATAGGAAACAGAGAGTAGGATGAAAAGGTCAATATTCGCAATGGAGAAAGGTAGTTAGTAGGGTCCCTCAGGGATCTGTGCTGGGACCTCTGCGGTAAGTGAACTACTTGCCACATGGCCATTTCCAGGGGGAACCCTTACTGCCTGTTATGATTCTGCCGGTTTGGCTGAGGGGGAGGGGGGACGTCTCTTCTGATTGGCTGCCAGGGGTTGTGCTGACGTCAGGGGATAGTACTTTAGCCTGCAGCTGAAGAGTTTCTCTGCTTTTGCGTTACTTATCTGGTGGTAACAGGAAAGCCTGATAGGTTTCTCTCAGAACGTGCTCTAGGTTCTGACAGGGATCTGTGTTGATTTAGAGTATTCTTTTCCTTCCCTCTGGGTTAGCTGCTGCTGTGTGTGTGTGTGTGTGTGCGTAGCTCTGTAATCAGGGTCAGCTGCTCGTTTGTTTAGTGGGGGCTGGGCATTGCTCAGCCTCCGGGCTCTGGGCTGAGTGAGAGCGTTCTCCTTTGTTTGTTTGTTTTAAGGATTTCTCTTCCCAGTGTCCTGGCCTGCTGGCTCAGTGAGTTTAACCCTTTGTGTACTGTGTGTATTGTATTCCTGCCTCTGCCAGTGTGTTTGTTTGGATGGGCCCCACTCCCTCTCGGGAGGGGAAGCGTTCTCTCTGATTGTTTGTTGATTTATGGCACTCTCTCTCTGCTGGCTCTACAAGCTTAACCCTTTATGTTCTGTGTGCCTCTGTCTACAGTGGGTTTGAGGCAAAGGCTTTCTGCCTTCCTTTGTGTTTGGTTCCTCTGGCTTCTGCCTGGGGCTCCTACCCTGGTGGGGAGGGGGTTGCTGTGTTAGTTCCCCTGTCCTGCGCTAGTCCCCTGCGTGGGCGTGGCCCGCTCTGGTCCTTTGTTTCCCCCTCTGCCCTATTGCTGGTGTTCAGCGCGTGTCTGGCATCTTGGGGCCCTCTGGGTTCTTTCACCCCTCCCTGTGTGTGATTGGGTTCCAGTTCAGCCGTGAGGCTCGCACGAGTGGCTCTGTCTGCGTGGGTTCCGGTTCGGCCGCGAGGCCCGCCTGTATGCCTATTTCCCTTCTTCCTGAGGGACTGGGGGGAGGGGTAGCTTAGGGGGTATTGTGTAGCTGGGGTGTGCGGTGGTGGGTCGGTCTCCCCTTGGCCTGGGTCGGCGCCCTGCTGGCCTCGGCCAGGGCCCAAGGGCTCACGACCAACCCAACGGATTACAGAACGCAAAAGCCATGAGCTCGACCGATCCATCCCCCATGCAGCTGCTCCAGCAATTGCATGCTCAGCTACAACAGGTATCGGGAGTCGTGAACGCACTGTCTCAACGGGTAGACTCGCTGACTGTCACGGGGGCTGCGGAGGTCCCGCCAGCAGCTACTCCGCCTAGTTCCCATGCATGTGGCTGAGGGATTCGGGTGGCTACGCCCCCGAGGTACGAGGGCGACAGTAAGACCTGCCGGGGGTTCCTCAATCAATGTCAAATTGTCTTCGAGTTGCAGGCCCGGGATTTTCCTTCGGATCGGGCGAAGGTGGCTTATATTATCTCTCTACTGGCAGGCCCCGCTCTGGCCTGGGCCTCGCCCTTATGGGAGAAGAAGGATCCCCTCCTGGATAATTTGGCAGAGTTTTTGAAACAATTTCGGCTCATCTTTGAGGAACCCGGGAAGCCCTCCTCAGCGGCG
This sequence comes from Microcaecilia unicolor, assembly GCF_901765095.1. NCBI lineage: Eukaryota > Metazoa > Chordata > Amphibia > Gymnophiona > Siphonopidae > Microcaecilia > Microcaecilia unicolor. The sequence continues at coordinate 221,594,901 of NC_044038.1, read as the reverse complement.
ACTCAGCTGTTGAACCTACATCAGGGGCGACTCTCTCTGGGTGAGTACGCCATCCAGTTTCGGACTTTGGCCGCAGAGCTAGGTTGGGATAACCCAAGCCTGACTGCGGTATTTTGGCATGGTGTCTCGGCCAACATTAAGGACGAACTCACAGGCCGGGAGCTGCCCTCAGATCTGAATGACCTCATCCGTCTCTGTACCCAGGTGGACATCCGGTTCAGGGAGCGGGCCTGTGAACGTCGCGCTGGTCAGCAGGTTGCAGGGGCTAACTCGAGGAGCTCGCACAAGAGCCCTGCTTCCCCGTCGCTGGGTGTGCCCGATGGGTCTGAACCTATGCAGGTTGACCAGGCGGCCCAGGAGAGACAGCGGAGACGCTCTAAGGGGCTGTGCCTGCATTGTGGAGTGAAAGGGCACTTTGTCCGTGAGTGCCCGAAGAGAAAGAAGTCGGGAAACCAGCAGCCCTGATACCGGCTAGGGAGACCGGGTCAGGGCCAAAGTCCTTCTCCCCTTGGATGCAGGTTTTGGTGCCAGTTCTACTGGCGATTAAGGATACCCCTTGTTTTGAGGCGCTAGTTGACTCGGGGGCGGGAGGCAACTTTATCAGCGCGGACCTGGTGCGGGTTCATCAAATTCCTACGATGGAGTTACCTCAGCCCATCACCGTCTCAGCGGCTTGGGGACTGGTTCGGGGAGTTCTCCGCTCCAGAACTGTGCCTATGACCATACGGGTAGGAGTCTTACACAAAGAAGTTATCTCCTTCTACGTCCTTCCGTCGGCCACTGAGGCCATAATCCTGGGATTACCCTGGCTTCGCCTGCATAACCCTTGCATTGATTGGGCCCGGGGTGAATTGACGGCGTGGGGCCCGGGCTGCCAGAAGGTCTGTTTGGATAAGGTCTCGCCAGCCCCAGTGACGCTTCCTTTGGATCGAGCCAATGTTATGTTACCGGGGCCCTACAGATCCTTTGGAGATGTTTTTTCCAAACAGCAAGCAGAGATTCTGCCTCCTCATCGCTCCTATGACTGTGCCATAGAGCTACTACCTGGCACTGAACCTCCCCGTGGCCGCGTATACCCCCTATCCCGGCCAGAGACGGAAGCCATGTCCCAGTATATTCGAGAGAACCTAGCTCGAGGCTTCATCCGGCCCTCTAAATCACCCGCGGGGGCTGGATTCTTCTTCGTGGAGAAGAAGGATGGGGGGTTGCACCCCTGTATTGACTACAGGGGACTCAATGCCATCACGCGGAAGGACAAATACCCCCTTCCCTTGATTTCTGAGATGTTTGACCGCCTCCAGGGGGCCCAGATCTTCTCCAAGCTCGATCTCAGGGGGGCCTACAACCTTGTGCGGATCAAGGAGGGGGATGAGTGGAAGACGGCGTTTAACACTCGCGACGGGCATTACGAATATCTGGTAATGCCCTTTGGACTTGCTAATGCTCCAGCCGTCTTCCAAGCCTTCATGAATGACATCTTCAGGGATCTCCTGTATAAGTTTGTGATGGTCTACTTGGACGATATTTTGATTTTTTCAAGGGCTGAGGAAGAGCACCAGGAGCACCTGAAGACCGTATTGCAGCGGTTGAGGGAGAACCACCTCTATGTGAAATTGGAAAAATGTGAATTCCATCGCTCCGAACTGCTCTTCCTGGGGTACATCATTTCTAACCACGGGCTGCGTATGGACCCCAGTAAGCTGACAGCCATCCTGCACTGGCAGCAACCTACGGGGCGTAAGGCTCTACAGCGCTTCTTAGGTTTTGCCAACTACTATAGGCAGTTTATTTGGAATTACTCGTCCCTGACTGCCCCTCTTACTGCCTTGACTAAGAAGAACGCTGACGCTCGCAACTGGTCGCCTGAGGCGTGTCAGGCCTTTGAGAATCTGAAACAGGCATTTGTTGGAGCTCCAGTGTTGCGCCATCCCAACCCGACAAATAAATTTTTCGTGGAAGTGGATGCATCATCGGTTGGCGTAGGAGCAGTGCTGTCCCAGGCCCACCCCAGTGGGAAACTTCTCCCATGTGCATTCTTCTCTAAAAAGTATACCCCTGCCGAGAAGAATTATGCCATCGGGGATCAGGAGCTATTAGCCATTAAATTGGCCCTGGAAGAATGGCGTCATCTGCTGGAAGGGGCGCAGGAGCCCTTCACGGTGTTCACGGACCATAAAAACCTGACTTATTTACGAGAAGCGAGAAGGCTGAATCCTCGCCAGGCCCGGTGGGCACTATTCTTCTCCCGCTTTGATTTCATTCTGACCTATCGTCCAGCGGAGAAGAACATCAAGGCAGATGCCCTCTCCAGGTCCATGGAGGCTGACCTGGAGGAAGAACCCCTGCAGTATGTAATTAAACCTGATGTCATTGTGCCCGCGATGACGCTAGCAGTACCTGCAGGTATGACCTTTGTGCCACCCCGGCTGAGAGAAAAGACACTCCAATGGGGGCATGCCTCTCGAATGGCAGGACATCCCGGGATCCTGGGAACCAAGCGGTTCATCTCCCAGCAGTATTGGTGGCCTTCACTTGATCGGGATGTGCAGGAGTTTGTGGCTGCGTGTCCTGAGTGCGCCCAGCATAAGGCTGACCGTCGGAGACCCCAGGGGTTGCTGATGCCTTTACCGGTACCTGAGAGACCGTGGACCCACATTGCCATGGACTTTGTTACGGATCTGCCTAACTCTGAAGGGCACACAGTTGTCTTGGTAGTGGTGGACCGGTTTTCTAAAATGGCCCACTTCATACCCATGCCTACCCTTCCTTCGGCGGTGAAGCTGGCACAGTATTTCATCAGCTCTATTTTTCGTCTCCATGGTCTGCCAGAATCTATTACCTCTGATCGAGGAGTACAGTTTGTCTCAAAGTTCTGGAGAGCCCTGAATCGGGCCCTTGAAGTAAAGCTGAACTTTTCGTCGGGATATCACCCACAATCCAATGGCCAAACAGAACGAGTGAACCAATGCTTGAAGCAGTTCCTACGGATGTATGTCAATGAGCACCACAACAACTGGAGTCAGCTGCTGCCTTGGGCAGAATTCGCTCATAACAACCGAGTGAGCTCGGACACGGGCGCGTCGCCCTTTTACATCGTATATGGACGACACCCGCGGATACCAGCCCCCTTGAAAACCAACTTGGATGTCCCGGCAGCGGTTGATGCGGTGACCTCGCTCCAAGCAATTTGGTCATCAGTTCAGAAAGCGCTGCGAGTGACCTCCACTCGTATGAAACGCCAAGCGGATCGGTCTCGCAGAGTGGAACCGCACTTCCAGCCTGGCGACTTGGTGTGGTTGTCCACGCGTAATCTTCGTCTGAAGATTCCCTCCTCCCGCTTTGCACCTCGATTTGTGGGCCCATATCCCATTGTGAGGCAAGTGAATCGGGTCTGTTATCAGCTAAAGTTACCACCTACATTACGGGTACATAACACCTTTCATGTGTCCTTGCTGAAGCCTGTGATTCTGAGAAAAGGGGCTTTGCCCGCGTTGCCTGCTAGTCCAGCCATCTCAGCCTCCCAGGGGGAATACGAAGTCCGGGATGTCTTGGATGCAAGGCGCTTCCGGGGACATCTCCAGTATCTCATTGCGTGGATGGGATATGGACCGGCAGACAATTCCTGGGAGGACGCTACTCATGTCCACGCGCCAATCCTAGTCAGACGGTTCCATCGCCTTTTCCCTCACAAACCTAAACCTCGTGGACGGGGTAGGGGGGGCCCTTGAAGGGGGGGTGATGTTATGATTCTGCCGGTTTGGCTGAGGGGGAGGGGGGACGTCTCTTCTGATTGGCTGCCAGGGGTTGTGCTGACGTCAGGGGATAGTACTTTAGCCTGCAGCTGAAGAGTTTCTCTGCTTTTGCGTTACTTATCTGGTGGTAACAGGAAAGCCTGATAGGTTTCTCTCAGAACGTGCTCTAGGTTCTGACAGGGATCTGTGTTGATTTAGAGTATTCTTTTCCTTCCCTCTGGGTTAGCTGCTGCTGTGTGTGTGTGTGTGTGTGCGTAGCTCTGTAATCAGGGTCAGCTGCTCGTTTGTTTAGTGGGGGCTGGGCATTGCTCAGCCTCCGGGCTCTGGGCTGAGTGAGAGCGTTCTCCTTTGTTTGTTTGTTTTAAGGATTTCTCTTCCCAGTGTCCTGGCCTGCTGGCTCAGTGAGTTTAACCCTTTGTGTACTGTGTGTATTGTATTCCTGCCTCTGCCAGTGTGTTTGTTTGGATGGGCCCCACTCCCTCTCGGGAGGGGAAGCGTTCTCTCTGATTGTTTGTTGATTTATGGCACTCTCTCTCTGCTGGCTCTACAAGCTTAACCCTTTATGTTCTGTGTGCCTCTGTCTACAGTGGGTTTGAGGCAAAGGCTTTCTGCCTTCCTTTGTGTTTGGTTCCTCTGGCTTCTGCCTGGGGCTCCTACCCTGGTGGGGAGGGGGTTGCTGTGTTAGTTCCCCTGTCCTGCGCTAGTCCCCTGCGTGGGCGTGGCCCGCTCTGGTCCTTTGTTTCCCCCTCTGCCCTATTGCTGGTGTTCAGCGCGTGTCTGGCATCTTGGGGCCCTCTGGGTTCTTTCACCCCTCCCTGTGTGTGATTGGGTTCCAGTTCAGCCGTGAGGCTCGCACGAGTGGCTCTGTCTGCGTGGGTTCCGGTTCGGCCGCGAGGCCCGCCTGTATGCCTATTTCCCTTCTTCCTGAGGGACTGGGGGGAGGGGTAGCTTAGGGGGTATTGTGTAGCTGGGGTGTGCGGTGGTGGGTCGGTCTCCCCTTGGCCTGGGTCAGCGCCCTGCTGGCCTCGGCCAGGGCCCAAGGGCTCACGACCAACCCAACGGATTACACTGCCACCTATTTAAGAGACGGTAAGGGCTCCTGCGCTAATCCAGCTGTAACTGTGCAACGTGCGGGGCTGCCCAATTACCACCAGGTAAGCCCCCAGTGCTAAGAAAATAATGTGCTTCTCAACCCAGTCCTCGGGGCACACCAGATCAGTTAGGTTTTCAGGATTTCCCCAATGCATATATAGCCCAGTATTGTAAGGTTGTCAATGCATATAGATGAGATAGATTTGCATACCGAGGAGGAGGTACATGCAAATCGATCTCATGCACATGCATTGAGGATATCCTGAAAGCCTGACTGGCTGGGTCTACCCGAGGGCTGGGTTGAGAACCACTGTACTAAGGTGCCACATTAATTGTTAGCATGATATCCAGGTTAACTGTTATCACATGTTAATTGCTGCATTAATGCATAAAAATAGTAATGCTGAAACAGGTCTGATGCATGAAATCCTTCAAGGATTCGCATAACTAAGCCCTGTTCAAGAATGTAGATCCACAACCTAATGCAAGAGGCTTATTTATAATGGGGGCTTGTGTTAACTAATGTGTGTTAAATTGAAACTTGGTAGAAAAAGAAACAGATGTGAGAAGCTTTGTGTCTGTGCCAAATGGAAAGATGGAACCTACTGAGTATAAAATCGCCCGTTTCACTTCAGCAAGCTGCTTTTTCTCTTCAGACTTCTCACAACATGTTAATCGACTGTGTATTTTGCTAGATTCAGCAGCCCAGTTCACACAGAACAATCCACCTAAATCCTGAAATGGTATGGGAAAACATGTCCATTGAAATATGGTTTCTAAAGATACAAATGGGGATTAAAGCATCATGCTAATTTAAAACATAAGCAGGGTGCCTTGATATCAGCAGTAATACCATCAAGCTTTATTATTTAAATTACAGTTACTCAGAGGGGTCAGTTTTCAGAAAATGTTTTGTGTCCGAATTAGGTTCCAAATTTTTAGAAAATTCAGAACCGATTCTACGAGGATCCGTCACCTAATTTCTCTTTATGGTGGCTGTGAATTAATCAAAATAACTTTCTACATTTCATCTTACCTGCTAAATTCCTTTAAAGATTCAGCAGGGAATCATATTAAAGTGTTATTTTTACAGCAGTTAATTTGTACCTGCAAATTATTTCATTTGTGTGGCATGATGATTACAATAAAAGTAAGGAATAGTGCTATTAATGCATTCCTTACTGGTATTTATTTTCTCGACATGTACCTTTATCTGCCAGATCCACAGCAGGATATGCTGAAGTCTTGCATTAATCTGGACAGCATCACTGCTATAGGCATTACCCTATTAGTTTGTGCAGAAATTCCACCGAAAAATCTTACTCTTATTTTTGAAACACACCTTCATAATTGCTGCATTATTATTATTATTATTATTATTATTATTGCATTGTATCCCACATTTTCCCACCTATTTGCAGGCTCAAAGTGGCTTACATAGTTTTGTTATGGCATTGTCATTCTAGGATGTCAGATACAATTAATAATGTGCAGAGGTTAAGTAAGGGAAGAAAGAAGGAAATATTAAGGGGGTAAGTGTAGAAGGTCAACTTTCATATCTGGGTGGGTTGGTGAAGTGGATTAGTAGGTCTGTAGGTTCTCCTTGTAAGCTTTGTTGAAGAAATATGTCTTCAGAGATTTGCGAAAGTTGGTTATTTCGTTGATTGTTTTCAGGTCTATTGGTAGTGCATTCCATAACTGCGTGCTCATGTAAGAGAAGGTAGTGGCGTACATCTGCTTGTATTTTAGTCCTTTACAGTTGGGGAAGTGCAGATTGAGAAATTTGCGGGATGACCTTGTGGCATTTCTGGGAGGTAGGTCCACGAGGTTTAGCATGTAGATTGGGGCGTCTGCGTGAATGATTTTGTGTACAATCGTGCAGATCTTGAACGCAATGCGTTCTTTGACTGGGAGCCAGTGAAGTTTCTCTCTTAGGGATTTTGCACTTTCGTACTTAGTTTTTCCAAATATGAGTCTGGCGGCTGTGTTCTGGGCTGTTTGGAGTTTTTTGATAGTCTGTTCTTTGCAGCCAGCGTACAGTGCGTTACAGTAGTCCAGATGACTTATTACCAATGACTGTACTCGGGTAAGGAAGATGTATCTCGGGAAGAAAGGTTTTACTCTTTTGAGCTTCCACATGGAGTGGAACATCTTTTTTGTCGTATTCTTCACGTGGGTATCGAGAGTGAGGTTTCGATCAATGGTAACTCCAAGGATTTTCAAGTTTTGTGAGATGAGAAGAGAACAGTATGGTGTCATTATGGTGGAGAAGTTTTTTGTGTTATGTTGTGAGGTGAGTACAAGACATTGTGTTTTTTCTGCGTTAAGTTTTAGTTGGAATGCATCCGCCCAGGTATGCATGATCTGGAGGCTTTGGTTGATTTCGTAGGTGATTTCATTTAGATCATGTTTGAACGGGATATAAATTGTAACATCATCTGCATATATGTAGGGGTGGAGGTTTTGATTGGCTAGAAGTTTGGCTAGAAAACAAACTGCTAAGAGGGTGGCCCAAGATGGAATATTATCCTCCAGAAAGGCGGTAAGATCCGCACACACTGAGGGAGCCAAAGGGGTCAGATCCTCCTCTTGTCCTGGAACTAAGATTTTCCAAGTGGGTAAATAGTAACAATATACAAAAGCAATGGGTTCAGAATTAATTAAACATGGAACTTTCTTAAAATATTTACAAAGTAGTATTTCAGCAAATAACAAATGAGTCTTAGGAAAATTCAGGAACCTAAGGCGCTCTTTTACTAAGCCCCGTAAGCGTCTATGAGCGCCCAATGTGTGGCAAAATGGAGTTACTCTACAGCTACCATGTGGCTCTTGCGGTAATTTCATTTTTGGAACGTGTCTGATACGCACGGCTGAAAAATCATTTTTATTTTCTGCTGCGCGTATCGGACCTGCGCCAAATGCCATTTGGTGCGCGTAGGTTATTACCGACTGGCTACCACGTGAGGCTTTACTGCTAAGTCAATGGCTGGCAGTAAGGTCTCAAACCCCAAATGGACGCGTGGCAATTCTGATTTTGCCGCATGTCCATTTTCGGCAAAAATGTAAAAAAGGCCTTTTTTACAGGTGGTCTGAAAAATGTAACAGGTAGGGGGGTATGGGCCTGGGTTCGCCTTTCTGAAGTGCACTGCAGTACCCACTAAAACTGCTCCTGGGACTTGCATGCGCTGTCATGGACCTGAGTATGACATCTGAGGCTGGCATAGAGGCTGGCACGACATATTTTTAAAGATTTTTTTGAAGGTGGGAGGGGGTTAGTGACCACTGGGGGAGTAACGGGAGGTCATCCTCAATTCTCTCCGATGGTCATCTGGTCATTTCTGGCATCTTTTTGTGCCTTATTCGTAAGAAAAACACGTCCGGGTGAAAAAGTCCAAGTGTTCATCAGTGACGTCCTTGTTTTTTTCAATTATGGGTCAAGGACGTCCAAGTGTTAGGCACGCCCAAATCCCGCTTTCACCATGCCTCCGACATACCCCCTTGAACTTTGGACATCCTTGCGACGGACTGCAGTTGGACATGTCCAAAATCAGGTTTTGATTATACCGATTTGGACGTCCCTGGGAGAAGGACGTCCATCTTCCTATTTGTGTCGAAAAATGGTCGTCCTTCTCTTTCGAAAATGAGCCCATTAGTAACCTATAGAACTTTGTTAAGTCTATGTGCTTTGAAAATGAGCCTCTAAGTCTAATAAACTATAAACCATATATGGAAGGTGGGCATGCACAAAGGTGGAGCTTAGGCGGGCAATGGGTGGGTCTCCCAGATATGCACATAACTTGTAGAATACCGTAGGTTACATGTGAATATCATCCTACATAGGGGTGAGCACTTATGCCAGCCATTAACATGGTGTAAGTATTGGTGGCTGCACATTTTCATATACAGTGCACCTTATGCTCGTTTCTATAACAGCATGTACCCACATAATACCTTTTTAAAATACTGAGCAGCATCATGAAATTTAGCTCTTCTTTTGTGGGGTCCCATTGGGCTCCTTTTACAGACTTCCCTCTAAGGTTTTTTGGAATGCAAGGATCTAAACGGCTTCTCTCTCTCTCTCTCTCTCTCTCTCTCTCTCTCCATAAGTACATAAGTATTGCCATACTGGGAAAGACCAAAGGTCCATCGAGCCCAGCATCTTGTTTCCAACAGTGGCCAATCCAGGTCACAAATACCTGGCAAGATCCCAAAAAAGTACAAAACATTTTATACTGCTTATCCCAGAAATAGTGGATTTTCCCCAAGTCCATTTAATAGTGGTCTATGTGCTTTTCCTTTAGGAAGCCGCCCAAACCTTTTTAAAACTCCGCTAAGCTAACCGCCTTTACCACATTCTCTGGCAACAAATTCTAGAGTTTAATTACACGTTGAATGAAGAAACTTTTCTCCGATTCGTTTTAAATTTACTACATTGTAGCTTCATCGCATGCCCCCTAGTCCTAGTATTTTTGGAAAGCGTGAACAGACGCTTCACATCTACCCATTCAACTCCACTCATTATTTTATAGACCTCTATCATATCTCCCCTCAGCCCCCTTTTCTGCAAGCTGAAGAGCCCTAGCCGCTTTAGCCTTTCCTCATAGGGAAGTCATCCCATCACCTTTATCATTATCGTCGTCCTCTCTGTATCTTTAAAATAGAAGCAGCAGTCAAAAGTAAAACTGTTTACCATGCTTCCCCCACCCATCCATTCTGTGTCTCTGGGAAAAAATCTTAGTAAATCAGGCTGTGACCTCTTGATAAGTTAATGAAAGATTACCTCCCTCAATGATGCACGTTAATGCTGATGTTATATTTGTTTATAAAAAATGGATAAAGCAGCTGCTTGGGAAAGTACAAGTGCCCACTTTTCTGTGAATGACGTTATTGTACTTAATTGGAAAGAAGCTTTTCCAGTTCTGGGAAAAAAAATTCAGGTAGATTTCAGTTTACTACCCTGGTTTTTCAAGTAGAATACTTCATGAAGGCGAAGCTTGCTTGATTAAAATGAAAAAGAAGATTCAGTCCTGAATAATTATATTACTAAGAAAGCAAATAGAATGTTAGGTATTATTAGGAAAGGAATGGAAAACAAAAATGAGGATGTTATAATGCCTTTGTATCGCTCCATGGTGCGACTGCATCTCGAATATTATGTTCAATTCTGGTCGCTGCATCTCAAAAAAGATATAGTGGAATTAGAAAAGGTGCAAAGAAGGGCTTGGAGAAAAGGCGGCTGAGGGGAGATATAATAGAGGTCTATAAAATAATGAGTGAAGTTGAACAGGTAGATGTGAATCGTTTGTTTACTCTTTCCAAAAAATACTAGGACTAGGGGGCATGCGATGAAGCTACAATGTAGTAAATTTAAAATGAATCAGAGAAACTGTTTCTTCACTCAACGTGTAATTAAACTCTGGAATTCGTTGCCAGAGAATGTGGTAAAGGCGGATAGCTTAGCGGAGTTTTAAAAAGGTTTAGACGGCTTCCTAAAGGAAAAGTCCATAGACCATTATTAAATGAACTTGGAGAAAACCCACTATTTCTGGGAAAAGCAGTATAAAATGTTTTGTACATTTTTGGGATCTTGCCAGGTATTTGTGAGCTGGATTGGCCACTGTTGGAAACAGGATGCTGGGCTCGATGGACCTTTGGTCTTTCCCAGTATGACAATACTTATGTACTTATGAACATGTATTTGTGCATTCCACTCATACTTCATCCAAACTGCACATCTGTGCATGCCCATCAGCATAGAATGCAACATTATGTCAAGGGATCATTTACACACGTATATTTACACATCCACATTGAAATGATTAAAATACTCCAAAGTAAGCATTTACCTTTATGCTTATGCTCATAAAGTATATGCTTAAGTATGGTACTTATATGGCAACTTGACACTTACTGTGAGAGTACCACTAGGGGTCACCGATGTCATTTTGAACCCAGTGCCAAAAGGGCCAGAAGTGATTAGGGATCAGTCCTGCCCAAAATCCACTGGACCTCCAGGAATATGGCAGGTAGGCCTGGGAGGGGTCTATGCGGGGGTGGGGAATTGGAGGAAGAGGGGGCACTCAGGTGAATCTATGACAGGAGCTATCTGGGGTGACCTGAGTTGGCAGTGGGCCACCTATGGGGAGGATCTGAGTTGGGGGGGTCATCTGGAGGGAGTGGTAACAAAGTGAGGCATTTTGGGGGAGAAGGATATTACTTCGGCCTGGGAGCACTGGACTTTGGCTTTGTGGCCCGATGCTTCTAGGATGGAAAAATAATGCTGCTTGCAAGTTTGATCATCATCTGCATTATTCTTGACCCACGGGAGTGACTAACCTATGATACTGAGATACCTCAGGTTAGTCATTCCTGCTGGAAATTGCAATAAACCTGCAAACTAGTGGCTTAACCTGGGAAGGGGAAGTTTATGGGCAAGACAGGGGTGGAGCAGAGGAATGTCCATTGGCGAAATTTAGCACACAGATCAATACCATGTGCTTGCCTTCATAACTTCTGCCTTAGCAAATTGCATGAGACAATCAGGCTGTTACTCAAATGCATCCATGGGGTTGATGCCAATATCAACTGCATAAGTGGCTTTTAAAATGCTGTGGCCTATAAATATATAAATTTGGCTGTTTAAAATGCAAAATAGCTGATGTTATGCAGTTTTTAATGGGGTATGGTTTGGTGGCAGGGTGAAGGCAGAAAACAGCTTATATGTTGTGATAGTCACATCCAGGATAGTTGGGTTAAGGCAGCTTCAGTTTGAAATACAAGTCCCAGAAGGCATTGCAGGCAAGGAGCCAGGGGGTGAGATGAAGAACCCGGACTGGACTCCTAGCTGCAATCAGGGAAGACATGGGTGTAAGCTGGCAGGATGTGTAGAGTGGCTGCCACTAGGGGGAAAGAAAGATAGGAAACCCTGTGTGCAGGAGCTCATCATTAGTCTAATGTTTAACTCAGCTGCTATGGGTATGGGGGAAGCTAATGGAAGGAGAATGATTGGTTGTGAGAGCAGAAGCCAGGGATTGATTAGGCAGGGGGGAAGGAGTCTCAGGTGTTCAGTTCAGGAGGCGAGAAGAGGGTAGATTGAAACAGATGCAGGGAAAATCCCTTGGGTGTGAGAAGTCCCTAAAGTATTGAAACCTCCTGAAGGTAAAGGCTGCTTTGTGATTTAACTGGGATGATGAGCTGATTGAACTGTTTGTCTTGGGGATTGAACTACTGTTTATTGTGCACTGGATAAAGAGCCCAGACTGAAGCTGACTGTGAGCCTGTATTGAATCCTGGTAGGCGCTGGTAGCCTACTGCTTAAAGGGGACTATTTGCCACACACTTTCAGGTGGCTTACATGTGCTTAAGATTAAAGGTGAATGCTGCTGTTGGAACCGTGTATCAGGTCTACTAGAAACCTGCATGGAATAAAAGCCTTAAAATTGAAGTTGCTGGTGGACATTTGTTTTCTTGACTGTACCAGGAGCCTGTGGCTGAAGGAGATTGTTCTATCCTTGGCTGCACCTAGAGGTACCTGGTTACAATGTTCAGTGGTAAAATTTAACTGCTGAATGTATAAGTTATCTTTTCAAATGGTTGACAGGCAAATAACACATCTAATTTTAAGAGTAATAAATAGAAATAAAACCAAACAAAAAGAAGTTAAATAAGATGATTCATTTTGGGGCAGGGAGCTAACAATACATTTGTTGACCTGCTTTTGAAGGCCAGAACTTTTCCCTCAGGTAGGACAATATGAGCAAAAGATAACAAATATCAGAATATATAAGTACGACATAAGATCATTCCAATGACAGCCTCATGGGGAAAGGTAGGGGTGGGGGGTTGAGAAACAGGGAACAAGAAATAGATGGGTGATCAGAAGGTGACAGTGCAGTATAATGTCATGGTTTACAAAGTGATCGGAACCCAGATCTCTGTAAAGACCTGTCTTGTTGGTGTCAACGTATTTCATCATCTTCAAAGGTCTTATATTCCTGGATTGTTTTAAAGTTTCCTGTTAGCATTCTGACTATAAGGTCACTGATGTAGTGTTCTGGACCTGAAAAATGCTCACTCACAAAGGTGTCATCTGGCTTTGATTTGTGGCATCTGACGCAGTGCCTGTGTGAATTGATTCGTGTCTTCACCATCTGGCCCGTTTCCCCAATATAGCACCCTTCTTCACATTTTCTGTATTTAATAATTTATACTGTATTGAAGGAAGAGCATGAGTAGGATCACATTATGTTGAATGTTTTTACCCATGTGGGTAACTGTGGGGTGTTGTGATATGTAAACAGCAACCACAGTACTTTAAGTCATAAGTAAATGTGGTGCTGTGTGACTACCACTAGGGGTTCAGAAGTACTACTTTGAACCCTGATATCCACTGCAGCAGAAGTGACTGGAAAAACTCCAAGCAAGAGCCAAGGGGGTCCAGGGCAGTGGAGGGGGGGGGGGGGGGAAGGCATTGACAATGTTGAGGGAATTTGGTGAGTTGGGGGGGTGGATTTCAGTTTGGTGAAGGGAATAGATGGAGATGTTTGAGGATGACGGGGGATTCTCGGGAGTTGGGAAGGTGTTGGGGCTGGTCCCAAGCAAAGGGGAGGAGAGTTTGAGGATTCCTTGGTGGGGTCCAAGGGGTTGGGGGAGGGGTACCATTGATTGAGACCTCAGATGTCAACTGGGAACTGGCACTTAACCTGGCTCAGGGCAGGGGTAAAAACAATCAGGTATATTTTTAATACAGTCATATCTTCCCATGGTATAATGGAAAATGCACATCTGTTTTTAAGACATGCTCAAACCACACTGAAGGAAACAGCAAAGCAGAGGCTGAAGAGCAGGGGGCAGGGCAAAATTTTGAACTCCAAAATTCAAGGTCTGGCTACGCAACTAGTCCAAGCTAGAATATCAACAGTTTTCCAGCTTCTTCCTTTTTCCAATTTGTTTTAAATCTGCTATCTGCTAGTTTCATGAGATGTCTCTTAAACCTAGGATTCTTTTGAAAATGTAAACAACTGTCCTTTGCTATCTCTATTAAACCTGTTTCACCTCACTCAAGATTTTATAAACCTCTATCAAATCCCTCTTAATTATCTGAGCTCTAATCTATTTAGCCTTTCTAAATAATGGAGATGTTCTAACCCTTTAATCATTTGTGTTGCCCTTCGCTCTTTTCTTGTTGTGATGATGAGGTGACCAGAACTGCATTAGGTACTCAAGATGTGGCCATGCCATGGTGCAATACAGAGGCATAAAAATATTCTCCATTCCTTTCTGGATAATTCCTAACATTCTACTTGCTTTCGGGGGGAGGGGAGGGGGAGGCAAGGTCACTTTGAGGGGTGAGGGATGAAAGTAAATGAAGAAGGGCAAAGAATAACATGAATCCCCTCCCTCCCTAACAAAGCAAAAATAAAACTTTTCAAAACTGGCACATCCTTTTTGATTCACAGGAAGTTGCATTCGCCCATTGTGCCAGCAGAGTTCTTGCTGTGATCTTTCTTTTGGCAGCCTACTAGGAAACTATTGTTAGCCTAGTGGTCTAGAAAGCCTTGCAACCAGAGTTCCCAGCTCAGCATTCCTTAAAGGTTATAAAAAAAACTTAAGGAGTCTTTATTAATACGTGGGTTTTACTGCACAGTAGATATTAGCAAGAACTCACACAAACCTCTTCTACACTATTACAGCAGCCAGCGGGGTAAAAAAAATCCACACATTATGTGCTTAATACGGGAATGGGTGGGAACTGGGTGTGATGGGGCGGGTGGAGGAGTGGTCAGCTCTGAGAGCTAGCACAAGGATCAGTACCATGTGCTAGTTCTTCTCTCTGGCCCTTTGATCCCTCTCAGTGTCTGATCCCTTTCCCAATCCCACCTCCCCAGGTCTGATCCCCTTCCACAGGTCATATCCCCCCAACCAATCAACCCCAGAAACAACCCCACCCCAACAAACCCTGTCACTGACAAAAACCCTGCACCTCAGATGCCTACCCTCACCCTCCCTCAACCCCCCTGGTACCTACCCATGGGTCTAAAGTGGTAATACAGCAGTCCTGGGTGGACAGTGACCCCTCTGCTGCTGTCCAGATTAGCATGGGCATCCAAATTGGTGCCTCTATCTCCTAGCAGGAAGATGACCTCTACTGGTAGTAACGAGAGACTAACACTAGGAGGCAGATGTGCCATTTTGGATGCTGGTGCTGACTTGGGTGGCAGCAGAGGAAGACTGCAGACCCCTAGGTAGGTTTCTGGGGGAAGGGGGTCGGGTAAAGGGAGGGTAGGACCAGGGCTGTTTTTGAGGGGGTACTTGGGGGTACTTAGTGCCAGCACCTTTTCCATTGTCTGCTAAAATTGACCCATGGTCTTCAAATTTTAATGAAAGAGCTCAGGCTCTACACACCAATTCTGCTTTGTCATAGATTCTGTGACTGGTTGCAGGGGTCCTGGCTATTGTGGGGTGGGTCCCTCAGCGATCACCCCCCCCCCCCCATCTCTGAAGGGTGGCCTGGCATTTGAGTACCGACACCTTTTTTGCTGGATATAACGTACTGGGTAGGACTCTGGGAATGGGAGAAAATGTCCAGGTAGGGCTAGATCGAGAGGGAGGGGGGATGGAAAGGGGAATGAGTTTAGGAGGTAGGGTGAATTGCTGCAGCTTGACTGTATTTTTTTTTTTCATTTATGGACTGGGTCCCCACCGCACTACTGCAGCAGCAGTTAACACAAGTGCTTCCACACTTTCTGCCGCTGCATGTAAGACAGTGCTCGTGCGCTGTCAGCCCTGTGCAGAAAATGCAGGTCAGATGCAGGTCACACCCCCTGCATTTACAGCATAGGCTTTGCAATGACCGCCTGTCAATTTTGGCTTCTCCAATGGGATTTCTTAGCATCCAGATATCTCAGCTCTATGTTCTGTGACAGTAGGTGAGAAATCAAATATAAATATAGTCCCTTGGCAGGTAGTTTTAAAATTTCACCGTATATAGAAACATATCTTCTTTCACCAAACATTCTTAAAGCATACCTTAACTCTTTCTATTAAGTAGTGTTTTGTGCATTCAGAGTGGAAGAGTAGCCTAGTGGTTAGTGCAGTGGACTTTGATCCTGGGGAACTGAGTTTGATTCCCCACTGCAGCTCCTTGTGACTATGGGCAAGTCACTTAACCCTCCATTGCCCCTGGAACAAAATAAGTACCTGAATATATCTGAACTGCTTTGAATGTAGTTGCAAAGCCTTCAGAAAAGCAGTATATCAAGTCCCATTTCCCTTTCCCTATTTGAGATTCTACATGGAATGTTGCTACTCCACTAGCCACTAGCAACATTCCATGTAGAAACCTGCCCTTGCAGATCAGCAACGTGGCTACGCAGGCTTCTGTTTCTGTGAGTCTGACGTCCTGCACAGAAACAGAAGCCTGCGCGGCCGCGTTGCTGATCTGCAAGGGCAGGCTTCTACATGGAATATTGCTAGTGGAGGAGTAGCCTAGTGGTTAGTGCAGTGGACTCTGATTCTGGGGAACTGGGTTCAATTCCCACTGTAGCTCCTTGTGACTCTGGGCAAGTCACTTAGCCCTCCATTGCCCCTGGTACAAAATAAGTACCTGAATATATGTAAACCACTCTGAATGTAGTTGCAAAAACCTCAGAAAGGCAGTATATTTATTTATTTGTATCCCACATTTTCCCACCTTTTTGCAAGTTCAATGTGGCTTACATTATGCCATAATGGCGATCGCCATTTCCGGAATGAGAAATACAAAGTGGTATTGCATTAAAGTTCATAAATGATAGAGTAAATTATAGAGTAAGTTAGATAATCGGTTCATATCAAGTCCCATTTCCCTTTCCCATTCCCCCTAAAAACATACAGTATGGTATATTGGTAGGAAATACAGTATAGTCTCTTTTTAGTCTCTAAATTGTTAATTTTTCAAAAATTAGGAGGCAAAGACCTCATTAAGACTTCAATCCACAAACTTGGAGCGTACAGCTTCCTCTATGTGTGATTGGTTAAACAAGTCATCATTGGTCTGAAAAAACCTCCTATTCACCGTTGCCGAGTAGACAAAAAATTCAAAAACGTTTAATTCAGTGGCGTAGCCACAGGTGGGCCTGGGTGGGCCTGGGCCCACCCACTTAGGGCACAGGCCCACCCAACAGTAGCACACGTTTAATGGTAGCTGGTGGGGATCCTACCAGCTGAAGTCTTCCCCCTGATACTAACGAAAACGCTATTTCCATGATACCGGCATCTGCGCAGCTCAGTTTTCAGCGCAAGCATGCTGCAGACTGCCAAGTTGGAAAGAAGCATTTTTCTGCCAGCTGAGATATTTTTTTGGTGGAGGGAGGGAGAACACTTTGTGCCCACCCACTTCTTGCCTAGGCCCACCCAAAATCTGTTGTCTGGCTACGCCCCTGGTTTAATTCACAATAAATTTCTCTCAATGACAAACTAAGCTTCAATAGTGGAGTGGAGGAGTGGCCTAGTGGTTAGGGTGGTGGACTTTGGTCCTGAGGAACTGAGTTCAATTCCCACTTCAGGCACAGGCAGACTCTGGGCAAGTCACTTAACCCTCCATTGCCCCAGGTACAAATAAGTGCCTGTATACAATATGTAAGCCACATTGAACCTGCCATGAGTGGGAAAGCACAGGGTACAAATGTAACAAAAATAAATAAATACATAGGTTAAATTGCAGTTGTACAACTCATGTTTATTTCACATGATCATCTAATTGTCTTTAATCTGCAACAATTCTTTAAATCTTAGGCAGAGGTCCCAGTGGGGACCCGTGTCTGATAGGCTTCTTCCGGAGACCCCACCTCTCTCTCTGTCAGATGATCTATTATGCTTATGCTCTTCCCTATATCTTGTCTGTTTTCCTCCATCTTGTTAGAAAGTATCACACTTGCAATTGCTCTTTAGAAATTCACATGCTGCAGTGTCATACAGGGCCAACTGGAGTAATGCGAGGAGTACATGATAACTCTAAAGTGTACAATGTATTTCTTTTTAAATGTTTGCTCATTATTCCGATAAGGCCAGAGAAACCTTATGAATGTAGACCGTTTCTTAGTTACCTTTCTAGCATTATGCTGCAGACAGGGAAAGAATGTATTGTCTAGAAATCTATTGCAGTGCAGGGTAACAGAGTTGCGTGAGTAAATGATGATAGATAAAGACCAGCACAGTCCACCCAGTCTGCTCCACAGTCACATTCATTATCAAATCATTATTGAACCAACAATCCAACAGTATTATTACAACATTTTGGGCTCCTTTTACAAAGCCGAGACAATGATTCCTGGCACGGCAAATGCAACGAAGCCCATTCAATTTCTACGGGCGTCATCGCATTTGCCACATGGAAGTTACTACTGTGGCTTTGTAAAAGGAGCCCTTTATTTGCTAAGTTCCACTTTACGATGCCTTCCCCTCCCCCAAGGAGATATACAGGACCCACATTCATAGCATACAATAGGAATGTGGTATAAAAAATATGAATACCTGATCCTGGTCCGTCCCCGCCATCTTCAGAGCTCAGACCATAAAAAAGCTTGTTAGTTCCGATAATTAAATCATTGAAGCCCACTAAGTAATTATTTTGGGTAATGTTCTGGGATCCATGCCCAATTTTGGATGCCAAAACCTGGGCAAACTTAATAGAATCCAGGTGATAATGGGTATTTTTTAAAAACATTTTAGAAATACTGGCTCAAACTGAAGAAAATATCATTCTCAATCTGCCATATAAAGAGGTTTTCTGTGCCTTTTAAATTTACTTGATCTTAGCAAATAAATGAAACCCAGCATAGCTTGCAATAAAAAACAGCTCACATCAAAACCAATATCTTCTCTGTGATGACACGGAGAACTACATTGGGAAAAGCAGGTATTGCAAAACCATCCCACACATGGTTCACTAATGTGGACATGTCATTAGTTACCTTTGGGTTCCTGCTTCATAAGTACTTTTTAATTTGACTATGCATTAAAATAAGACCCATCGTAATCTAATACTTGAACAACTCGTAGGGTGGCCACTGCATGAAACAACATCCTTTATGACTCAACGCAGCACAACGTTATCATTCTTTTCATTTATTTGTTCGTAAACAGACACCTGGAAATCATTTCTGTTCTTGCATTTATCAGGAGCAACTTGTAACAGCTATGGAAATATCTAAAACCCCCCGGCAGATACACAATTTCATTTGAGAAGAGTTAAGAATATCAGCACTCGTTTTCTCTCAATATAAATATTGATACAAGACAGGAAATTCCATTATATTGCAACAACTGATAACTAGAATAAGAAAAACTCGCTATTCTAATTAGCATAAAATGAACATATAGAAACAGCAAAGCGTGGTAGAGAGTTCAGTGAGTTGGAGAGCCTTTCGTCACTTGCACAGAAGTTTGATACTAGCAAAGACCAGATGCTAATAGAGTCAATCACACTCTTACCATTTAGAGAAGCATCCATCTTACGAAGAGCACCATTAATGTTTGGACCTTAACCAGGGCTGCCAAGAGACTGAACCGGGCCCGGGGCAGGGCCACCTCCCCCCCCCCCCCCCCCAGGATTGTGGCTGCTGCCCCCTCCCCCAGATTGCTGCCGCAATTGAAATACCTTGTTGGCTGGCGGTGATCCCGAGGCCCCACCAGCAGAAGACGTCTTCCTCCAGCGCTACTCTTCTACTGATTGCCTGCCTCTACGGCTGCTTTTTCTCTTTTTCTCGGTTTCAAAACCGAGCATGCGCGCCTGAGAGGAAAAGCAGCCGCTCAGCTGGGCAGAAGAACAGCGCTGGAGGTGCTCCTCCAGGTCCTTCCCAGCATCCAATGGGGGGGGGGCCCGGCTGCGGCGCCGGAGTTTTCTCTCTCCTGCTCTTGTCGGGACGCGATCACTCAGGTCCCGTCAGGAGCAGGAGAGAGAGAGAGAGACCCCGGTGCTGGGCACCCCTTGGAGGCCGGGCCCGGGGAATTTTGCTCCCCCCCCCCCCCGGTGGTCTTGACCTTAACTGGCAATCGGAATCGAGGCTTTGAAGTTTTAAAAGAAGGGGGATGTGATCTGCTATGTTGCCTAGAAATGCGGTACCTCCGCAGCAGGGCTGAATCGTGCTGATGGGAGCTGCAGTTATGTGTTATCATTTGTGTTCTGTGGCTAAGATAGTTCAGTTACCTGAAGCAAAATATATGTTAGAATAATTTCCATAGGTTGCAGGTTTGTGAAAAGTGAGACTAAGGGGACAGTTTACAGCATAGTTTACTCACAATGTTCAAGGAAAGTTGTTGCGCTAGACTGGCTGATACACATCATGTGAGATTTCTGGCTAGAGATCCGAGTGACGCACCTACAATATCCTACACAAAACAGATAGAAGACCCATTGTATCCTGTGACTTTATGGCAATCTCTCACCAGTCTATATAAAATGAGGTTTACAACACTGATGTTTACGCATTACCAAAGCAAATGAAATAGCAAATTTTATAAATGCCATCATGTGATTAACACCAGAGAATAGTGGTTGGAACACATTTTCAAAACGAAGCTAAGCTGCAAAATAAGCCAAGTAAATGTATACTTTTACGAGGGCAATGTGAAATTGAAGAGGAAACTGATGTAAACCCCCTTGTAGGAAATGGAACTCATCCCCTTGCATTTACTTGACGTACCGCTATTAAGTCACAACCACGAAGCGGTGTATGTATAAATTCTATTGGTTTGGTGATTTGCACCCTTTGCAGTTTTCTCATGCCAGCCGCACGGAAGCGACCATGTTTATTTTTTTCCCCGGGCTTTCTGTGTTATGCCATACTGTAGGTTGTTCTGGTACCAATACATTTTTCTGGAAAGTTGATTGTAGTGGCTGGTCCCGGGAAGCCATTTAAGTCTTCTTGAACTGTGAGGTCGTGATCTGGGCTTTCATGGGAGCTTTCTTTCATGGCACTGTAATAAACGGGCATGTTGTACTTTGCTTCTTTCTCCATTCTCTTCTGCTCGCATTTGCACAATTTTTGGAAGGCAGCCCGGAACTTCTGAGACATCAGATTGTAAATAATGGGATTGATTGCACTGTTAAGGTAAATGCACATTCTGCAGAACAGCACAAACCATATATTCAGATAGGGAGGATCCATGAAAGAGTTCACCACGACCAGGGTGCGGTAAGGCATCCAAAGGAGGGCAAACAGGATGACCACCACTGCCAACATCTTGGTTACCTGGAGAATACATAAAATAATGTATCAAGCTTCCATTTTGCAATAACAATGTTCAGGTTAATATTCAAAATGATTTAACTGGCAGAAACAGCTCCTGGCTGGCATGGCCGCTGAAAGGGGGGGGGGCAGGGGGGACAAAATTCCCCCGGCCCGAGCCTCCAAGGGGGGCCCGGCGCCGGGGTCAGGCCGCCGGCACTGCAGTCCCTGGTCTCACCTGCCTGCCTCCTCGGCTCCAGGCACCCTGCATTCGAAGCGGCAGTCACAGATCGCCTCCCTTCGGGCCTTCCCTCCCTGTGTCCCGCAATCGCGGAAACTGGAAGTTACATCGGACGAGGGCAGGACACAGGGAGGGAAGGCCAGAAGAGAGGCACTCTGTGACTGCCGCTTTGAATGCAGGGGGCCCGGAGCCTTCGAGTCAGGCAGGTGAGACTGGGGACTGCAGCGGTGGGGGGAGTGACAGGGGGCGGCAGCGGCAGGGGTCGGAGGCAGGGCAGCCTTGCCCCAGGCCCGGCCTAGTCACTCGGCGGCCCTGCTGGCTGGTTAAATCGCCTGTTCAGGGCTAACTGTTAGTTTTCAGGAGCACTTAACTACTACTACTTATCACTTCTATAGTGCTACAAGGCATACACAGCGCTGTACACCATACATGAAAAGACAGTCCCTGCTCAAAGAGCTCACAATCTAAAAATGGAATGTTGCTAGTGGAATAGCAACATTCCATGTAGAATCTCAAACAGTAGCAACAGAATCTCCAACAGTAGCAACATTCCATGTAGAATCTCAAGTAATAGCAACATTCCAGAATCTCAAATAGTAACAACATTCCATGGTCCACTGCACTAACCACTAGGCTAATCCTCCACTAGCAACATTCCATGTAGATCAGCAACGTAGCTGCGCAGGCTAGACTCACAGAAACAGAAGCCTATGCGGCCGCGTTGCTGATCTGCAAGGGCAGGCTTCTACATTACTACTACTACTTATCACTTCTATAGCGCTACAAGGCATACGCAGCGCTGTACACCATACATGAAAAGACAGTCCCTGCTCACAATCTAAAAATGGAATGTTGCTAGTGGAATAGCAACATTCCATGTAGAATCTCAAACAGTAGCAACAGAATCTCCAATAGTAGCAACATTCCATGTAGAATCTCAAGTAATAGCAACATTCCAGAATCTCAAATAGTAACAACATTCCATGGTCCACTGCACTAACCACTAGGCTAATCCTCCACTAGCAACATTCCATGTAGATCAGCAACGTAGCTGCGCAGGCTAGACTCACAGAAACAGAAGCCTGTGCGGCCGCGTTGCTGATCTGCAAGGGCAGGCTTCTACATTACTACTACTACTTATCACTTCTATAGCGCTACAAGGCATACGCAGCGCTGTACACCATACATGAAAAGACAGTCCCTGCTCAAAGAGCTCACAATCTAAAAATGGAATGTTGCTAGTGGAATAGCAACATTCCATGTAGAATCTCAAACAGTAGCAACAGAATCTCCAATAGTAGCAACATTCCATGTAGAATCTCAAGTAATAGCAACATTCCAGAATCTCAAATAGTAACAACATTCCATGGTCCACTGCACTAACCACTAGGCTAATCCTCCACTAGCAACATTCCATGTAGATCAGCAACGTAGCTGCGCAGGCTAGACTCACAGAAACAGAAGCCTGTGCGGCCGCGTTGCTGATCTGCAAGGGCAGGCTTCTACATTACTACTACTACTTATCACTTCTATAGCGCTACAAGGCATACGCAGCGCTGTACACCATACATGAAAAGACAGTCCCTGCTCACAATCTAAAAATGGAATGTTGCTAGTGGAATAGCAACATTCCATGTAGAATCTCAAACAGTAGCAACAGAATCTCCAATAGTAGCAACATTCCATGTAGAATCTCAAGTAATAGCAACATTCCAGAATCTCAAATAGTAACAACATTCCATGGTCCACTGCACTAACCACTAGGCTAATCCTCCACTAGCAACATTCCATGTAGATCAGCAACGTAGCTGCGCAGGCTAGACTCACAGAAACAGAAGCCTGTGCGGCCGCGTTGCTGATCTGCAAGGGCAGGCTTCTACATTACTACTACTACTTATCACTTCTATAGTGCTACAAGGCATACACAGCGCTGTACACCATACATGAAAAGACAGTCCCTGCTCAAAGAGCTCACAATCTAAAAATGGAATGTTGCTAGTGGAATAGCAACATTCCATGTAGAATCTCAAACAGTAGCAACAGAATCTCCAACAGTAGCAACATTCCATGTAGAATCTCAAGTAATAGCAACATTCCAGAATCTCAAATAGTAACAACATTCCATGGTCCACTGCACTAACCACTAGGCTAATCCTCCACTAGCAACATTCCATGTAGATCAGCAACGTAGCTGCGCAGGCTAGACTCACAGAAACAGAAGCCTGTGCGGCCGCGTTGCTGATCTGCAAGGGCAGGCTTCTACATTACTACTACTACTTATCACTTCTATAGCGCTACAAGGCATACGCAGCGCTGTACACCATACATGAAAAGACAGTCCCTGCTCACAATCTAAAAATGGAATGTTGCTAGTGGAATAGCAACATTCCATGTAGAATCTCAAACAGTAGCAACAGAATCTCCAATAGTAGCAACATTCCATGTAGAATCTCAAGTAATAGCAACATTCCAGAATCTCAAATAGTAACAACATTCCATGGTCCACTGCACTAACCACTAGGCTAATCCTCCACTAGCAACATTCCATGTAGATCAGCAACGTAGCTGCGCAGGCTAGACTCACAGAAACAGAAGCCTGTGCGGCCGCGTTGCTGATCTGCAAGGGCAGGCTTCTACATTACTACTACTACTTATCACTTCTATAGCGCTACAAGGCATACGCAGCGCTGTACACCATACATGAAAAGACAGTCCCTGCTCACAATCTAAAAATGGAATGTTGCTAGTGGAATAGCAACATTCCATGTAGAATCTCAAACAGTAGCAACAGAATCTCCAATAGTAGCAACATTCCATGTAGAATCTCAAGTAATAGCAACATTCCAGAATCTCAAATAGTAACAACATTCCATGGTCCACTGCACTAACCACTAGGCTAATCCTCCACTAGCAACATTCCATGTAGATCAGCAACGTAGCTGCGCAGGCTAGACTCACAGAAACAGAAGCCTGTGCGGCCGCGTTGCTGATCTGCAAGGGCAGGCTTCTACATTACTACTACTACTTATCACTTCTATAGCGCTACAAGGCATACGCAGCGCTGTACACCATACATGAAAAGACAGTCCCTGCTCAAAGAGCTCACAATCTAAAAATGGAATGTTGCTAGTGGAATAGCAACATTCCATGTAGAATCTCAAACAGTAGCAACAGAATCTCCAATAGTAGCAACATTCCATGTAGAATCTCAAGTAATAGCAACATTCCAGAATCTCAAATAGTAACAACATTCCATGGTCCACTGCACTAACCACTAGGCTAATCCTCCACTAGCAACATTCCATGTAGATCAGCAACGTAGCTGCGCAGGCTAGACTCACAGAAACAGAAGCCTGTGCGGCCGCGTTGCTGATCTGCAAGGGCAGGCTTCTACATTACTACTACTACTTATCACTTCTATAGCGCTACAAGGCATACGCAGCGCTGTACACCATACACGAAAAGACAGTCCCTGCTCAAAGAGCTCACAATCTAAATAGGACAGGCAAACAAACAGAACAACTAAGAGGTAAGGGAATTAAAGAGGTGGGGATAAAAGGTACAGGGCAAGTGAGTAGTGGTTAGGAGTCAAAAGCAGCGTCAAAGAGGTGGGCCTTTAGCCTGGATTTGAAAACAACCAAAAACGGGGCTAGACAGGGTTAACTTAACTAGTTAGTGGTCATGATAATGTCCAGGTAGGGCCTTTCTCTATAAAGGTTATGCTCCTAAAATGTACACTCCTGTCATGAAATGCCTAGTCAATTACTTGGGGCTAACTCTGCGGCCACTTGAAGGTCTGTCCTCAGCACAGCTCAGGTCCGCCTGCACCTGCCGCTTGTGCTCTATACTAAAATGGGTGTGCGGCAAAATAAAAATTGGCGCACATCCATTTTGGGCCTGAGACCTTACTGCCACCCATTCAGTTAGCGGTAAGGTCTCACGCATTACCGCCTGGCTAGCACCACGCAGTAGAAAATAAAAAAGATTTTCTGCCCTGCATATTGGATACGTGTAAAAAATGGAATTACTACCCCGGGCTCGTGGTAGCCAAGCGGTAGTTCCAAATTGACGCGTGTTGGATGCGCATAGGTGCCTACGCACCTTAAAGGGCCCCATAGCCGGTTAAGTGCTGAATATCACATTTAACTGGCTGTGCTTCTGCCGGCTCCATAAACTCAGAAATATTGCTGGAGCCTGGACATGGCCTGGCATTGAATTTCCAGACATAATACCTGCAGCAGTCAGCAAAAGGCTGAGCGTTGCTGGCTGAATATCCAGGGCCGCCGAAAGACTGGGCCAGGCCCGGGGCAAGGCCGCCCCTGGGGTCCCGCCCCTGCCGCCCTCACCACCCCACCCCCCCGAGATCGCTGCCGCTCCCCCTCCCCCCGAGGTCGCCACTGCTCCCCCCCTGAGCTCGCCGCAGCCACTGCTCCCCCCTCCACCCCCCCCCCGAGGTCGCTGCTGCTCCCCCTCCACCCCCCCTGAAGGTCGCCGCCACTCCCCCCCTCTGTCCACCACCAGACCAGCCCCCTGCATTGAAATCGCAGTCTCACCTCCGTGAAAGCAGCGATGCAGGTAGCAGAACGCCTCCCTTCGGCCCTCCTTCCCTTCTTGTGTCCCGCTCTCGCGGAAGTTATGTTAGACGAGGGCAGGTGGGACTGCGCCACCGGGCCCCCCTTGGAGGCCCGGGCCCGGGGAATTTTGTCCCCCCTGTCCCTCCCTCTCGGCGGCTATGTGAATATGAACCCTGTTAGCAATAAAATGGGGAGCAGACTTGGAGATTAATCAGATTACACAGGCTTTGATTTCTTTTTTTTTTTTGTCCAGTTTCCTGATTTTGAGCTAACCAAGCACGCATCCCGGATCAAAATTTCAAAATCCACTATGATTTGCCTCTGTCAAGGCATTCTGAAGTCTGACGGTAACGTACAGAGGTAGAAACAAAATCCATTTACAACATATTGAATGGGCAGGGCAATCTAGTACAAACTATTTTGACAGCTAGAAGATGAAATTCACCTTGTTCGACTTCCTCAAGGCTCCCACAGGCCGATGCTCAGAAGCTAATGCCAGCGCTAGAGGCGATTAGAGTCGGCGTTAAGCTGCCCACAATGCTCAGAGGGCTGTAATGCCAGAAACAACCCACCCACCAAAAATCAGCAGAAATGATATTTAAATGAATGCAAAGATCTGATTCAGAGGGTCATCAGGTATTCCCTCTCATGCTCAGAGAACAGCGCAGGAAAGAACACTGCCCCTAGGAAGTGTACACCAGCTCAGAGTTGGCGGTAGGGTGATTGAACAGAGGGAAAGAAGATTTTAAAGCAGCAGGGACTCAAAAAGTCCAGAGGAAAAACTAAAAAATCTGGAGGGAAGTTCAACCTCCCAAGCAGTGTTTCTAATAGCAAAGTTGTGTTTTTCTATACTTAAAGAAAATAAATCTGGACACAGAGTCACTGCGCTTGGGGTTCCTGTAGAGGGTCCCTGCTTTCCAGTTTGACTAAGTATGAGCACACGAGCGAAAGCGTCTACGTGCGCCCAACACCCACCAAAATGGAGTTACCTCCTGACTACCGCAAGGCTTTTGTGGTAATTTCATTTTTGGCACGTGTCCGATACGTGCATCTGAAAAGTATTTTTTATTTTCAGGCATGCGTAATGGACACACACCAAGTGGCATTTGACGCATGTAGGCCATTACCACCTGGATTCTTTACCGCTAGGTCAATGGCTGGCGGTAAGGTCTCAGACCCAAAATGGACCTGCGGCAATTTTGATTTTGCCGCACATCCATTTTCGGCAAAAAAAGAGACCTTTTTTATAGGCGCGCTAAAAACTGGATCGGCGCTCGCCCAAAACCTGTGCCTACACTACCGCAAGCCATTTTGTAGTGTGCTTTTGTAAAAGGACTTCTTACTGCATTGCCCTTGTACACATGTGCCAGGCACGTTCCTCACCCTTAACTTTCCAATGCTCAACTCTAAAAGCATGAATAAAATTTGCATACTAATAGTACTGAGAAGGTTTTTTTCAGCATTGTTCCAAGCATGGGCCTGCCACTGTAGTGGGATAGGAGTTAGGTCTGAAGCTGTAGATCTCAAATGGCCCACCTCTGTATTCTACAACTGTCCTACAGGATTGACTTTTTATTTTTTTGTTACATTTGTACCCCATGCTTACCCACTCATGGCAGGCTCAATGCAGCGGGCAATGGAGGGTTAAGTGACTTGCCCAGAGTCACAAGGAGCTGCCTGTGCCTGAAGTGGGAATTGAACTCAGTTCCTCAGGACCAAAGTCTACCACCCTAACCACTAGGCCACTCCTCCACTAGCAACATTCCATGTAGAAGTCGGCCCTTGCAGATCACCAATGTGGCCGCGCAGGCTTCTGCTTCTGTGAGTCTGATGTCCTGCATGTGCAGGACGTCAGACTCACAGAAACAGAAGCCTGCGCAGCCTTCTACATGTGGAATAGCAACATTCCATGTAGAATCTCCAATAGTATCTATTTTATTTTTGTTACATTTGTACCCTGCGCTTTCCCACTCATGGCAGGCTCAATGCGGCTTACATGGGGCAATGGAGGGTTAAGTGACTTGCCCAGAGTCACAAGGAGCTGCCTGTGCATGAAGTGGGAATCGAACTCAGTTCCTCAGGACCAAAGTCCACCACCCTAACCACTAGGCCACTCCTCCACAATGAATAAACATGCTAGAAAAATACGGGAAAAGTTTTATAAACTCATTTTGCGAGGTAAACATATAAAAATTACACAACATTTAGAAATTGCAAATGCAATCAAGTCAGTAATTTGTATGATTACAAATGAATGTAAATTCCAGATCTGTTTAGATATAGAGTGTGCATTGCACGGAAAATTTCTCACGTATAATTCTATAAAAGAACTTCCGTTTTAAATGCTCTGTTGACACTGTTGAGAATAAGCAGGTGTTGCATAACTTCATCTTAATCATACTCCACAATTAAGCAGGTTGCTATTTGCATAGTAGTCAATTATGTTTCATGCTTCAGCACTTTGCATTCCAGGCTTCACCTTCTGTTCTAATGCTAACTAGGTCAACTTGATTTAAAAGAATCTGAATGTGGTTTTTGTGAAGAGAACAGAGAGACAAAGCTTTAACAATTGTGGACAAGCCCCACTCTTTAAGACTGACTTATTTTTAATAGATGGGTAGCCCAAAATTTTCCCTGTTGTTTTTTTCCATCAAGAGTGCATACTTTTTGAGTGTGCACTATGGGGTGAATTCTATATATGGTGCAAAAAGTAACTGGTGCCAAAAAACACTATTCCACAAACAATGCTTAAAGTTAGGCACGGTTTACAGAATAGCACTTACGCCTGGGAATTGCGTCTAGCTTTATTAATTAATTAATTTATTTATTTATTTGTAACAGTTATACCCCGCACTTTCCCACTTGTTAGCAGGTTCAATGCGGCTTACATAGTACTACAGTTTAAACAAGTAACAAAGAATGGATGCAGCTGTAATATAGTGAATAAGGAGGTGGTCGTTTAGATGTGGGTAGGTGATATGGGCAAGGAAGGCGGGTGGTAGAGGTAGGGAATGGGAGGTGGGAATGTAATGGAATTGGCGTGTTGTTAATTATGGGAGAGTGAAAGGGAGGGAAGAAGAGGGATGAACTAGAATGTGTAGGGAGGGGAAGGAAGAGGGATGTAATAGAAGGATTAGGTAGGAGACATATTCCAGATTTTGTCTTCGAAGTCTGATCCAGGTAGTGCAAATGGACCCGCAGTTTAAGTCAGGTCCTTATTGTAGGCTTGCTTGAAGAGGAAAGTTTTTAGCAGCTTCCGAAAAGGTAGATGGTCATTGACTATTCGAATGGATCTTGGTAAGGCATTCCAGAGTTGGCTGCCCATGACGGAGAAGTTGGATGCGTAATATGTTTTGTACTTAAGTCCTTTACAATTGGGAAGATGAAGATTGAGATAAGTTCGAGAAGACTTTAAGCCATTTCTGGCTGGAAGGTCAATCAAATTATATATGTAGCCTGGGCTTCTCCGTAGATAATCTTGTGAATCAGCGTATGGACCTTGAAATAAATTCATTCAGTAATAGGCAGCCAATGGAGCTTTTCACGGAGAGGTGTTGCGCTCTCAAATTGTGATTTACCAAAAACAAGTCTGGCGTAGCCATTTGCACCAACTGAAATGTGGAGCAAATATACCCTGTTTCCCCAAAAATAAGACATCCCCTGAAAATAAGACCTAGTAGAGGTTTTGCTGAATTGCTAAATATAAGGCCTCCCCCGAAAGTAAGACCTAGCAACGTTTTTGTTTGGCCCCGATGGGACATGGACACAAAAACCTTAATTTTTTTCGCTGCAACCCAAAGATGAAATAACATTAAAGAAATAAGACTGAGGTGGAAAATCTATTGTCCAGCGGACTCCTACCATCCTCCTTCACGCTTTTGTGAAGATCAACTACCGGTAAGTGAGCCCGGAAAGAAAAGAAACATCCCCCTTGCAGAAATAATAAAAGAAAAGATAATGAGTAACCGAGCCCTTTCGGCGCTGCTTCATCGCCCAAGGGCTAAGTCAGACTAGAAGGATGGAAAGTGTTGCGAATGTACAGGAGGAGCACATAAAGCGCCACCAACGGGGAACGGAGCTACTGTAGAATTTTTTTTAAACGTTTGTAATACGGTAGGGATGATCCTGCGCCCTAAGCCCTCTCACAGCCTCCCGAGACCCCCAGCCAGAGCAGTCCGGCCCCACGTTCCATTACCTTCCCTAGTGCATACCCCTCCTCCATTCCCAGCCTGGCCAGGGCGGCTCTGCTCCGATCGAGTCCTGCAGTCACTGTGGGCAGATAGGCGAACCACGGCCTACTCCTGCAGGATACCGCCCCCCACTTCAATACTGTTCCCGACCACCATAGTCCCCCAACTACTCCCGAATAAGACATCTCCTGAAAATAAGACCTAGTGCATCTTTGGGAGCAAAAATTAATATAAGACACTGTCTTATTTTCAGGGAAACACGGTATGTGCTTAACGGCCCCTTTTACCAAGCTGTGACAAAACAGGGCTTGCACTAGAGGCAGCATGTGTTTCTGACGCGAGCCGAGACCCCCTTTTACCTCAGCAGGAAAAAGGTAGGTCTTTCTTTTTTTGAGGAATTGGCCATGCGGCAAGTTAAGCACTTGCTGCACGGCCATTATGGGGGGAGCCCTTACTGCCACCAAATTGAGGTGGCAGTAAGGGATCCCGTGCTAACCCAGCAGTAGCCGGGCAGGGCATGGCATTGCCCGATTACCGCCGGGTACACACCGGCACTACAAAAAGAAATATATTTTTATAGTGACGGATAGGACAACACACTAGGGGAAGGAACTACTGCCGGGCTGCTGCGGTAGCCCGGAGTACTTCCTTTTTAGCGAGCAGTAAGCCCGCATTGGGCTTACTGCCACTTTGTAAAAGGGGCCCTAAATTAGGTGCGGTTTATAGAATAGCACTTATGCCTGGGAATTGCGCCTAGCTTTAGACGCAGCCAGTTGCACCAACTGAAATGTGGTGCAAATATGCGCAGCTAAATTAGGCTCATATCCCCCGCATTCTATAACAACGCGTGTAAATTTTAGAAATACCCCTATTCTGCCCATGACTCTCCCATTTCCGCACCCGCTTTTTGAACTTGAACGTGAAATTTAGGCACAGATCCCTTGACTAAATCTCCATGCATATATTTCAATTAAATCTAATTAGTGCCAATAATTGCTTGTTAATAAGCAATTTATTATGCTAATTAGCTCATTATTCAATTAAATTGCACACGCAACTTGTGCGTGCGCTCCAAATTTATGCATGCAATTTTTAGTGACTTTTAGGGGGTATGTATAAAGAGGGCATAGTTTTCTTAAAGAATGAGCACTACGTGCAAAGTGGACACGCTTTTCTTTAAAAAGTGCACACTCTTTTTGCAATAGTGCAACAGACTGTTCTCTGTGTGGTCCCATCTATCTGGTTAGGTATGCAAGAAGGACAAATGCAGTGAGGAGATGCAGTCAGCTTCCAGATTCAAGTTGTCTGTATTCCAACGAGCCAAGCACAATTTGAGCAAAGTGACCCAACACAGCCGTGTTTCAGCAACAGTAACACCTACATCAGGGGTCGAAAAGCTCTCACCTTATTGTAAATGCCAAAAGCATTGTGAGATGCCACAAAATAGCAGTGCTCCTACTTCACATGGCGTCTCACGGCACTTTTGGCATTTATAATGGCTAAGGCTTATTGTCCGAGTGATTATGACCAATGGTTGTGATTTCATAAACTAGCAACCCATTGTGAGAGCTTTTTGACCCCTGCATCCCCTCACTGCATTTGTCCTTCTTGCCTTCTACGTGAGGTGCTTGGTCCTTCCCTTTGTACTCTGGTTAGGTATGCAGACAGGGCACTGCATATTATTAGTGCCTGTGTATCTTCCAGGTTTACCCTAATCCACACACAGACTGCCCCCCCCCCCCCCTAGCACTAATTGCACAGTGTTGTGGCAGTCAGAGGGTAAATTCAGTGGCATTGACTAGTTATTTGCTGATCAGGTTTAAGTAGGTGAGAGTCTCTCCAGCTAGCTCAAACCCCTTCGAATACCTACCCATAATAAACAGAAAGCAAAATTTAAAAAAATTATTCTCATGCCCATCCCTAGGAGTCAGAGAAAAACAAATCAGGTAGAAGATCTGTGATTCAAGCACAACAGAACAAACAGCCCTCACACTTTTATGTTTTTCATTCTGTATGTTTTTTGAGTTATGCATGTTTTTTTTTTTTTATTTTGATATGATTCTGATATGATTTATCTTGTAAATGTTTTTTAATGGTATGATTATTATTCATTATTTTTATAACGTGATTATAATTTTGTTTTATTTTAGTTTTGCCTCTGACACAGCCTTTTGGCGAAGCGTGGCCACATCTGGCATAAGTATTTTGGGTTTATTAAAGTTCTTACAACTACTTCCAATGTGTGCTGGTCTGCTTTTTGTTCTGCCATCCCTAAGAATCACAGGATGTTAAGAGAGCTTTTTGAAAAGATGTGGTGAGAATGGTGGCAATTGTCTTCATACAGTTTTCCTGTTAATTCAGGAACCAGTTGGTTAAGAAAATACCATCCATGTGAAGTACTGTTGGGATATGGGGTTTTCAACCTAACTTATTCTAACTACCCAGATTTAGAATTCATTGACTGATTTCTAACTGTGTTGCATCAAAGATGTATATTTTCTTTAACAAGAGCTGCTCTTGGCTGGGAAAATTTTGTTCGTAAGGTGCAGAACTTACTCTCTATGGCTTTGAAATATAAAAGGTGCAATTTCTTTCAAAACAGGACTCAAACTAACAGTAATCGAACTCTGGAATTCATTGCCAGAGAATGTGGTAAAGGTGGTTAGCTTAGCGGGATTTTAAAAAAGGGTGGATGGCTTCCTAAAGGAAACATCCATAGACCATTATTAAAATGACTTGGGGAAAGTCCACTGCTTATTTCTGGGATAAGCAGCATAAAATGTGTTGAACTTTTTTGGGATCTTGCCAGGTATTTGTGACCTGGGTTGGCCACTGTTGGAAACAGGATGCTGGGCTAGATGGACCTTTGGTCTGTCCTAGTGTGGCAATACTTATGCACTTATGATCCTCCAAAATTTAAAGTGGATCACTTCAGCAAATCTAGGAAATCTTTCTTGGATGCTTTCTAAAAATGTTCATTAGACTCATTCAACCCATCTATGGAATTTTCAGCAGGATCATGGAATAGAATTTGAAACTTTCATTTTGCACCATATGATTTACATATCTTTATTATGAATATATATTTAAAAAAATTGTTGGTGCCAATACCAGCAGCAAGGAATCGCTTCTGTGTGAGCTCATGTGTATTTGGTGTAAATTTTTAAAACCATAGGGATCATGAATCAATGGGTTCTTCCTCTGTTTTCTGAGCAGTACCATACATTCTCTCTCATATCATTAGTTTAAGATGTTGGAAAAAAGAAATGACCTGTCCCCTTACATAAGGATATAGCACAGCCCAAATAAAGACAGGAGAGTCCCGAGGGATGACATTAATCTCTAAGAAAATTCCAGTTTCACATCTTGGAAAATGTGTAAAATGAGGACACTGAAGTAACGTATTGTTCTGTGTCGGTTTTCTTGGATTTCAATTATCAGGATGTAATTGCATGTTTAGGACAATGGTTACATTAACTAAAATTGACACAGACTACACTGCAAGCGCTAAACTCATGTGTCTAAACTTGATAACACAAGGACTCATATTTGGCAAACAATCAGCTTCAAGTTATCAAGATAAATCCCACTGCTCATAGGAGCCAACTTTTCAAAGTTATTTGGGGGGGGGGGGGGGGGGTGCTAAGCCTAATGGACCTTCCCTGGACATATACAAGCAATGTTCTCAATATTTTTATTTATTATTTATTTAGAATTTGCTCACACCTTTTTCAGTAGTAGCTCAAGGTGAGTTACATTCAGGTACTCTGGATATTTCTCTGTCCCAGGAGGGCTCACAATCTAAATTTGTACCTGGGGCAATGGAGGGTTAAGTGACTTGCCCAAGATCACAAGGAGCAACAGTGGGATTTGAACCCGCCATCTCTGCATTGCAAGACTGGTGCTCTAACCACTAGGCCACTCCTCCATTAAAATCGCTAGGCTCTGTATACCCCCTAACAAGCTGCCCAAGATAATACATTTATTTGTTTTGCGACCGTCACCCAATATTTTTGGGTGCTCGAGTACCCACAGCACCCACAGAGTCGGCTCCTCTGCCACTGCTGTATATAACCTGCTAAAGTTCTCTGGATAACTTTAGACCTGCTGTTTGTATTGCCTGAAGGTGGTAATTTGCAGAGGGCATTAAGGCACTAATGCATACTATTTGCCTCATAATGCATGGGAAATGGCAATGGTAAATAACATGGGTCAAATTACAACAATGCATGTTAGTTTACATTACTGCGGGAAACATAATGAGATGCAAAGCACGGACATGCATGCAAACCACCTCATTAGTATGTAAGATGAACCATGCAGCTTGCGGTGAACACCACAAGTTGCATTATTCTAGGAAAAGAATTGCCACCTCAAAGTTGGCATTATTTTTCCTGCTTCACAGCATCAGGCTCAGTGCTACCAAGTGGCATTTTAAAGAGTCCAACATGTGGAAAAAGAAATAGCCTTTCTCTTCCTGTCCTCCTCCCTTCCCCTCTCTTTTGCCCCCTGAAAATACCCTGAACCCCTGTAGATATCCTTGCACCCCACATCCCCTGTAGATACATTAATGAATGCTGGCAAGCACTGTCTCTTACCCCACCACCAACTAAGACTCATATTCCTCAACCTCTCTCCCCTTTCGAGCCCCTAGCCTACCATAAGACATCCTAATGGACTAGGGTAGGCCATGTAGGAGCTATCCCCCATCCCTCCTGCCCTTGCAGGCACAGGGTTTAAAATGGCACCCGCGATTCCTAGTGGTAGTCTCTTGATACTACTGCCAGGGAATCAGGCTGCCCCTTAGGCTTGACCACTACCTCTTGATTTTCTTATCCCTTCCCTTACTTCTTACCACATCTATGTTTATAAAGCAAGCAAGAGTGATCCCTAGATGCTCCTGCCCCGGCAAGTCTGCTCTTCACAATAGTGCTAGCTGATCTAAGGCAGATGCCATATTGAAGTATGGACATGCATGAAAGGAGCCACTGGGGGTCACTGCTGCCTACTTTTTACCCCTGAAGTACTGTGATGATCCTGCTAAAGGTCACGGCAGCCACCAGGGGCAGGATCGAGTGGGCTTTACTCCTTCCCCCATCAGTCCGGCTGTACCACCAGGGATTGTAGGTAGGCCGGGGGGGGGGGGGGCTATCCTGCATGTTGGAAGGGTGGAAGAGGGATGATGTTAAGGGGGAGGGGCAGGGGCTCCCCTGTCAGGAGGGGGGGATCAGGACTAGAGGGGAGATTGGAGGGCCTCTGAAAATTGTTTGAGTTATGCAGGTCCCAGACGATATTCAGTGCTAAGTCCCGCATAGCTAACTGGGGAAATTGAGGATAGCTTTTCAGCTGTCTTAAATTCACTCACTTAGCTCTGCAGGTGCCGACACTGAATATTGCTGGCACCACATATCTGCTGGCTCCTTCGCAACACTGCCCTTTGTACCGCCCCTGACCTGCCCACTTTTTTATTGTGCAGTCAGAGCCAATATTCAATGGCACTGCCTGGTTAAGTACTGCTGAATATTGGCAGTTGGGCAGCCATTAGTGATTTAAGTGGGCACTTTGAATATCAGGCGGTTTGATTTTATCTTTTCATTTTAAATTAAAAAAGAAACAAATTTAAAAATGAAACAAAAACATGTTCATTGCATACCTCTAGCACACCTATGACAGATTTGCATGCACTGTCTTCGTTCATAAGAACATAAGAATAGCGATACTAAGGCAGGCCAATGGTCCATCTAGCCCAGTATCTTGCCAATCCAGGTCACAAGTACCTGGCAGAATCCCAAATAGCAAGATTCCTTGCTACCAATCGCAGTGGCTTTTCAAATTTCTATCTCAATGGTAGACTATGGGCTTTTCCTCCAGGAACTTGTCCAAGCATTAACCACTGTTACCACGTCCTCTTTTAACAAGTTCCAGAGCTTAGCTATTCATTGAGTGATTTGGATTATTATTCCCAATTTGCTTGACTGTGCATTTGTCCACATTAAATTTCATCTGCCATTTGGCTGCCCAGTCTTCCAGTTTCCTAAGGTCCTCCTGTAATTTTTCAGTCTGCATACGTTTTAACGACTTTGAACAGTGTTTGTGTCATTTCCAAAGTTAATCACCTCAGTCATCGTTCCCATGTCTAGATCATTTATAAATATGTTAAATAGCACAAGATCCCTGAGGCACTCCACTATTCACCCTCCTCCACTGAAAGAAATTGTCATTTAACCTACCCTTTATTTCTATGAACTAGTTCCTAATCCACAACATAACATTGCCTCTCAACAGAACATTCCCTCCTATCCCATGGTTTTTTAATTTCCTCAGGAGTCTTTCATGAGGGACTTTGTCAAAGGTTTTCTGAAAATCTAGATACACTACATCATTGAATGCAAATTCATCTCATTGTGGATATCCTAGGTGTGTGCTGAGGACTGGGTTGAAAGCCCCTGTTGTACAGAACAGTGTTTTATTATTGTGGAAGGTAATGGTTCTGAACAGACAATGCTTCTCTGTGTTTTGCCTCATACAGCCCACAAAGAAAGCCTTCATGCACTGGAAAAGTGCCAACTGGTTAATTGGATTAATAGACTGAAATTGTCCTGATACTTAAAGCCTTAATGCACAGCTGATGCTTGATTGAGAAAAAGATTGAATTTGGCCGCTAAACAATATACTTTTCCAAATTATTTGCTGCTATTTTTACCCATTGAGTACAAGATCAACGAAAATGTGGAGGGGCATAATCGAACGGGGCGCCCAAGTTTTCCTGAGGGAGTCCTCGCAGGATGTCCCCGTGAAGGGGTGGGGAAACTCGTATTATCGAAACA
The DNA here is from genome assembly GCF_901765095.1 of Microcaecilia unicolor. Lineage (NCBI taxonomy): Eukaryota > Metazoa > Chordata > Amphibia > Gymnophiona > Siphonopidae > Microcaecilia > Microcaecilia unicolor. The sequence goes on along the minus strand of NC_044038.1, from coordinate 221,558,017 downwards.
AGATGGGCGGCCATCTTTCGTTTTGATAATACGGTCAGGGATGTCCAAATCTCCACATTTAGGTCGACCTTTGAGATGGTTGTCCCTAGAGATGGTCGTTCCCGATTTTCTGCGATAATGTAAACCAAGTCCTTTGTTCATGGGAGGAGCCAGCATTCGTAGTGCACTGGTCCCCCTGACATGCCAGGACACCAACCGGGCACCCTAGGGGGCACTGCAGTTGACTTCAGAAAAAGCTCCCAGGTGCATAGCTCCCTTACCTTGTGTGCTGAGCCCCCCACCCCCCCAAAACTCACTCCCCACAACTGTACACTACTACCATAGCCCTTAGGGATGAAGGGGGGGTACCTAGATGTGGTTACAGTGGGTTTCTGGTGGGTTTTGGAGGGCTCACATTTACCACCACAAGTTTAACAGGTAGGGGGTATGGGCCTGGGTCCGCCTGCCTGAAGTACACTGCAATACCCACTAAAACTGCTCCAGGGACCTGCATACTGCTGTCATGGAGCTGGGTGTGATATTTGAGGCTGGCATAGAGGCTGGCACAAAATACTTTTTTTTTGTTACGGTGAGAGGGGGTTAGTGACCAGTGGGGGAGTAGGGGGAGGTGATCCCTGATCCCCTCCGGTGGTCATCTGGTCATTTAGGGCACATTTTTGTGGCTTGGTCATAAAAAAAAGGACCAAGTAAAGTCGGCCAAGTGTTCATCAGGGATGCCCTTCTTTTTTCCATTATTGGCCGAGGACGCCCATGTGTTAAGCCCGCCCCAGTCCCGCCTTCGCTATGCTTCCGACATGCCACCGGGAACTTTGGTCATCCCCACGATGGAAAGCAGTTGAGGACGCCCAAAATCGGCTTTCGATTATGCCGATTTGGGCAACCCTGGGAGAAGGACGCCCATCTCCCTATTTGTGTCAAAAGATGGGCGCCCTTCTCCTTCAAAAATGAGCCCAATAGTAATAATCAATGCAGAGATACCTTAAATAAAGGCCAATAATTTTATATAACGTTACCCTTCATGGGAGGGGTTTGAACTATGGGCATAGCTACAGGAGAGCCTGGATTGGCTGCAGTCCCCTACTTTAGAGTCAGTCTCACCCAATCAGTGATAGCATTCAGGTCAATGAGAGGAGAACTGAAGGTAGTGTCAACATCCCCAATGCCTAGTGGGCCATTCTAGGTTACTTCCTGTTCTGGGGCAGAGGGAGCCTGAAAACGAAGAGCCGGCAGGTGCGCGGCACCCCCCCCCCAGTGGCATGCACCCTGGGGGGTTTCTTTCGCCGGGGGATCAGGGGTTCTTTTGCCGGGGGGGGGGCATCGCGCTGTTCTGGGGGGGCGCTGCACCTGGGGGCGGGGCGCATCGGCGATCCGCCCCGGGTGTCAGCCCCCCTAGGAACGCCACTGACACTGGGCTTACATTTTTTGTTTGTTTTTGGGTTTGTTTAGGTTTTTCCCAAATTTTGGACTTTCTCAGTTCATATCACACTTTGTTTTAATACAAAAAAACGTTCATATATATTAAAAATTAACATGTGCTAATTGACTTTCCCCTGGGTTCAATATATGGTGCCCAAAGTTGCATGCTGAAATTAGGGTGTATGCCCAAGTTGCCCATGCTACTTAATTAATCAATGAGCCCTTAACTAGCAATAATTGGGTGCTAACAACTAATTATCGCAGTTAATTGATATCAAAAAGAATTTGTGTGTGCAACTCTGAGCATTGCAATCTTGTCTGTCTGCATTGTCAACCCGGCTTACCATTCATAAAATGCTTGTTGGATTTCTGGACTATTGAAAGTCCCCACCACTCCATTTCCTTTTGTTCATTGCCTCTATCGCACCTGTTCAATCTTTCCAGTATCTAGGTGTTATCATTGACGACAGGTTTTCCTTTGATCTTCATGTCTCTACTATTATCAAGAAGGGATTCTATTGGTTACGTCATCTTTGATCTATTAGGCAATTTCTAGACTTTACTTCTCTTCACACCCTTGATCGTGCATTTGTTATTTCATGTCTCGATTACTGCAATTCAGTTCTTTGTGGAATTTCATCCTCACTCCTTCCTAGACTACAAACATTACGCAACTCTTCAGCACGTTTCCTATGTGAGGCTCAAAAACACAATCATGTTACCCCTCTCTTCACTTACATTGACTCCCAGTACAATACAGGCGTCCGTTTAAGGCTTTGTAGTGGCCTAGTGGTTAGGGTGGTGGACTCTGGTCCTGGGGAACTGAGGAACCGAGTTCAATTCCCACTTCAGGCACAGGCAGCTCCTTGTGACTCTGGGCAAGTCACTTAACCCTCCATTGCCCCAGGTACAAATAAGTACCTGTATATAATATGTAAGCCGCATTGAGCCTGCTATGAGTGGGAAAGCGCGGGGTACAAATGTAACAACAACATGGAATGTTGCTACTATTGGAGATTCTAGATGGAATGTTGCTACTATTTGAGATTCTGCATGGAATGTTGCTATTCCACTAGCAACATTCCATGTAGAAGTCGGCCCTTGCAGATCACCAATGTGGCCGAGCAGGCTTCTGCTTCTGTGAGTCTGACGACCTGCATGTACGTGCAGGACGTCAGACTCACAGAAACAGAAGCCTGCGCAGCCACATTGAGTGGCCTAGTGGTTAGAGTGGTGGACTTTGCTCCTGAGGAACTGAGTTCAATTCCCACTTCAGGCACAGGCAGCTCCTTGTGACTCTGGGCAAGTCACTTAACCCTCCACTGCCCCATGTACAAATATGTACCTGTAAATGTAAACTGCATTGAGCCTGCCATGAGTGGGAAAGTGCGGGGTACAAATGTAACTAAAAACTAACTCACAAAGCTCTACACCTTGGTACTCTGGTTGATCTAGCTTCTGTGGTAATACCCTACACTCCTTGTCAGGCTCTTCATCCAGTGGATTCTCACTGGCTGGTTCTTCCTTCTCCCAGAATTGCACATCTATGAATCTACCCGTTCCTCTGCTTTTTATTTTCTTGCTGCCTCCCTTTGGAGTTCTCTCCCTCCCTCCCTCCCTACATTCAAACTGGGTTGTCATTTAATAAGTTTAAAGTTTTGATGAAAACTCATTTGTTTGAAACAGCGTTCAAATCTCCGTCATGATTTTTAGGGCTCAGGCTTGATCTGACTATCCCAGCGACCCAGTGTGTGTTCCTAGATATTTGAAGAATGTGTGTGAATGATCCTTGTTGACTGGTCTTTGCTTTCCTATTTTATTATGGCGTTCTTTTCTATTTTACCAATGATAGTTTTTAATTGTAAGCTGCTCTGACCTTCATTCAGAAATAGTGGGATATCAAGCTTTTTAATAGACATAAGGCTCGGCACCTGTCACAGGTAACACACACCCCAAACCAGCGCCTACACTACCGCAGACCATTTTTCAGTGCACCGTAGTAAAGGACCCCTCAGGTTGGGATGTGCATGATTCCCCCTGCCAAACACAGAGCCTCTAATAAAACATGCGTAAGGATGTGCAGAACTACATGTTCATGTCTCTCCACCTCCCACGGAAGCAGTGATTTTAAAAAGTTGCGCATGAGGAAAAAAACATGCAACTCTATTCCACATGCGCACGGGAGCTGCTCCCATTCTCCATGCGTGCCCTAATCCTGCAGCACCTGTTCCCCCTGATCATACCTCCCAGCAGAAACCCCCTTGCTCCCTATAATATTATTTCTCTTACCTGAGACCTCCAATATCATTTCCTCCATGACACCCCTCAAGAGGACCCCCCTAGTTCAGACCACCTAAACATCCAATCCTTTACATAGCCCCCTTCAGCAAACCCCAGCTTTGATCACTTCTCATCAACAAGAAGCCCCCCGATGGCCCCCAGGCAGAACTCTCACTCCACAGTCCCATGGTCCTTAGTGCAAAGTGGGAGCAGAAGCCATGCCCAGTTGCTCCTTCTCTTCTGTGTGCCAAATTCAAAATGGTACCTGCAACCCTTCACAGCCTAACTCCTAGCAATAGCACTATGAGATTACCACTAGGGGCTGTAGGTGTCATTTTGAATTCATGACGTGAAAGAGCAGGAACGACTGGGCATCACTGCTGCCTCCACTAGCCAGTAGGGCCCATGAGACACGAGTAAGAGCGGGGTAGGAGGATCATGGGGTGCAGAGGTTGGGAGATAGGCCAGGGGTGTCACAGAGGGGTCAAAGCTGGGAGCTGGTTGGACTATAGGATGCTGGGGTATAGGTTGGGTACATCAATATGGGGGGTTGGGATCCTCAGGTTAGAGGGGGTTTAAGAAGAAGGATTGGATGCTGGGGGGGGGGGGGGGGGGGGGTCAGAGGTAGCTGACCTTGGTCTTTTTAGTTCCAGTAGATATTTATCCTTCCAGTAGACATTTATTCATACCATAGGGCAGATTTAACTGCCGACATCTCCATTTTTTATACTCATGTGTATTTCCCTTGTAAAATGGGGAATACACATTGGTACTTTAGTCTAGCCCAAACCACTCCCTCTCCACACTCTAACTGCAACCCTTGCTATGTAAACATGATGTGGATCACCACGTGTAAATAGTGGGTTTCTAAAATCAGTATTTCCACATAGAGGCAATCTACATGTCTAAAAGCTACTATTTTATTTATTTATTTATTTATTGGTTGCATTTGTATCCCACATTTTCCCACCTATTTGCAGGCTCAATGTGGCTTACATTGTTCCGTCATGGCGATCGCCATTTCTGGAGTGAGAGATACAAGTGGTATTACATTAGAGATCATGATTGGCATAGTAGATTGAACAGTCAAGTATAAAGAGTTCATATTCGGAATTAGTGATAGAGTGGTATTGCTTTAAAGTGGTATTGCTATTTACACAAGGGGATGGTTTTAAAATTAGGGCTTTTAATTTGGCGGCACTTCATATATGCATTAATTAAAAAAAACAGCTTTGGCATTTAAATTAACAAGGTTATTGCCCCTGATGAATAAACTTACCCTAGGAAGTGATTATTTTTATTCGTCAAAATCGTTAAATACCTTTCTGTTGGAAGTTTTCTAAGTCCTAAATTTGGGTGAATCAATCCAAACAATCAATAAGTGTACAAATAAGTTACCAATAGATAAATAAAAGCAGGCTTCAAACTTAAGACCAGAATGCCTATGTTGGTGTCAAATCTGTCTATCAGCTTCATTTTTAATTAAATGCTCTTCATGGAAGGATGGACCATTGGAACTTGCTGAAAACATTTCAGATTTTTCCTATGTAGAGTTTCACTCTAAATCAATGGGAAAATGAATGAATTTGTGGCTAAAATTCACCTAAGTCCTTTTTTTAAAAATATGATGGATGATAGGAAGCTTTTAAAGTAGATGAAAGTAAGAAAAACAATCATCAGCTTCTATGGTGGGATACGGAAAACCTTCGACCCTAATCAAGTTTACTGTTATGCTGTTACTGGCCATCTTCCTCATCAATTAATCTCTCTGTCATGCAGGAGTGGTTTCTCATGTTCCTCATTTATTGTTTTGTTGGGGGGGGGGGGTTAAACAAAAAAAAACCCTTTTTAATAACAATGTGCCCTCTTTTCTGGAGCAAATTCTTCAATTTATCTTTGCATGATCTTGTTCAGATATGCCAAGTGTGTAGCTGAGAAATGCAAGGGAAAATCTATGCCCATTACATTTAAATTTTCAGAGAAAATAAATCCTCAGCCCCTCCCCCTCCAAGTCTAAAACACTTCTCTATTGGAGAAGAAAACTTTTTGATGAGCTTGACTTCAATAATTTGTTTAATCCTCATTTTGTTCAGGAGATGCCATAGTCTTAATTAATGGGCTTCATTACTAATGAGGGTGATCTGTCTTGCTAAAAGTGGGAAGCATGAATAATCAGATCTCAGTGACATAGCTGTGCAGAGGATATGTCTAGGCTTGTAACCCGCTTTGCTAACTGCTAAGCTACTTACTCAGGTTAAGTGCTGTTAAAATTGCTGGATGGATATGCTCAGAAAACATATCACCTGCTTTCAAGCAGGGGCGTAGCTACGTGGGGCCACGGGGGCCTGGGCCCCTGTAGATTTGGCCCTGGACCCCCCTGCCGACGACCCTCTCGAACCCCTCCTGCCGTCAACCCGCCGTCAACCCGCCGTCGCCTATCTTTGCTGGCGGGGGACCCTAACCCCCGCCAGCCGAGGTCCTCTTCTTCCTTCGTTCTGTTTCTGAGTCTGATGTCCTGCACATTGACAACAGGTTCCGGGGCAGAGGGAGCATGGAAACGAAGGAAGATGACCGGCGTGCGGCACCCCTGTACCCGGGGCAGACCACTCCCACCGCCCCACCTTGGTACGCCACTGTATGTATCAAAAGCCAAAGAGTAAAGTGGCAAGAAAACTGAACAGTGTAAACTTCAATCTATATATATGTCTCTTAGGCAATTGAATTAAAATCAGATTGAAAAAAAGTTCATAAATGATACCTATGCCTCCATAGAGACATACAGTCAGTCTGTCTCTCTTCTCTCTTACACATCCCACATCAGCCAACACACCTATGGAAACAATTCAGTTGTATTTAAAGATCCCTCAAGAGGCAGTATTTCATCATTTAAACCCTAAAACCCTGCCTGATGTTATGACAAACTAAAATTGTATTAAAGTTTTGATGTCACCTCGGAAAGGCCAACACACAGTCCCTTCCACTGCAAAGCACTATACACAAACTTGGGCAAAAACACATTCAGAACTTTATTATACCTTAGTACAGGGCTTTTTTTGAGGGGGTACTTGGTGGTACTGAGTACCGGCACCTTTTCCATTGTCTGCTAAAATTTTGACCCATGTACCCCAAGTTTTAATAAAAGAGCTCAGGCTCTACACACCAGTTTTGCCTTGTCATAGATTCTGTGACTGGTTGCAGGGGACCTGGCTATTTGGGGGTGGGTCCCTCAGTGACCACCTCACCCCTGAAGGGTGGCCTAGCATTTGAGGACTGGCACCTCTTTTGCTAGAAAAAAAACACACTGCCTTAGTAGCACTAACTCCCAGGACATAAAGAACTACAACTTCACGCATGAAAAGCAAAAGCATAGCTAGGTTTTGATGTCAGGGGGGAGCAGATCTTTTGTAAAAATAAGTGCAAGTCATAGAAGCCAACTTTTCAAAATGATTGGGGGTGCTGAATTTTTTTTTTTTTTACAGGTGGTGCATTCCCCCTCCCTCTCATCCCCCTCCCCCTCCCTCTCGTCCCCCCTCCCTCATCTCCCCTCTCTCCCTCTGAGTTCCAGGGTCCCCTCCCTCTGAGTTCCAGGGTCCCCGCTCCCTCTCTCCCTTCCCCCTCCCATTTCCAGAGTCCATCCCTCCCTCCCAGTTCCACAGGGTCCCCTCTCCCTCCATCCCTTCCCTCCCTCCCAGTTCCAGGGTCCCCCCTCCCAGTTCCAGGGTCCCCTCCCTCCCTCCCAGTTTCAGGGTCATCGTCCCTCCCTTCCTCCGTCCCTCCCTCCCTTCCTTCGAGTTCCAGGCCCCCTCCCTCCATCCGAATGTTAAAAGTGATCTCTTGACTTGTCTTACCTCGTCGGGGATGGGTTACGGCGGCCGGCAGCAGCGATGATGAAATTCGTGCAGGCTCAGCCCTTCTCCCTCTCTGTCTCTCAGCTCTGGTCCCGCCCTCATTTCCTGTTTCCGCAAGGGCGGGACCAGAGCTGAGAGACAGAGAGGAAGAAGGGCCGAGCCTGCAAGCATTTCATCATCACTGCTGCCGGCTGCCGTAACCTGTCCCTGACGAGGTAAGACAAGTCAAGAGATCACTTTTAAAATTCGGACGGAGGGAAGGAAGGGGCCTGGAACTCGAAGGAAGGGAGGGAGGGAGGAAGGGAGGGACGACGACCCTGGAACTCGGAGGGAGGGAACGAACTACTTCCGGTGGGTGGAATATTGGGGGTGCTCGAGCACCCACAGCACCCACGGAGTCGACGCCTATGGTGCCAGTGTAAGGCTGAAGGGCTGATCTGCATAGGCACCATTCTGCTGTCCTTGCATCCCACCTAGCTATGCATCACAAATATTATATTGGGCCCTAAAACACCAATACACTACCTAGTGAAAAAAAGAAACCAAACAAACAGGACTGAAACAAGATCTCTACGCAGATACTGTGTGTTAGCAGAATACCACACCTTGGTCGCACATAAAAAAACATATGACATAACAAATAGGACACAAAGAACCAGAGATCAATAAGAGATATGAAGGCAAAAAACTGAACTGAAAACCTCAAGAAGTCAGACTTAGCATACAGCAATATTGGAGAAAACAGAAACTGAAATATAACATATCAAAAATGTGCTTTTCCAAAAGCTGGCATATTCCAAGTAATAAATTCAGAACAAAATACTTTTTTCTATCTTTGTTGTCTGAGTATTTTATTTTTGTATTTGCTTGGTCCCAGTATCTCTTTTCTGCATTTCCCTTCTGTGTCCCTATCACTTCTCTCTCCATACCTAGCACCTCTTATCTGTCTCCCTGTCCTTCCCCTCTCTCTTTCCTTCTACCCACACCCCGGGACCAGTATGGATGGGACTTGATATACCACTTTTCTATGGTTACAATCAAGGCAGTTTACATATTATACTAGCCATTAAGCCCGTTAAAACGGGCGAGCTTTTTGTTTTTAAAAATGTAATGAAAGAGCGAAAGGAAGAAATGAAAGTTGGGGAGCAAGTTGTTTGTTGTTGTAAATTTAATAATTCTCACCTCCATCCATCAATGTCCAGCAACCTCCTCTCTCCCCTCCCCTCCCCTCCCCTCCCCTCCATCGATCCATGTCCAGCAACCCTTCTTTCTCCCCTGCCCTCCCCTCATATCCAGCAAACCTCCTCTCTCCCCTGCCCTCCCCCCATGTTCAGCAACCCTCCTCTTTCCCTTGGCCTCCCCCCATCCACCAACCCTGCTCTCTCCCCTGCCCTCCCCCCATGTGCAGCAACCCTCTTGTTTCCCTTGGCCTCCCCCGTCCACCAACCCTGCTCTTTCCCCTGCCCTCCCCCCATGTCCAGCAACCCTCCTCTTTCCCTTGGCCTCCCCCCATCCACCAACCCTGCTCTCTCCCCTGCCCTCCCCCATGTCCAGCTACCCTCCTCGCCATCGCTCCCTTCCCCCTCCGTGCCAGGCCCCCTGCGCTGACATGACAGCGCCTCTCACCTCCATGTGAAAGCACTGCAGGCAGCAGAAGATCGATCTTCTGTGATAGTCAGACAACTATCACAGAATAGTCCTGGTCAATAGTAATACAAATGGTGTCACAAAAAGCTAGAAAAATAGTTTTTCTGTTATGTTGGTGACGAAAATCCAGTTGAAAAGGGTTGAGGGCATTGGTGTCTAGAGGAAACCTTCCAACTGCAGAAATACTATCTTTTCCAGAATTTTTTAAAAGGAGATTGGAGATGGGACGGATGTTAGAGGGTAGAAATGGGTCAAGAAGTGGTTTCTTTCTTCAGTAGGGGGAAAACCAGGGCATGTTTCCAAGTTGGTGGCAGAAGACCAAGATTAAGGCTAGAGTGCAAAAGAGGAAGGAGCAGCCGAGAAAGAACAGGAAACAGCTGATTAACCAAGTGAGCAGGCCAGGGGTCAAGGGGAGATGAGAAAGGATTGAGAGACTTTACTGTCTGAAGGATGGTATCATTAGTCAGCAGATGAAAGGATGACCAGTTTGATGTATTACTACTACCTCACTGAAGCTTTCTGTTCCGGAAGTATCATATAACAGGGTTTCATGTTCTCATTAGAGCGTGACAGTATGGCAAGTATCTCTTTTTCCTCACTGTTCTAATTGTCTTCACTAATTGGAAACACCTCACAGAGAGGGTTGCCAACTCTTCCCAGGAGCTCAGGGCTTCACAAAGAGATTGGCATACATTCTTCAGTCATTCCTCTAATGAATTTGCTGTCTTTCAGCTCCACATACTTCATATTCCTTTTGGTAGTTGTTTTTTTTTTTTTTAAAGATTTATAGAAGTCGTACTAAGAGAAACTTCGCTGTAGCTTCTTAAATATGAAAATCAAACTTCCGTCTCACTAAACTGGATATGGTCTTTTGGTAGTATATTCACAGAATCTCTTGAGTTCAAAACACATGGGCATAAACTCTCTGGAACATCTATGTGACAGAGGTAGAACATCTGTATGAATATTGAAAGGTTTAATATCACTCTAAAACAGGGGTAGGCAACCTGCGACCTGTGGGTCAAATGTGGTATGCCTTTGAATTTTACGCAGCCTCTGAAAGGAGGAGTGGCCTAGTGGTTAGGGTGGTGGACTTTGGTCCTAAGGAACTGAGTTTGATTCCCACTTCAGGCACAGGCAGCTTCTTGTGACTCTGGGCAAGTCACTTAACCCTCCATTGTCCCATGTAAGCCGCATTGAGCCTGCCATGAGTGGGAAAGCGCAGGATACAAATGTAACAAAAATAAAATAGATACTATTGGAGATTCTACATGGAATGTTGCTATTCCACTAGCAACATTCCATGTAGAAGGCTGCGCAGGCTTCTGTTTCTGTGAGTCTGACGTCCTGCACGGCCACATTGGTAATCTACAAGGGCCGACTTCTACATGGAATGTTGCTAGTGGAATAGCAACATTCCATGTAGAATCTCAAATAGTAGGAGGAGTGGCCTAGTGGTTAGGGTGGTGGACTTTGGTCCTGGGGAACTGATGAACAGTTCAATTCCCACTTCAGGCACAGGTAGCTCCTTGTGACTCTGGGCAAGTCACTTAACCCTCCATTGCCCCATGTAAGCTGCATTGAGCCTGCCATGAGTGGGAAAGCGCAGGGTACAAATGTAACAAAAATAAAATAGATACTATTGGAGATTCTACATGGAATGTTGTTATTCCACTAGCAACATTCCATGTAGAAGCCTGCACGGCCACATTGGTGATCTGCAAGGGCCGACTTCTACATGGAATGTTGCTAGTGGAATAGCAACATTCCATGTAGAATCTCAAATAGTAGCAACAGTGGAGGAGTGGCCTAGTGGTTAGGGTGGTGGACTTTGGTCCTGAGGAACTGAGTTTGATTCCTGGCACAGGTAGCTCCTTGTGACTCTGGGCAAGTCACTTAACCCTCCATTGCCCCATGTAAGCCACATTGAGCCTGCCATGAGTGGGAAAGCACAGGGTACAAATGTAACAAAAATAAACCATGGGAAATATATACAGAAGACATCATTTACCAGAGTTATAGTGATGTTGAATACTGTATTTTCATAAACATTTTCAGAATACCCACGCTAGCTATTTGTTTCTGACCTTTTTGGTTAATTTGTACTTGTTTATTTATCACAGAAGGTTTGTAAAGCTCTGGGCATTTCCAGTTCCGACATTTTTAAGTAATGTTGCAGGCCCTCTAAGGGTTGTACTGACATTCATGCAGCCCTCCGTGTGTAAAGGTTGCCCACCCCAGATCGAAGACATTGCTTTAAACTGTGCAGCTTTTGGAATCTTTATATAACCCAGCTCATCTGCTACAAGATAATGACTCTAAAACAGTTAAAATAATAAAGGAAATCACTAGACAATTTATATCCATTAATCTATCACCCACTGCATGTACTTTCCTGCTCAAATTATTCAAATTATGCCTCATTTTGTCTATTACAGTCACGGGTGTTAGTTATAATAGTAATGTTTCTCTGACAGAAATAACTGGCTAATTTTATGAAAGGGAAAATACTGTGACATTTTCAAGCTGCTGTCAGTGGATGTGACTTCAGCTCTAGTGAAAGAGATACTGGCATTTAATGAAGACGTGGCTTTCTCATGGAAGTGGACTGATTAAAAATAATTCTACTGAAAATAAAAATTATGCCAGTTAGTGCAGTTTTTGGTGGTGTGCAGGCCAAAAAATTTTATTTGGATTAATTTCCTGTGTTATTTATGGGATTTGTTTTTGTTTTGTTTGAGTTTTAATTTTTTTTTAATTTTAGAAATAGTGTACACTATTATTTAAAACTGTTTTCCCAGTGTGTGTATTAATAATTAATGGGGCCAATATTTAACGTCATTTAACTGGCAAGAAATGGCTTCTGGCTGATTAAATCACCCATACAGGGTTAACTGGTCATTTTCAGCAGCACTTAACCAATTACATAAGTATTGCCACACTGGGACAGACCAAAGGTCCATCAAGCCCAGCATCCTGTTTCCAACAGTGGCCAATCCAGGTCACAAAGTACCTGGGAGAAACCTAAATAGTAGCAACATTCTATGTAGAACCCCAAAGAGTAGCAAGATTCTAGAATTCTAAAGAATAACAAGATTCCATGCAGAATTTCAAAGTGTAGCAACATTCCATTCAGAATCCCAAGTACATAAGTACGTAAGTGTTGCCATACTGGGACAGACCAAAGGTCCATCAAGCCCAGCATCCTGTTTCCAACAGTGGCCAATCCAGGTCACAAATACCTGGCAAGATCCCAAAAAAGCTCAATACATTTTATGCTGCTTATCCCAGAAATAAGCAGTGGATTTCCCCCGTCAGTTTAATAATGGTCTATGGACTTTTCCTTTAGGAAGCTGTCCAGACCTTTTTTAAACCCCGCTAAGCTAACTGCCTTTACCACATTCTCTGGCAACAAATTCCAGAGTTTAATTACATGTTGAGTGAAGAAAGGTTTTCTCTGATTCATATTAAATTTACTACTTTGTAGCTTCATCGCATGCCCCCTAGTCCTAGTATTTTTTGGAAAGAGTAAACAAACAATTCACATCTACCTGTTCCACTCCCAACCACCAGCCCCACCTCCCGATCTTGACTAAGCTCCTGAGGATCCATTCCTTCAACACAGGATTCCTTTATGCTTATCCCACGCATGTTTGAATTCCGTTACCGTTTTCATTTCCACACGTATGTGGCATTTATGCATATGAATCGTCAACTAGTATGACAGTACATGCAATCGAAGCTTGGCTTTTTAAGCAGACATTCGATGCCTAGTGATTGATGGTCCTTTTTGTTCCTGCCTGTTGGTGCCTTTTCCTTCCTCTCCTCCTGTCTCTAGTTGCTCCTCATGTTTCCTGCCCTTTTGGATGTTACAAGTTACTTGTTTTTGTCTGTTCATTTTTGGGTTGCTTCCCCTACTGTCCTATATCAGTTGTAGTTCTTTTTTTCCAATGTTTCTGTTGATTGTATTTTATAAACTGCTTGGTTCTGTTTTAGTTAAAGCGGTATAGAATAAAGAATAAGTTTCAGGGCCCTTACTTTCGCAGTAGGGCATATGCAGGGATGGAGTTTGGGCAGAGCATCAATTCTACACCCATACCTGCAGAAAGTGCGCCTTTGAACTGATGTACGTGCTGGCATTTGCATGCATTTGTGCTCCTTTATGTCTTACGCTTGCATTTTAGAAAGTCACGTAGGCGTGTGCTTGACTTTGTATAATACGCATAAAATAGGCACTTGAAAAAAATGTGCATTACCTAGGTGCAGCTTTTAAAAAATAACCCTCTTAAAGGAGAGATATCGGAGGAGTCATAAGCCCCTGCTAAACTTCAACTAAACTGCAGAATGCATCTCTCAATTTCTGCAATAGAAGGTAGCAGAATAAGAATATACGATATACAAACAAAGAGAGGTGGCCATTACTGTGGAACGTTAATGGATTCCACACAAACATCATGTACTGCAATTATAGTAAATATAGGTAAAGAATTGCAGCCTGAAAGATGACAGCCACCGTTTAAATCCATTATCTAGGTCAACTACTGAAAGTAGCCCATTAGCGCTGCATACATACCATCTATAAGCAATTGTCAACAATGTAACTGAATTGAGGCATTCAGGTGATTAAAGGGGGATTTGGGTAGGTGCCAGTGTATCCTACACCACTGGCCCTCAAGTTGATCTAGGAGTGATGCCCAGCTAATCTGATTCTTCAGATATCCACAATTAGGGTTACCATTTGTCCGGATTTCCCCGGACATGTCCTCTTTTTGAGGGCATGTCCGGGGCGTCCGGCGGATTTTGCCCGCACGCTTGTCCGGATTTCTGGACGTGGGTGCGGGCGGGCGCGTGCGGGCGATCGGCGCTGTGGGTCTGGTCTCCCCTCCCCTACCATGTTCCCTGGAGGTCTAGTGACGTCTTTGGGGCAGGAAGAAGCCCCCTCTTTCCTGCCCGGAGCGCTGCCTCCCTTGTCCATCATCCTTCTTGGTCTCGGCTGGGGATTCAAAATGGCCGCCGAGAGTTGAAGTCTCGCGAGGCCGCCTCAACTCTCGGCGGCCATTTTGAATCCCCAGCCGAGACCGAGGAGGATGCAGGCAGCGCTCCGGCCAGGAAAGAGGGGGCTCTTTCCTACCCCAAAGACGTCACTAGACCACCAGGGCTAGATAGTAAGTGAGGGGGAAGTATGTGATGGGGGGGGGGGGAGTATGTGACGGGGGCGCGGGGGGTATGTGACCGGGGGAGGGGAATAGGGAGCAGAATGAGGATACGAAAGGGGCGTGGCAGGGGGCGTGACATGTGTCCTCTTTTTCAGAGGACACAAAATGGTAACCCTATCCACAATGAAGGGGCATGTTTACACTCCGTTTAATATTCAGCCAGTGGCGGGCAGTGCTGTTAATATCCACTGCTGGCATCGAATGCCAGGCCATATCCGGTCGCCGGCACTGACCGTTTTTTTAGCTGGCTGGGCATGCCCAGTTAACTCGATATTCAGAACTAACCGGCCATCCGTTAGGGCATAAAGATAGGATAGTTATTTATGTGGTCTTATTTATGCGCTAACATTGGCCAGTTAGCTCTGAATATTGGGAGCTAACTGGTCTCTGCCTCCGAAACATCCCAGGAACACCCCTGACATAGCCCCGACTGACACTTTGGCGCTAACTGGTCATGGGAGGCATTCCTGAGGGCATATGTAGATTGGAGAGGGAAATAACACACATAGATGACATTTTGAAATCTATGTACTTTATCTGTAGCAAAAAGCAAGCACAGGTTCCTATGGGTACTTCAGACTGTTTAGTTTTGCATTTCTTTGCATTTCTAAATAGTTCACACCCTATAGAGTATCAGTACCCCTGTTGGTTGCATCATGGCAGATAGCTTGGTTATTCCAGCCGAAGCTTTAATTCTGTCAAATTTCCGAACCAAACCACCAAAACGCTTTAATATATGTAGATATTTAGTCCATGTTATTTATTATGCTTCAATAGAGATATCCAGGCCAGTGTAGAGTTCATTGGCTCAATTCCTTATATATGTACTTCAGTTAATGACTCTCAGCTCCATTGTCAATTCTGAAGACGGAGAACATGGTCATTCAATTGTAGTTGGACTTAATAAGAAGATAACAATTATGAAGGGGTAATCTTATAAAGACTTTTTCATGCATATGTCAATATATATGCATGTCAATGGCTTCTTATAAAATACTACCCAGCGTAAAAGGACATGCTATAGTATATGGTACATATTTGGTTGATAGGCATGTACAGTGGGGGAGATTGGATGGAACATGGAAGGAGGTCATAAGTAGACGTGTTTATCAAGTTTTGTATAGTTTATTACCTTGTTACATGAGAAACCTGATAGAACTGCCTTTGCAAAATGCTTCTCCTATATCTAGGGACTATCTCATCCTTTATTACCCAAGTTGTAAGAAGCTTCATTATAAATCTGTTTATAGTGCAGGCTTCACCTATCAAGGTACGAAACTATGGAAATCTCTGCCTAATCCATTAAGATACGTTACTGATGACCTTTTATTTTGTAAACGGTTGAAAGCATTTATATTTAGTAAATTCCTTTCTCATACTTGTAATTGTTAGCTGTTCGGCATGCTTGGAACCCTGCTCTTGATATTCAAGAGTAGTGAAGTTTGTGTATTCTGTTGTTACTACGTATGCTAATACTAATTGTATTTTCACAAATGTTTATTGTTATTGCTATTTTCTGTGTGCAGCCCCCCCCCCCCCCAGTTGTGGAATCAACTGTCCCTTCATCAAAAGACTCTCCCCACTCTTTCTTTCCTGTCAGCATTGTAATTCTTCCCTTACTCTTATTGTATCTGCCTATCCTGGTGTGAGATTGTGGCTTCTGACTAGCAGAGAAATAGCTTAGTGGTTAGTGCAGTGGACTTTGACCCTAGGGGAACTGAGTTCACTTCCCACTGCAGCTCCTTGTGACTCTGGGCAAGTCACTTAACCCTCCATTGCCCCTGGTACAAAATAAGTACCTGAATATATGTAAACCGCTTTGAATGTAGTTGAATATAGAAATCAAACAAAATAAAACATAGAAAATAAGATGATACCTTTTTTATTGGACATAACTTAATACATTTCTTGATTAGCTTTCGAAGGTTGCCCTTCTTCGTCAGATCGAAAATAAGCAAATGTGCTAGCTGACAGTGTATATAAGAAGTTGAAAAACCTCAGAAAGGCAGTATATCAAGTCCCAGTTCCCTTTCCCTATTTGAGAGAGATTCTACATGGAATGTTGAGATTCTGTTGCTACTATTGGAGATTCTACATGGAATGTTGCTAGTGGGGGAGTATCCTAGTGGTTCATGCAGTGAACTTTGATCATGGGGAGCTGAGTTCAATTCCCACTACAGCTCCTTGTGACTCTGGGCAAGTCACTTAACTCTCCATTCCCCCTGGTACAAAATAAATGCCTGAATATATGTAAACTGCTTTGAATATAGTTGCAAAAACCTCAGAAAGGTGGTATATCATTTCCAATTTCTATTTTTTAGATTGTTAGCCACCCAGACGAACATTCTGATAGGCGGGATAGTAAATTCTCTCAATAAACTTGAAACTTAAATCTTGCTATTAACAATCAATACTTTCCCTAAAAACATTTCTTCTCTGTACACAGGTTGCATTAAATAAACCTATATTTTCAAAAGAGACATTCCTGCAGATACTTTATCAATCTGTTTCAAGTCGAATTAAAATAAGTGCTTAAGTACTTTGTTCTGCTGTGAAACTATCATATTATTCCTGTTTCCTTATTCAGAAACTGAAAAAAGGAACTTCTTCGTGTTTTGAATACTTCATTTTCCCAAAAGCAACTAGCTTACCAGAGTGAAGAAAAAGGTAGTAGTGTTATTGGTGGGATGGAGGGTGGGGAAATTTTCAAGCAGCCAGAACTGAAAACAATTATTTATTTTATTTAATTTTAGATCATTTATACCCCGCTTTTTGCCACGGAACACAGCCCCAAAGCGGCTTATAATGAACTAAAGAAAAGAAGTACAATGACAGTTGAAGGCAAAAGGGAAGGGAGAATAAATACAAAGTTTAAGCAAATGAGCAGCAGGTAGGGAAAAGAACACGAAGAGAAAAGAAAGGAAAGAGAAATCGGTCAAAATCAGATCTTGACTCGCCGAGACACAGAAGATAACGATGAAGATTTTCCCATCATGGCTAGGAACCGTCCTCCAGGTACTCCAGTAGACAAAACAGTGAAGGCAGAGGTAGGGCAGTGCAGAAGGCGGTCTCAAGCTAAGAGTGGCCGAGAAGTTTGTCAGGAGGAAAGAGCTCATCAGCTGTTAGTCCGTTCCGTTGTAGAGGAAGCGGTACTGGACGAGGGGCATAATGAAGAGGGCTCAAGCCAGTTCGGGAAGCAGAGGCGAGCAGAAGCCAGGCGGCCCCCAACAGCTGGGGCGTCAACATTACCGGGAGTCCACTCACAGGGAGAAGGGATGAGGAAGGGTGGGGGGGGGGGGGGTCACTGTTTTGTTCCCTGGATGCTTGCTTTTTTCACTTCCCCGCACGCTTGTTTTCTCATTTTCTCACCTTTGCAATTAAAATGCCTCTCGTTTCAATTTTTGTGTCTGCTGGGATGTGCCTGTGCGCCGTTAGTCGGCAGTTGGGCTGCAGGAACGTCGAGAATAGCGCTGAGTGTGGCAGATGAACCCCGCATCGAACCCCACAGATTAGTCTTCCCGCGGCGCTGCAGGCCTCCCGGTATCGGCCTCCCTCAGTGTCGCTAACGGTGACAAAAAGCAAACAGGAACCGACCCAAGGATAATCAGAACTCCGCGGCGGCCCACAGGCCAGATCTCAGCCAGGCAACGGTCGGTTGCGGTGATGGCATCAGGAGCCAACGGCTCCCGCGTCTGCTTTACGGCATTTTCAATATGATGTTTAAGTCTGACTTTGGACGTTTTGCACAAAATTTCCAAAATCCAAATAGGAAAGATCATTTTTGAAAAAAGAAAAATTTTTCAAAAATACCATTTCACACAAGGTTTTGTGCTTTTTCCTTTGTTTTTGTTTTTTAACCATTTTCAGAAAAAAAATGTCCAAATGAAAAACGTAGAAAATCAAGCCATTGTGATGTAGGAGGGGCCATCATTTTTAGTAGACTGGTCCCCCAGACATCCCAGCAGAGCAATGAGGCACCCTAGGGGGCACTGCAGTGGATTTAAAATAAATGCTCCCAGGTACACATCTCACCATTGTTCCTTTACCTTGTCTGTTGAGCCCACCAAAACCCACCCAAAACCCACTACCCCCAACTGTACATCACTACAATAGCCCTTATGGGTGAAGGGGGCACCAATATGTGGGTACAGTGGGCTTCTGGTGAGTTTTGGAGGTCTCACAGTTTCCACCACAACTGTAACAGCTAGG
The DNA here is from genome assembly GCF_901765095.1 of Microcaecilia unicolor. NCBI lineage: Eukaryota > Metazoa > Chordata > Amphibia > Gymnophiona > Siphonopidae > Microcaecilia > Microcaecilia unicolor. The sequence goes on along the minus strand of NC_044038.1, from coordinate 221,539,401 downwards.
AGAAGGTATGGGCCTGGGTCCACCTGACTGCAGTGCACTGCATCCACCACTAGACTACTCCAGGGACCTGTATGCTACTGTAATGGACCTGAGTATAACATCTGAGGCTGGAAAGTAATGTCTTTAATCGCTTTTTTGGGGAGGTGGGAGGGGGTCAGTGAACACTGGGGGAGGAAAGGGAGGGCATAGGAGACCATTGAGTAATAGGAAACCATAGTCTTGAAAACTGTGTTGTAAAGCTTCTATAGAACCATCAAAACAACAAAACACTAACACCACACTGGAATGTAGTAACAGAAGCAATGATAACTCTACCAATTTAATCGACAATGGTAAGCAGCAATTAGAACCTTGGGAAACGCTCATAAATTTGATCATATACTCCCATTTTTCAAGCATTACTGCTGGCTACCTATCTGTTTTAGGATTAACTTTTAAGATTTTGACTGTAGTGCTGCATAAAGCTTATTATGAACACCAGCCAAGCTACTTAAGTTCGCTGGCTATTTCATATGTACCTAATACAGTGTTGAGATCAAAAGTTGTCCTAACTTGGCCGCTGTATCTCAGTGGCGTAGCCAAGGGTGGGCTTGGGTGGACCCAGGCCCACCCATTTTGGGCTCAGGCCCACCCAGTAGCAGCACATCTATGATGTGGCTGGCAGGGATTCCCCAAGCCCCACCAGCCGAAAACTCCCAACAACTGTCCCTCCTACTTACCTTGTAAATACCAGATCTTTGCCTGCAGTGAGCAGCGACTGAAACATACTGCTCGCACCAGCCCCACAGCCTTCCCTCTATGTATTCCCGCCAATGCGGAAACAGGAAGTTACATCAGAGGGAAGGCTGTGGGGCCAACATGAGCAGTGTGTACTAGTTGCTGCTTGCTGTCGGTGCAAATCTGCTATTTAAAAGGTATGCAGTGGAGAGGGTGATGTTTGAGAGACCATATGGCATGCAGGTGAGAGAGGGAGAGACCAAATCACTTGCGGAGTACTTCTGCCCACCCATCTTGGGCCCAGGCCCACCCAAAATTGGGTGTCTGGCTACGCCCCTGCTGTAGCTATGTGGGTCCTGGCACTGAATATCGATCAGTGCCTGCATAACCTTTTTTTAATACCCTCCATCCTCAAGCCCCCCAAAGCAGCTTGCCTCCTTCCCTTCCCCCTCTTCCATCCCACGCCAGTAATCAACTCTCTCCCCCTCCCCCCTGGAATGTCACAGGAGTGATGCTTACATGCTCCTTCCCCTTGCGGCTGCCTTCAGAAAATGACTGCCACAACCTCTCACAGCTGCTTGCGATACTTTATTATTGAGGCTCGAGGGGGGGGGGCAGAGAGTTTTTTTTTTTAAGTTACGTGAGTCCTAGCTGATATTCAGCTGTGGCCTGAATAAACTCCTGTGGCCAATGCAGCACCATTTAGCCCTGGATATTCAATGCCGGAGCCCACACATAAGAATATAAGAGTAGCCATACTGAGTCAGACCAATGCTATATCTAACCCAGTATCCTGTTTTCCAAACAGTGGCCAAGCCAGGTCACAAGTACTTGGCAGAAAACAAAATCGTGGCAACACTCCATACTACAAATTCCAGGGCAAGCAGTTGCTTCCCATGTCTGTCTGAATAGCAGACTATGGACTTTTCCTCCAGGAATTTGTCTAAACCTTTATTAAACCCAAATACACTAATCGTTGTTATCACGTGGCCTGGCACTGAATTTCCAGAACTAATTTTGCTGGCAACGGTCAGCATTTTAAAAAATGCGGACCTCTGCCAGCTAAATATCTATCCGCAGTTCACAGTACTATGCTATCCCCAACCCTAATCTCCACTCAGTCTGAACACCATTGTACATTATGCAGTTGGAGGATATTTCTATATGTAGGTGCTAACATATCCACACCAGTTACACATGTAAATGTTTAGAATGCTAGCATATGTGTGAACATGTGTGTACACACACTTGTACATGCCTATGCTCCTAAACATTACTATAATTATTCATATATCTCCAATAGTGCATAGTTTGCAGGTAGGAATACAGATGAGCAGAGTCTGGGTGACGTACAAAGTTACACATATAACAGATAGAATATCATACATTAAATGTGTATCTAGAGACATTGGCCCACACACTTGTGCAAGATTTATGGCTGGTGTAAGTACTCGTGCCTTTGCTCATATGTGAATAGTAACAGGACTCTACAATGGTCTCACTTGTAAAACCTGACTCTCCTGCTGTCATCTGAAAATTAATATAAGATTTATCATACTATTCTACTAGTATTCGATATAGAGGGGCATAATCGAACGGCGCCGGCAAAATCGATGGCCGGCCATCTTCGGGGCCGACGACGTAAGCGGGTGGAGCCAAGCGTATTTTTGAAATACGCTTGGCGCTGGCCAAATCGCCCAGCAGGTTTAGAGAAGGATCGCCGGGTTTATATGAGATGGCCGGCTTCGATTTTCAGCCATAATGGAAACCGGGCCAGGCCATCTCAAACCCGGCGAAATGCAAGGCATTTGGCTGTGGGAGGAGCCAGCATTTGTAGTGCACTGGCCCCCCTCACATGCCAGGACACCAACCGGGCACCCTAGGGGGCACTTACAAAAATTAAAAAACAAAAATAGCTTCCAGGTGCATAACACCCTTACCTGGTGTGCTGCGCCCCCTCCCAAATCCCCCCCAAACCCACTTCCCACAACTCTACACCATTACCATAGCCCTAAGGGGTGAAGGGGGGCACCTACGTGTGGGTACAGTGGGTTTTGGGGGATTTTGGAGGGCTCTACATTAGCCACCACAAGTGGAACAGGTAGGGGGGGATGGGCCTGGGTCCACCTTCCTGAAGTGCACTGCACCCACTAAATACTGTTCCAGGGACCTGCATACTGCTGTTAAGGAGCTGGGTATGACATTTCAGGCTGGCATACAGGCTGGCAAAAAAAATTTTATTTTTGTTTTTTTTTGGTGGGAGGGGGTTGGTGACCACTGGGGGAGTAAGGGGAGGTGATCCCCGCTTCCCTCTGGTGGTCATCTGGTCAGTTGGGGCACTTTTTTCAGACTTGGTCCTAAAAATAAATGGACCATGTCCGGCCGGCAAAATGCTCGTTCGAGCCTGCCTCTTTTTTTCCATTATAAGGCAAAGCCGGCCATCTTGTATCCACGCCCACGTCCCGCCTTCCATCTCGCCTTCGCTACCCTACCAACACGCCCCCTTGAAGGTTGGCCAGCGCCATGACGAAACAGCAGTTGAAGCTGGCCAAAATCGGCTTTCGATAATACCAATTTGGCCGGGATCAGGAGATCACCAGCGATTTCCCGCTTTATGTCGGAAGATTGCCGGCGATCCCTTTCGATAATAAACCTGATAGTTACCTACTTTCCTTCATAAACTATGCGCCAACCAGGTGCCCAGTTATAGAGTTACTTAATGCATTGTGGTGCTGTGTTAACTGTTAACTTGGTCATGTGCCTACAGCACACCCAAATTCCTGTATTCAGTGTATAACATGGTTTAGTAAAAGCTCTTTACGTGCTTTAATTTATGAAAAGAACAAACTAAATTTTCTGAAAGTCGGTCAGGACCCTGAAAATTATCCAAAAACAAAAATTTTAAAAATGTCTTCTATGCACATTTGAAATTCCTTTTCTACCATCTTTTAAAAGTCTGAGAGGACAAGCAAACAAAATTCTATTTCAGTCACGAGACAGCTTAATTTTTCTATAGATCCTTGTATAGCTTTCGAGGGTCATAGGATTTTACTATGGCAATTTTAAGATGGCCAAATCGAAGGGCCGTTCTATTAGTGTGCTCAGGTGGAGTGTTGATGCTTGTTGAAGGCTGTTATCCCAAGTGTCTCCTACCAATGACATTGATTCCTAGGTCTCTGGGTGGGTTGGCTGGCTTCGTGTGATAGCAGCAGTGCCTGTTGGAGCCCTGGAACAGTTGCCTGTATGGCATGTTTTCCCCTCCGCTTGTCTTCCCAAAAGAAGGAAGGTTTCATTAGCTGTAGCATAGGAAGTGAGGATACCTTTGGTGTCACAGAAGTGTGTTAACATTAATCCCCTCAGATATCATTAGTATGATGAGTCCTATATTATTTTGAGATGACTGCAGGGGAGTCAGGTTTCATGAGTGAGACCATCATAGAGTCTTGTTACTTGTCAAGCTCTTCTCAGAGTAACAATGTTTGGTAATTATACCCTAGTTACACTACAGGTTGTGGGGAAGGCTACAAATACCAAGAGTATAGCTACTTTATTTTGATCAGATTATCGCCGACTGATTGGGTAGCCAAGTTCAGCAGCAATGCTTCCTTAATGATAACCTGTGGTAGTCTGAGGGGTTGAGGGAATGAATTTGTTGTAACATTATTGTTGTTATATTACTTAATTGCAAGTTGTGCTTTAATAACGCACCAGCCTCATCTTGCCAATCATAATTTGTTTTGGGTCATATCATCAGATGAATGAACCGATGATTGTGCAAGTGCCTATGTTAGGTACTCAAGAAGGCAAATTGTTCAGTAACGTAAAAGAGTAAAACTGTGAGAAACCACAGACTTTAAAAAGGGAATAAAAGAGAGAAAATACTTGTTATATATAAGAAATAATAATAGTTTATCCAAAACAGTGATTAGCTATGAATTATTTCTAAAATATTGCCCCCTGCTGGATAAAAAAAAAAACCCTTAAGGTTTCATTAGAAAGGCCATCTCAAAATAGCACTAATACTAAATATTGAATTCTGTTGAACTATATACATTGTAAACTGTGGCTGAAGAACAATGATGTAAAACAGGAGCAGGGCTGCACATCCCAGCCCCTCCATATACAGAAGAAGCAGTGATTTCATAAAGCTGCATATATGGAAGAGGAGGGACTAGGTTTCTAAAATCACTGTCCTTCAACTAAGGTTCCAATGTTAGTGCTCCTCTCCAGTCAAACCCTCATCTCAATGCCAGCTTCCCCCAACTCCTCACCGGAAGCATAACCCCCTTCCTGGCAGCAACAGCCTCCTCCCCACAACAAGATTTCCCCTCCAACAGCATAAATCCACCCCATGGCAGCTTTAATCCTCCCAACAGCAACAACCCCCAGCAACATAAACCTACCACCTAACAGCATGACTCACCCTGGAGACTCCCTTCATGGCTTCCTCCCATCCCAACTTGCCATAATACATGGTCTCTAGTAGGGCAGGAGTGATGCTCACCCATTCCCACCTCATGTCTCAGCCCAATACACAATTGCCACTGAGACGTCTAGTGGTAATATCCCATATATTGAAGCCAGACCCCTACCGGTAAAACTGTGATATTACCACTAGAGATTTTGATGGCCTTTTCGTATTGGGCCAAGACATGAGATGGGAGTGAGTGGTCATTGTTCTCACACCGCTAGAGGCCAGGGACCATAGGAAGCCCTCTGAGGTGTGTGTGTGTGTGTGTGGGGGGGGGGGGTCTTATTTTTGAGTGCCTTGAACCCTGAGATGTTATTGCAGGGCTGCCACATGCTAACTCTATTTGCTTGATGCTTACCCTTTTCATGCTTAAAATTAGTAACTGAATTGCCTAATTTATGGGTTTTCATTTATACTGTTATGGCATGTCCTTGCCAGAAAGTACATTTGAATTTTTGCACACCACAGGGGAAACAAGAGAAAAGAGTGTTCTTGTTTTGGCAAGCTGACACCATTGTTTTAAAGTGCCTGTTTGCATTCCCTTTATTTAATGATTTATATAATTTGATCAAATGTACATTATTTAAATTATCTCAGGAAAAGAAAGTTTAGAAATACAAAACATAGCTCAAAGACATTAATGTGGCTTCAATTTTTCTTTACTTCTTTATAGCATGGAAGAGTAGTGTAGTAGTGGTTAACAGAGTGGACTAAGGACCAGTGGAACCAGGATCATTTCCTACCATGACTCTTTGATGCCTTGGGCAAATCACTTAACCCTTCATTGCCCTAACTGCAAAACCTTAATTGTGAGCTCACTAGGGACAGAGGAAGTACCTCTTTGTAATACATAAACTGCTTTGATTGTACAACTGAAAGGCAGTATATTGCAAGGAATTGAATAATACAGACGGTGATGTGTCTTCTACTATTATAGTTCAAGAACTGATAGTTCAATACATTATTCATACCACTTTCTATATAAATGTTCATTAAGTTTGGAACTATATTCTTCATTAATGTGCACACATAATTTTATAAACCACACAAAGTTCAGAAAATCTGTCCTACAGGAGAGCACGTCTGATACTGGTCTACTGTATCCAACATGTAAAAGTCATTGACTAATTGTCCAAGCCTCAAAATGTTCTTTCATTATGGTTTAATGACATCTCTGACTCACATATACATCATTTAAGTGAAGTCATAAGCACCCATTGATACTGGCTATGGACTTTTAAAATGAACACAAAAATTTAAAAATGTGGGAAGATTAGGGCTGGCTTAGTAGTTCAATTGGTAAGTATTATCTACTTTCTGCAAAAGGTTCCTGGTTCAGTTTCCAGGTCAGGAGGGCACTCCCTGGTTTGGTCAGGGCTGAGAATGCTGTGAAGGCAGTATTCACATCCTCAGGAGGTGGCAGGAGATCTTGCCCTTACTGAAGAGATGCATACATAGTTGATTAAGAATTCATGGTATTCCAGGTTCTGCAAGAAGACAGGTGTAGCCCAGGATGGTCACTGTAACTGCTCAACTAAACTAAGTTTATGTAGGAGTGATTAGAAGGCTATAAAGTATGTCTGAAATCACTAGACAATGCAAATGAAGGCACATGGCACCAGATCACAGTTTAATTCTGCTTGAGCTGGAAGAAATAGGAGCAGGAGACAAGTGGTAGGTAAATATATATAAACTAAGACAATTATCTACAGACACTCCGAGAACTACACCTCATCATATTATTCTGAACTTCAAAAGATTTTATTTGCTTACTTGTTTTCTGGAGCTGATTGTTCCTTTGTTCCCTCTACATGAAAGCTTGATAGAGTTATAAGGTTTTCCTTGATGTTTAGAGCTCATTCTGTCAGGGTCCTGTGGAGCTGTAGGTAAAGGATTCATAAATAATATCCTGGCTATCAACCCATACAGAATGGTGGCCAATACCAAGGGTATAACATAAAAGATGGTGAAATCAAGAAAGTAGATGGGCATGTATAAGTTTCTGGATACCCTGTAGTCACAAATGACCTGAACACCATCAGAAAATTTGACTTCTTTGGTATCTACCAAGAAAAACCACATCACACAATGCACTGAAGTGAACATCCACACAAAAGCAATAATCTTCTTGGCTCTAGAGACGGTGCAGATGAATTGAGCTTTAATGGAGTGGCATATGGCTATGTATCTTTCAATAGTAAATGCTGTGATAGAGCAAGCTGAAATGTTGATGCCCAAGTATTGTAGATAGGTAATACACAGGCAGCCAATGTAGCCATAAACCCAAGAGGCTACCACTTCAGATATATTAGGAAGTCCTGCAGCTAGGAGGACAATGAGATCAGCTATTGCTAAACTGACCAAATAGCAGTTGGTCGGAGTCATCATATGTCTGGACCTCAAGACCACTAAGACCACCATGATGTTTCCCCCAATGCCCACTCCACAGATCAAGAGTACAAGGAAAATTGTGACCACTTGGAACTCTAATGTTTGTTGGGGCATTTTTGGTAAAGTTTGATTTTCTCCCGTTGTATTCATCATTGATGGTTCTATAATCCAGGTCTGGTTGTCCATTGCTGCTTCCTATATCTCACCCTTCCAGTCACTGGGGGACCAGATATGGCTAAAACTATGAAAACGGATCAGACATCCTGTGAAAACACAAACAAAAGTCATTTTCTGCACAAGGAAAAAAAGGCTGTTCCACTCTTTTACAGCATTTCGTTGTCATTTGTTGTTTTTTCTTCTTTCAGAATCACAAAGAAACCTTCAGTCATTTAAAATATTTTGACAGATAAATAGCTATTGCCATATATACACGATCCCAACAAATATGTCTTGCTGTGATCTAACTATAAAAATGCTACGGATATACAGAAGAGGGTTCAGTATTTAAAATCTATTCACAAAATGTTACCCTGAACTGATAAGTATATGTTCATTTTTTCACCCATGTGATTCTTCATTTACTGTATAATTTTTATGTAATTCTTGTCTTTGATTCCTGTGTTTTGTTTAAGCTATATAGGGGAAATCATGACAACAATAAATAACACAGGTTTCATAAGCGATACAGTTTTGTTGTATGTAAATAGTTTTGAAAGTTACTTTAGTTTAGACCGTATCTTAAACAACAATGAGATACAAATCTGTCTCTTCAAAACAGAGACCAATCCTGTAGTTCAAGTGCACGACTGCCATACGACTAGTCTCAACCCCTTCTCATGAAACCCCACAGGTAGAAATATTTTTTTTGCCAACTTTACCATGTGCTACGTTTTAGAAGAGTCTGGTGGTGTAGCTTTCCCCAAGAGCTAGACTGGACACCAGTATAAAGGTAGCGGTGAAAGGGGTTTCTTGGTTCTGTTTATCTTCAATCTCCGTGCCTTCTCCGGAGCAAGAAACAAGGCTTCTTTGCGTTCTTCAGCAGCTGCAATCCTAGCTGATCAGGGCTCGTTCAGCACCATAGACAGCACCCAGACGCCTGCAGAGGCTTCCTCAGGGTCCTAACGCCCAAAAATGCGACCATTTATAGCTCGGAGGCATCCGACATTTTTCCTCTTGAGTTAATTAGCAGTTGAAAGCAGCGCCTGTACCATTTACAGTGCTTTCCTAGTACAGATATTTCTCGAGAAAAGTTTCCAAATACACTCACATAAACAAAAATATTTTTTAATGTTTCAATATAAGAGTAATATGCCCAGCAAACATTGCAATAAAGATTCAACTAAAAATTTTGATAGAATATCCGACATGAAGAAAGTACTGGAAAATTTTATAGAAATTATATCTGTCCTAAACAGCTACTTCTGCTGATTAATTTTGAGCAATGATGAGAGGAATTTAATCCACAGTTCAATATTACATTCACCACGTCCAGAGGAAATTCTTGGCTATGCAGGTATCTGTTGACACAATGGTCTGATTAAAAACTGAGCAGAAACAGTGAATAGAAAATAATATTTCACTATTTGTTATGAGTTCTGAAATAGATGGTTCTTTTTAGAATGTTTTTTTTTTCTAAAAAAGATATATCTTTGATACAAGTTAAGAAGTCCATAGGACATACATTATTGTCTTGAGCAGGGCTAAGTGAATGGAATAGTTTACATTTAGTAAAAATAAAAAAAATTTCATATGGGCCTGATATACAAAGGATTAATGCTCTCAACTTTGAGAGTGTTGCTCATAAGGTGGCCTATTTGAAAATATACAAAAGTTGACTGCATAACTTTATAACGACATTTTCACTATTTAGGTGTATAAAAAGTGGGTGGCAACAGAGGCTGATTTAGACTGGGAAAACAAAGTCATGAGCTTAGCACTGACCCCCCCCCCCCCCCCAGATTCTATATGCGGCGTTCAAAACTGTGTTTGCAAATTTAGGTGCATGCCCAATTTGAGCACACAATTTAACTGAGCAACAAGCCGATAACTAGCATTAATTAGGTGCTAACAATCAATTATTGCAGCTAATTGGCACCGATTCGGATTTCCTAGTGCATCTGGCTAAGCGTTATTCTAAAAAGATGCGGGTGCAAATCTTTTGACGTGCAACTGAAAAGGGAGAGTGGCCATGAGAGAGGCATGGGTGGGTCAGGGCATTCACTAAAGATGTGCAAAGTATTATAGAATTCAGAGGAACTGCGCCTAACTACGGTGCAAGGATGTATACCATATTTCAGTTTCTTAAATCCCTGTGTCCAAAGTTGGGTGCAGATCTCAGCGCTATGTGCTATTCTGGCACCCAATTCAGAGCATTGTTTATAGAATATTCCTCAGCATCAGCGCCGTAGCAAGGGCGAGGCGGTGGGGGTGATCTGCCCCAGGTGCATGCCGCTGGAGGGGTGCAGAGAGCAGCCGCACACCTGCCGGCTCAGCTGTTTCCATGCTCCCTCTGCCCCAGAACAGGTTACTTCCTCTTAAGGGGCAGAGGAAGCAGGGAGGCAGCAGAGCTGAGAGCCACGAGGCTGCTCACAGCAGCCAAGAATGCACCTGGGGGGGGGGGGAGGTTTGATGCGCTGGGGGGGGTGTCATTGCACCGGGGGGGGGGGGGTGTTGTGCTGCACCCAGGGGGGTGCGCATCAGTGATCCGCCCTGGGTGGCAGCCGACCTAGAAACATCACTGCTCAGCATAGATTTTTCAGCACCCAATTTTGGGTGCCATATACTGAATCTAGTCCTAAGCTCATAAATTAGACTCACAAATGAAGGCAAATTAATGGCAGGCTTAAATTTATAATCTTTAAGCTCCTAAATTAAGATTAATATTCAGCTGAAATTTTATGCTTAAAAGTTTGGCTGAAAATAGGGCACACATTTAAATGGCTAACTTAGGAATATAAATTTAGGAGCTCAGCTGTTTTTGAATATCAGGCCCATATGCTTTGAAATACTAGAGAGAATAGTATGGAGTTTATTTCTGAAGCATATGGACTTCCCAAAATGCTCAAATGGACTTCCATGTGTTTAAAACATCAAAATCTAAAGGTAGAAAAGGGTGTCCAACACTGCAGTATGTCCAAATAGCAAGGGGACATGTTGTGGTTATGTTTTGGGCATGACTAGAGAAAGTCTAAAATCAGGATGACCAACAGTGATTACCAAGTGGGAAGAAACATCCAAGCCTAAAAAGGACCTCCTAAATTAGACCTGTTTGAGTCATGTCAAGGCATTCTTCTACTAATGCTGCCAGGCAGATGTCCTTGTCCTTGTTTTTTTACCATTCATATACTGGGACGTTCCAGTTTGTAAAATGGATCTTCATGCTGCTAAATGTTCTTAGTGCACGTCCGTTTTGGATGTTATGAGCTAGACGTCTCTATTGTGACTTGAATGTCAGTTCAACAATGCCCCTGTGTATGTGCTAAATCTATCCATTTAGAAAGAGTAGGCTAAAACATCATATCTTGAGCCATGTGAAGACAGCCAAGATATTTTTAAAATATTTATTGACATACAATATTTGGTTATATCCTCTGGATGAAAATATTTACTAATTAACATACACATAGCTAAAGAGTGGAGTGGAGGAGTGGCCTAGTGGTTAGGGTGGTGGACTTTGATCCTGAGGAACTGAGTTTGATTCCCACTTCAGGCACAGGCAGCTCCCTGTGACTCTGGGCAAGTCACTTAACCCTCCATTGCCCCATGTAAGCTGCATTGAGCCTGCCATGAGTGGGAAAGTGCAGGGTACAAATGTAACAAAAATAAAATAGATACTATTGGAGATTCTACATGGAATGTTGGAATGTTGCTGCTATTCCACGTATGTGCAGGACTGTCAGACTCACAGAAGCAGAAGCCTGCGTGGCCACATTGGTGATCTGCAAGGGCTGATGTCTACATGGAATGTTGCTAGTGGAATAGCAACATTCCATATAGAATCTCATAGTAGCAACAGTGGAGGAGTGGCCTAGTGGTTAGGGTGGTGGACTTTGGTCCTGGGGAACTGAGTTTGATTCCCACTTCAGGCACAGGCAGCTCCTTGTGACTCTGGACAAGTCACTTAACCCTCCATTGCGTTATGTAAGCTGCATTGAGCCTGCCATGAGTAGGAAAGTGTGGGGTACAAATGTAATAAAAAAAAAAAAGAGAGAGATTTCTCATAGGAGTTATGTAGAAGAGTAGCTTAGCAGTTAGAGTTTTGGATAAGAACACTGCCCAATGTTACCTTTATCTTTCTATGTTTATTGGATAATTGCTTTGTGTGTTCTTTTTTTATATATGGTTGATGATACTCTTTTTCCATATTGCATTTTAAAAAATAAATAAAAAGAACCAGGGAAATAAGAATTCTACATTCTATCAATGCTCCTTGTGACCTTGACAAATCACTTCGGGTTCCTTTTACTAATCTGTGGTAAAAGGTAGCCTGTTTTTTGTATTAATGGCTGCGTACTAATGTATGTGGCCATTTTGTAAAATTACCATGTGTGCATTTAGAAAAGGTGCAGAGAAGGGCGACGAAAATGATAAAGGGGATGGGACGACTTCCCTATGAAGAAAGGCTAAAGCAGCTAGGGCTCTTCAGCTTGGAGAAAAGGCGGCTGAGGGGAGATATGATAGAGGTCTATAAAATAATGAGTGGAGTTGAACGGGTAGACATGAAGTGTCTGTTTACGCTTTCCAAAAATGCTAGGACTAGGTGGCATGCGATGAAGCTACAATGTAGTAAATTTAAAACGAATCAGAGAAAATGTTTCTTCACTCAACGTGTAATTAAACTCTGGAATTCATTGCCAGAGAATGTGGTAAAGGCGGTTAGCTTAGCAGAGTTTTAAAAAGGTTTGGACGACTTCCTAAAGGAAAAGTCCATAGACCGTTATTAAATGGACTTGGGGAAAATCCACTGTTTTTGGGATAAGCAGTATAAAATGTTTTGTGCATTTTTGGGATCTTGCCGGGTATTTGTGACCTGGATTGGCCACTGTTGGAAACAGGATGCTGGGCTCGATGGACCTTTGGTCTTTCCCAGTATGGCAATACCTATGTACTTATATGTACTTATGTACTGCCACCCATTTTATAAATGGTAAGGGCTCATGCAGTATTCCGGCACTAACCAGTGAGTGCATGGTAATGTAGCTGTACTAACTGGTTAGTGCAGGAATGCCCACTGTCCACCCTGTGACACAATCCCTCAAAACACTATCCCCCCAATATTTAAAAGCATTTAACTGGCCAGGATCGGCACCTGGCAGGTTAAATGCCCCATAACTATCCGGCAGTATTCAACAGGGGATAACCAGCTATCTATCCCCTGCTGAATATTGCCAGTTAGCAGCTAGCAGATAACCAATTATATTGGTCAATATAACCGGCTATCTGCTGATTTTCAGCCCGCGTTTAGCGGTCAAATATGGCCGCTTGAAAACGTGGGATATCTTTGGCCAGTTTCAAGATAACCAGCTAAGTCTGAATATCTACTTAGCTGGTTATGTTAAAACGTGCTAAAAATAAACCAGATATTCAATGCCAGTCACCAGAAATGGCCTAGTATTGATTATCTGGCATGACCGCAGACCACAGGAGCAGGGCCGCCGAGAAGGGGGGGCAGGGGAGACAAAATTCCCTGGGCCCGAGCCTTGAAGGGGGGCCCGGCGCAGCAGTCCCCTCCTCCCGCTCCCCTCCGTCCACCAATAAGAAGGGTGGCCATCTTCCGACACAAATCGGGAGATGGCCAGCCTTCTCCTAAGGCCGGCCAAATCGGTATAATCAAAAGCCGATTTTGGCCGGCTTCAACTGCTTTCCATCGTAGGGCCGGCCAGAGTTCAAGAGGGCTTGTCAGCGGTGTACCGAAGGCGGGACAGGGGCATGGTTAAGAGATGGCCGTCTTCGGCCGATAATGGAAAAAAAGAAGGCCGGCCCTGACGAGCATTTGGCCGACTTTACTTGGTCCCTTTTTGTTCACAACCAAGCCTTGAAAAGGTGCCCAAACTGACCAGCATACAAGGTAAGGGAGGTATGCACCTGGGAGCAATTTTTGAAGTCCACTGCAGTGCCCCCTAGGGTGCCCAGTTGATGTCCTGGCATGTCAGGGGGACCAGTGCACTACAAATGCTTGCTCCTCCCACGGCCAAAGGGCTTGGATTTGGCCTGGTTTGAAATGGCCGCCATTAGTTTCCATTATCAGCGAAAACCAATGTCGGCCATCTCTAAGGGTGGCCCAAATGTTGAGATTTGGCCAGCTCCGACCATATTATACTAATGGAGCCTAAAATAAAGCTATGGAAAAGTGTTTTGCATACTATGACACACTTCAAGTGATTAATAGTTTCATTTTCACAGGATGACACTGTCTGAAGGGCCATCAAGGTGCTCTTATGAAATGCTTGTTTCTGCTTTTATTTTACAGAGACATCACTAAACCTTTTAAATGATTTTCTCTATTGTACAATTCTGAAATTAAAAATAACTCCATGAATGTGGAAGCTAAACAGTTCATTAGCTGCATTTCTCAGATAAAACTCTGACTGGAGATAATAAATACAGTACTGTGATAGCAGCTGTATTGAGTTCCATCCGCAGAAGAAAGATGTATTACAGAGATATTTGGGTGATAATTAGACGGGAGAATACTGTAGTTCTATCAAGGTTAAGGAGCCTGGAATCATGCTTTTTTTTAAATAGTTCAATTTTTATTGTGGGGGTTTTTTTTTTTATGTTGTTTGATTTTTAAGATTGGTCCAATTCTTCTCACCATTCAGCCAAGAGATACAGTTCGTAAATCCTGCCATGTACCTTGTTCTCAGTGTTTCCACATTCATTGTCGAAATAGGAAGTGTCTCCTGGATTTGGCATCTCTTGTTTTGAAATAGGCATAGCAAGCTCTCGTCTATGTAGGAACATGGTTATGCCATCAAACAATTATTGATTAGTTCTATTCCAAACAGTTTAACTGAATTGCTGATCTCAGTGAATGTTAAAGAGAATGGGCAACCACGGTCTTTGAGGACCACAACCCAGTCGGGTTTTCAAGAATATGCATGAAATTGATTTGCATGTACTGTTTCCACTGTATAGAATAGATCTCATGCATTTGCGTCATTTTCAGCCAGTGCTGTCCTTCAGGAAATCGTTACAAGCCTTTTGTTTTTTTTTACCAAGAGGCCTTTGATGGTTTTTGATTTTGCTTTGTAATCATGTTATCTATTATGTACTGTTGATGTATCTGTTGATAGTATTGTGAATGTTATTTTGTGACCCACCCAGGATTGTAGATGGTGTGGGTTATATATATTTTTAAAATAAATAAAACAAACTTCAATTTATGACTAGCAGGCCAGTTTGAATGGGAAGTGTTAGCATTAGCGTACTACCAGCAGTCGCTAGCGCAGCTTTGTAAAAAGGGGCCTTAGACACATATTCAGGCTACAAAGATCAAGGGATACAAGATCAGGAAAACAGATTAACAATGTCATCAGCAAAAATATAGCCTCTAATTCCATGACTCTGAATAAAGAGGGCCAAGAGGACCCAAAAAAATATTAAATAATAAAGGCACCTGCATTTTCCCTCAAAGTCATGCTTAATAATGGGATTTGGAAAGAGAACTCCTTTCTACAATAAATGATCAGCAATGCTAGAAATGAGTGAATCATAGTTGTTTCTGTACAATGTGACTTCTGAAGCTCTGAGTGTTGAGGGTGAAATGCAATTACTTTGTCTAAGTAATCCACCAATTGAGATAACATTATTTTCTCAGCAATGTGTGACAAGTAAGTGTTGCACCAGAAAGTGTAGTGTATTAGTCTGCTCTATTGATCTCCAGTTCAGTGTCAACTTACTCTGGAGCAAGAATGCTGATTATAACCATTTCCAACTGTAAGAATTCTTCCAAAATTTTTTTCATGACATATTGTGCTCTCTAGACTACTTTTTAAAATTTATCTTCTTATATACTGCCTGCAATCCCAAAAGCTATTGAAGTGATATACAATCAGGTATCCACAAACCAACACAGAGAGGGTACAAATCAGGTATAGCAGGTATTTTTCTGTCCCTGGAGGGCTCATAATTTAAGTGTTTACGTGACATAATGGCAGGTTAAGGGACTTGCCCAAAGTCATAAGAAGCTGCAGTGGGATTTGAACAATGTTTCCCTGGGTCTGAGCCTGCTGCTCTATTAGGCTGCTCAGCCACTTGTATATTATTCCACATGCCAGACTCATATTTGGAAAACCAAAATATGAAAGTGCAAAACCCTTAAGAGAGAAACTTCACTGGCTCCCACTTTAGGAATGGACCTCGTTCAAAATCTGCACGATAGTACACAAAGTCATCCACGGAGACACCCCGTCCTACATGCTAAACCTCATGGACCTGCCTCCCAGAAATGCCAAAAGATCATCCCGAAAATTTCTTAATCTACACTTCCCCAGTTGTAAAGGACTAAAATACAAACTTGTACATTCGACCTCCTTCTCCTATATGAGTACACAGTTGTGGAACGCACTACCAGCTAACCTGAAAGCAATCGACGAAATATCCAACTTTCGTAAATCCCTGAAGACGTACCTCTTCAATAAGGCCTACAAAGAGACCCCATAGCTTAACTATACCACCTCACCAATCCACTCTAATCCGAAAATCATCTTTCTATACCTATTTTATTAATACTTCTTTCCATCCTTAATCTCTTTGCATCAACAATTGTATCTGACATCCTGGTATGGCAATACCATAACAGACCTCTGTAAGCCACATTGAGCCTGCAAATAGGTGGGAAAATGTGGGATACAAATGCAATAAATAAACAATAACAATTTGGCCAAAGGTAAAAGGATTAAATGAAGGCCTTGGATGCCTAGGGAGCCTAATTTCCAGTACAACCTTGTGAGCCCAATCGCCAGTAACAGAAGCAAGTTAGTTTCATTCTATATCACACCAGAGCACTTAGCACCTCCTAAATAGGGGACAGTAAGTGCTTCCGTGTTAAATTGGAACAGGTGTCGTGTGTTAATCCAAATCTTAATATACAACCTGCAATAAGACGATGTGGGAATGTCCCATCCTCAGGAGGCGTTAGTTTTGAGTTTGCTGCATGTTAAAATTCAGCACTATAGCATGTTAAGCCTGAAACAACACATTTTAGTAAAAGGGCCCCTTAATGATCAACAAAATGTTTCCTCCCAATATTAAGCCCGCGGCAGTCAGCATTTTTAGTAAATACCAGTCACAGCAGGAAAAAAATGGACATTCAGTGGCAGAATCCAGACAGTGACTGCCATGGAATATTTAGATAGAGTGATGAGGTATCGGCAGTATCTGGAGAGCCTCAATATTCAGTTGCTTTCTGGACAGCTTATCCAGATAGATTTAGTACGTACGGCCTAGTGGTTAGGGTGGTGGACTTTGGTCCTGAGGAACTGAGTTCAATTCCCACTTCAGGCACAGGCAGCTCCTTGTGACTCTGGGTAAGTCACTTAACCCTCCATTGCCCCATGCAAGCCGCATTGAGCCTGCCATGAGTGGGAAAGCGCAGGGTACAAATGTAACAAAAATAAAATAGATACTATTGGAGATTCTACCTGGAATGTTGCTACTGTTGGAGATTCTACATGGAATGTTGCTATTCCACTAGCAATATTCCATGTAGAAGGCTGCGCAGGCTTCTGTTTCTGTGAGTCTGACGTCCTGCACGTACGTGCAGGACGTCAGACTCACAGAAGCAGAAGCCTGCGCGGCCACATTGGTGATCTGCAAGGACCGACTTCTACATGGAATGTTGCTAGTGGAATAGCAACATTCCATGTAGAATCTCAAATAGTAGCAACAGTGGAGGAGTGGCCCAGTGGTTAGGGTGGTGGACTTTGGTCCTGAGGAACTGAGTTCAGTTCCCACTTCAGGCACAGGCAGCTCCTTGTGACTCTGGGTAAGTCACTTAACCCTCCATTGCACCATGTAAGCCACATTGAGCCTGCCATGAGTGGGAAAGCGCAGCTTACAAATAATATAAATATTACTGTCCACAGTTATGAAACACTTATTTAGTGTGTTCTCTTAAATATTGACTCTTTTTTTTTTGTCTACTAGGGGGTGTATACAGGCCAAAAATTAGGCTTTTGGATCATTTGGCTTTTTTTTCTTAGAAGACCTTTTACTAAGATGCACTATGAAATGGGCTTAGCATAGGACATTCCTGTGTATTAAGCCCATTTTTAGCATGTCCATAAAATAGGGCATTTTCTATTTTTTTTTTTTACAGGTTGTGCGCAAATGTTGTCATTAGCATGCGACAACTGCAAATAATTAACATAGGAGCACTTACCGCCTCCTGTTTCGGAGTCCCTAAGAGTCGTATTAACCCTGTGTTTATTCATGGCCCTGTTTACTAAGCCGCACTGTAAGTGTGCAAACTTTTTAGCATGTGCTGATGATAGAGATACCCATAGGAATATACTGGGTCTCACTATCGCTAGCGTGATCTGTATTTTAGCACACGCTAAAACGTTTGCGTGCCTACAGCGCAGCTTAGTAAACAGGGCCCTCATCATGCACTAATGTGAGCGCATTAGCTGAATATGACTTCATGTCCATTCTGTGCCTCTGACATGCTCCCTTTACAAATAAATTTAAAAACATAAATATCACACGGTTAGCTTGTGTAAAAGGGAAAATTACCACAAAATCCTTTAATGCATTTTGTGGTAGTTTGATCTGATTTAATTTATTGACTTTGATGTACCGCATTTACACACAAAAAAATACATCAGAGCAGTTCACAGAATGAATAAAATAAACAAATTACAAACAACTACACAAAAGCATCAAACCAATCACATAAGTAAAAATATAAAAACAAAGCCTTTTTCCAGTGCTAAGCACACGCTACCGCATACCATGATTTAGTTAAAGGGCCCTAATTTTTTGGTGGGTTTTTTCAATTCATTTCACATCTTCATTTTAATGGAATTTTCTTTTTTACCTGTGCTATAGATTTTTAACCTGCCCTAATCAACTAAATACAGATTAATACATTAGTTGATGTGTGATAAATCAATTTACATTTTTTTTAAATTACACATTTTCAACAATACGTTCATAATTTACAAATGCAAGAAATTAGAAAACCATTACACGGCAAAAACATAATTCCCACCTAGGGAGGTATTTAAACTTTTGAAACATTGACCACATTTGTCGGAGACAAGATATAGGAAATTAGAAAAAGAAAAAAGAAATAATATAATCAATTCAGAGAAGAGAACAAAAATCTGCTCGCTAATGGAATTGACAGCATGTATCTGTGCAAGAATTCAGGTTGGGAAAGCTCCCTTTTCCTTAGATAAAATATATTCCAACATTTTCTTCGGGTCAAGGAACAAGTAATTTGCATTATTTATAGATACAAGACACCTACAAGGATATTTTAATACATAAGTACTACCTAAAGATCAATTTAGTGCACACTAAAATTTTTAAGGCGCACTGATTACCCAAATGCATACTAACAAGTGTGCATCCTTGTTATCTACAACAGTGTTTCCCAAGTCCAGTCCTGGAGTACCCCTTGCCAGTCAGGTTTTCAGGATAACCACAATAGATATGCACAGTGGCATAGCAGGGGGGGCTGCCACCCGGGGCGGGGCGGTTCGCCGTTGCACCCCCCCCCCCCCCCGGGTGCAGCACAATGACACCCCCCCCTGACGACCAGCTCCCGCACCCTACCTTTAAAAAAAATACCGGGAGTCGCGCCTGCCCTGCACGTACAAGAAGTGTGGACCATCGGCTCTTCCCTCGCTCTGTCCTGCCCTTGCGGAAATAGGAAGTTGCGTCAGCGGAGGGCGGGACAGAGCGAGGGATGAGCCGACGGTCCACATTTCTTGTACGTGCAGGGCAGGCGCGACTCCCGATATTCTTTTTAAAGGTGGGGGGGGGTGTCGATTTGCCGAGGGGGGGAGCTGGCAGGGAGCACCCCCTCCCGAGCTGACACCCGCCTCCCCCTTGCTACGCCACTGGATATGCATGAACTTGATTTCTATACACTGCCTCAATTATATGCAAAGCTCTTCATGCACATTGTGGATACCTTAAAAACCTGACTGGCAAAGGGGTACTCCAGGACTTGACTTGGGAAACACTGATCTACAACAGGTTAATATTCCAGTCTCTAGGAAATTTAGCACTCATGGGGGCCCTTTTACCAGGTTGCACTAATAAATGTAGCCTGTGGTATCAGTAGCGTGGACCTTTCCCACGCACTGAGGCCACTTTTACTGCTGCTATAAAATGGCTGCATTTTCCATTTTCTGTATTAATGGCCATGCGCTAATAGCGCTGGGCATGCCTACTCTCCACCCCAAGCATGCCACCAGTGCTAAAAAATATTTTCTATTTTTTAGCACATGGTTAGCGCAATGGATTTTAATCTGCAGGAAGCACACACTAGTGCCTACCGCAACTTAGTAAAAGGGCTCCATGGTATCTTGGTACTGTATCATAATAAAAGTTTTCTATTAATCAAAGTGGAGTGGAGGAGTGGCCTAGTGGTTAGGGTGGTGGACTTTGGTCCTGGGGAACTGAGGAACTGAGTTCAATTCCCACTTCAGGCACAGGCAGCTCCTTGTGACTCTGGGCAAGTCACTTAACCCTCCATTGCCCTATGTAAGCCGCATTGAGCCTGCCATGAGTGGGAAAGTGTGGGGTACAAATGTAACAAAAAATAAATAAAAACTGCACCTAAAACACTACAGTAGGGAGGCAACTTAGTAGCACGTGCCAAGTGACTTGAGGACAGGTCTCATATTAGCCCTCTCCTCACTTCACTGGCTTCCTATCTGTTTCCACATACAGTTCAAACTCCTCTTATTGGCCTGTAAGTGCATTCACTCTGCAGCTCCTCAGTACCTCTCCACTCTCATCTCTCCCTACATTCCTCCCCGGGAACTCCATTCACTGGGTAAATCTCTCTTATCTGCACCCTTCTCCTCCACTGCTACTCTAGACTCCATTCCTTTTATCTTGCTGCACCATATGCCTGGAATAGACTTCCTGAGCCGGTACGTCAAGCTCCATCTCTGGCTGTCTTCAAATCTAGGCTAAAAGCCCACCTTTTTGATGCAGCTTTTAACTCCTAACACTTATTCACTTGTTCAGAACCCTTATTTTATCATCCTCACTTTAATATTCCCTTATCTCTTGTTTGTCCTGTTTGTCTGTCCTAATTAGATTGTAAGCTCTGTCGAGCATGGACTGTCTCTTCATGTTCAAGTGTACAGGGCTGCGTATGTCTAGTAGCGCTTTAGAAATGATAAGTAGTAGTAGTAAAGCTTTGTTTGGGCACTTTGAATTCCACTGCTTTTCATCGCTTTTATCTTAGGCTTCATGCCAAAGAGAAAGGGGAAACTCTGGCTCCTGTACGATCACAGTAGACTCCTCCATTGCGTCAAAGATCACCTGCTATATGCAAGCTGAGATCGGGGATGTTTCAGCTGATGTTTGCGTGAGGGAGAGCCCACACCTTGGAAGCAAGAGGTCACTTAGCCCTAGAGTCCCAGATGTTATGCCAAGTCAGAGGGATAGTATTGTTGCTGACTCACAGAGAAGTACAGAATCATGTCCACAATTGAGTGTGAGCTCCAGCCATTTTCTGTCCCGACTGAGAGTTCGACCTTAGCAGTGATCTCTACGCAGACACTACTATCAGAGAACATTGAAGTAGGTCAGACTGGAAAGAATGAAACAGCTATTTCACCTCTGATTAAACTGGCAGTGATTGCCTTGGATTCAATTTGGCAAGCCTTGGAGTTCCTTTATAAACTATGTTCTAATGTTACGCCAATGGTTCAAGTGAATTTCTCTACAATATGTAAGTTGGAATAGGGGTTTGCTGAGAGTAATCTTAATATAGAAGATTTAAAACTTCCTTCAAGTTCAAGAGATTATACACTTACAATCTTCTTTGACTCAGGACAAGGTGAATATACATCGAAAAATTGACGTCTTGATAATCATGTAAGGTGTTTGAACTTGAGACTTCTTAATTTTCCTCAAATGCTCATGGTACTACCCAGAGATCTGTTTTATAGATTTTCATTATTCAGATTGGCCACTGCAGAATATATTATTTTCCTGTTTCAACTCAAGCCCAAATTTCTCTTTTAGGAGAAACTCCTTGAGCTGATGTTTCATCTAATAGTTTAAATCTAACAGAAATACTTGACAGTTTTACTGATGAAGTAATTTCCAGAACTAATTTATTGGTTTCATTTGTTTTCCAACAAGATAAGAACATTGCTTCATTTGTTCTTTCATTTTGGTTAACTGTGATTTTCTTAAAGAACAATATCTGAATTTCCAGATGTGTCTAAATGGACTTAATCTAGAAGAAAGAAATTTGTTTCTTATTGTCAGCAAGTTATTGCTATAAGTGCTAAATTTCAGCTTCACTGTACTTGTAAATGTTTTGTTTCCTTAGATAATTATTCCTACGGAGATCGTTTTCAACAGAGAAAAATATCTAAAAAGTGACATAAAGCAGCATTTGGACATTTGTTTTTCACCAAAACATCCAATTTGTATTTTCAAAAGCCATCTTCCAGACATTTTTCTATGCAGTTTGTCTGCATTGTGTCCAAATCTTTCAAGGGGGCATGTTGGGGTTGTTAAGGGTGGGATCTGGTCGTTCCTAAGACCTGGAACAAAACAAAAATGTCCAGGACTGCAACTAAGATGTTTTGAGATAGACCTGTTTTAATAATGACTGCTCCCAAAAAGTGCCCTAAATGACCAGATGACCACTGGAGGAATAAAGGAATGACCCCCTTACTTCCCCCAGTGGTCACTGACCACCCTCCCACCCCATAAAGATGCAAAAGAAGCAGTGCATACCAGCCTCTATGGCAGCCTATAGCCAGTCCTATCAGAGCAGCAAGCAGGTCCCTGGAGTAGCCTAGTGGTTGGTGCAGTGCACTATGGAGAAGGGGACCCAGACCCATAATTCACTCTAATGGTTACACTTGTGGTGGGAAATGTGAGTCCTCCAAAACCCACCAAAAACCTACTGTACTCACATATAGGTGTCCAGCTGGGTACAGTAGGTTTTTGGTGGGTCCTGGAGGGCTCACTCTTCAATATAAGGGAGCAATGGTGAGATGTGCACCTTGGAGCTTTTAGGTGAAGTCCACTGCATTGCCCCCTAGGGTGCCCCACTTCTCTGCTGGGATGTCTGTGTGGCCAGTCTACTAAGAAGGTGGGCTCCTCCTACTTCCCAATGACTTGATTTTGTGCATTTTTGAAACGTGGACCAAAAAGATATATGCATAGAGCACAAAAACAGCTAGCAATTGTCCATTAAAAAAAAAGAAGAAAAATATAAGGCATTTTACTGTTTCGAAAATGGCTATATTTGGGCAAAACATCCAAAGACGGACTTAAACGTCATATAGAAAATACCCCTTCACATCTTGTAAGAACAATCTCTTTTCTGGAGGGTAAAAGAACCCCGATTTGATCACCATAAATGTACAAATTATATTCTAGTACTTCTAAAGGGCCTTAAGTTTAGGATTACTTGCCTACTGCTTTTCCACTTTTTACTTTACTCCTGGTATGTTGACTTGCAGGCTTATTTTCGAAAGAGAAGGGAACCCATCTTCCGACACAAATCGGGAGATGGGCGTCCTTCTCTCAGAGTCACCCAAATCAGCATAATCGAAAGCTGATTTTGGGTGCCCTCGACTGTTTTCCATCGCAGGGATGACCAAAGTTCACGGGGGCGTGTCGGCAGCGTAGTGAAGTCGGGACAGGGGTGTGCTTAAGAGATGGGCGTCCTCGGTCGATAATGGAAAAAAGAAGGGCATCCCTGATGAGCACTTGGGCGACTTTTCTTGGTCCATTTTTTCTTGCGACCAAGCCTCAAAAAGGTGCCTGAACTGACCAGATGACCACCGGAGGGAATTGGGGATCACCTCCCCTTACTCTCCCAGTGGTCACCAACCCCCTTCAACCCTAAAAAAAAAAAAATAATAATTTTTTTGCCAGCCTCTCAAATGTCATACCCAACTCCATAACAGCAGTATGCAGGTCCCTGGAGCAGTGCACTTCAGGCAGGCGGAACCAGGTCCCCCCCTCCCCCACCTACCTGTTACACTTGTGGTGGTAAATGTGAGTCCTTCAAAACCCACCAGAAACCCACTGTACCCACATGTAGGTGCCCCCCTTACGGCTATGGTAGTGGTGGTAGTGGTGTACAGTTGTGGGGAGTGGGTTTTTGTGGGTATTTGGGGGGCTCAGCACCCAAGGTAAGGGAGCTATGCACCTGGGAGCAATTTCTGAAGTCCACTGCAGTGCCCCCTAGGGTGCCCAGTTGGTGTCCTGGCATGTGAGGGGGACCAGTGCACTACAAATGCTGGCTCATCCCACAACCAAATGGCTTGGATTTGGTTGTTTCTGAGATGGGTGTCCTCGGGTTCCATTATCACCAAAAACCAGGGACGACTATCTCTAAGGACAACCATCTCTAAGGTTGACCTAAATTTCTCGATTTGGGCGTCCCCGACCGTATTATCGAAACGAAAGATGGACGCCCATCTTGTTTCGATAATAAGGGTTTCCCCGCCCCTTCGTTGGGACGTCCTGTGAGGACGTCCTCAGGAATACTTGGGCGCCCCGTTCGATTATGCCCCTCTTGGTCTCCCTCCTAATGTGAACTGTGGGCTTCTACATATTAGTCTTATGATTTTTTCCCCCCTTGTATTTGTATTTCCTATGAAATCTCGCTTTTTCTTGTTCAAAGTTACAGTAATTCTTTGATATATTATATTGAAATAGTAAAAAGAAAAGAAAACTTTGTTAGCAGTCACCTTATTGAAATGGCATACTCTAATTCCTTCATTATTTCTTCTTTCATTTCTGCGGGATCGCTCTTTTTCTGCATTCCTCCCTTGTGATTAGAACACTCACTTACCACATGAATGCAACATTTACAAGGTCTATTTCACCTCTCAGTCTCATCACAGCCTTTATTAGGGAAAATGAAAGCCCCCCCTTAAAGATTGCATTTCTGTTTTCAGTTGCCCTAATTATGGTTGACAATTTGCAATCTGTAGTGAAGCTGTGTCCTGATCCAACATCTGATAACAGATGCTCACAATCAAACTGCATTCCCCTTTATCTCTTCACCCTGAAGAAATCAGATTCACCATTGGTATTACCCTTCAGGAATAATCATGTAAGAGATGCTTTACAATGTTTCTGTTTCTTGCAGAGAATTCAACAGCAGAGAAAAAAAAAGATAGCTCTTTTTGTCCACCCGTAGTAGAAAAGTCAAGTCGTCTCAAAAACTCCAGGTTACAATGGACCCATTGTCCTTTGGATTGAAAGCTTTGGAACATAAAGAACCTTGTGTACCTAGCTTTGAAATTCTCAAGAGAAGACAGATCTTTTTTTTTCTGGTATGGTCACCTGCTTGCTTCAGTTCCTAAAGGCAAGCTGATCTGATCCTGGTTTTACCACACTTGTTGTATGGACGGACTTGAAGTCTTGTCTTAGGAAAATCATTACAGACACTAGAACTACAAGATCATTCAAGAGATTTTCAACTTATATGGAAAGATGCTCCCTAGCGATAGTACCATGAAAGCACTGCTAGGGGACATGGTGGCCATTTTGCATCCCAGCACAGTCCTGGGTGGAAGTAGAAGGGTACTATTCCCACCTGGGCCCACTGATCTACCAATGCAGTCCCCTGGGTACATAAGTGCATAAGTAATGCCACACTGGGAAAAGACCAAGGGTCCATCGAGCCCAACATCCTGTCCATGACAGCGGCCAATCCAGGCCAAGGGCACCTGGCAAGCTTCCCAAACGTACAAACATTCTATACGTGTTATTCCCAGAATTGTGGATTTTTCCCAAGTCCATTTAGTAGTGGTTTATGGACTTGTCCTTTAGGAAACCGTCTAGCCCCTTTTTAAACTCTGCTAAGCTAACCTCCTTCACCACGTTCTCCAGCAATGAATTTCAGAGTTTAATTATGCGTTGGGTGAAGAAAACCTTTCTCCAATTTGTTTTAAATTTACTACACTGTAGCTTCATCGCATGCCCCCTAGTCCTAGTATTTTTGGAAAGCGTGAACAGACGCTTCACATCCACCTGTTCCACTCCACTGGAGGTCTGGAGGAAGGGGTCAAAGGGAGGGTCCAACTCTGGGGAGAAGATGTTTAGGCCAGGGGTAGGTTTTGTAATTTCAGAGGAAGGGTTTGAGCTGGAGAGATCAGACAGGGTGACGTCATGGGGATCAGATCAGAGGGGAATGTTATGAAGGGGACTGGAGATCGGGGGTGTCATGAACGGGGATCAGAGATCACAGGGTGTCAAGGGAGGATCAGAGATTTGGGTGTCAGGATGGGGGGATCAGAAATTGAAAGATCAGTGATCAGGGGAGTGTTAGGAGTGGGGATCAGAGATTGGTTGTGTTGGGGGAATCAGAGATTGGATATCATTGGAGTGTCGAGAGGATGAAATGTCAGAAGAGATATTTTGGGTCTTGGAAAGGTTGTTGCTGCAACATTTAACATAATGCTATATAGAAAATGTTTGCCCTGTGCAGTAAATGCAGAACAGATGCTGGGCATGCCACTTGCATGTACTGCATAGGCTTTGCACTTGCAAGTAACCAACGGTAAGTGCAAAAACTTACCATATCTTAATAAAAGGCACTACAATTTCATTTACATCAGGGCCTGCCATTCTGTAGATGCATCACAATGCTAACTGAATAGTCTGGACTCATAACAACATAAGAGCTACCATACTGGGTCAGAGGAAGGGTCCATCTAGCCCAGTATCCAGTTTCCAACAGTGGCCAGTCCAAGTCACAAGTACCTGGTGGCAGAGTCCCCAAAAGCAGCAAAATTCCATGCACCTGAACCTCAGCGATATGCAGTGGTTTTCCTTGGGTCTGCCTTAATGAAAGTTTACGGACTTTTCCTCTAGGAATTTGTACAAAAGTTTTAAAACCCAGATTAACTGCATGTTGAGTGAAAAAAGTATTTTCTCCTATGTGTTTTCAATGTGCTACTGTGTAACTTCATGGACTGTCCCTTACAGTTTTTGATATAGCAAACAATCAATTCACATTTCCCTTTCCACTCCATTTAGGATTTTACAGACCTCTATTATATCTCCCCTTAGCCCTCTGTTCTCCAAGTTGAAGAACCCTAACCTCTTTAGTCTTTCTTCATATAAGAGTCGTTCCATCCCCTTAATCATTTTGGATGCCCTTCTTTGTACTTTTTCCAGCTCCACGACATCTTTTTTGAGATGCGGTGACCAGAATTGCAAACAATGCTCAAGATGTGATCTCATATTTCCACCTGGAGATATGTTTCAATATATATGTATATTTTTTTATATTTGCTAAAAACACAATGCAGTTTATTCTTCCATAAGTGAATTGGAGATTACAATGGCCCTTATCTCCAGATTTCCTTAGTGGAAGAATGTTGTTATAGGTTAGCAAATTTTGTTATAGGTTAGCAAATTTTGTTGCTCGTAAGTTTCTTGGCTCAAAGCAGAAAATCTGTTATCTATACTTTATGTAATCTCTCCAATAAATACAGAAGGACGCTGCCTGTTTTAGAATGGGTATTCATTCAGGCTAGGAAAGATTCTCATTTGATATCATGCAGACTTATGATTGAAATTAAATGAAATGAAACAAATGTTGTTTCCTCCTAGGGATGAACACAATGTTCATGCAGGCCTTTATGGGATTTTTGCTGTTTCATTTGTTTTTCTTTCTTTTTTTTATGATCTAGGACATTTCTTCTTCTTCACTAGGCTTCCAGCTCAGGCGGAACCAGCACCTATTGGACTAAAGTGCCTCAAGCCTTTATTCACAACTCTTTGAAGATTTTCCCCATTTAACCCCTCCCCCTTCCTTCTAGCCTAACCATTGCAGGAGTGGTCTATGGCAGTGGTTCCCAAACCTGGTCCTGGAGGCACCCCAGCCAGTCAGGTTTTCAGGATATCCACAATGAATGCTCATGAGAGACATTTGCATGCAATCTCTCTCATGAATATTCATTGTGGATATCCTGAAAACCTGACGCTGGGGTAAATCCAGGACCAGGTTTGGGAACCACTGGTCTATGGTCTTTTTAGCATCTTCTTAAGCATGTGTATTTCAATGTGTCCAGTAGAAAATCAATAGAATAATTTGGCAGAATGTTTATCTGTTAATATTTGACTCATAAACATCGGAGAGTTAGGTCTGTCTTAAAGACTTGGGCTTGTTTAGACGTATTTTGTCGGGATCCTGATAGCACTAACTGACCACTGTATAACTGCTGATTGTCTAAGGGTGTTGTCATGGAATGCTGATAATGTTCTGTCTTTTTGTTTATGCTTATTTTAATTGCCATGGATTGTTGTTTGATTTTTCCTTTCTGTTTTATGTTTTGAAAAACCTTAATAAAAATATGAACAATATTTGACTCTTCTTGCTGCTTGGATTGATGGCTATGGACATATTATTTATTTATTTGATACATTTATATCCCACATTTTCCCACCTATTTGTAGGCTAAATGTGGCTTACATAGTACCGGAGAGGCATTACAAACTCCGGTGTAAACAAATACATATCAATTTGTGAGCATATTAATTGCATTCCTTTTGCTGATCCTATATAATAATTCTCACCTCCAACGTTCTGAGTTGCCTGGGACCGTGGCTTATTCTGAGCTGGTCTGCTAGGCTCCGTAGATCAGGCTGACATCACCGTAGCCTTTATGATGTCAACTTCAGAACCCGGGGGAAAAGAAACATGCCTGACAGCTGATCCATGTCCAGAGGAGGGTCGCTGGACATGGGTGGCTGTAGGGGGGCAGGGGAGAGAGGAGGGTCGCTGGACATGAGTGGCTGCAGGGAGGGCAGGGGAGAGAGGAGGGTCGCTGGACATGGGTGGCTGCAGGGGGGCAGGGGGTTGCTGGACATGGGTGGCTGGAGGGGGGCAGGGGAGAGAGGAGGGTCGCTGGACATGGGTGGCAGGAGGGGGCAGGGGAGAGAGGAGGTTCGCTGGACATGGGTGGCTGCAGTGGGCGCAGAGGGAGAGGAGGGTCACTGGACATGGGTGGCTGTAGGGGAGCCGAGGAAAACCTTGCTAGTGCCCGTTTCATTTGTGTCAGAAACGGGCCATTTTTACTAGTTGCTTCATATTGGAAATTTACCTGGAAGCCTGTGTTAATTACCTGAGTGGTGCTTTATTGATGGATGGTAGGACATGTGAGGGACATATGTAAGGAGGAATAAAAAGAATGGTAAACAACCTTTTCTGTTTGCACAGAGAGACATGTTGAACTTTTGCTAGTGTCTTTCTATATCTCTGACACTTGCGGTTCACAGATGGAAAAGCAGCAGCCAGGAATCAGAATTTTACTCCATCCCAGGCCTGCTTTCAACTCAAATCCTAACAAGAAAATGAATTCGCCAAAATCAGGGGCCCTTTTAGTAAGCCGCGCAGGTGATTACGTGCGCCCAATATGCAGGAGTTTGGAACTACCACCCGCCTACTGCATGGCCTGGGTGATAATTTCATTTTGTACGTGTGTCCAGTAGGCGCACTGGAAATTTTCCAGTGCACGGCGCTAACCAAGCAGTAATCGGCATTGTACGTGCGCGGACTATTACCGCCCAGTTAACACGTGAGACCTTACTGCTAAGTCAATGGGGGCCGGGAAGGTCTCAGGTCCAAAATGGATGTGCGCCAATTTTCATTTCGCTGCACATCCATTTTCGGCCAAAAAAAGGCCTTTTTTTGAAGGTGCACTGAAAAATGAACCTGCGTGCATCCGATATACGCATCTACACCAGCACAGGCCACTTTTCAATGCACCTTAGTAAAAGGATCCCTCACAGAGTTTGGTCGCCAGAATATTTAAGTAAAATTCATTCTGACAGCACCCCACAGCTTCAATAGTAAAGCAGAGAACAACATGTTTATATATCAAACTTTCGGTTTCTTCTCAGAGGCAGACCTTGATACTAAGAATATCATGATAGCTACATAGACTTTCAAATCTATGCTGAAAACCCACCTTTTCACCACTGCTTTTGGCTCCTAGCCACTACTCAATTGACCTCCACTTGTTCCTTCTCACCCAGTACTTCCCTCGCCCTTAATTGTCTTGTCTGTCTGTATTTTTACATTGTAAGCTCTTTTGAGCAGGGACTGTCTCTCTGTGTCAGTTGTTCAGCACTGCGTGTGTCTGGTAGCGCTATACAAATGCTTATAATAATAATAATAATAATAATAACAAATTCACAAAACAAGTAAATCTACCTAAAAGATTCAGACCCAGTTGGTACCCATTGTCCCAAAATTCTTGCTAAGTCCCCAAATCAATCCAAGGTTCTCCTGCTCCTGGGGAATCCTAATGCTCCATGGACAAGTTGGGATTTGTAGTACGCACGAGACTCAGAGACACACCCATGCTTGCCCATGCACTGATCATGTGTACACTCCCTTGCAGTTGCACGCCTATGCACTTACTAGCCGTTAAGCCCGTTAAAATGGGCAAGATTTGTGATTTGTAAAATGTAATAATTCTCACCTCCATCCATCCATGTCCAGCAAACCTCCTCTCTCCCCTGCCCTCCCCTCCCCCGATCCACGTCCAGCAACCCTGCTCTCTCCCTTGCCCTCCCCCCATGTCCAGCAGCCCTCCTGTATCCCCTGGCCTCCCCCCATCCACCAACCATCCTCTCTCCCATGCCCTTCCCCCATGTCCAGCAACCCTCCTCTCTCACCTGCCCTCATCCCATGTACAGCAACCCTCCTGTCTCCCCTGCCCTCCCCTCCATCGATCCATGTCCAGCAACCCTGCTCTCTACCCTGCCCTCCCCCCATGTCCAGCAGCCCTCCTGTCTCCCCTGGCCTCACCCTGTCCACCGACCCTCCTCTGTCCCTTGCCCTCCCCCCCTATCCAGCAACCCTCCTCTTTCCCTTGGCCTCTCCCCCCGCTCTCTCCCCTGCCCTCCCCCCATGTCCACCAACCCTCCTCTCTGCCCTGCTCTCTCCCCATGTCCAGCAACCCTCCTCTCTCCCCCTGCCCTCCCCCCACGTCCAGCTACGCTCCTCGTGACCGCTCCCTCCCCCCTCGCTCTGCTCCTGCCTGCAGCGCTTCCACACAGAGGTGAAAGGCGCTGTCATGTCAGTGCAGGGGTCCTGATACGGAGGGGGTTGGGAGCGACAGCGGCGGCGACGTCGGGGATGGGAGGGTGGAGGTTGGTGCGCCGGTGATGTTGCTTCATCTCCAGGCTCCAGCGGCAGCGGCCGTTTCCCTCTCTGTTCCACCCTCTGATGTCATCACGTCTTGACGCGAGGGCGGGACAGAGAGGGAAGTCTCTACTGCGCATTTTCGGGTGAGTCGGTCACTTGTCATTTATATGTTTGATGTGCTATTTTACAGAATAGTGCATAACACACAAATGTGCATAAATGCAAATTATCTTGCCACTTACATTCATATGGGGCTACATTCTATAAATGGCTCCTGAAAAATCGGTGCCAAAAAAACCTGCTTAAGTGGTATTTTATAAGCTATGCCTAAAGTTTGGCGTGGTTTATAGAATACACGCTTAAGCGGAAAGCCACGTGTAAATTTAGGCACGGCCACTTGCTACAACTAAAACGTGGTGCAAATGTCCGTGCCTAAATTTACTTGTGGAGCACCATTATTCTGTAATTATGCACGTAACTCAAAGACGCGCCCCCTTTTTTGGACTGTGCGTAAATTTTAGGCTTGAATCCCGAGCCTAACCTTATGCAGGTTGGTACCAATTAAATCTAATTAGTGCCAATAATTGCTTGTTAAAAAGCCAATTATTGGCATTAACTGGATCGTTATTCAATTAAATTGTGTTCGAAAATTGGGAAAGTGCCTAAATTTGTGCACGCAATTTTTGGCAACCTTTATAGAATCAGGGAAATGGTGCACATAACCGCATGCCACAATTATAGAACTGTCCTGCGCATTTCTGTTGCTATACACACAAAAATATCCCTCGCACAAATTTTCTTGGCTACGGTCCAAAATATAAGTATTCCGTCTCTCTCTCTCTCTCTCATACAAGCTGTAAGAAGCACAGGGCTGGAAGAGACTCCCCATGCTAATAGCATCCCAGATAGATATTTTACCTATCCTGCTCCTATCATCTTCCTGTGCAGTCTGATCCATCCAGTACTTTTCAAATATCTTACTAACTGCATTAAAACAAGCACAAAAAAACAATAAGGAATCCATCACCAGCGAAAGAACAATTTTAATACAGTTCTATATCTTCATGCTGTGCTTTCTACGGGACTTCACTTGCTCTCCCAAACAAACTATGGCATGTCTTTGCTTGCTTAAAGACACAATATCCAGTATATGACATAGAGAACTACAAACGCAAAAGTGATTAACATTTTATCTGTGTTGCTGATGGATTGTTTGCTGGAGGCTTAGTTTTGTTGTTTGGTTATTAAATCACTTGTACAGGCAGAATTTGACATACCTGATGAATGTTTTCTTATTCTAATGCTTGTCCAGTCATTTGTTCAACATACATCATGTTTTTTAAATTGAAAAAAATATCCTAATATTATTAGTGATGCCGTATTTGCAAGAAAAGACATAAACTACAATTACTGGATTTATATTACTGAAGGGAAAGAGATCAGATTTGTCAAAATGGTCTGCCTATGAAATACTCAGATTATAGTTACAACATTGACATTGCCTACAGGATATATTTAACTACCTTCTCCATCTGAAGGTCTCATCCTACTTAACATCGCATCCTACTGATATTTATCTACAGAGCTATAATTGGGAGGGCGAAGTGTACAGATGGAGCAGTGGCACAGGACACATCTTACACAGTATGCAATTACCCAAAATTCTACATATGGTGCCTAGGGTTACATGCATTAAATTGCAACCTAATTGAATAATGAGCCCATCAGTGCTGAAAACATCCGGATCAACACGAACAGACCTAAATCTCCACTACCCAAGCTGCAAAGGGCTTAAATAGAAATCAACTTATGCATCCAGTGGAACGCATTACCAAATGCAGTGAAAACAATGTACGACCACCTAAACTTCCGGAAATCACTAAAAACTAACCTGTTTAAAAAGGCATACCCTACTGAACCAACTTAAATGCCTGAACTCTGCAATACAACGAAACCAAAGCATGTAACATAACATAACTCTTCCGCTCTATGATTCCCTAATGTGTCTGTTCCACATAAACCTTATTTTACCACAACATCACTTTGTATTTGTTCATACCGAAGTCGGCGAATGCCTCTCCGGTACTATGTAGACCACATTGAACCTGCAAATAGGTGGGAAAATGTGGGATACAAATGTAACAAATAAAATAAATAAATAATTTGTGATAACAACCAATTATCAGCACTAATAATCCCTAATTAGGATTTACACACATAACATATTCTCTATCTGCACGTAAATCATAATGCGCATAACTATTTGGGACATAGCTAGGGGTGTTCGGGGGGGGGGGGGGGTTCCAAAATTTTATGCTCATACATATAGAATCACACTTAACTGTAGGCGCCTACAACTAGCCCTGCAGGCCTAATTGCAGGCAACTATAATGAGGCACAGTTATACGCTAAAGTGTGATTCTATAAGGGACACATACTCCTTATAGAATTGTGCTAAGCATGTTAAATTTTCAATACCAATTTCTAGGCACTACTTATAGAATATGGCCCTTATTGCCTCTCACATGGTGGAAAGGGGATCATTTCTGATTGGTTAAGCACATGGAGGGCAATTCTTTAAAAAGGAGCCTATTTTTAGGCACCAAAAAGATGTCTATTTGGAGACTATTCCATAAAGGAAACTAGAACCTACTTTCCTTTATAGAATACTAGCAGAGCAGCATAAATTCACGTGTATAATTTAGGCACAACTACTTATACCAGCCATATTTCATTTCCGTATTTATATACTGCTTAGACCTAAGCGGTTTAGTTTTGTTTTACAGGTACTGTGTCTGTCCCTAGTGGGCTCACAGTCTAAATAGCACCTGGGGCAACGGAGGGTTAAATGACTCCCTCAGCACAACACCGACATCAAAAACATCAATGACCTGGATCTAACCCCTGACAGATAGTACATAAGTACATAAGTACATAAGTAGTGCCATACTGGGAAAGACCAAAGGTCCATCTAGCCCAGCATCCTGTCACCGACAGTGGCCAATCCAGGTCAAGGGCACCTGGCACGCTCCCCAAACGTAAAAACATTCCAGACAAGTTATACCTAAAAATGCGGAATTTTTCCAAGTCCATTTAATAGCGGTCTATGGACTTGTCCTTTAGGAATCTATCTAACCCCTTTTTAAACTCCGTCAAGCTAACCGCCCGTACCACGTTCTCCGGCAACGAATTCCAGAGTCTAATTACACGTTGGGTGAAGAAAAATTTTCTCCGATTCGTTTTAAATTTACCACACTGTAGCTTCAACTCATGCCCTCTAGTCCTAGTATTTTTGGATAGCGTGAACAGTCGCTTCACATCCACCCGATCCATTCCACTCATTATTTTATACACTTCTATCATATCTCCCCTCAGCCGTCTCTTCTCCAAGCTGAAAAGCCCTAGCCTTCTCAGCCTCTCTTCATAGGAAAGTCGTCCCATCCCCACTATCATTTTCGTCGCCCTTCGCTGTACCTTTTCCAATTCTACTATATCTTTTTTGAGATACGGAGACCAGTACTGAACACAATACTCCAGGTGCGGTCGCACCATGGAGCGATACAACGGCATTATAACATCCGCACACCTGGACTCCATACCCTTCCTAATAACACCCAACATTCTATTCGCTTTCCTAGCCGCAGCAGCACACTGAGCAGAAGGTTTCAGCGTATCATCGACGACGACACCCAGATCCCTTTCTTGATCCGTAACTCCTAACGCGGAACCTTGCAAGACGTAGCTTTAATTCGGGTTCCTCTTACCCACATGCATCACTTTGCACTTGTCAACATTGAACTTCATCTGCCACTTGCACGCCCATTCTCCCAGTCTCGCAAGGTCCTCCTGTAATCGTTCACATTCCTCCTGCGACTTGACGACCCTGAATAATTTTGTGTCATCGGCGAATTTAATTACCTCACTAGTTATTCCCATCTCTAGGTCATTTATAAATACATTAAAAAGCAACGGACCCAGCACAGACCCCTGCGGGACCCCACTAACTACCCTCCTCCACTGAGAATACTGGCCACGCAATCCTACTCTCTGCTTCCTATCTTTCAACCAGTTCTTAATCCATAATAATACCCTACCTCCGATTCCATGACTCTGCAATTTCTTCAGGAGTCTTTCGTGCGGCACTTTGTCAAACGCCTTCTGAAAATCCAGATATACAATATCAACCGGCTCCCCATTGTCCACATGTTTGCTTACCCCCTCAAAAAAATGCATTAGATTGGTGAGGCAAGACTTCCCTTCACTAAATCCGTGCTGACTTTGTCTCATCAGTCCATGTTTTTGTATATGCTCTGCAATTTTATTCTTAATAATAGCCTCCACCATCTTGCCCGGCACCGACGTCAGACTCACCGGTCTATAATTTCCCGGATCTCCTCTGGAACCCTTCTTAAAAATCGGAGTAACATTGGCTACTCTCCAGTCTTCCGGTACTACACTCGATTTTAGGGACAGATTGCATATTTCTAACAGTAGCTCCGCAAGTTCATTTTTTAGTTCTATTAATACTCTGGGATGAATACCATCAGGTCCCGGTGATTTACTACTCTTCAGCTTGCTGAACTGACCCATTACATCCTCCAAGGTTACAGAGAATTTGTTCAGTTTCTCCGACTCCCCCGCTTCAAATATTCTTTCCGGCACCGGTGTCCCCCCCAAATCCTCCTCGGTGAAGACCGAAGCAAAGAATTCATTTAATTTCTCCGCTACGGCTTTGTCCTCCTTGATCGCCCCTTTAACACCATTTTCGTCCAGCGGCCCAACCGACTCTTTGGCCGGTTTCCTGCTTTTAATGTATCTAAAAAAATTTTTACTATGTATTTTTGCTTCCAACGCTAATTTCTTCTCAAAGTCCTTTTTTGCCCTCCTTATCTCCGCTTTGCATTTGGCTTGGCATTCCTTATGATCTATCCTGTTACTTTCAGTTGGTTCTCTTCTCCACTTTCTGAAGGATTGTTTTTTGGCTCTAATGATTTCCTTTATCTTACTGTTTAGCCACGCCGGCTGACGTTTAGTCTTTTTTCCCTTTTTTCTAATACGTGGAATATATTTGTCCTGAACCTCCAGGATGGTGTTTTTAAACAGCATCCACGCCTGATGCAAGTTTTTTACTCTGCGAGCTGCTCCTTTCAGTCTTTTTTTCACCATTTTTCTCATTTTGTCGTAATCACCTTTTCTATAGTTAAACGCTAGCGTACTTGATTTCCTAGTTTCACTTCCTTCAATGCCAATATCAAAACCGATCATATTATGATCACTGTTATCAAGCGGCCCTCGTATCGTTACCCCCTGCACTAGATCATGAGCACCACTAAGGACTAAGTCTAGTATTTTTCCTTCTCTTGTCGGCTCCTGAACTAGCTGTTCCATGAAGCTGTCCTTGATTTCATCAAGAAATCTTATGTCCCTTGCGTGTACAGATGTTACATTAACCCAGTCTATATGCGGGTAATTGAAATCCCCCATTATTATTGTGTTGCCCAGTTTGTTTGCGTCCCTGATTTCCTTTAACATTTCCGCATCCGTCTGTTCGTCCTGGCCAGGCGGACGGTAGTACACTCCTATCACTATCCTTTTCCCCTTTGCACATGGAATTTCAATCCACAGTGATTCCAAGGAGTGTTTTGTTTCCTGCAGAATTTTCAATCTATTTGATTCAAGGCTCTCGTTAATATACAATGCTACCCCTCCACCAATCCGATTCACCCTATCACTACGATATAATTTGTACCCCGGTATGACAGTGTCCCACTGGTTATCCTCCTTCCACCAGGTCTCAGAGATGCCTATTATATCTAATTTTTCATTTAGTGCAATATATTCCAACTCCCCCATCTTATTTCTTAGGCTCCTGGCATTCGCATATAGACATTTCAAACTATGTTTGTTGTTCCTAAGTACATCATGCTTAGTACTTGACAGTATTAATTGGCAATCTTTTGTCTGATTTTTATTGTTATTTAAAGATACCCGATCTACTACAATCTCTTTTGCAACCTCACTATCAGGATACTCTATCTTCCCTGTTATGGTGATATCTTTGAAAGATACCTTATCCCGAACCATGCTCTTTTGAGCGACTGTCGGCCTTCCCCCCATTTCTAGTTTAAAAGCTGCTCTATCTCCTTCTTAAACGCCGATGCCAGCAGCCTGGTCCCACTCTGGTTAAGATGGAGCCCATCCTTTCGGAATAGGCTCCCCCTTCCCCAGAATGTTGCCCAGTTCCTAACAAATCTAAAGCCCTCCTCCCTGCACCATCGTCTCATCCACGCATTGAGACTCTGGAGCTCTGCCTGTCTCTTGGGCCCTGCGCGTGGCACAGGTAGCATTTCAGAAAATGCTACCCTGGAGGATCTGGATTTCAGCTTTCTACCTAAGAGCCTAAATTTTGCTTCCAGAACCTCTCTCCCACATTTTCCTATGTCATTAGTACCCACATGTACCAAGACAGCCGTCTCCTCCCCAGCACTATATAAAATCCTATCTAGGTGACGCGTGAGGTCCGCCACCTTCGCACCAGGCAGGCAAGTCACCAGGCGATCCTCACGTCCACCAGCCACCCAGCTATCTATATGCCTAATGATCGAATCACCAAGTACAACAGCTGTCCTAACCTTTCCCTCCCGGGCAACATTTGGAGATATGTCCTCGGTGCGAAAGGATAATACATCCCCTGGTGGGCAGGTCCTGGCTACAGGAGTACTTCCTACTTCACCAGGGTGATGCTCTCCTTCTAGGAGACCTCCCTCCTCCAAGGTAGCACAGGGGCTACCTGACTGGAGGTGGGACTTCTCTACAACATCCCTGTAGGTCTCCTCTATGTACCTCTCTGTCTCCCTCAGCTCCATCAAGTCTGCTACTCTAGCCTCAAGAGAACGGACACGTTCTCTGAGAGCTAGGAGCTCTTTGCATCGGGCACACACATATGACACCTCACCAATTGGGAGATAATCATACATGTGACACTCAATGCAAAAGACTGGATAGCACCCCTCTCGCTGCTGGACTGCTGACTCCATCTTAGTGTTTTTTGAGTTTTTCCGTAATTTAAAACTTGCTAAAGTATTAAGGATATCAGCCTATCACTAACTTACAGTTCCTCCTTTAAAACCCAATCTTCAAGTTCCGAAAGCACAAGCAAAATTTGTTCACTTACCAGAGAAATATCCTCTTCTCCCAGAACTTATTAGAAGGAAAGCTTGAGCAGAGGCCCCGAGTGGATCAGAACGGACCTGGGAGTCACTCCGGCGAAGGCTCCGAGGATATGCAGATGAGCTGCAAGTCCTCCACGGCACCTGAGAAGGCAACCTCTCAACCAAGAAAAGGCTTACCAGGGGTTAGGCCGAAGCCAGCATTCCTCCCCCTGAGGGTCACCTGATCCTGGCTAAGAAGTACCTGGTAGCTCTGGGTAGGTGGAGCGAAAGCCCTGGGTAACTGTGGCGAAGGCCCTGGGAAGGTCGGGGTGGATTTGGGAGTCACCCCGGATGCAGCTGTGAGGATATGCAGAACGCTGCAAGTCCTCCACAGCACCTGGTAGGAGCACTGTGCACCTTGACCGTATCTGGTCTACATTTACTCTCCTTACCACTGAATCAGTTACACAAGCGACTCATGGGTTCGTCAACACCCACTGCAAACTGGAATCTGTCCCGGCCATCTACATAAATCCGCCCCCGACCGCTTCATAGCAGACCTCACATCCCACCTAAAGTTCATGCTACAACAAGGTCTCTTCCCTGAGGAATATGGCAACATCCTACTCACTCCAATACCAAAAGACACCAAGAAAAACACAAACGATCTCACCAATTACCGCCCAATGGCATCTATCCCACTAGTAACCAAACTGATGGAGAGCTTGGTGACCAAACAGCTTACTGACTACATGGACAAGTTCTCAATACTACACGACTCACAATCAAGATTCTGCCCCCACCACAGTACTGAAACTGTACTAGTCACTCTTCTGGCCAAATTCAAGCAAGAAATAGCTACAGGTAAAAGCATACTTCTCCTCCAATTCGACATGTCGAGTGCATTCGACATGGTAAACCACAATATATTACTAAGACTCCTTGGCCACTACGGGATTGTTGGAAATATACTTAATTGGATTAAAGGTTTTCTAACCACCAGAACATACCAAGTAAAATCAAACTCAACCATTTCACCACCGTGGAAAGCAGCCTGTGTTGTACCTCAAGGATCACCATTATCACCAATACTCTTCAACGTAATGATGATCCCACTGGCAAAGTCCTTATCCAATCAAGACCTCAACCCGTTCATCTGTGCAGATGATATCACAATCTATATCCCCTTCAGACATGATTTGACAGAAATAACCAATGAAATCAATGAAGGCCTGAACATCATGGACTCATGGGCAAACTCATTCCAACTGAAACTGAACACTGGAAAAAACACACTGCCTCATCCTCTCATCTCAACACAAAAAGTACAAACCCACAACCATAAACACCCCAGGACACACCCTCCCTACCTCAGACAGCCTCAAAATACTCGGCGTCACAATCGACCACAACCTTACTCTTGAGAGCCAAGTAAACTCTGTAATAAAGAAAATGTTCTACTCAATGTGGAAACTTAAACGCGTAAAACCTTTCTTCCCGAGGGAAATTATTTGAAACCTAATACAATCAATGACCCTAAGCCATGTAGACTATTGCAACGGAATCTATGCGGAATGTAAAGAACAACTCACAAAAACACTCCAAACCGCAGAAAACACAGCAGCCAGGCTGATATTCGGCAAAACATGATTCGAAAGTGCTAAACCCCTCCAAGAAAAGTTGCATTGACTCCCAATCAAAAAAACAGATCATCTTCAAATTCTGCACCCTGATCCACAAAATTATCTACAGTGTAGTCCCAGGATACATGACAGACCTTATAGACCTACCAACCAGAAACAGAACAGGATCATCAAGAACATACCTAAACCTACATTACCCAAATTACAAAGGACTCAAATACAAAACGACTTATGCATCTAACTTCTCCTACATAAGCGCACAACTATGGAATGCACTCCCAAAATCTGTGAAAACAATCCATGACCACCTAAACTTCAGGAAATCACTAAAAACCAACCTCTTCAAAGAGGCTTACCCCACTGATCCATCTTCACTCCTTTCGACCCTTATGATGCCTGATACACACCTTCCTCATTCGACCACAACATAACCTTGTATTTGTTTCTCAACCGGACTTGGCGAACGCCTTTACGGTACTATGTAAGCCACATTGAGCCTGCAAATAGGTAGGAAAATGTGGGGTACAAATGTAACAAATAAATAAAAATAAATAAATAAATACACAGATAACGTTTTCTGGAAAATTATTACAGAGTCATATCCCATGGCTATAGCTAATTATGTTTAAAATCTACCAGGAAGAACAAGTGATTTAGCAGAAATGATTTCATTTGATTTTCAACCATTTAATCAGTGTTAATTAATGAATCTAACTTCAAGAACCTTTTCTCAGTCAGAGGCTTTATATTTAATAACACTGGAAAAGTCAATCGAATGACTATTTCTTTTTCATGTTTTTCTTTGTTAGAAGCTAGTAGTTACTTTCTAATCCTTCAGACTTCGATTTCATTAAGCAAAAAATGAGAATTTATTTTCAGCTACCTGGGGGATGTCAACTTATGTTATGTTATGTTATACCAGGTCTTCCATTACGTCACTATCTTCACAGTTCAAGGTCGTTTCCATTGATCAAGAGGCCATACTAATATGTTCAGGAAATTACAACAGAAAACAATCAATAATAATAAGCATGATCAGACTATTATACCTGAAGAGTTGCAACAGAGACAATAAAAAAACAACAATGAATTTGAACCACTGTCTGATAAACCAAATTTACAAAAGGAGAAGGTTTTCAAATTTTGTTCTAAAACACAAATAAAATCTGCAAGATCTTAAAGAGGTTGTGTATTCCGGATTTCTGACCAGAT
This sequence comes from Microcaecilia unicolor, assembly GCF_901765095.1. Classification (NCBI taxonomy): domain Eukaryota; kingdom Metazoa; phylum Chordata; class Amphibia; order Gymnophiona; family Siphonopidae; genus Microcaecilia; species Microcaecilia unicolor. The sequence continues at coordinate 221,498,475 of NC_044038.1, read as the reverse complement.
AAAGAAAGACGTTTCACCGATTGTAATTTAGTTATTGCGCCCATCTGCACCAGCAACTGCAGCAACAGTCTTGCAAATGAAAAACAGAGACCATGGATCCTTCTAGAATCCAGCCCAGATTGACCTGGGAACTGGAATCCAGGTTTGAGAATCATATGTGAGTCTCTCATTGGGGTTTCTCATTAACTCTATATTTCACTAGCCCAGTTACTTGGTGTTAATTGTGAAATACAACATGTAATGGTTGACATATTAGTGAACAGTCAAACAAAGTGACATAAATTTTATATAACAGATATATTATATCAGATTTTTATTGCAAAGGATTGGGGTATACAGATTTAGATTTAAGAGTTTGGTGCAAATAATATGCTTCTTTTTTTTTTTTTTTTTTGCAGGTCCAACTTTTGACCACATAAAGTTGGCCATGGGAAAATCAGACCCCCCCCCCCCCCCCCCCCCCAACATTTTAACCGGCCAAGAAAAGCTCCTGGTCAGTTAAATGGCACTTAACCGGCTATCTGGCAATATTCAATGGGAGATTGCCGGTTATATCCTGCTGAATATTGCCAGTTAGTGCTTACTGGATAACTGGTTATATCACATAATATAACTGGATGTCCGCTAACATTCAGCACATCGTTGCCAAATTAGGCAGCCGAAAGGGCAGGAGTATCTTTGGCCAGTTTAAACTTAAACTGTACAGCACTGAATATTGGCCAGAAAACACCCAGATATTCAATGCCAATCACTGGTAATGGCCCGGCGTTGAATATCCAGGCTGACCGCTGATGGCGGGAGTTAGCTGGACTCCCTCCTGTGGTCTGAGTATCAGGCTCAGAGTGTCTAGGTTAAAACCTAACTGGTCAATATTTAGCCAGTGGTGGTCCGTGTTTCTTTAAATATTGACCATCAACTAAATTAAACCTATTTATTCAGTGCCAGGCCCTATCCGTGCACCAGCTCCGAACATCTGGGTGTATGCCGGCCTATGGAAACTATCCAGGTATGATTAATTTTCAGTGGCATATCCGTATAGCTAACCGGACCAAATAACTCCTGGGTCCACCTCAGTTCCGCCTTTAGACCACCTCGACACTAACCGGAGAATGCTATGGTGGTCACAGCAGATATTCAGAAATGCTGTCCTGTTAAGTGCCATTGAATATCTGCTCCTGGGCCGAGCAGTACTGTTCCCTCTAAGCTGAGCGGGAGTTCTCCTACTGCATTGCTGCCAGTGGGGGGCAGTGCTTCAATACTGTGTTTTCAGTTGCTAAGGATAGGCTGGTTCCCTAGGGTTGCCTGTCCCTCACTGTTGAAAATGTGATAGTGAAACAGCTCCCCCCACTGGCAGGACTGTAGGTGGAGGACTCCTACTCAGCTTAGAGGAATCAGTGCCAACTAGTGCAATTTAACTGGGCCAGATCCTTTCCTGCCTGCCCAGTTAAATCACTGAGGGGCCCTTTTACAAAGGCGCCCTGAAAAATGGCCTGCGGTAGTGTAGTGTGTTTTGGGCACACGCAGAATCATTTTTCTGCGCACCTTTTTTTATTTTTGCCAAAAATGGACATGTGGCAAAATGAAAATTGCCGCACGTTCATTTTGGGTCTGAGACCTTACCGCCAGCCATTGACCTAGCGGTAATGATCGACGCTTGTCAAATGCCGATTACTGCCCAATTACTGTCCGCGCACCAGAAACTAAAAATATTTTCCAGCGCACATAGCAGACACGTGTCAAAAATGAAATTACCAGAAGAGTCACAGGTAACCGGGTGGTAACTCAAAATCGCCGTGCATTGGGCACGCATAGGTGCCTACGTGGCTCAGTAAGAGGGGCCCTGAATATCAAACCATAATAGTCTGCCCTTAGGTTTCATTGATACAGAGTCTAAGAGAGAATGGGTAAGAGAAAAAGAGAGCGAAAGAGAGAGAGAGAGAGAGAGAGCGAGCATGAAGCCTCTAGCTTGGAGAAGACCAGACATTTTGGGTTGAAAAGTGCATTAACTCAAATGGCGTTCAAATCATAAAGAACTAACAAACTTTGAAATATACATACAGAGATTAAACATTAGTATTTAGTTTCATGCTTTTATATGATTACTCAAAATGCTCACAGTGTGCTGTGTAATTATGAAATTATGTCAATAATGCAATGCTATTTATCAAGCCTTTGGTGATTACTTTACCACGTCCCACTGTGACGCTTTGTAATGAGACTCCATGTGATGTATTTCACCTTTGGGGGTGAATGAAAAGGGTTATTTATTACTCTGGAATGGATAATGTTCACAGAAGCTATGCATCATTTTACAACATAAGTCTTTAACTAAGAACTACGGGGCGATATTCAGCCTGGCTAACTCCCACAGTCCACAGTGATGCCAGATAGTCATGGCATTGAATATCCGGTTTATTTTGGGCTTATTTGAACTTAACCGGCCAAACCGATATTTGGTGCTGACTGGTTAATGTTTAAACTGGCCAAAGATATTCCAGTGTTTCGCGTGGCCAAATATGGCCACCAAACTCAAACTGAAAATCAGCACAGTTTAAAAAGGCATACCCTACCGATCCAACTTACATAGTAACATAGTAGATGACGGCAGAAAAAAGACCTGCACGGTCCATCCGGTCTGCCCAAGATAAACTCATGTGTATACCTTACCTTGATTTGTACCTGTCTTTCTCAGGGCACAGACCGTATAAGTCTGCCCAGCAGTTTTTCCTGCCTCCCAACCACCTGTCCCGCCTTCCATCACCGGCTCTGGCACAGACCGTATAAAAGTCTGCCCTCCCCTATCCTCGCCTCCCAACCACCAATCCCTCTTCCCCCCACCTGCTCTGCCACCCAATTGTAGCTAAGCTTCTGAGGATCCATTCCTTCTGCACAGGATTCCTTTATGCATCTCCACCACCTCCCGCGGGAGGGCATTCCAAGCATCCACCACCTACTGTGTTGCCTGATCTCTGCAACACAACCAAACTAAAGCACGTAATGGACATAACACAACTCTTCCATTCTCCGATTCCCTAATGTGGCTGTGCCACATGAACTTGATCTGATTTATTATTTATTTATTTATTTATTACATTTGTACTCCGTGCTTTCCCACACAATGCAGGCTCAATGCGGCTTACATAGTAATTTGAAATACAAAGTCATATAATAGAAATTTCAAATCATTATAAGTTGAACTTGATAGTGTATGATAAGTTGATCTTGATAATGTATGATTAGTGTAAGAGAGGGTAGACAGGATAGGATAGTATAATTTGGGAGAAAAGGGGTAAGGAGGGATAAAATAAAGGGGAGATGGAGAAGAGAAGGATGGGATGAGTAGAGGGGGAATGGGGAGGTGGGGTAAGTAAAACCAATGATGGGGTCATTATCTAATTCAGAACAGAATTGGGAGTGGAGGTTGGTAAGATTAGGTTGGGACATTAGGATAGACTTGTTTAAAGAGATGAGCTTTCAGCATTTTTCTAAAGGGCAAGTAGTCGTTAATTAATCGGATTGGTCTGGGTAGAGCATTCCAAAGCTGGCTGCCCAAAATGGAGAAACTGGATGCTCATCACCCTGTATTTGTTCACACCGGGGCCTGCAAAGGACTCTCCGGTACTATGTAAGCCACATTGAGCCTACAAATAGGTGGGGAAATGTGGGATACAAACTTCTAAAACAACTAAAAACTGCTGAGAATACGGCTGCTAGGCTTATTTATGGTAAATCGAGATTCGAAAGTTCTAGACCACTGCGTGAGAAACTGCACTGGCTTCCTGTCAAGGACCGAATCGCTTTTAAAATTTGCACTCTGGTGCATAAAATCATCTACGGTGAAGCCCCAGCTTATATGGACACCCTAGTCAACCTGCCACCTAGGAACTCTCACAGATCAGCGCATTTGTACTTAAATCTCCATTACCCAATATTTTGTGGTTTCAAGTATAAGACCACCTATGCATCCACCTTCTCCTATATTAGCGCTCATTTGTGGAATGGTCTACCTAAATTGGTAAAACTTACTCCTGATCACCCGACCTTCAAAAAGCGCCTCAAGACCTTTTTGTTTGGAAAAGCTTACGCTCCAAACCCGCCTGGCATCTCTTACTTCTGAACTGTAACTGTCATAGCGACATAGTTGATCTGTCTGTTAACTGTCTTATTTAGATTGTAAGCTCTTTCAGCAGGGACTGTCTTTATGTGTATGGTGTACAGCGCTGTGTATGCCTTGTAGCGCTATAAAAGTGATTAGTAGTATAGCGACATATTGATCACCTCTACTCTTTCTCCTTTACCCTCCTTTGCTATTACCCTTTCTCTCTTTCACTTCTATGAAACTGATTGTTTGTTTGCTGAATTGTTGTATGTTTTTTATAGACTGTTGTAAGCCACATTGAGCCTGCCCGTGGGTGGGAAAATTGTGGGATATAAATCCTATAAATAAATAAAAAATAAATAAATACGCCAAGCGCCTGTCCAAGGGCCTAAATTTAGTCATGGGCAGTTACACCAAGTAAAAGCAAGCTCGGTGTAAATGCTGATGCCTAAATTAGGCGCGGACCAGGTGTATTCTATAACAACACGTATAGATTTTGGAAACACCCACAACCCGCCCATTCCATGCCCATGGCCACACCCCCTTTCAACTATGGGTCCCTTTTACTAAGGTGCATAGGCACCTATTTGCATCCAATGCACATCAATTTGGAACTACTGCCCGGCTACCACGTGCCCCAGGCGGTAATTCCTTTTTTTATGTGCGTCCGATACAAGTGGCAGAAAATATTTTTTATTTTCCAGCATGTGGCGCTAACCGGGCGGTAATCAGCAGTGTACGCTCGCTGATTTTTACTGCCCGGTTAACGTGTCAGACCTTACCGCTAAGGCTTCAGGCTGAAAATGGACGTGCGCCAATTTTTCTTTTGCCACAAGTCCATTTTTGGTAAAAAAAAAAGGCCTTTTTTGCAGGCACACTGAAAAATTGAACCTGCGCACGTCCAGCACACCTTTATTTATTTATTACATTTGTATTCCACACTTTCCCACTAAAAGCAGGCTCAATGCGGCTTACATAGTAATAGGTAACACAGAATTTTGTTATGTAAAGTAGGAAATTAAGTATAACATATTAATGATGGGTAGTAATAGGATGGATGGGTAGGTAGAGATAGGTGATAGAGAGGAAGGTAAGGTGGGAGAAAGAGTCTGGGTCAATGTCGTTTTCTCTTCGGTATATGTAAGGTAGATGGGTTCATAAGATTAATCTGGGTCCTTTGGGTAGGCTTGCTTGAATAAATGGGTTTTTAGTGCTTTCCTGAATGGTAGGTGGTCATGGATTGCTCGGATAGGTCTAGGGAGAGCGTTCCAGAGTTGGCTGCCCAGGAAGGAGAAATTGGATCCATAATAAGTTTTGTACTTGAGACCTTTACAGTTGGGGTAGTGCAGGTTGAGGTACTTTCGTGAGGATACAGACATGTTTCTTGCTGGGAGGTCGATCAGATTTATCATATAGTCCGGAGATTCTCCATGTATTATCTTGTGGATTAAAGTCTGGGCTTTGAAGTTGATACGCTCTTTGATTGGGAGCCAGTGTAGTCTTGCACCTTAGTAAAAGGACCCCTATGTGTCTTAGAATTTACGCACATCACATTACACGATGAGCTTAGACAGTTGTTCACATAAATTCTAATTAATGCCAATTAGCGTCAAAAGTTGCTTGTTAATTGGTAATTATCATTGCTGATTGGCTTGCTAACTACTTAAGTTGCACATACAAATTTAGTATATGACTGGATTTGCGCACGCAACTTAAAGTCGCACTATATAGAATCCAGAAGAACATGATGGCCTAATTTCCACACCATTCCAGGAAAGGTGAAGGATACTTGTGTTTCCTGACTATGAAATTTTGTTTGCACTGAGTAATTGTTTTCTGTTTGCCTGCTGTGGCATATTTGTGAGATGGCGCAAGCATTTAGTAAAGCATAACAAATCCTGCTGCCAGCACAGCATCTTGGGGGAAAACTTCAGGAATTAGCAAGCTCTTAAAGCTTGTAAGACTCTGTCTAATTGGAGACCCCTGCAGGCATAAAACAGACTTTTACAGTAACATAGTAAATGATGGCAGATAAAGACCTGTACGGTCCATCCAGTCTGCCCAACAAGATAAACTCATTTACATGGCATGTGATACTTTATATGTATACCTGAATTTGATTTGTCCTTGCCATTCTCAGGGAACAGACCGTAGAAGTCTGCCCAGCACTGTTCTTGTACTAAGTTCTGAAGATTCTGGAATCCTAAAGAGTTAAAAGATTCCGGATTCCGAATTAGTAGCAACATTCCATGTAGAACCTCAAAGAATAACATAGTAACACAGTAAATGACGTCAGATAAAGACCTGAACTGTCCATCCAGTCTGCCCAACAAGATAAATTCATTTTACTTGATATGCGATACTTTATATATATACCCGAGTTTGATTTGTCCTTGCCATTCTCAGGGCACAGACCGTAGAAGTCTGCCCAGCACCGGTTTTGCTTCCCAATTACTCGCGTTGCCACTCAATCTCTGCTAAGATTCCGCGGAACCATTCCTTCTAAACAGGATTCTTTTGTGTTTATTCCACACATGTTTGAATTCCATTACCGTTTTCATCTCCACCACTTCCCGTGGGAGGGCATTCCACGAATCCACCACCCTCTCCGTGAAAAAATACTTCCTGACATTACTCCTGAGTCTGCCCCCTTTCAACCTCAGTTCATGTCCTCTAGTCAGAATTCCAGGATGGTTTTAATCCAGCACGTGCTTTAAAAGAAATACAACTATGTCCTCCAAAGACAAACTAACAGAGATTTTGGATTCAAGCAGCTTCATTTGCCATACTCACAGTCCAGGTCAGGTTGTGGAGTTACACAGTATTTCAATATGTTTATGTTTATTAAAACTTATTATACTGCTCTAACCACCAAGGCAGAGCAGACCAGCAAATATAGAGTTAGGAAAAATGAAAAAGAACGCCAAACTAATAATAGGAAAGCTATTCATTCATACTTAAAAGGTAAGGTCAGAGAGATGTTAAGAATCCCCACAAAATCCCATGCTGGTGTGTCTGTCACCCACGTCCCCAAAGGCCTGTTTAGAGAGATACGTTTTAAAATTAGCCTTAAAAGAGTTCAATGAGAATTCACTACACAGATGAATGGGAAGAGAGTTCCAGATGAAAGGGGAAAGGAAAAAGAATGCAGTGTTTCTTGTGGATTCGTAGTGTGCATTTTTTGGGGCTGGGAAGAACAAGTCGATGGTCGTTGACGGAGCGGAGAAGCCTGGGTGGGGCATAGGGGATGGTCAGGCGTGAGAGATAATCCACGAGACCATGTAGTAGGGCTTTGAGAACGAGGAGAGCTATCTTGTACGTTGTACATTTATCAACCAGTGATAACGTTTGAGTAGTGGAATTACATGATCAGAGCGTCTGGCGTGGCAAAGTAATTTGATTGCAACATTCTGGTGGGATTATAGTCTTTTCATCACAAATTGAGGTATTTCTTTTATTTTTATTTATTTATTTATTTATTGCATTTGTATCCCACATTATCCCACCTCTTTGCAGGCTCAATGTGGCTTACAATTCATCGTGGATACTGGAAATAGAAGAGAATATACATTTGGTTTTACAGAGGGTTTTGGGTTACATGGTGGTAAAATACATGGTTGTATTAAAGCTTGAACAAAAAGACATTATAAGACATTCCTATATATATGAAAGAGTTACAAGTGTTGATCTTTGTGATATATCTTGTCGAAGAGATATGTTTTCAGTAGTTTACGGAAGTTGGTCAGTTCATGGACTGTTTTCAGGTTACGTGGTAGTGTGTTCCATAGCTGCGTGCTCATATAGGAAAAGGTAGATGCGTGCATTAATTTGTATTTCAGACCTTTGCAGTTGGGAGGATGAAGGTTGAGGAATGTGCGAGAAGATTTTATTGCATTCCTGGGTGGTAGTTCAATTAGGTCTGACATGTAGGCTGGGGCGTCTCCATGGATGATTTTATGGACTAGGGTACAAATTTTGAACGTGATGCGTTCTTTAAGTGGGAGCCAGTGTAGTTTTTCTCATAGGGGTGTCGTGCTTTCATATTTTGGTTTGCCGAATATTAATCAGGCCTGCATATATGATATTACAATAATCAAGTCGAATCTGTTACCTTTACAGGCAGAAATAGTCTTGCTTTTGTGGGGAAGGGGAGACTTAGCTCACATTTTTTTTTTTCAGTAGTTCAAGGTGAGTTACATTCTGGTACACTAGTTATTTTCCTGTCTCCAGAGGGCTCACAATCTAACTTTGCACTTGAGATAATGGAGGGTTAAGTGGCTTGTCGAAAATCACAAGGAAACATAGTGGGGTTTGAAACCTGGCATTCCTAGTTCTAGGCCCACTACACTACTCCTCCGTTTCCAGGTTGATTTTATTTTATTTTTTGTTACATTTGTACACCGCGCTTTCCCACTCATGGCAGGCTCAATGCGGCTCACATATTATATACAGGTACTTATTTGTACCTGGGGCAATGGAGGGTTAAGTGACTTGCCCAGAGTCACAAGGAGCTGCCTGTGCCTGAAGTGGGAATTGAACTCAGTTCCCCAGGACCAAAGTCCACCACCCTAACCACTAGGCCACTCCTCCACTGTTGCTACCATTTGAGATTCTACATGGAATGTTGCTATTCCACTAGCAACATTCCATGTAGAAGTCGGCCCTTGCAGATCACCAATGTGGCCGCGCAGGCTTCTGCTTCTGTGAGTCTGACGTCCTGCACATACATGCAGGACGTCAGACTCACAGAAACAGAAGCCTGCGTAGCCTGCTAGTGGAATAGCAACATTCCATGTAGAATCTCCAATAGTAGCAACATTCCATGTAGAATCTCCAATAGTATCTATTTTATTTTTGTTACATTTGTACCCTGCGCTTTCCCACTCATGGCAGGCTCAATGCGGCTTACATGGGGCAATGGAGGGTTAAGTGACTTGCCCAGAGTCACAAGGAGCTGCCTGTGCCTGAAGTGGGAATCCAACTCAGTTCCTCAGTTCCCCAGGACCAAAGTCCAAAACCCTAACCACTAGGCCACTCCTTCACTGTTGCTACTATTTGAGATTCTACATGGAATGTTGCTATTCCACTAGCAACATTCCATGTAGAAGTCGGCCCTTGCAGATCACCAATGTGGCCGCGCAGGCTTCTGCTTCTGTGAGTCTGACGTCCTCAGACTCACAAAAACAGAAGCCTGCACAGCCTTCTACATGGAATGTTGCTAGTGGAATAGCAACATTCCATGTAGAATCTCCAATAGTATCTATTTTATTTTTGTTACATTTGTATCCCGCGCTTTCCCACTCATGGCAGGCTCAATGGGGCGTTAAGTGACTTGCCCAGAGTCACAAGGAGCTGCCTGTGCCTGAAGTGGGAATTGAACTCAGTTCCTCAGCTCCCCAGGACCAAAGTCCACCAACCTAACCACTAGGCCACTCCTCTACTGTTGCTACTATTTCAGATTCTACATGGAATGTTGCTATTCCACTAGCAACATTCCATGTAGAAGTCGGCCCTTGCAGATCACCAATGTGGCCGCGCAGGCTTCTGCTTCTGTGAGTCTGACGTCCTGCACGTATGTGCAGGACATCAGACTCACAGAAACAGAAGCCTGCGCAGCCTTCTACATGGAATGTTGCTAGTGGAATAGCAACATTCCATGTAGAATCTCCAATAGTAGCAACATTCCATGTAGAATCTCCAATTGTATCTATTTTATTTTTGTTACATTTGTACCCTGCGCTTTCCCACTCATGGCAGGCTCAATGCGGCTTACATGGGGCAATGGAGGGTTAAGTGACTTGCCCAGTCACAAGGAGCTGCCTGTGCCTGAAGTGGGAATCCAACTCAGTTCCTCAGTTCCCCAGGACCAAAGTCCAAAACCCTAACCACTAGGCCACTCCTTCACTGTTGCTACTATTTGAGATTCTACATGGAATGTTGCTATTCCACTAGCAACATTCCATGTAGAAGTCGGCCCTTGCAGATCACCAATGTGGCCGCGCAGGCTTCTGCTTCTGTGAGTCTGACGTCCTGCACATACATGCAGGACGTCAGACTCACAGAAACAGAAGCCTGCGCAGCCTTCTACATGGAATGTTGCTAGTGGAATAGCAACATTCCATGTAGAATCTCCAATAGTAGCAACATTCCATGTAGAATCTCCAATTGTATCTATTTTATTTTTGTTACATTTGTACCCTGCGCTTTCCCACTCATGGCAGGCTCAATGCGGCTTACATGGGGCAATGGAGGGTTAAGTGACTTGCCCAGAGTCACAAGGAGCTGCCTGTGCCTGAAGTGGGAATGGAACTCAGTTCCTCAGTTCCCTGACTTCACAGATATCCTCTGGGTCATTACAGCTTGGCCATTTAACCTTTGAATTGCCAAGAACACCTTCATGGAGTCCCAGAGCACCTTTGATAGCTCTGAGGACCAATTTCATCCCTCATTGCTTCAGATCATTAGCAAAGCCTTCTGTCTTGCCCACTTTCAATCTTCCAGAGCTATGCAGTAGCTCACAGGCAAATCTGTGGAAACCACTTTGTGGCCAGTCAGGGCATTTTTTTCCCTAACAGATGCTCACAGGTCTTTGGAGATAAGCATCTCATAAATCTAACGAATGAAAAAAAAAATACACTTTAGAAAGATTTATCCAGTTTAGGGTCCGCAAACTATCTGTAAAAGTTGTTTTCATTCACCAGGAATTTAACAAATACCCAGAAAAGTCTTTTATGCTCCTGTATAACCATATTAGTAAAAGGAACACAAAGTGTTCCCCCTACTTTTGACATATGTATGCTGTCACGGAGGAAACAAGGGTAAGTGAAGCAAAGATGTATTGCCAAAACTCAGAACAAACTAAAGAAAAATGTCATTTGAGACAATGTACAGTATAAGCTGCTGAAAATGAACTAGGGAAGCAGAAAATTCAACAGCTATACATTATAGCATTGCAAATGAGAACACAAGACTTGTCACATTTACAACACGGACTGTAAAGACAGGCAGTATTTGCTATGAATTATGGGCAACTCCCAAGATTTCACAACAACCCCCGACATCATTCAACAGAAGTCTTGACACTACATCTGATTCTGCTACTCACAATATGTTCCCCTGAATCAAACTCAGTCATTAATTTGATTAATGAAACCATCTAAGTGTTGATTTATTGAGGTGATATCTCAGTGCATCTAGGGTCATTTGTTTTGTTACATTTGTATCCCGCGCTTTCCCACTCATGGCAGGCTCAATGGGGCGTTAAGTGACTTGCCCAGAGTCACAAGGAGCTGCCTGTGCCTGAAGTGGGAATTGAACTCAGTTCCTCAGTTCCCCAAAGTCCACCACCCTAACCACTCCTCCACTGTTGCTACTATTGGAGATTCTACATGGAATGTTGCTATTCCACTAGCAACATTCCATGTAGAAGTCGGCCCTTGCAGATCACCAATGTGGCCGCGCAGGCTTCTGCTTCTGTGAGTCTGACGTCCTGCACGAACGTGCAGGACGTCAGACTCACAAAAACAGAAGCCTGCGCAGCCTTCTACATGGAATGTTGCTAGTGGAATAGCAACATTCCATGTAGAATCTCCAATAGTATCTATTTTATTTTTGTTACATTTGTACCCTGCACTTTCCCACTCATGGCAGGCTCAATGGGGCGTTAAGTGACTTGCCCAGAGTCACAAGGAGCTGCCTGTGCCTGAAGTGGGAACTGAACTCAGTTCCTCAGTTCCCCAAAGTCCACCACCCTAACCACTCCTCCACTGTTGCTACTATTGGAGATTCTACATGGAATGTTGCTATTCCACTAGCAACATTCCATGTAGAAGTCGGCCCTTGCAGATCACCAATGTGGCCGCGCAGGCTTCTGCTTCTGTGAGTCTGACGTCCTGCACATACATGCAGGACGTCAGACTCACAGAAACAGAAGCCTGCGCAGCCTTCTACATGGAATGTTGCTAGTGGAATAGCAACATTCCATGTAGAATCTCCAATAGTATCTATTTTATTTTTGTTACATTTGTACCCTGCACTTTCCCACTCATGGCAGGCTCAATGGGGCGTTAAGTGACTTGCCCAGAGTCACAAGGAGCTGCCTGTGCCTGAAGTGGGAACTGAACTCAGTTCCTCAGTTCCCCAAAGTCCACCACCCTAACCACTCCTCCACTGTTGCTACTATTGGAGATTCTACATGGAATGTTGCTATTCCACTAGCAACATTCCATGTAGAAGTCGGCCCTTGCAGATCACCAATGTGGCCGCGCAGGCTTCTGCTTCTGTGAGTCTGACGTCCTGCACATACATGCAGGACGTCAGACTCACAGAAACAGAAGCCTGCACAGCCTTCTACATGGAATGTTGCTAGTGGAATAGCAACATTCCATGTAGAATCTCCAATAGTATCTATTTTATTTTTGTTACATTTGTACCCTGCGCTTTCCCACTCATGGCAGGCTCAATGGGGCTTACATGGGGCAATGGAGGGTTAAGTGACTTGCCCAGAGTCACAAGGAGCTGCCTGTGCCGGGAATTGAACTCAGTTCTTCAGGACCAAAATCCACCACCCTAACCACTAGGCCACTCCTCCACCCAAGCATTAAAATCTAATTTCTGTCTTTTTTTTTTAAGCTAAGAGAGCAATATTCAATCAGATATTGCACACATGAAGCTACGTATATGCAAATATCTTTATGCATATGCTCATCCAACTTGTATGTCTAAATTGGGCCACTAAGTGGGTAATGCCATAAAGCAGATGCTAACATTTATTGCCGATTGTGAGCATAACAAATGAGAATGCTAGTGCAGATATGAGAGTATATATGCACCTACGCGAATATGTCAAAAATCTGCCTAAGGGTTATTCTGTAACAGTGTGCATATTTTGCATAACACTATTTTACAGGTGGGTATATACACGGTTGGAGTCTGGGCAGAGCATGGGTGGGATCCTCACACAGAACACAAATGTACCGTGAGACTTCCACTAGGAGTCATGGAGGGGCATAATCAAACGGGGCCAGCCATCTATAAGGGCGGCCATCTCTAATGATGGCCCCGTCAAGCGGCGTACCCGACTGTATTATCGAAACAAGATGGCTGGCCATCTTTTGTTTCGATAATACGGTCGGGGCCGGCCAAATCTCAACATTTGGGCCGCCCTTAGAGATCGCCGGCGTTAGAGATTACCGCCATTGGTTTTCGCCGATAATGGAAACTAATGGCGGCCATCTCAAACCCGGCCAAATCCAAAACATTTGGTCATGGGAGGAGCCGGCATTTGTAGTGCACTGGTCCCCTTCACATGCCAGGACACCAACCGGGCACCCTAGGGGGCACTGCAGTGGACTTCACAAATTGATCCCAGGTGCATAGCACCTTATGTGCTGAGCCCACAACTGTACAACACTACCATAGCCCTTAAAGGGTAACGGGGGGCACCTAGAAGTGGGTACAGTGGGTTTTGGGTGGGTTTTGGAGGGCTCCCATTTACCACCACAAGTGTAAGAGGGAGGGGGGATGGGTCTGGGTCTGCCTGCCTGAAGTGCACTGCAGTACCCACTAAAAACTGCTCCAGGGACCTACATACTGCTGTGATGGAGCTGGGTATGACATTTGAGGCTGGCATAGAGGCTGGCAAAAAAATGTTTTTTTAATTTTTTGGGGGGTGGGAGGGGGTTAGTGACCACTGGGGGAGTAAGGGGAGGTGATTTCCAATTCGCTCTGGTGGTCATCTGGTCAGTTTGGGCACCTTTTCAAGGCTTGGTCATGAACAAAAAGGGACCAAGTAAAGTCGGCCAAATCAGGGATGCCCTTCTTTTTTCCATTATCGGCCAAGGCCGGCTATCTCTTAACCACGCCCCCGTCCCGTCTTCGGTACATTGCCGACATGCCCCCTTGAATTTTGGCCGTCCCTGCGACGGAAAGCAGTTGAAGCTGGCCAAAATCGGCTTTTGATTATACCGATTTGGCCGGCCTTAGGAGAAGGTCGGCCATCTCCCGATTTGTGTTGGAAGATGGCCACCCTTCTTGTTCGAAAATAAGCAGGATGGTGGCCAATTTAAGGCCAGAGTGAGTGGGCATTTCTTTTGCCCATAGGACTACCTAGACCATCAGGGAAATTCAAAGTAGTCCCGGGGGGGAGGGGGGTTAAAGAGGTGAGGAGTGGGGGCTCAGGCTGGGTCTCAATTTGTCTTTGGGAAAGGAAGGGAGGAGGATAGAGACCAAGGGGAGTGAAGGATGAATAAGAGGGAATGAGGTAACCTGCATCTATTTATGCAACCTACATAAGCTCCAATGGCCAACACCTGCAGAAATAACTCCAGATATTCAATGCCAGAGCCCAAAAATTGGGCTATATTGAATTTCCAGGGCGCATTCTGCCTGCAGCAGTCAGTGTTTTAAAAAAACATTGACTTTCATGGGGCTGCTAAATATTGACCAGCAAGCTTAAAGCCCACTCTCCAACCCCCTGCGCTAAAAAGTAAATTTTATTTTTTAGCACATGGGTGGTGCATGCCTATCCCAAAATTACCACGGGACACTGAGCATGCCCCACAGTAAAGCATATTTTCTGTGGTAAGCACACAGGAACCTTGTTGCAAAGGCAATGCATGAGGTTCCTTATAAAGGCCCTCACTAATGATGTCACAACCTCTGGTGCCCTAGAATGAGGCTTGGAACACACTGAAGAACACAGCAGGGGCACCAGGGAGAGCCTAGAATACTGCGAGATCAGACTGAGGCTTGGATAGTCTCTGGATTGAGACTTGAAAAACAGGGAAGCAGGCAGCAGAGGCATCCGTGCAGGGAGGAGGTAGTCTGGAGAAGTCATGGAACCTGACCACCGGAAGGAAAGGTGAGTCTGGATACGGGGGCATGGCCACAGCCGTGACACATGCGTTAATGGCCATTTTTAATGCGACTCAGTACATTGACTTCATAGGTTTAAATGTAGATATGTGCCATACAAGTTATGCTAGAGAAGAAACTGAGAAGTTGAAATGTCATGGAGGTCAGAGCACACTGCAATAGCGTGAAGCAATTTTAAAGCTCACCTAAACTAGAGAAGGAAACTAGCATCTTTATCATGATTTCTTCAATGTCCATCTAATCTCTTGTTATGTTTGTATGTTAATTATTTACAGTGCGTTTTTCCTAGCAAAAAAGGTGCCGGTACTCAAATGCTTGGCTACCCTTCAGGGGTGGGGTGATCACTGAGGACCCATCCCACAATAGCCAGGCCCCCCTGCTGCCAGTCACAGAATCTATGACAAAATAGAATTGGCGTGTAGAGCCTGAGCTATTTCATTAAAACTTGGGGTCCAGGAGGCAATTTTAGCAGACAAGGGAAAAGGTACCGGTACTGAGTACCCCCAAGTACCCCCTCAAAAAAAGCCCTGATTAACCTTCTAACATTTGTGGATTTTATTATCATCACCCTATCTTTGCCATAGGATAACCCAATTGAAAACCTCTGCCACCCGGAAATATGCTTGAAATATATTTCTATTTCAGACAGTTACAAATGAATTTGAGGTTCCCAGTTAAATGAGTCAGAGATGTATTATTCTGCCATGCTACAGTTCTCCTGAATGTGCTTTGAAATTGAAATGAAATTTCAATTCAAACTAAGGATAGGTAAACCATTACAGATTAAATCTATACCTCTTACAAAGCAAAGGAGCCTTGAGATCTAATAATCAGAGTTGAGCCAGCACAGACAGTATATTGACTTACAAAAATTGGAGTTATTTTTTAATTTGATTCATCTCTATATTCGTAGGCACCTAGTATAAGTGAATGGGGCTGTGCTATGTCTTTAATTGATAGTGGTCAGTTTGCCTGTAGTCATGCGTGGTATCTTTTGGTCTTTTGTAGAGCCTTTGGACCCCTGATGCAGGCCTTTTAGGCTGAACCACGGCCCATGTTGGGTCTTTGGACATCGAAATAAAGAAACTTTTATGTTATTTGCACACTCTTTTTTACGTGACCTTTTTTTTATCTCCACTGTTTGGCTATTTATTTATTTGCTGCGTTTGTACCCCACATTTTCCCACCTATTTGCAGGCTCAATGTGGCTTACATTATATTGCAAAGGTATAATTATGAACAGAGTAAAAGGTTTGTTCTAGTTTAACATATTACTATGTAAGAAATAGGAAGATAGGTCAGTAGAATGATTTACATAACACATAATAAAAAGCAGTAAAATATAATGGCCAATGATAATACAACTAATATAAACAATTCAGAGGGATCCATAAGTGGTTGGTTTAGATATAGAATAATCAAGTCATTAAGGAGGATTCTCATAGTAAGTCTCTTCGAACAAGTGCGTTTTCAATAATTTCCTGAAGGCTGTCAAGTCACGCGTTGTTTTTATAGTATTCGGTAGTTTATTCCATGCTTTTGTGCAAAGGTAAGTGAAGGTAGACGCGTGTAATGATTTATTCCATTCAATTGAGCATGGAGTCTTTTCTTCCTGTTTGATAAGAGGATGGGGTGTCATATTGGCTGCAGGCACCAGCAAGGGCCTGGTTAGCACAGTCTACAGGCTCCTTGTTGTCTGAAAAAATATTCCACCTCGCACCGTTCTCTAGAGAACTGTCCAGCCTTCCTATTGAAAAATGGCAGGTTCTTTGGAATACATGTTTAATGCCGTTCTTCTTCCTGATATGACTGATCATATTATTCTTACTCCCACTGTTAAGAACCTTTCTTTAAAGATGAATGATGTAAGCAATTATCGACCAGTGGCATCTATTCTATTATTTACTAAGTTGATGGAAAGACTAGTTGCAGCACAATTAAGTGATTACTTAGACCATCTTAATATTCAACATGATTCAATCTGGATTTAGATGAGGTTACAGCACAGAAACACTTTTGGTTATGCTCTTTCGGAGATCAGGGATGCAATTAGCTTTGGCAGATCGGTAATTTTAGTGCAATTTGATATGTCAAGCGCCTTTGATTTGGTGGATCATGAGGTTCTGTTGAATTTAGGAAGCGCTAAGGGCTCCCACATTGACTCTGTGTTATCCGATTAGTCTGTACTAAACATAATGCATTAGTTAAATAATGTAAGAACACCTACTCTCCACCCATGACACACCCCCTCCCAGATATATGCATGGGTTAGCACACGCAATACCACAAAAGGCTTTAGTGTGTTTCTGCAGAAGCCTTTTAGCTTGCGCTAACTGCGTGAAGGACTTAATGGCTTAATGGCCCTTAGTAAAAAAGCTCCCTACGTTGCCACCATTGTTAGCAAATCTCTTTCACATCTATTTATTAGGGATATCATGAAAACACAACCGTCTGGTGGTTCTCCAGGACAGGTTTGAGAATCACTGTGCTAGAAAGTGCCATTCGGTGCTGTGAAAGGAGTTGCCAGTTTTATGAAAAATGAAGCTATTAAAGACCCAAAATATTCAGTGACTGAAAATAGCATTCGGTCTAGTACAGTAATTACTCAGAAGGCCGATGAGCTAATAATAGCGATAATACCATGCAGACTTTAACATTAAATATCACAGAGAATGAAAACCTGCAGGAAAAATGGAGTTATAATTTTGGGTGATATCAGTGTGTGCCCTTAATGACTGGCTGTCTTTGGAAGGATAACAATAGACACATAACTATGATGGTATCACATCCCAGTCATTAACACTGAAGTTTCAGGAAGGATGCTATTTTTTCCTAGGTTTCATTTTAAGCCTTATTGTTCAGTCAAGACGGATGTCCCATTTTAATCAGGAGTGGGCAGCTTCTACTCTGTGAATTGGCAAACATTGCTGGGTCGACAATAGGAAGAAGAGGGGGAGTATAACTGAAGGGAAAAGAGAGGGGAAACAAAAGGGGGAAGGAAAAAGAGGAGACCGACGATGGGGATCCAGGATCAGGAGACAGAGCATAATTCTCTCATACCCCACAGCCTCCTCATTCTCTCCACCCCCCACCTATCCACTCATACCGCACATCACACACTCAACTCTCCATGCTCTCCCCATCTAATCCCTTCACTCTTACCCCACAAAAGCCCCCCATACCCCACAGCCTCTCATTCCTTTAGTCCCCTCACTACCACTTCTAGGCCCCCTATACCACCCACAACTTCTCCACTCATTCTCTCTCCTATTTTCCATAATCCTATCACTCATTCACTCTTTTGCCTTTCCTCATAATCCCTTATTTCATTTTCCCTCCACATGATTTTTTTTCATACAATATTCCCCACACACTGTCTCTTACCCTCCCCCTATTTTGTAAGAACATAATAGTAGACATACTGGGTCAGACCAATGGTATCTTGTTTCCATCAGTGGACAAGAAACCCAAATCATGGCAAAATCGTAGTGACATTCCATGCTACCGATCCCAGGGCAAACGGTTGCTTCCCCATGTCTGTCTCAATAGCAGACTATGAGAGTTTCCTCCAGGAACTTGTCCTAACTTTTTAGATACGCTAACTGCTGTTACTACATCCTCCGGCAAAGAGTTCCAGAGCTTAACTAGTCATTGAGTGAAAAAATATTTCTTCCTATTTGTTTTAAAAGTATTTCCATGTAACTTCCTCGAGTGTCCCCTAGTCTTTGTACTTTTGGAACAAGTAAAAAATCGATTTACTTCTACTCATTCTACACCACTCAGGATTTTGTCGACCTCAGTCACATCTCCCCTCAGCTGTCTCTTTTCCAAGCTGAAGAGCCCTAACCTCTTTAGCCTTTCCTCACTTGACAGGAGTTCCATCCCCTTGATCATTTTGATCATCCTTCTTTGAACCTTTTCTAATTCTGCTATATCTTTTTTGAGATACGGCGACCCCTGACTCTGTGTAACTGGCCACACATTGGTTTACTCAAGATACGGGGACCCCTCACACATGCTCTATTTCTGATTAGTTGAAAGGGACAACAGCAGCAGTGTGGCACCTTGGGCCACATCTTCCTTCTCCGTTCCTTGGAAATTGCACCTTGATTCACACAGAACATCATCTGGGCTAGAGAGTTGCACAGGGACACAAATTTCACCCATCCCCACTGGAATCTCTTCTATCCCTGCCCATCCCCACAAGTAATCTCCTAAATCCTCACACGTCCACACAAGTAATCTCCTCCATCCCACCCATTCCCGCAAGTAATCTCCTCCATGCTTGCTGATGTATGTAGGGATTGAGTGTTGCTCCACTTTGTGTGGTCATTGGCCAAAGTTAGGTGCCAGGATGATCTGCACCCAACTAGTATTCTGTAAAGGCAGTGGCGTTCCTAGGGGGGCAGACACCCGGGGCGGCGCCCCGCCCCCCGGGTGCAGCACCCCCCCCCCCCCCCCCGATGCAGCGCGGACGCCCCCCCCGCCAAAGCACCCCCCCCGGCGAAAGAAACCCCCCCCGGGTGCACGCCGCTGTGGGGGGTGCCGCAGCGCGCGCCTGCTCAGCGTTGGCTGAGTTCGCGCGTTCGCTGCAGCCTGCAGCTCCCTCTGACCCGGAACAGGAAGTAACCTGTTCCGGGGCAGAGAGGGAGCTGCAGGCTGCAGCGAACGCACGAACTCAGCCAACGCTGAGCAGGCTCGCGCCGTGGCACCCCCCCAGCGGTGTGCACCCGGGGCAGACTGCCCCCACCGCCCCCCCCTTGGTACGCCACTGTGTAAAGGGTGCTCTGCATGTGAGCATTTCTGCCATTCACTCTGCTGCCCCTCACTACCTCTCCATCGTCATCTCTCCCTACACTCCTTCCCAGGAACTCCGTTCACTAGGCAGATCTCTCCTAATTGTACCCTTTTCCCCCATAGCTAACCCCAGACTCCATTCCTTTTATCTTGCTGCACCTTATTCCTGGAATAGACTCCCTGAGCCATTGCATCAAGCTCCATCCCTGGCCGCCTTCAAATCCGGGCTAAAGGCCTACCTGTTTGATGCTGCTTTTAATTCCTAACTTGTCACCTGCTCGTAACCTTTATCTTGTCTTCCTCTCTTCATTAGTCCCTTCCCTTATGTCCTGTCTGCCCTACCCTTATCCCTTATTTGTCCTGTCTGTCTGTCCTGATTTAGATTGTAAGCTCTTTCGAGCAGGGACTTCTTCATGTTAAATTGTGAAGCGCTGCGTACGACTGGTAGCGCTATAGAAATGATTTATAGTAGTAGTAGTATTCCAAAGGCTGGTGTAAATGCTTATGCTCAACTGATCTTAGATGCCGTTGATTAGAAACAGTTATGGAGACTACATTGAAACAGCGTTGAAATGCGAAACATGGATTTACATCGGTGACATTTTGTCTCTAGTATTGAGAACTTAGTAAAAGCTAAGTATTACTTTGAAATCGCTATATGGGTATAGTATATATATATATATATATATATATATATATATATATATATATATATATATATATATATAAATTTTGAAAAACTGAAAGTAAAATGTGAATGAAAAAAAGCACTAAAAAAAGTATAATTAAAAAGAGTAATATCTCAGGATTGATGAGGATTGCGATACTACCCCTGGAAAAAAAATATGCTTGGCTCATTGAATAATCTAGCCACAATAGGGGCATGTACGCTGATCTGATAGATCCTACTATGGTTCCCTGACTCTATTGACCTTTAGAAAATTTAGGTTAGTGTGGGGAAGCAGAGCGTATTCTGAACTATCTGGTTGTGAGCTCCCTTCAAATTGTAATGATATTTGGTGCTTATTGACTATCATGCTCAACTAATGGCAGTTAGGCACACCAATGCCGGTATTAGCATCACATCTAAGCCTGACCTGCTTATTTATGCCCCTCCCATGGCCATGTCCCCTTTGAATTTGCACGCTATGAAATTTAGGTGCATATTATAGAATAGGGAATAGGGCAGATTCGTGCATAACTCCAAATTACTGCCAACTAAGTGCTTGTGAACATCAATTATTAAGTTTTACTGCCAGTTTAGCCAATCACTGTACATACAGATCTGCGATCCATGCTCAAACTTATGCACTTACTGAAGTCCCCCCCTCTAAGTACAGACTAATGTTGAATCAAGCTGATATAGGGGCTCATTTTTGAAAGAGAAAAACACCCAAAAAGTAGCACAATGCGGCAGATGACATTTTTGGCCAAAAAGTCCGAATCGCTATTTTTGAAAACCAATTTTGAGATGTTTTTCTATGCAGTTTATCTGCAGTGTGTCCAAATCAAAAAGGGGGCAGGATTAGGCGTTCCCAAAACTTGGACGTTTTTCTGCCATAACTGAACCAAGCAAAACCTCCAGGTCTAAAAGTTGGTCTACACCTGTTTCAAAAGTCATAAAAAGGTGCCCTAAATGGCCAAATGACCACTGCATGGATTAAAGCATGACCCCCTTATTCCCCCAGTGGTCACTGACCCCCTCCAACCTCCCCCCCCCCTAAAGATGTGAAAGAAACAGTACATACCAGTCTCTATAACAGCTTCAGATGTTATGGCCATTCCTCTTCGAGCAGCAAACAGGTCCCCATGGTAGCCTAGTGCTTACTGCAGTGCATTCTAGAGAAGGGGACCCAGGCCCATATCCCACTCTAACTGTTACACTTGTGGCGGAAAGTGTGAGTCATCCAAAACCCACCATAACACACTGTACCTTCTTATAGTACTACTTACTACTACTTATCATTTCTAAAGTGCTACTAGACGTACGCAGTGCTGAACACTTGAACATGAAGAGACAGTCCCTGCTCGACAGAGCTTACAATCTAATTAGGCCAGACAAACAGGACAAACAAGAGATAAGGGAATATTAAAGTGAGGATGATAAAATAAGGGTTCTGAACAAGTGAATAAGGGTTAGGAGTTAAAAGCAGCATCAAAAAGGTAGGCTTTTAGCTTAGATTTGAAGACGGCCAGAGATGGAGCTTGATGTACCGGCTCAGGAAGTCTATTCCAGGCATATAGGTGACACCTGCAGCCATAAAGGCTATTGTAGTGGCATATAGTTCAGTACAGTAGGTTTTTGGTGGGTTTTGGAGGGCTTACCATACAATATAAGGGGGTAACGGTGAGATATGTACCTGGGAAAAGTCAACTGCATTGCCCACCAGGGTGCCCCACTGCTCTGCTGGGGTGTCTGTGTGACCAGTGAACTATGAATTCTGGCCCCCAGATATCCCAATGGGTTGTTTTTGTGCGTTTTTTCCTTGAACATTCTTTTTTAAATGGTCCTAAAGGTAGATGCACTGAGTACAAAAACATCTAGCAAACGGCCATTTTCAAAACAACAAGATAGAAGTTTTTCTGGTTCAAAAATTGCAATCTTCTCCACTTGATTTTTGGACTTTTTCAGCAAAATGTGCAAAATCGGATTTAGACCATATCAAAAATGACCCTCATCATTTACTAACCCCCCCCCCCCCCCCCTCCTGTTTACTAAGCTGTGCTAGCTTTCTGCTGGTGCAGTAATGCTGACACAGCCCATTCACTGTCGGCCCTGTCAGCTTAGTAAACAGGGTGTAAGTATGCCCAGAATATATAATTAACTTGTAATGAACCAAAACAAACATATTTGCTTTGTAAATAGTCACTTAAAAACGAGACACAGCTCATTTTTCATGGCAATATTCTAATTAGGGGACAATATAATTTCCCATTAAAAAGTGAAGAGCAAAATCAGCGTTTCAAGTATAATCTGAGGAGCTCTTGAAAGCTGTATGAAGTGAACTCATGCAGAAAATAATTAACTTTTACTTTTAAAAGGGAAAAAAAAATACCAGACCTATCCTGTCCTAATTTACTTCTCCTTGTCCAGTGCTTCTGATTGTACAAGACAGTGTATGTTTTTAAATGCCAGTCACTGAGGCTGAGTTACTTCTGGATATTCACCACCAGTAACCGAATAGTGATCAGCACTGAGGAGTTCTTTTATTAAACTGTGGTTGGAACTCGAAGGGAGGGGGGCTTTGGACCTCGAAGGGAGGGAGGGAAAGGAGAGAGAGAGAGGGGAGGGGAGGGAGGAAGGGCCTGGAACTGGGAGGGAGAGAGGGAGGGATGGGGGCCTTGGAACTCGAAGGGAGGGAGGGAAAGGAGAGAGAGAGGGGAGGGAGGGGGGCCTGGAACTGGGAGGGAGGGGGGACGAGAGAGAGAGGGAGGGGGAGAGGAGGGGAGGAGGAGGGGGAGAAGGAGGGGGGAGGAGGAGGAGAGGGGGGGAATGCACCACCTGTAAAAAAAAATTTCAGCACCCCCAATCATTTTGAAAAGTTGGCTCCTATGATAGCGTTTTTAGCTCCCAGTAGAAACCAGCTGGTGGTAAACACCGAGACACCCATTATGTTCCTATGGGCATCTCGGCGTTTACTGCCAGCTGATTTCTACCTTGAACTAAAAACGCTACTGCAGCTTAGTAAAAGACCCCTTTAATGTCTGAATACAGAGGTCAGTGCTGGCACTATCCGGATAACAGTGATATTCACTCTGTTTTTTGCTGACCTAACTTTATCCGGATAATGGACTAAATGTTGTCGCTAACCAGTTACCTCTGAGGACCATCTTTGCTCCACCCACAGACCAACCTGGGGTTATTTGGATATCACCAGGGTGGTCTGTAATAAGTTTCAGCTGTATTATGCAGATAATGGAGCCTCCCCCCCAAGATCTGCTGGTTTGGCTGGTGCGGGTCCCCAAGTCCCACCAGCTTTCCTGTGGTGATATTTGCCACTGCACTGCCTGCCCTGCTTTCCCCTCCCCCGTGCATATGCTTGTTTTTAGTGAAAATGAGCATGCATGAGGTGGGATGGGGTGTTTGCTTGTTGAGAGGATGGGGGGGGGACATGGGCACAGGACTTATATGGATCCTGGTCAATATTCAGCCGGGACCAAGTGTTATGTGGGTCCCAGCTGACTATCAGCTGGGACCTGCATAAGAGTCAGTGGCCTAACACACTCCGGTCATTCGCCAATATTCAATGTCAGTGCCTGGACATGGCTTGAATATCAAGGAACTTAATTCTTCCTGCAGCAGTCAGAGTTTAAAAAAAACATTGGCTGAACATTGACCGGCTGCTTTTTACATGTCCAGAGATTTATAAAAGTAGCCCCAGAGTGACTTTCCTGAGGTTTCAAAAACAGTCGGTAGCAGATGTAAGACATTAGCTTTCAACCCTAGGCTGAGCTTTAGCAACATTAGGGGTCCTTTTGCTAAGGCGTGCAGAAAAATGGCTTGCGGTAGTGTAGGCAAGGGTTTTGGGCGCGCCAATCCATTTCTTCAGTGTGCCTGTAAAAGAGGCCTTTTTAAAAATTTTTGCCAAAAATAGACATGCCGCAAAATCAAAATTGCCACGCATCCATTTTGGGTCTGTGACCTTACCATCAGCCATTGACCTAGTGGTAAAATCTCACGCGGTAACCGGGAGGTAATGACCTACGAGCGCCAAATGTCACTTGGCACACATCCGATATGTGTGTCTGAAAATATTTCGGCCGTGCGTATCGGACATTCGGCAAAAGTGAAATTACCGCAAGAGCCACGCGGTAGCCGTGCGGTAACTCCATTTTGGCGCACGTTGGACACACATAAACGCTTATGTGGCTTAGCAAAAGGGCCCCTAGGTAATATAAAATGTGTAAAAGTGCATATCTGAGAAAGAACTACATTTGAACAGACTGGTTCACAGCATAAACCTGTTTTTTGCATGTGTTTATTTGGGAATTCAGGATAGAAACAAGTTTCAAAGACGATTACTGAAGAAAATAATTAGAGGGGGGTTTGGGGGGTATTTTCAGTATAAATTAAAAGATGAATGAGTGCAGTGAAGAAGCAGAAACTGATGGGACCCCCTTACCCTTTAATTAAGACTTTAACTCAACCTCATCTAATAAACTCGCTAAAGGGATTTGAAGACAAGAGCTACTGTTTGGCTTCCATACAGAGAAAAGTAATTCCAGATCTAGCTAGGGCAGTAGAGGTGGTGGGTAGATTGAGCATTATAGGACTTTGAATAGAAGGCGTGGTCTTGTCTTAAGCTTCCTTCCTTTTCACATCTGCTCCCCACTGCCATTTCTTTTCTACTCCAACCAGTGGCGTACCAAGGGGGGAGGGCGGTGGGGGCGGTCCGCCCCGGGTGCACGCCACCGGGGGGGGGTGCCGCGCGCCAGTCAGCGTCATTTGTTTCCATGCTCCCTCTGCCCCGGAACAGGAAGTAACCTGCTCCGGGGCAGAGGAAGCATGGAAACGAACTACGCTGACCGGCGCGCGGCACCCCCCCCCCAGCGGCGTGCACCCAGGGGGGAGGGGGTTCTTTTGCCGGGGGGGGTGTCCTTTCGCCGGGGGGGTCACACTGCACGGGGGGGCGCTGCACCCGGGGGGTGGGGCGCATCGGCGATCCGCCCCGGGTGTCAGCGCCCCTAGGAACGTCACTGACTCCAACCCTTAAACCTCATACATATCCCCATTTCTTTTCTACTCCAATCCTTTAACCTCATACATATGCCCAACTAAATCACTGTGCGGACTTTGCCGACACTTTTATCCACAGGGTTTGCACCAATATTTAAAGTAAAGGTCATGCAAAGTTACATGCAGATATTGTACCTGCTTCTTTTTTTGCATGTAATTTTGCTGTTGGAAAACATGCACATTCAGTAAATAGCTTCCAAAGTTAGACGCCGGAATTATCTGAGCTAAGCTAGCATTCTGTAAAGGGTACTGTGCATGGAACAACCTTTTAAGAATACACGTTTAGCACACATTTCGGACCTTATTCTATAAAGATTATGCTCCTAAACTTTTTGGTTCGAAAATCACCCTATTTTAGATGTTTTTGTGCTCATTACTTCTTTCTTTAAGGGCTATTTTCAAACAAAAAACGTCCAAGGTAAAAACAAGCCATTAGGATGTCTGGGGGGCCAGCAGTCTTACTTGACAGGCCACATAGACATCCCAGTAGTGCAGTGTGACAGCCTAGGGGGCATTGCAGTGAACTTCACGTAAAAGGTCCCAGGTACACATCACATCATAACCCCTGCTTTGAATGTAGTTGCAAAAAAAACCTAGAAAGGCGGTATATCAAGTCACTTTCAATTTCCCAGATGAACCCTCCAGGAATACCAAAAAATGTATTATACCAACTGTACACCACTGCAATAGTCCTTATGCCTGAAGGTGTCACCTCTTTGTGGGTTCAGGAGGTATTTTGTGATTTTTGAGGCACTCACACTTTCCACCACAAGTGTTGTTGTTGTTACATTTGTACCCCATGCTTTCCCACTCATGGCAGGCTCAATGCGGCTTACATGGGGCAATGGAGGGTTAAGTGACTTGCCCAGAGTCACAAGGAGCTGCCTGTGCCTAAAGTGGGAATCGAACTCAGTTCCTCAGGACCAAAGTCCACCACCCTAACCACTAGGCCACTCCTCCACTGTTGCTACTATTTGAGATTCTACATGGAATGTTGCTATTCCACTAGCAACATTCCATGTAGAAGTCGGCCCTTGCAGATCACCAATGTGGCCGCGCAGGCTTCTGCTTCTGTGAGTCTGACGTCCTGCACATACAACGTGCAGGATGTCAGACTCAGAAACAGAACGAAGGAAGAAGAGGACCTCGGCTGGCAGGCGTTGGGGTTCCCCACCAGCAAAGGTAGGCAACGGCGACGGCGGGGGAGGGTTGGCGGCGAGAGGGGGGTTGAGAGGGTCGTCAGCGGAGGTGTCAAAGTTGTTGTTGTTGTTGTTGGTGGTGGTGGTGGCGCCGGCGGGGGGGGGGCGGCAATGGCGGGGGGGCGGTGCCGGGGGGGGCGGTGCCGGGGGGGGGGGCTAAAATGTGCCCCCTCACCTCGGGCTCTGGACTCCCCTCCCACCAAAGTCTGGCTACGCCCCTGATAGGCACATACGCGTGTCCTACGTGTGTCAGTTTTGAACTACCACCGGGCTACTGCATGGCCCAGGCGTTAATTTAATTTTTTTATATGCATCCACTACGTGCGCTGGAAAGTTTTCCGGCATGCAGCGCTAACTGGGCGGTAAATGGCATGGTACATATGCTGATGATTACTGCCCAGTTAGCGTGTGAGGCCTTACCGCGAAGTCAATGGGTGGCGGTAAGGTCTCAAGCCCAAAATGGACACGCGCCAATTTTCATTTTATTACACGTCCATTTTCAGCCAAAAAAGAGCCTTTTTTGCAGGTGCGCTGATAAAATGGACCTGTGTGCGTCCAATACACGCGTCTACACCAGCACAGGCCATTTTTCGGCACACCTTAATAAAAGTACCCCTTAGTCTTCTAAAGATAAGCAGTCCTGAAAGCCATGTTGAAATGGCAGTCAAGGTCATCTCTTCACTCACTTTGGGTTACAGGAAGTGTGGTTTAACCGAGGAGGGGGTAGGCTGTTTTTAGATCTCTAGTGGTTTCCTATATCCTGATTCTGTGAGCTAAGCTAAGCAGAGTTAGTCAGAGTCAGTACAATCACTCTCCTTTTGGCGTGTTTTCCATGATGGTGAATCAGATACCATAAAATGGATACAAATAATGGGAAAGGAAGTTAACTTATCCAAGGGGTTTTCCTGTGGCATGAACAGAAAGGGAGGGGGCTACTGAAACCACTGTATGACCAATATTTTGCCCAACATAGCATCAGGAGCTAGAGATCTTGGGGGTTGGCTGGAGATTGGTTTCTTGACTTCTCCCACCAAAAAGGTGATCTACTGCCCCTGAGTACTTAAACACAAAAGAATGTGGAGCTGAACCTGACCCGGAGCTGCTGTAAAAAGGAGGTTATTGGCTGCATTAATCCTCCTGTTTATTGTAGGTATTAATGGCTGATGTTGACGACAAGCAAATATATTTTTTTTCTCCTCAGCCTGTAGGTCCACCGTTCTACCAACCCAGTACTTTCCAAGCTATGATCCAGTTGTAATGCTTGAAATGTCAAGTGGCCCCCAGATGATGACCCCTCCTCTCTCTCATCCACTTCTGTGCCCTTCATTTCTCCAAAGCTTAGGCAGCAGTGGTGGTACCAGTAGCAGCACACAGCACAGGACCCTGTGTCTCAGCATATCTGCTCACAGGCTCCAGTGCTCTGCGTGGGTTTCCAGTCTAACAAAAGGCTCCCAGGGGAGGAAGGGATAGAGAATGTGAGCATTCACTGAATCACGGGCCCCATGCTGACTGCCTCCACTGCAATATAAGGGGCTCTTTTAATCAGGCGAGCCGAAAAGTGACCTGAGCAGGTGTTGGCGCGTGTTTTGGACATGCGCTTTTCAGTGCGCCTTTGTAAAAGGGCCCCTTAGACTGTGATCCCTCCAGGGACAGGGAAATGTCTAGTCCTGAATGTAACTCAGAGTGAGCTATTACAGAAAAAGTTGTGAACAAAATCTTTAAAAAAAAGTTATATGCATGTTTTCTGTCACTTGTGCTAGTGTTCTATAAAGAAATGGAGGTGCTTAATTTTCTTTATAGAAAAGGCTTAAAATAGGTGTCATAACCAGCTTGTATATGGCTGACTGAATATTGAGCTTTGCGGGTGTTTTACTTTACTTTTGGCAAAATTCAAATCTGTAGAGCTGATCAGTGTATTGATATAATACATGAATATGTTAAATATAACAAAATTCTGAGATAAAATGCACAGCCACATGCCAGGATGCCTTTCAGAGATATATTAATGGATTATTTCCTTGTCCAAATGGAAGGTTGAAGCTTTTATTAATGGAAGAATGAAAATGAAATGTATTTTTTTTCTGTATTGACTCAGGACTTTAAACTAATCCTGATTCAATATTTTTTTTTTTTTGGTTAAAAAAGCTTTGAGTTCTATTTAAAATTTAAAATTAAATACAATTGAACAGTGAAGGTTAAAAAAATTAACTGCCAAGTTGGGTTTATAAATTATTTCCCGGCGCTTTTGCATGGAGCGTGTTATCTGCTGAATGCAGAGAATCATTTTGAATCTTAAAGAACTTTAGCTGTGTATGAAAACGACAGAAGGGGACAAGATTTTGAAAAGCAGTAAAATGGCTTTGCAGCATAAAGGAGTTATTTTATAAAGTCATTCTTTTTTCTATCGCCCTCACTTTGGAACGGTCTCCCAAAATTATTAAGATTAGAGGACACATATCCCCATTTTCATAAAACCCTAAAAACATATCTTTTTCAAAATACATTTGATAATAATGCAGGATAAAGATAAAATAAACGAGATGCTAATTCACAGTTTGAATTATTATAAATTTTTAGGTTTGGTATAATTGTTGTTGTTATTATTTGTTATTATCTTTTGTATGGTTGGTTTGCTGTGCTTTCCTATCGATTACTGGATTTCCTAGATGTTATGGGTTTTTTTGTGTCAATGGCTTGCAGTAAGGTCTCAGACCCAAAACGGATGTGTGGGAATTTTTATTTTGCCACACATCCATTTTTGGCAAAAAAAAGGCATTTTTTTTGTAGGTGCGCTAAAAAATAATTCTGCGTGGCCCAAAGCACATGTCTACAGTACTGCAGGCCATTTTTCAGCACACCTTAGTAAAAGGACCCCATAGTGACATGATGGTACAAACTCTGCTGGTAGGCGTGTACAGGGGCAGAGCTTGGACAGAGCATGGGCGGGATTTGCACTTATAAAATATGCTAATCTATGCACATGTTTCAATAATCTAGGCAAGAACGTTTACACCCGCTCAAGTTTACTAAATCCTTGGAGACGGGAGAGGTTCCACAGGATTGGAGAAGAGCGGATGTGGTCCTTCTTCACAAAAGTGGTGACAGAGAAGAAGTGAGAAACTAGAGGCCAGTAAGCCTCACTTCGATGTTTGGAAAAGTAATGGAGGCTCTGCTGAAGGAGAGGATATTGAACTTCCTTAAATCCAGTGGGTTACGAGATATGAACAAACATAGTTTTACCAAAGGAAACTTGTGGCCAATGAACTTGATGTCTTTGATTGGGTGAGCAGAGTATTAGATCAAGGACATGTCTTAGATGTAGTCTATTTGGATTTCAGCAAAGCCTTTGACACATTGGAGGCTTATGAATAAAATAAGCAGGCTGACTTTAAGACCCAAACTGGTGAACTGGATTAGAAAAAAATGTTCCCTTGTCATTTCAAACAAAGGCATATGAGAATTACCCCCTACAGTGTCTGCAAGAGATCTTCTCAGGTACCAAGCATGCACTGACCTAGCTGTGAACTACAGATAGAGATATTATAACTGTCTTTGCTGTTGGCTTTTCCTGGGGCTTCTGCAGAGTTATTAAAATAATCCCCTGCTACTGCTTCCTATTTCTTTATGACTAAGGGAATTCCAAGTTCTGTTACAGCATGGCAGAATTGTAAATATGTATATTAGAACACAAAATCCCCTCTCTTCTGAAAGAAACAGGAAGTATATCTTTAATTTAGATTTGCCACTGAAAAATGTACAATGTTTTTTAACCACGCATGCAATTGATTTCCTGGCACAGAGTTAACAGAAGACTGACTAGCAGAATCCACACTTAGAAAAATTAAATATTTGAAAAGAATTCAGAGTGATTGGGGTTGGAACACGATGACTGACTGCGCTTTCTGAGTGCGGCAGGTTTTCCTTTCTTTACAACATCCGTAAAATCCGCCCCTTTCTTTCCGAGCACTCTACCAAAACCCTCATCCACACCCTTGTCACCTCTCATTTAGACTACTGCAATCTGCTTCTTGCTGGCCTCCCACTTAGTCACCTCTCCCCTCTCCAGTCAGTTCAAAACTCTGCTGCCCGTCTCATCTTCCGCCAGGGTCGCTTTACTCATACTACCCCTCTCCTCAAGACCCTTCACTGGCTCCCTATCCGTTTTCGCATCCTGTTCAAACTTCTTCTACTAACCTATAAATGTACTCACTCTGCTGCTCCCCAGTATCTCTCCACACTCGTCCTTCCCTACACCCCTTCCCGTGCACTCCGCTCCATGGATAAATCCTTCTTATCTGTTCCCTTCTCCACTACTGCCAACTCCAGACTTCGCGCCTTCTGTCTCGCTGCACCCTACGCCTGGAATAAACTTCCTGAGCCCCTACGTCTTGCCCCATCCTTGGCCACCTTTAAATCTAGACTGAAAACCCACCTCTTTAACATTGCTTTTGACTCGTAACCACTTGTAACCACTCGCCTCCACCTACCCTCCTCTCTTCCTTCCCGTTCACATTAATTGATTTGATTTGCTTACTTTATTTATTTTTTTGTCTATTAGATTGTAAGCTCTTTGAGCAGGGACTGTCTTTCTTCTATGTTTGTACAGCGCTGCGTATGCCTTGTAGCGCTATAGAAATGCTAAATAGTAGTAGTAGTAGTAGTAGGAACACGATGACTGACTGCGCTTTCTGAGTGCGGCAGGTTTTCCTTTTACGTGAGATGGGGAAAAAACGAAAAGGAGGCAGTTGGGCGAGTAAAGAAGTTCCTAAAAATAAAAGTCTCTTAGGATTCAATTATAATCATCCTGCAGCCCTGGTCTGGCTCTGGTCTAGCCTCAATGATTAGAATTTCACAAGATTCCAAGATAAAACTTGGCCTACCTGAATTAGGCTTCTGCTGTTTACACATGTGTAGTGAAGGCATATGCTGGAGGGCTGCTCTTGTCTTCCCTGGGCCTTCTTGGCCTCACTATATTCAGAGTTTTTATCTGTCTGTCTGAATTACACCCTCCCTACTCTGCCTTGACAAAGCCAAGTCCATCTGCTCTGCATTCAGAATTTAAGGAGTCTCTGTGAGGCACCTGGTTTAAGAAGGTAACTAACAGGTTGGCAGCTGGGATATCCTTAGCATTAGTTTGGAGTGTGCAAATTTAGAGGCATCAAAACCCTGCCTCATACGGTCTGTGCCAGAGCCGGTGGCGGGAGGCAGGGCAGGTGGTTGGGGGGCTGGGATAGTGCTGGGCAGACTTATACGGTCTGTGCCCTGAAAAAGACAGGTACAAATCAAGGTAAGGTATACACAAAAAATGGCACATGTGAGTTTATCTTGTTGGGCAGACTAGATGGACCATGCAGGTCTTTTTCTGCCATCATCTACTATGTTACTATCAGTGGTAGGAGCATGTTCTTCCCTCTCACAGCAGTGCTGCTCCTCTTCCTAGGACTGTCGATTTGAAATGTGAAGCAAGGCTCTTCCTAGTTCTCACCCATGGTGGTATGGCAGCATGCTCGATGTCTCAGCGGCTCTGAGTAGCCGGTAAGTGATGTTGGAATAGTGTGTGAGTTGTATGTATGATTTGAATGTGGTGTTATGTTAGCAGGTGGTGAACACGTTATAATGATTGTTGTTCGATTTAATATACTGACCCCTGACAATGCTCTGATGAGCGAAACACGGACCGTGTAGGGTCATAATGAAAGTGGATTGATATGGTGTGGATTTCTGACCACATTTAAAGGATGGTTTATCGTATATGGCAAGAGAAGATAATGGCATGCCCTTGGAGTGAGTTTATGCACTCATCAGCAGAGTTGGAGGATTAATGGTTCGGTAAAACATTGAATGGTTCCAGCTATATTTGGGAGTATGAACTGAGGATTTTGGTGATACAACAGATTAATCCTCTGCTCCTTCATCGAGCAGATTTTGTTGCATTGAGGAGTTTGGATTGAAGATCTTTGTCATAAATAATATGGATATGGACAAACATTCAGCAATGGTACTGTGAGAAGGACGGTTTTCAAGATAATTGCAGAGACTTTTGCACTCTATTAGTGGTTCCATTTGGAAAAGAAATTGATTTGTTGCTGTCTGAATGAGTAAATTTGAATGAGTATGGTTGAGTATGTAAATCAGGAACAACAATGTGTTATTATTGATAGATTTTTATCCATTTTGTGATTACTAATTTTAATACAATAAAGATTTACAATTTGATATAGTTGTCATAATATAATGACAAAAAAAAGGAGGTGCCTCATTTCTTGTTTCAAACCTGCATCTGATAGACAACAGCTGACTATCACCTACCATCTTCAGGTACGTAGGGATATATCTTTACTAAAGTCTATTGCTTTAAAGAAACCTTTCTAAATCACTACTGATTCTAAAAGTGAAACAAATTCTGAAGGAAGAGGTCCCTACCCTTAAGGCAGGGGCATAACTAGGTGGGGCCACGGGGGCATGGGCCCCCGCAGATTTAGCCCTGCCCCCCCTGCTTTCACCCTCCCCGCCACCAACCATCCCCCACCACATTTGACACCCCCCCCCCGCCGCCGCCAACCCTCCCCCACTGCCACCATCAGGTACCTTTGCTGGTGGGGGTCCCCAACCCCCGCCAGCTGAAGTCCTCTTCAGCGCCGGTCTCCGGCACGTTGCGGATCTGGATTCTGTTTCTGTGAGTCCTGATGTCTTGCACGTAGGAACCTGCAGGACATCAGAACTCAAAGAAACAGAATCCAGATCAGAGAACACGCTGGACTTGGAGACCGGCGCTGAATGGGACTTCGGCTGGCGGGGGTTGGGGACCCCCGCCAGCAAAAGTATCCGGCGGTGGCGGGGGAGGTTTGGCACCGGGGGGAGGGGGGTCAAAAGTGGTGGGGTGTCGGCGGTGCCGGTGGGGGGCTAAAATGTGCTCCCTCACCTCGGGCTCTGGACCCCCCTCCTGCCGAAGTCTGGCTACGCCCCTGCCTTGAGGATTCTAGGGACAGCATCTCAGCTACTTCAGCTTCAAGAGCTTTCTAGAAGTCCAGCCACCTGCTCTGATGATGTAACCTGTATTGTATAAATAACATTTTTTTCTTAATTTGTGTATATAATTGACTTTTGAAAGAGACGTCTTATCAAAATGCGGTCAGCTTTTCTATACACAATAATTATTCTTCAATCTGAAAGTATCTTTTGTTACTTTAGAGCATTTCCGTGCTGTGCTGCTATAGCTATAATTTCACCCCTGCTGCTTATTCACGTTTGATAACTACAATCGTTGGGATACACAGCGGTTGACATGGTAACGTGGCTAGATATGATGGGATCACAGGGCCATACTGCAAGTCTAAATTAGACCTGCTAGGAAAAAACATAAACAAGTATTTTTCAAACCCCGTTTTGGTGAACCTCCAGAGGATTGGGTTTTCTGGGTACCCAAACAGCCAAGTTGGCGTGGTTATAATAGAGCAAACAGAGCCAGAAAATGATCATTTATGCTCGTATCTGTTCACATTATAGGCGTAAATGAATAAAATGCTATCGTTTACATGTCTTCTTGCTGCTTAAAACTCGGCAGCTCCTCTTACAATTAATCCCATGGGAGTAATTCTATAATGTGGCTGCATAATTGACCAGAATGCTGGCATGGTGTAAATACCGCTAATCCAACTACATGATCTTCTAAGGTTACCAGACTTTTGATGGTGTTGGGTAGAGTCAGGTGGGGCAGGCTGGGGACGGTCGGGTGGGACAATTTCCTACCATAAAAATGATAATCCTCACCTCTCTCCCCTCGTCCCTTTTAGTTCAGCCATCTCTACCTCTCTCTCCCCCCTCTCAATCCTGCTTTCTCTCCCCCACCCTTCCAGTCCAGCTATCTTCACCTCTGTCTCTCCTATACCTTTCCAGTCCAACTATATCCACTTCTCTCTCTCCTCTGCCCTTCCAGTAAGCCATCTGTATCTCTTTCTCTCTCCTTCCCCTTCCAGCCTAGCAATCTCCACTTCTCCACTACCAGACTCAGTCCAGCACTTGCACCTCTCTGCCCCTTCTTCTCTTCTGGTCTTGCATCTGATTCCCTTCCCTTTCTCTTTCCTTTCTCTCCCCCTCCCCAGTCCCTCAAATCTCGCTTTGCAGCTCCCAACTCCTTCCCTCCAGTGCATCATTAGGAAGTACAGCCCTGTGATGCAGCTCTCTTTTCAATCACACTGTGCATCTCTGCTGGGTCCCATCCCCATGGCAACAGCAAGTATACATCAGAAGGGATGGGACCCGACAGAGAGGCACTACAGCATGGTTGAGAAGAGCCTCTGTATCCTAATGCTGACACTGGAAGGAAGGAGCCAGGAATGCAAAGGGAGATTTGAGGGGAGGGGCTACTACTACTACTACTACTACTTATCATTTCTATAGCGTTACAAGGCATACGCAGCGCTGTACACCATACACAAAAAAGACAGTCCCTGCTCAGAGAGCTTACAATCTAGATAAGACAGGAGACAGACAGAACAATTAAGGGTAGGGGAATAAAGAGGTGAGGATAAAGGATAGGGCAAGTGAGCAGTGGTTAGGAGTCAAAAGCAGTGGTAAAGAGGTGGGCTTTAAGTTTGGACTTGAAAACAGCCAAAGAGGGGGCTAGACGTACAGGCTCGGGAAGTTTACTCCAGGCTTGAGGTGCAGCAAGATAAAAGGAACGGAGTCTGGAATTAGCAGTAGAGGAGAAGGGGACAGATAAGAGAGATTTATCAACAGAACAGAGTACCCGAGGGGTTGTAGGGAGAGACAAGAGTGGAGAGGTACTGGGGAGCGGCAGAGTGAATGGCTGACACCAGCAGTGGGCGGTGGCAAAAGAGGGAAATGGCAAGACCTGGACAACTGCAATAATCATGACACCAGCCATGGAAGCCTAAGAAAACGTAAGCATAAAGGGGGAGATTCTATATACGGTGCCTAAAAAATCCAAGCGGAAAACATTTCTGCCTAAGTGTATTCTAAAAGCAGTGCCTAAAACAACACATGTCCATTTACACCAACGAAAACATGGCATAAATCCAGGCCCGTAGATTTTAGGCCCCCTGGGCTATTTTCTATAACTATGTACGTAAATTTCAGAATGCCCATTTCCCCACAAATAACCACACCCCTTTTTTGCCTGCGCACGTTAGAACATGGGTGCACTGCATTACAGAATATGCTTAGCGAGTTGTGCACCTAAATTCTAATTATTGCCAGTTAGTGCTCATTATTGCTTGCTAAGTGCTGTTAACAACCCTGATTGACTTGATAAACCAATTAAGTTACACGTGTTGTTATTAAATATGCTTCAATTTCAGTACAGATCTCTAAGCGTGCTATATAAACATATATATAAACATAAAGGAATCCTGTCCAGAAGGAATGGATCCTCAAAAGCTTAGCCGAGATTGGGTGTCAGAGCCGGTGGGGGGAGGCGGTGCTGGTGGTTGGGAGGCGGGGCTAGTGCTGGGCAAGACTTCTACGGTCTGTGCCCTGAAAATGGCAGATACAAATCAAGGTAAGGTATACACAAGAAGTAGCACATTGTAACCAGGTACCTCTCTTGTGCAGCCAAGGATAGAACAATCTCCTCCAGCCACAGGCTCCCGGTACAGTGAAGAAATAGATGTCCACCAGTAACTTCAATCTTAAGGACTTTTATTCCATGCAGGTTTCTAGTACACAGCAGGTTTCTAGTACACAGTTCCAACAGCAGCATAGCACATACCAGGATTTAATACAGGCTTACAGGCTTCAGTCTGGGCTCTTTATCCAGTGCACAATAAACAGTAATTCAATTCCCAAGACAAACAGTTCTTTCAGTTCATCATCACAGTTCAGTCAACAAGCAGCATTTTCTACCTTCTATCCTCTTTACCTTCAGGAGAGTTCAATATTTTAGGGACTCCTTCTACCCAAGGGTTTTCCCCTGCATCAGCTTCACAGTAAATTCAATACTTTTCGGACTTCCTCTCACCCAAGGAATTTCAGCCTGCTTCAGTACTTTAGGGACCTCCCTGCCCAAGGGTTTTCAGCCTGTAACTGCCAGTACTTTAGGGACCTCCTTGCCCAAGGGTTTTCAGCCTGCAACTCCTTCTCTCCTTCTGCTTCTCTCTCCTGAACTGAACTGCTGGGACTCCTTCCCACCTGCCTAATCAATCCCTGGCCTCAGCTACCAACACCAATCATTCTCCTTCCATTAGCTTCCTCACACCCAAACCAGCTGAGTTGAGCATTAAACTAATGAGACCAATGATGAGCTCCTGCACACAGGGTTTCCCAACTTTCTTTCCGCCTAGTGGCAGCCACTCTACCCAACCTGCCAGCTTACACCCATGTCTTCCCCGATTGCAGCTAGGAGTCCAGTCCGGGTTCTTCATCTCACCCTCTGGCTCCTTGCCTGCAATGCCTTCTGGGACTTGTATTTCAGACTGAAACTGCCTTAACCCAACTATCCTGGAGGTGACTTTATCAGAACATATGAGTTTATCTTGTTGGGCAGACTGGATGGAACGTGCAGGTATTTTTCTGCCGTCATCTACTGTGTTACGTGTGTTGCTATATAAAATCCGGGGGAAAGCAGTATATCAAATAAAAATGAACTTGAACTATAAATTTGTGCAGGAGATTTCAGGTAAGCTAAGAATATATTGATATGAGCAAAGCCTTTAGACAATGAAAAGTGCTCGCTTTCTAATTACTTTCCTATTACTGAGTAAATATATGACCAGTTGAGGTATACGGAAGTTAACTTGCAACTTAATCAATCCTGAGAGAACACCTTTGATGTAACACCTAAAGTGAGTCGCAGATGCTGCTGTTCTTGCAAAAGAGATTTAGCAGTGCTCCATCCCCTGACTTTCATCATAAGCCAAGTATAGTCTATTTATTCTTGATTTATTAAATCATTAAAATAGGCCCTGTGCATTATAATTTCAGCCTACAAACCTCTAATCATAAGGAAGATATTTTCTGTTCGAATGAAGGACAGACTCATTATTCAGTTCACATTTCCAATCAATTTCACTTGAAAATGCACCAGACTCTTAAAAAAAATAGACAACATTTAAAATTCAGCACATTTATCACTGTTGGGTGGCAGCATTTAAAAAGCAATGGAAGCTGCCATGACAAAATGTACATCTATAATACAATGCAATACAATATGAATTCTTGTATACCAATGATTACCCATCAGATTGGTTCAGTTCATGATACAAAAGTTAAAAACTAGTGCAATATTAGGAATTATAAACACGAAAATTACTTTTCCTGACAAGTTATTCCTCCATGATAAATTTCCAGAAAAGCCAAACAGAGAGGGTAACCAGTATACATAGAAAGTACACAAACGAAAAAGAGCAACACTGGGCCTTCAAGACCGAGACAATAGGAGTATTTTATTGATAAATGACCCGACACGGGCCGTGTTTCGGCGTTAAACGCCTGCCTCAGGGGTCAAGGTTTGGGTGTAAGTTGTGTGAAGTTTGTATGTCTCCAATGTCTCCAAAAAATGGGGATAGAAAAAACTTTTAAAACCAGGCGACGCTGTAATATAGAACAGCCGCGATGTAAAAAAAAAACTCCTGTATTAGCCTTATCCTTTGCAAAAGCAAATTCTTACTCCCAAACCTTGACCCCTGAGGCAGAGCGTTGTTTAACGCCGAAACACGGCCCGTGTCGGGTCATTTATCAATAAAATACTCCTGTTGCCTCAGTCTTGAAGGCCCAGTGTTGCTTTTTTTCGTTTGTGAATTTCCAGAAAAGAAATGTTGTCAACTTGCTCTGAAACCTCACATAACCCCCTATTTATTAAGCCACGCTTTGAATGGGCTCATTAGCGCGGCTTAGTAAACAGGGGGGATTATTTGTTTCCATCCTCGCATCTAGTGGAAGGCCTGATTGACGTTGTTAAAGAATGCGTTTTTAATTCTTAACTAATTTCACCAAAGGATAAAGTAGGATCAAGTAGTCTTGGCTGTACAAACACTTCTCAGAGATAGAGAATATAAGCAAGTGTCCCATGCACTCTGGTACTAACCCATGAATAATCTGGAATACTAATACTTTATTTATACAATAACACATCGGTAGACACCTACTCATGGGGCCCTATTATCATTTTACCCTCTACTAGTCCAATCAGTTAAATCGGTTCATTGAGGGCTCTTTTTACAAAGGCGCGCTAGCGTTTTTTCACACATGCTAAAAATAAGTGTGCGCTAAAGGGAAATGGGACTTGATATACTGCCTTTCTGAGGTTTTTTGCAACTACATTCAAAGTGGTTTACATATATTCAGGTACTTATTTTGTACCAGGGGCAACGGGGGGGGGGGGGGGGGGTAAGTGACTTGCCCAGAGTCACGAGGAGCTGCAGTGAGAATCGATCCCAGTTCTCCAGAATCAGAGTCCGCTGCACTAGCCACTAGGCTACTGCTCCACTAGCAACATTCCACGTAGAAGCCTGCCCTTGCAGATCAGCAATGCGGCTGCGCAGGCTTCTGTTTCTGTGAGTCTGACGTCCTGCACGTATGGACGTCAGACTCACAGAAACAGAAGCCTGCGCGGCTGCAAGGGCAGGTTTCCACATGGAATGTTGCTAGTGGAATAGCAACATTAACATTCCATGTAGAATCTTAAATAGTAGCAACAGAATCTCAATAGTAGCAACATTCCATCTAGAATCTCCAATAGTAGCAACATTCCATGTAGAATCTCAAATAGGGAAAGGGAAGTGGGACTTGATATACCGCCTTTCTGAGGTTTTTGCAACTACATTCAAAGCGGTTTACATATATTCAGGTACTTATTTTGTACCAGGGGCAATGGAGGGTTAAGTGACTTGCCCAGAGTCACAGGGAACTGCAGTGGGGATTGAACTCAGTTCTGCAGGATCAAAGTCCACTGCACTAACCACTAGGCTACTCCTCCACTCCACTGAACACTTGAGATGCCCATATATTGCTATAGGTGTCTCTAGTATTTAGCGTGCACTAAAAAGGCTAACATGCCTTTGTAAAAAAAAAAACCCTGAATGAACATTGCCAAGATGTACAGCCAACATTAGCCATCAATAGATATGATGAATCAGCCATACAAGTGTTTGACGTCAACCAATAGTGTCAACTTGGACCACCTCTCTTCACATGCAGTCACTACCTCGTGAGCCCCCTCAGTCATCGTTTCCTCTAAGCTGAGTTGGAGTCCTCCAGCTGCATTGTTTCCAGTGGGTGGCAGTGCTTCAAAATTGTTTTTTCAATCTCTACAGACAGCCAAGTTCCGTGGTGTCCTGTAGAACTTGCCTGTCCCTCACTATTGAAAATGTGATAGTGAAGCACCCCCCTTACTGGCAGGGCTGTAGGTGGATGACTCCCGCTCAGCTTATAGGTAACAACTTCCTCAGGGGCCCTTTTACTAAGCTGTGGTAAGAGGGACCAGTGCTAGCGGCGGCCATTTTTGCCACACACTGAGGTTCTGTCACGTCTCTCGCGGCAGCGGCAGGAGAATCACCCAAACACAGACAAGGCAAAACAGACGTACCAGCAAATCCAGGACTGGAACTACCAGGCGGAGACTGCAGCCAAGGCAACTCAAGCTGGAGCAGGCAGGACAGGAATTCAGCCCAAACTTCACCTGTGCTTAGCCACCATTCCTCAGGAGTTGAGCCCCTGAGTGCAGGTGGCCGACAGGACTTACCAGACAGGGCAGGAAGGCAGAACTGCAGGAAACAGCAGCTGGCTGGTGAACAGCAGGAAACTTCCAGAAAACACACCGGGGTACCAGGCAGGCAGCAAGCAGCAGAATAAATCAGAAAACAAGCCGGGTCAGGGCGGGCAGCAGACAGAAGAATAAACAAGGGGACAAGCAGGGTCAAGGCCAGAATCAGGAAATATCACAGCAGCACTGCAACAAACTCTCACCAAAGGAAACTCCTCTGAGGACCTCTGTTGCAAGGCAAACTAGAGACCTTCCCAGGTGGTTAATAAAGGCAGCATACAAGGGAGTTCACCAGGTACGGGTACTGCTTAGTTCCAAAAAACTCCCCAAACAATCTGGAAGGCTGGAAGATCCAGACCGGACCAGCATATCTTCTGGAACATGGGAAATGGTAAACCATCAGTTCACAGCAGCTACCAGGTCTGACCACCGAGGGCCGAGGTGACAGAGCCAGGAACCTGGGCACCACCGTAACAGGCTCTTTTTCCCACAGTGGCTAACAAGGTCAAAAAAAGAAATGATCAAGCGGTAAGATTGCACATGAAATGGTCATGAGGTAAGACTGCAAATGCGTGGCCATGCGGGAGGGGGGTGCATTTACCGCCACCCATTCAGGTGGCGGTAAGGACTCCCATGCTAACCCAGCGGTAATCCCTTGTGGAAATATTTTTCAAATATTTCCACTAGCGCTAGAAATGCCGCACGCTGGGGTGGAACTACCGCCGGTGCACATTGCGCCAGTGGTAGTTCCGAATTGCCGCAGCGGTAAGCCTGCAGTAGGCTTACCGCTGCTTAGTAAAAGGGCCCCTCAGTCATCTATCATCTGTGCTATCACTTGAATTCAGTCCGCAGGTTGCTGAGTTTTGGTACATCTTTTGCTACAAAGAAGGAAGCTTCTTTGGTTTTTTTTATCTTTTTCTGTTTCTCACAACCCTGAGTCCCCTCATAGTTCTGCCCTTTAAAAATATAAATAAATAGGTCAATAAATAAATAAGAAGTCAGTTAGTTAAAATCGCATTCATTGCAGCGGCTCAGATTTCCCCAAAGCCGAAAAACAAATCACTAGTTTTTAAAAAATGCCTTTGTTTAGAAAATGTCCGTAACGGATCATACAGAAGTCTTATGGTTATATGAAGCTGGATATGATGTACTTATTGTACCAAGATGTCTCTGTAAACAATGAGACAAGGAGCTATAAACTGGAAAAAAAAATCCTCTCCTTTTTGACTTTATCCTAACAGAAAAGAACTGACGTATGAGACCTGCCGATGCAGGTAAAAATGGTGGATTGAAGAGAGGGCCTCCTACCCAGAAAGAGGATGGAAAAACAGGGATCTGAAGTAAGGCACTGTACCCTCTCTCCCTCAGAAGATAGAGATACCCAGAAATAGAGCTGAGGAGGGAAAGAGTCGCAAAACATTCTCTCCCAATAGGAGAAAAATAGATTCCCTAGCATCACAGCTTTTGATAGAGAAGTCTACAGTACTGTAAGATCTATTGGCAGTGGTGTACCAAGGGGTGGCGGTCTGCCCCAGGTGCACGCCGCTGGGGGGGTGCCGCGCGCCTGTCGGCTCTTCGTTTTCATGCTCCCTTTGCCCCGGAACAGGTTACTTCCTGTTCCGGGGCAGAGGGAGCATGAAAACGAAGAGCCGTCAGGCGTGCGGCACCCCCTCCAGCGGCGTGCACCTGGGAGGGGGGTTCTTTCGCCGGGGGATCAGGGGTTCTTTCGCCGGGGGGGGATGTCGCACTGTTCCGGGGGTGCGCTGCACCCGGGGGGCGGGGAGCATCGGCGATCCGCCCCGGGTGTCATCCCCCTAGGAACGCCACTGTCTATTGGCACTCGAAGAAAGGGCGAGGCCACGGCATATATGTTAGACCTCATAGACTTACCAACCAGGAACACAAAATAGTCAGCAGGCACATTCGTGAATCTCCACTACCCCAGTTGCAAAGGACTTAAATATAAATCAATATACGCATCCAGCTTCTCCTACATCAGCACGCCAACTATGGAATGCACTACCCAATGTCATAAAAACAATGCACGACCTAACAACCTTCCGAAAAACACTAAAGACCAACCTGTTCAAAAAGACATACCACAATGATCCATCCTAAATACCGGACAACGAAACTCTACCAGAACCAGACAAAACCGAACTCTCTATACCTGACTGCTTCAATTACTCTATCACTAATGAACGTTAACGCACTTCCACCTTATTTCTCACTCCGAAATGAACTGATTATCAAACTTACTCTATAACTTACTCTATCATTTATGAACTTTAATGCAATACCACTTGTATTTCTCATTCAGGAAATGGCGATCGCCTTTACAGCATAATGTAAGCCACATTGAGCCTGCAAAAAGGTGGGAAAATGTGGGATACAAATGCAACAAATACATAAATAAATATACCACCTTCCTGTGATTACAAAGATTTACATTTTATATACAGGTACCTATTTTGTACCTGGGACAATGGAGGGTTAAGCGACTTGCCCGCAGTCATAAGGAGATGCAGAGGGACTCAAACCCAGTTCCCCTGGTTCTAAGGCTACTCCACTACTGCTTATCTTACAGCAGTCTGGACCACCATGCTTAACCCAAATGTCTGAATGGCCTACAGTACAAAAGATCACCCTGATGCTACAGATACTACCACTACTGCAAGCCATTGGCTCCAAAAGAACCATTGGTATTATAGGTGCCAGAAAAAGTGGAGGAGTGGGTGAGTGGAGGAGTGGCCTAGTGGTTAAAGTGGTGGATTTTGGTCCTAGGGAACTGAGTTCAATTCCCACTGCAGCTTCTTGTGACTCTGGGCAAGTCACTTAACCCTCCATTGCCCCAGGTACAAATAAGTACCTGTATATAATATGTAAGCTGCATTGAACCTGCCATGAGTGGGAAAGCGTGGGGTACAAATGTAGGAAAAATAAAATAAATAAATAAAATTATCAGTAAAGCTAAACATGACACCAATGGCCTCAACCTGGATCTTAGTACCAGAGATAGTTTATTCTTCTCCAGGGACCTCTACAAATGTCACAATTGCAGGGGTGACTCTTCTGAATGAAAATTTTACAAAATGCTTTAAGCAGCTCATGAATTTCTTTGTGTACATGCCTTGAATTCCCAATGTATGTGGCTGATTCATCTGGCTCGTTGATGGAGAAAGTGTAGCTACCTACCTGAAATGAGGGTTCTCCATAGACAGCAAGATAAATTAGACACAAATACTCCCTAGACAGAAATACTTGCCTTTGTTTTTGGTGCCATAGGCCTGATCAAAAAGAATTTCCAGACACACTTGGATAAGTTGTCTATACATCTTATGAACTCCAGAGAGAAGCTCTCTTTACACAAAACAAGTTTTACAGTGGATGTTAGCAGTAAATTTGAGAGATTGAGATCATAGTCCACATACTCTAGCTTAGGAGTGAGGTTCATTCCTGTCATGGCATGTGTAAAACTAACCCATTTGGAGAAATTGCTACTACTACTTATCATTTCTATAGTGCTACTAGGCGTACGCAGCGCTGTACACTTGAACATGAAGAGACAGTCCCTGCTCGACAGAGCTTACAATCTAATTAGGACAGACAAACAGGACAAATAAGAGATAAGGGAATTTGCTAAGGTGGGAATGATAAAATATAGGTACTGAATACGTGAGTAAGGGTTAGGAGTTAAAAGCAGCATCAAAAAGGTGGGCTTTTAGCCTAGATTTGAAGATGGCCAGAGATGGAGCTTGACGTACTAGCTCTGGAAGTCTATTCCAGGCATGTGGTGCAGCAAGATAAAAGGAACGGAGTCTGCAGTTAGTGGAGGAGAAGGGTGCAGATAAGGAGATTTACCCAGTGAACAGAGTTCCCGGGGAGGGGGGGGGGGGGGAGTGCAGGGAGAGATAAGAGTGGAGAGGTACTGAGGAGCTGCAGAGTGAATGCATTTGTAAGTCAATAAGAGGAGTTTGAACTGTATGCGGAAACGGATAGGGAGCCAGTGAAGCGACTTGAGGAGAGGGCTAATATGAGCATAGCGACACTGGCTTGAAGAGGAGAGAGAGTTGACCCATAAGCTTTATATCAGACTGAGCTGACTATGATATTTGCTGCATGAGAAGCACACATGATCAGAAAACCTATGTTTTTTAAGCTGTGAGGGAGCCAGGTCATGTTGGGGCCATCATATCCACTGTGTGTCTGATTTATCCTGCTACTTATGGAGAATCCCCCCATTACAGATAAATTGCTGCACTTCCAGCTGTTTAATTAATTTATTTTGTAATCAAATTCAGACTAATTCAGAACCTTCGATAGCTGTTGCAGTCTGCAATTATTTCTGATATCTCACTTGGAAAAGCAGTCACAGAGAGGACAGCATACCATGACAATTAAGTTCATTTCACTAATTGTCCAGTACGTTACTTG
This sequence comes from Microcaecilia unicolor, assembly GCF_901765095.1. Taxonomy (NCBI): domain Eukaryota; kingdom Metazoa; phylum Chordata; class Amphibia; order Gymnophiona; family Siphonopidae; genus Microcaecilia; species Microcaecilia unicolor. The sequence goes on along the minus strand of NC_044038.1, from coordinate 221,453,614 downwards.
ATAAACCAACTGTTTAAAGAATCCTGCAGCTGAAATATTAAGAATATAAACAACCTTATTATATTTCACTAGTCTGGACAGGTAATTGCACTCATAAAAAAAAGTCTGTGCTTCACAGCTCTGACCACATGGCATACTGATGCTAAAAAATATTTCATACATAGGGGTAAATATTCAACCAGAGGCGGTGAGAGTTTTCCTGACCGCTGTTTCTGTTATTCCCAGATATTCTGTGCCGGGCCACGTCCAGGATTCGGCACTGAATATCCGGTTTATGTGGCTCTGGCTAACACATGGACGGTTAAGTCGATATTCAGAACTGAAGCAGTCATGGGTTGCCACATAAAGTCAGGACTGTGTTTTATTTGGTCTTATTTACGCGGTTACCCTGACTGGTTAAGGGGCCCTTTTACAGAGCAGGGGTAAGCCTAATGTGGGCTTACCACTTGCTATTCCGGGACGGCCACCGGCAGTAGTTCTGAGTCGAGCGAGTGCCATTTCCGGAAGAACAACCCCCCCCCCCCGGAAATGATTAGCACAGCAGTAACCCAGTGGTAATCGGACATCGCCATGCACTGCCCGGTTACACATGGCCACATGGTACAGATTTTTCTTACCGCATGGCCATTTTGTTTTTGGGGCTTTTTACCTGCTGTGGTAAAAAACGGGCCTGTGCCAGTACTTCAGGGCCCTTTTTCCCGCAGCTTGGTAAATGAACCCCTCAGTGCTGAATACCAGCACCTGTCCTCAGAACATCCCCAAAATAGCTGTTTTTCAGCAGCAATAGCCAATTAAGTGCTGCTAAAAATTAGTGGATAGCCCCGAACATGCGATTTCACTGGCCAGCAGCCATTTCTGGCCTGTTCATTCATTTTATTTATTTATTTATTACATTTGTATCCCACATTATCCCCACCTCTTTGCAGGCTCAATGTGGCTTACAAAGTAATGTTACAATAAAGTTCATAAATTTTGAATATCGACCAGGTAATCTCTTGATGAAACCAAGCCTGCGGTAGTACCATGAGCTTTATTCACCAGAAAAGCTCAAGTCGGCCAATCTGATTGACTGATTTGTGCTTTTCCAGTGAATAACAATGACTGGGTTAATTTCACAATTAGCTTAACTCAAGACCCCAACAAGTAAGGCCCTTAATAAACTACTACTACTACTACTACTACTACTTAACATTTCTAAAGCGCTACTAGGGTTACGCAGCACTGTACAATTTAACATGGAAGGACAGTCCCTGCTCAAGGAGCTTACAATCTAAAAGACAGGTGTACAATCTAGAGACAAGTGTACAATCTAAAAGACAAGTGTAGAGACAATCAGATAGGGCATACTATATTTCTCGAAAGGTTAGGTGCCGAAGGCAGCATTGAAGAGGTGAGTTTTAAGCAGAGATTTGAAGATGGGTAGGGAGGGGGCTTGGCGTAGGGGTTGAGGAAGATTGTTCCAGGCAAGGCAAGGCAGAATGAGCTCCCACTTTGGATGGATTTTAATTTTGAGAAGGCACTAGTGTATAACGTTCCACCCAGTAGAGTTGTTGCTATACTAGTTTGGGTACTCTTTCTCTTGGTTGATATCATTCTGCTATGGGTTACGTTCTTCATCGTGGTGCCCGAATATCTCTTGCTTCTTCTGGTGTTTTTGCAATATTTTATTATAAAGATATAGAACTCGCTGTTCTTCTTGTTCCTCGAAAAAGGAAGCTGAGATTTTTCTGCACAGTCGATGAGCGTAGGTCTCCAAAAAAACCATGGCATACACAATACAGTACATAAACCCAACCGTGATGGTCACCAAGGTGTTCGGAGGATTTGATTTGAAGGTGCAGTCTGCAGAAATGTAAGCAAAGTCTCTTTGGTACCTTTTATTAAATGAAATCACATTGATGTCGGGAACTTTGATAGGTATAAGACTGGCTGCTACAAATGATATCTTGGCCTGCAATTAAAAAAAGATATTGTTTCATCATTTTGTAGCTACAGATATGCTTACAGACTTAAGGGATCTGTGAATAATTGATTTTAGATTTTAGACTGGCAGGGCTAGCTTAATGATTAGGCAAAATAGATGGCTGCCTAGGGCAGCATCTTCTTGTGGGGGGAGGGCTGGTGGCACAGAGCAGCTGCAGTCAAACTAAAATAGACCCTAACAGCTGTACAAACTCAGGAACCCTTTTACTAAAGGGTTGGCATGCAGCAACAGGCTTGCCGCGAGCCAATCCAGAACTACCACTGGGCTACCCGCCACCCCAGCACGCACCATTTCCGATGCTACAAAAATATTTTCTATTTTTGTAACACCGTCGCTTACCCGACGGTAATCAGCACTGCCCGGTTACCACCAGGTTGGCGCAGGAGCCCTGATCGCCACCTCAATGGGTGGCGGTAAGAGCTCTCCCCCCGAAATGGTCATACGGTAAGCAGGAACGTATCTGGAATCCGGCGGTAGGGGGGGCCAGAGCCAGAGAGGGGGGGCACATTTTTGCCTCCCTTTCCCCCCCCGCCGCCGCCGCCGCCGCCGCCGCCGCCTCTTCTCTCCACCCCCCTCCCCGCCGTCAACCCTCCCCCGCTGCTTACTTTTGCTGGCGGGGGGCCCCAACCCCCGCCAGCCGAGGTCCGACCCGCAGTCTTCATATTTCGTCTTCCTCCGTGGCCATGCTGCAAGGAAGTAACGCTGCAGTGCTGCTTCGTTGAATCCAGTTCGGAGTCTGACGTCGCAGCACGTTGTACGCGCATACAACATGCTGCGACGTCAGACTCCGAACTGGATTCAGCGAATTAGCACTGCAGCGTTACTTCCTTGCAGCATGGCCACGGAGGAAGACGAAATATGAAGACTTCGGGTCGGACCTTGGCTGGCGGGGGTTGGGGCCCCCCGCCAGCAAAAGTAAGCAGAGGGGGAGGGTTGACGGCGGGGAGGGGGGCCAGGGCGAAATCTGCGGGGGCCCAGGCCCCTGTGGCCCCACGCAGATACGCCCCTGACGGTAAGTGGTTCACTTACCACACAGCCATTTCTTTCCAAGAAAAAAGACGGCCTTTTACCCGCCGCGGTAAAATGGGGCCTCAGTGAACGTCAAAAACATGCACTGACGCTAGCACAGGCCCCCACAACTTAGTAAAAAGACCCCTCAGAGAATCATCAGTCTATGGTTTTAGCTGTTATATGTTTAATAACATGTGGGTCAATATCAGAGGCGTATCTGGACTTCGGCGGGAGGGGGGCCAGAGCCAGAATGAGGGGACACATTTTAGCCCCCCCCCCCCCCGGTGCCACCGACCCCCCTCCGCCATTGCCGGACCCACTCCCCCGCCTTTGCCGGACCCCCCGCCGCCAACTTTGACCCCCCCCCCCCTCTCCACCCCCCTCCCGCCGACAACCCTTCCCCGCCGCCATCACCTACCTTTGAACAGGAAGCTTTGTTGCAACGGAAGAGAGGACCTCGGCTGGCGGGGGTTGGGGCCCCCCCCCAGCTTTGCAATGGAATGACCTCGGCTGGTGGGGGTTGGGGTCCCCCATCAGCTTTGCAACAGAAGGACCTCGGCTGACAGGGGTTGGGGTCCCCCGCCAGCAAAGATAGGCGACGGCGGGTTGGCGGCAGGAGGGGGTGGAGAGGGTCATCAGCAGGGGGGTCCAGGGCCAAATCTATGGGGGCCCAGGCCCCCGTGGCCCCACGCAAATACGCCCCTGGTCGATATTAACAACAATATCCTAATGTTTCTTGCAGCTAGCTTACACATTTATCAACCTTCTCAGTCATTAAGATCTGCAACAAAGGATCTTCTGGACATTCCTTCTTTTTATTCAGTGAGACTTGAGGAATACAGATCTCCAGTTTTTTATATTGCAGGTCCTAAATTGTGGAATTTCTTGCCCCATACTATGGAGTATTAAAAGTCTAATGGTTTTTAAAAAAATGTTTGAAAAATTCTTTATTTCAGTGAGCCTTTGGAGAGTTATGTGACTTGCGCAAGGTCACAAGGAGCTGCAGTGGGAATTGAACCCAGGTTGAAAGGATTAAAGCCTGCTGTATTAACCATCAGACCACTCTTCCACACAGCAGCCAGTACCCTCTTGCAGGGCTATAAGGGAAAAGTGCAGGGTTTCCAGGAACTGAAACAGATTCTTCTGGCATGGAATGCTGCTGGAGACCACAGAAAAGAAATGAGGGGCGTGACAGACACAACTAAGATTTTTAAAGACAATGGCCTCAAAATTGTGGAACTCTATTCCACTAGAATTGAGAGCATTACCACGTTTAAAAAAAGTTTTAAAAAAATCTTTTTAAAAACTTTGTTAAATAACAAGATTTTTGTATCCGACTAATTTAGATTTGGTGTAAAATAGTAGGTAATGAGTATACAAAATGTGGGTATTTTAGTGGGTACTGGGTATGTAATCTATGGTTATTTAATAGGCAATGGATAAATTACTAATATCTGACATTTGTTTAGTTTAACTTGCCTCAAGCTATTTTTGGTGAGGCGTGAAATCTAATCTTGTAAATTTTTAAATTATCATTCTTCTGTTCACATTCATATATTGCTGTTTAATGGAGTAAACATCACCCTACTTGTGTTTAATAATTAGCATACATTAGGGTACAAATTAAACAATTAACTCAATCCATAGCAAAGAGAATGAACTAAGGAGAGAGTTATAATACCAATGTTTAATATATTCTATTGTTTATACTTACAGAATAGGCTATGTCAAGAGTCATAGGAACTGTGGGAAATTTGTGAACCCAGTTTTCAACTTCCACTGCAAGGTGAAACGCAATATGGTCTGTTACAATGATCACTAGTGTCGACAGCAAGAAAAAAGAGAGGACGATGATGCGTAACAAACAGGTGAACACCTCCCGCTTCGACAGTTTCAATCCTGTTGATTTTATTAATTTTTTAGATGCCGACGTCAGGAGGTGAGTCGTGTTGTTTCGAAAAGCCATGCGTTCAAGGTTCTTCGTGATATAGATATTGTCAAAGCTTAAGTCCGTGAGGTAGCATTTCAAGTACCAGGCTGACCCAAAGAAAAGATAAAATATGAATATACCTGCAATTACTCTATTAGACATCAACATGCTGTTTCCAATCAGCTTTTCTACAGCTGAGAAATCATCCTTAATCTTTTGAGTGGCTCCATGCATTTGGTTCCGGACTGTTGACTCTTCAAAATGAACAACAAACTCAAGTCTTCTCTTGTTAGACTGAAATGTTACTTCTGCCATTCTGTCAGCAACCCTGGAAACAGCATGACAAAAATCGTGGGATGCTTCTCTCAGAAGGGCAGTTGAATTGAAAAGGCTTTCAGCAGAAGTCAGAGAAATACATTGCAACACTTGCACTATGGTTTCAATATTGTTTATTATATTAGGAATGATGTTAAAGGTGATGATCATGAAACAGGTGGACAACAGCAGCCGGCGGCCTTGTTTGGTGCCTAATGTAGGGACACTGATGGTTACCATACAGCGGACAGGGTGCATTAAAACCAGGGTGAAAAGCATCAAGAGGCTAAAACCAACAGAAATTCCGACTGCCAGGTGAAATTCATACCGCAACGAAGCAGACAGCCAGTTGTATAAAAGGCCCCCTGTTGATAGAGCAATGCAGGAGCAGAGCACAAGTAAGGAAAGACATTCTCTGGCATTTTCAGGGATCGGCTTAGAATAAGCAGACCAGGTGTCCAGAAGAAAGCTCTTCGTTCTCATGAAAAGGTCAGTTTTGCAGTAGTTCCAGATTCGCTGCCTGAAAAGGTAAAAAATAAAAAAAAACATTAACTTTCATTAGTATTAGTTTAAAGCATGAAGGGGTCCATTTTCAAAGGGTTTAGGTGCCTACCTTACTAACGGGCGTGAAGCCCTTAGGACCAGATTCTATAAATGGTCCCTACAAACTTGGCAACAAAAAAAAAATAGAGTTTAGCACTATTCTATAAACCACGCTTATAGTTAGGCGTGAATTATAGAATTGCAACAACATTTATGAGCGAACATTTACACCTCCAATCCACCTATGCTTCTCCCATGGTCCCCTTTTTGGATCCACACACTAGAATTTATATGCACTTCTCTATAGAATACGTCTAAAAAGATGTGCGCGTACATTCTAATTTGCCAATAATTGCTTGTTATTGGCCAGTTATCGGCACCGATTGGCTCATTATTCAGTAAAGTTCTGTGCACAAATTGGACATGTGTTCAAATTTGCACACGCTACTCAGAAGAATAGCCATACTGGGTCAGACCAATGGTCCACCTAGCCCAGTATCCTGTTTCCAAGAGTGGCCAATCCAGGTCACAACTACCTGGCAGAAACCCAAATAGTAGCAACATTCCGGAATCCCAAAGAGAAACAAGATTCCAGAATCCCAAAGAGTAGCAACATTCCAGAATCTCAAAGAGTACCAACATTCCATTCAGAATCTCAAAGAGCAGCAACATTCCATGCTACCAATCCCAGAGCAAGCAGTGGCTTCCCCATGTTTGTCTCAATAGCAGACTGTGGATTTTTCCTCCAGAAATTTGTCCAAACCTTTTTTAAACTCAGATATGCTAACTGCTGTTACCACATCCTCCGGCAAAGAGTTCCAGAGCTTAACTATTCATTGAGTGAAAAAAATATTTCCTCCTATTTGTTTTAAAAGTATTTCTCTATAACTTGGAAATGGCCACCGACTGGTTAAATCACTTGTTCGTGCTAGCCATTCATTTTCAGCGGCATGAGATGGATTAGCATGCACTGCCTCAATTGCATGCAAGTCTTACTCATGAATATTCATTGTGGATATCCTGAAAACCCAGTGGAACTAGGTGTGCCCCGAGAACTGGGTTGGAAATGGCTATCTCAATGTGTGAGTTAATGCATTTTGACAATATGCTAGAACATTTACAATCACATCCACTTAATTTTTATGCTTATTTGCAGGCTTGCCTTTATGTAAAATCTGTGCCAGAGGATTGTACTAGAGGATTGTTTTCAAAGCTGGAGGCGTTTTTTAGACCAACGGGGCAGGCTTATATTTCGGTAGCCTCCCTGCATAGATTGCTAGTTTCACTTATGCCAGGAAAGGATTTTAATACCTTGACACTTCGATGACAGGTAGATCTGGGGTGCTCTCTGAATGTTGGGGACATTTTGTGTCTCATACAGTTGATTCCACCATGCATCTATATAGCACACAGTACAGAGTGTGTCAATTTCGAATAATTACCAGATCTTATTTTTCCCCTCGACAGGCGTATTATACTGGTTGTCTAGATGTAAAGAATTGTGCAAAGTGTGGGAATCCGGATGCTACTTTGGCTCATGCGCTGTGGTATTGCCCAAAGTTACAACAGTTTTGGTCATGTTTGATTAGATATTGGGAGCATCTACTATATAAATGAAGAGTGACCGACGTGCCGCGCATGCACAGAACAGTGCAGCTGTTCTGCACATGCGTGGCACGTCACACATCTCTCCCAGCGTAGTTAAACTTACAGACAGGAACACAGCTGTGGGTGACCGGCGAGCACTGGGCGAGGATCGTCCGACAGCGGCTCCGAGGCGCAGACCGACAGGTCCGATCAGCTGCTGCCGCCGCCACCACTTCTGTGACTGCAGACCGGCTTGGGAGCCGGCGCTTCCCTTTGCGGCTTTCCTGGGCGGGGGCTTGGCTGGACCCGGCGGGGCTCAGACTGCTTTCTTGACGGTGCTTCTTTTGCCCATTTTAATGGGCTCATCGGCTTGTTTACTACAAAACGAGTGAATATTTTGTCGATAGGCACACTGTTTGGCTGGGTGGGATGTGAAGATTCCCTATTGTCACATGAATGTATCTTCATATACAAAGCAGAGATGGTGGGGAAAAAGTGTATCATGCAGTATTGGACTCGGAGTGTGGCGCCCGACTTTTGGTCCTGGCGGAGTGCTTTTCATAACCTAGCTCTTATGGAAGCTAGAGACGTGCGCCTGACTCCAAAACGAAGGAAAAAATTTTGGCCTATTTGGGAACCCTATATAATGTCTTTATCCCCGAGAGTTCGAAGTCTTCTAATGAATCAAACTTCGATATAATCTTCTACAGAACATAAGTAGGTATTAGGTACTTGGGGGGGGAGGGATGGGATAAATGGGAGAACTGGAGGCAGATTTGGGATCTTGGGGGAGGAGAGGTTAGTTTGCGGGTTGGGGACTGACAGAAGTTTACTTGACCTAAGCGATATAATGGTTTAACTATGTAGTTAGGACAAGTAGTCCTTATTGGTGGAATTTGAAGACAAGAGGGGTAGGAGGGCGGGGGGGAGGGAGGTGAATTTCTAGGAAGGGTTCATGTTTAAGTTGACGGGTGGAGAACTCGTGATTTTGGGTTCTGAACACACAAAGCACAGTTAGTGGATAATATAACCAAATATGGATGTTTGTTTTCTCATGTATATTGTGGTAGGAATACGCTACGAAAATGTTGGATTGATGTTATGGTATTCTGCCATTGTGTTCTATAATAAAGATTATTACACCTAACAGGACTACCATGAAACAGGTTCAAAAATGTATACATTTGACAGCACTGAAATGTAAACAACACAGATCTACCTGTAATACAATGCCAGCATTATACTAACGAAACGTGAATGGGATGTGTCGGCATTGTAGCGCAGTTTTGTAAAGGGGAGGAATGTTTGTTGTTTCTATTTACACCTTGCTCAGCAGTGGACAGTGTTGATTTGCAATCTTTTAATCTGTCTGCTCTGTATTTAAAGATATCTGGTTAGTAGGGAGGTGGGGGGAAAAGACAAAATGTATTGTCGTTTCAGTTGCATTTCATTTTGTTTTGCCAGATTGCCGTTACATGACTACTTGAATTTTGTTTGTTACTTTTGTTGCATTTGACAATAAAGATATTTCAAATAAATAAAGTAATGCAAAGCCAGTAACCAAGCTTGGGCAGTAGTGGTTAACATGGGTTAATTCTTGTGTTAACTGCCTAACACACTTTAGTAAAAGGGCCTCATTGTGGGTAGACACAAAGAACACTAAGAATTGCAAGAACAAAGGATGAAAGAAACACAAACTGATAACTATGGAAGAAGCTGAAGAAGAACTCTCACATTTATTTCCTCTTCGGTATCTCCTTTGTGGGTCAGTGTTTGCCATGGCTGAGATTTATAGGGCACTGTTAAACTAAATCAATACTTTTATCACTTTCATTTAAAGCTCTTGTACTAACAGAAGAAAGAAGTGTTGGTATTCTAGTACTTACCGAAGAGTTGTTGGTTGACCCATTGAGGTTAAGACGGTTGTCATCCTGCCCAAAGACCGTAAGCTTTCTGTGCTTGGAAGGAATTGTCTCAGACTCAAGCGGTCACTGTTGCATAAGGAGAACTGTAAGCAATGATTAATTCTACAAATGTATTACAAAGATCAGGTTCTAAAAATACATTCTGGTACTTCTCTTTTTAAAAGAAGTCCTCTGAAACATTATGTGCAATTGTATGAACCTGTTAGTAGTAAATCCGAGGGAGTAAATATTAGACCTTTCCTTCAGTTGTCAACAAGGGCTGTACACAATTAAATCAGAAGTTCATTGGGGGCTCATTACTAGGGATGTGCATTTGTTATTGCACTTTTAAAAAATTCAGAGCGTGAAAATTCGGTTTAACATGCACCAGCCTACAAACTGGCACAGGTACAGCTGAATTGTGCGCATTGAAAAGGCTGAATGTGTGTTAAAACATTTTTATTCAAATGAATGCCTGACGCAAATGTTTAAAAACTCAGGAAAAAAAGTCTGAAAAATCTGAAAACAAACCGAAATGTTTTCCCTGTTCACATTTCTACTCATGTGCTGTTCCCATTGTTATAAAATGAGAGCAATCTTTCTCTAATGTAACAGGACCTAAATCTCACCATGACTGCAAAGTTAACATGATAGCATAAAATGAAGTCACATGACAGCCATCGGATGAACCCAAAGGTGTGCTGCTGCTGCTGCTGCTGTTGTCGCTGTCGTCAAAGTTCACTCCTGCTCATCCATAATCAGGACACAGACTATAGAAGTCTGAACTCTTTGGGACACAGACCGTAGAAGTCCGCCCAGTATTGTCCTTATTACTGGAGTCACCGTCTGAGCACCAACAAGTTCTTGTTTTGATTTTATCATATATGGATCTTTTCCAGACGATATTTAAAACCATTTAACCAGCCAGGAACGGCACCTGGCTGGTTAGATGGTACCTAACCGGTTATCCAGTGATATTAATGGGAGTTAGCCTGCTATCTCCCGCTGAATATTGCTGGTTAGTACTTGATGGATAGCCGCTTATATTGCATGATATCAACATATCGCAGCCTAGGTTTGGCTGCCAAATCTGGCCACCGAAATAGCAGGTATATTTACTTATTTATTTGTTGCATTTGTACCCCACATTTTCCCACCTATTTGCAGGCTCAATGTGGCTTACATAGTACCGTCAAAGGCGTTTCCCCAGTCGGTTGATAACAAGTACAACGTTGAAATGTGATCGTATGAGGCAGTGGCGTAGCCAAGGGTGGGCCCAGGCCCACCCACTTTGGGCTCAGGCCCACCCAGTATCAGCACACCTATGGCAGGGATCTCCAAGCCCCACTAGCTGAAAACTCCCAACAACTGTCCCTCCTGCATACCTTGTTAATAGCAGATCTTCTTCACCTGCAGTGAGCAGTGACTGATACATACTGCTCGCACCGGCCCCACAGCCTTCCCTCTGATGTATTCCCGCCTATGCGGAAACAGGAAGTTGCATCAGAGGGAAGGCTGTGGGGCCAACATGAGCAGTGTATATTAGTTGCTGCTCGCTGCCGGTGAAAATCTGATATTTAAAAGGTATGCAGGGGATGGGGGATGTTTGAGAGATAATATGGCATACAGGTGAGAGAGGGAGAGACTAAATCACTTGTAGGACAAGGTGGAGTTCTTCTGACCACCCATCTTGGACTCAGGCCCACCCAAAATTGGGTGTCTGGATACGCCCCTGGTATGAGGTATATATGGAGGGTCGGGAAGGATGAAGATTGCGTGTTGTCCAGTACGATCAAAGTCATGCTGTGTTGCTGGGCGAAGAGGTTTACGTGGGGTCGTTGGGGTAGGCCTTTTTGAAGAGGTTGGTTTTTAGTGATTTCCTGAAGACCTGGAGGTCGTGGATTGTTTTCAGGGCTTTTGGGAGGCCATTCCATAGTTGTGCGCTTATGTAGGAGAAGCCGGATGCGTAAGTTGTTTTGTATTTCAGTCCTTTGCAATTTGGGTAGTGTAGGTTTAAGTAGGATCTTGACAGTCTGACTTTGTTTCTTATTGGTAGATCAATAAGGTCTGTCATGCATCCTGGGACAACGCCGTATATGATTTTGTGGACTAAGGTGCAGATTTTGAAGATGATACGTTCTTTGATTCGGGAGCCAATGCAACTTTTCACGAAGAGGTTTGGCACTTTCGAAGCGTGTTTTGCTGAATATCAGCTTGGCTGCTGTATTTTCGACTGTCTGGAGTTTTATTATGAGTTGTTCTTTGCGACCCGCGTAGATTCCGTTGCAGTAGTCTGCGTGGCTTAGAACCATTGATTGTATTAGGTATCGAAAGGTTGCTCTTGGGAAGAAAGGTTTTAATCGTTTGAGTTTCCGCATTGAAGAGAACATTTTCTTTGTTACAGAGTTTATTTGACTTAAAAACCAGCCAGTGCTGAATATCGGCTTGGCCAGTTCAATTTAAACCGGTCAAAAGACACCCAGATATTCAATGCTGGTCTCTGGAAATGGCCCACTAAGCAGATAGGGACCATTAAGGCCATCCGCTCAGTATCAATCCTGTTTCAGTACCCCGGACTTCAATGGAGACCTGGCTTTCCCTAATTTCTGTGCAACTAGGGATGCTCTATGCTTATCCCAGGCCTTCTTCAATTCTGATATTGTGATTGGCTCCACTGCCATTCCACACTTCTGCCAACCTTTCTGGGATGAAATATTTTCTGATATTTTTCTTAAATCTATCTTCTCAACATTCCATATTTTGAATGTGTAACTCTGGGGTCCTTTTACTAAAGCATGGTAACTGTTAGTGCATAGCTGTTGTAACTGTAATCATGCTAGCATGACAGTTAGCACTTGCTAATTGAAGCACTAAGTCCTGGATTCTATCAAGGTCGCTGAAATTTAGGTGTGCAGGGCAGATGCGCGTGCAAATTAATTTGTTAATGAGCTGTTAACAATCAATTATTGGCGGTTAATTGGCACTAATTTGGACTTACATGCACATCTTCCTACGTACTGCGCACCCAGTGTGTCTCATGTGCCACCCAAAAGGGGGGGGGTGTCAATGGGAGGGGCATGGGCAGGTCAGGGGCATTCCAAAATTTAAGTACAGTGTTATAGAATTTCTGGGTTATGCACCAGGATTTATAGCAGGTTTCAGCAGGTGTAAGTCCTTGTACCAGGGGCGTAGCCAGACTTCGGCGGGAGAGGGGTCCAGAGCCCGAGGTGAGGGGGCACATTTTAGCCCCCCCCCCCCGTCGCTGCCGACCCCCCCCCCCCCCGCCATTGCTGACCCCCCTGCCACCGCCACCACCAACTTTGACCCCCCCCCGTGCCGACGACCCTCTCGATCCCCCTCCCGCCGCCAACCCTCCCCCGCTACCGCCGTTGCCTACCTTTGCTGGCGGGGGACCCCAACCCCTGCCAGCCAAGGTCCTCTTCTTCCGGCGCAAGACTTCATTCTGTTTCTGTGAGTCTGACGTCCTGCATGTACAATGTGCAAGATGTCAGACTCAGAAACAGAATGAAGCCTTGCGCCGGAAGAAGAGGACCTCGGATGGCGGGGTTGGGGGTCTCCCACCAGCAAAGGTAGCCCATGGTAATGGCGGCGGTGGGGGAGGGGGGTCGAGAGGGTCGTTGGCAGGGGGTCCAGGGCCAAATTTATGGGGGCCCAGGTCCCCGTGGCCCCATGTAGCTTCGCCACTGCCTTGTACCCAAAGTTGGGCTTGAGAATTGGCGCTAAGCATTATTCTATAAAGGGTGCTTGGCGCACAGAACCCTTTATAAAATAGGATGTTAGTCTGGATCTTTTTGGTGCATATATTTGGGTGCCATTTACTGAATCTGCCCCTAAAGGGCCCTTCGAAAAAGGCAGAGTAGACCTAGTGTGTGCTTACCGCGTCCTAAAGAGGAACTACCGCAGGACGCGCTGAGGCATCCCATGGTAGTGTACCGCTTAGCATGCGCTAATCCCATGCTGAAAAATATTTTTTTATTTTTCAGCGCGGGAGGTGTACCCATGGACGGGGAGTAGGCGTGCCTTTCGCTAATCGGGTAGCAGGAGCAAATTACTGTGTGCTCTCCGATTAGCGCAGGAGTAATGCGGCAGCCCTTACTGACTACTAAATAGGTGATGGTAAGCTCTCCCATGGTAGTGGTCATTCTCTAATTGGGAAATTAGCAAGTGGCCATTACAAAAAAAAAAAAAGAAAAATGCGGCCATTTTAATGGTGTGCTCAATGTGGCTGCAGGGCGTCAGCCAGTTTTTAGCGTGCCTTAGTAAAAGGACCCCTGAATGTATAATCTGATATAGGACAGGAAATGGGTGTGGACTATGCATTCCTATTGGCACACAATCATTTACCTTGTGCTGTCACTGGTGCATCCCTGCTCAGTGCATGGTAAAGAGTTTTTCTGTGTGGTAACTTAAGAGTTCAGAGTAGCCATACTGGGTCAGACCAATGGTCCATCTAGCCCAGTATCCTGTTTTCCAAACAGTGGCCAAGCCAGGTCACAAGTACCTGGCAGAAACCCAAATTGTGGCAACATTCTATGTAGAACCCCAAAGAGTAGCAACATTCTATTCAGAATCCCAAACAGTAGCAACATTCCATTCAGAATCTCAAATAGTAGCAACATTTCGTGTAGAACCCCAAATCGTGGCAACACTCCATACTACAAATCCCAGGGCAAGCAGTTGCTTCCCATGTCTGTCTCAATAGCAGACTATGGACTTTTCCTCCAGGAATTTGTCCAAACCCTTTTTTAAACCCAGATACACTAACGCTGTTACCTCATCCTCTATAAGAAGATGCTGGAAATGTCCCCAACGGTTAGCACACAGGCTTTCCACTGTGCATTTAGTAAAAAGGACTCCTACATAGGTTACCACAACCTCAGACTGATTCAGCTTTCCACTGATAATAAGATTGCTCATTTTAATGTGTTCTATAAGAAAAATATGTCAGCAGATTCATTTTACCTTCAGTCAGAAGCAAACAAAAACTGCCATTATAAAGCACTCAATAAAAACCCTCCAAATGCCAGGTAATGAGAACTGATAAAGATCAGTTTAGCCAATAAACAGACTGAAAGTGCAAACCAAGACAACATGGAGACCTGATGCAATGAAATGATCCATGTAGAAAAGAATAAAATAGAAGACAGACTTTATACAAACAAGTAGAAATAATGATCATCTGATTTAACACAATAGCTCATTAAGAACAATTTGGCTAATGAAGAACATTCAATACAGTTATCAAGAGAGAAAAATTGCCAAATTCATGTAATAGCTTATATTCCATAGGCTAGATATTTCAGAGATATTTGAGGTATAGGAGTCCAGGCTAAGCATTTGACACATACCATATATACTCATGTATAAACTGAGAAATTTCTACACCAAAATATCTTTAAAAAAAAAAACAGGGTTGTCTTCTTTGTGAGGTATTTCTGCTAGCGGAAAATAAAATTAATTGTCCCCTTCCCATCAGTGACACAATCCTGCATCACTACCTCCTCTTCCCTCCCTCTGTCAGCCTGCAGGTCATCTCAGTCCCCAGGCCATGTATTTACTTTTTATAGAGCAGCAGCAGTGCAGCGATCCGGAGCGCTTTCTCTGACCTGTCCCACCCATGCAAAAACAGAAAGTTGGGTCAGAGGGAGCTCTCCAGCACCGCCACTGCTTTATAGAAGCCAAGATTAAAGGTACACAGTGGGGGGGGGGGGGGGGGGTTGAGATGCCAAACTGCAGACTGGCAGAGGGAGGAAGATGCCGGACTATGCACTTGAATGGAGGGGAAAAGGTAGGGAGAGATTAATGCTAGATAATGGGAGGGAAGGATGGAGGGGAAGTGATGTTGGACCCAGAGGTTAAGGAGAGAGAGAGAGAAAGAGGGAGCAATGTTGGACCCAGAAATGGAGGGGAGAAAGATATGGGTACTGGATGGGGGAGGGAGGGTTGGAGAGGAGCCTCAACTGATACATGGGTCACAGCATTTTGGGGCATTTTTAATCTGAAAACTGCCCTCGACTTAACCACGAGATCAACATCAACAGTAACTCAACCCTGACGCATGATCACCCTGACATTTTGTCTGAATCACCCCAACCTATTTACTGATACTTCTTTACTGTATTTGTCACTGTAATAGTACCCCTACACTGTATTTATTCACACTGGAGTCTGTAACCACCCCTCCGGAACTATGCAAGCCACTTTGAGCCTACTAATAAGTGGGAAAAGGTGGGATACAAATGTATCAAATAAATAAATAAATAAACATATACAGTATATACAGTAAAATTTTTTTAGATACATTAAAAGCAGGAAACCGGCCAAAGAGTCGGTTGGGCCGCTGGACGAAAATGGTGTTAAAGGGGCGATCAAGGAGGACAAAGCCGTAGCGGAGAAATTAAATGAATTCTTTGCTTCGGTCTTCACCGAGGAGGATTTGGGGGGGACACCGGTGCCGGAAAGAATATTTGAAGCGGGGGAGTCGGAGAAACTAAACAAATTCTCTGTAACCTTGGAGGATGTAATGGGTCAGTTCAGCAAGCTGAAGAGTAGTAAATCACCGGGACCTGATGGTATTCATCCCAGAGTATTAATAGAACTAAAAAATGAACTTGTGGAGCTACTGTTAGAAATATGCAATCTGTCCCTAAAATCGAGTGTAGTACCGGAAGACTGGAGGGTAGCCAATGTTACTCCGATTTTTAAGAAGGGTTCCAGAGGAGATCCGGGAAATTATAGACCGGTGAGTCTGACGTCGGTGCCGGGCAAGATGGTGGAGGCTATTATTAAGAATAAAATTGCAGAGCATATACAAAAACATGGACTGATGAGACAAAGTCAGCACGGATTTAGTGAAGGGAAGTCTTGCCTCACCAATCTAATGCATTTTTTTGAGGGGGTAAGCAAACATGTGGACAATGGGGAGCCGGTTGATATTGTATATCTGGATTTTCAGAAGGCGTTTGACAAAGTGCCGCACGAAAGACTCCTGAAGAAATTGCAGAGTCATGGAATCGGAGGTAGGGTATTATTATGGATTAAGAACTGGTTGAAAGATAGGAAGCAGAGAGTAGGATTGCGTGGCCAGTATTCTCAGTGGAGGAGGGTAGTTAGTGGGGTCCCGCAGGGGTCTGTGCTGGGTCCGTTGCTTTTTAATGTATTGATAAATGACCTAGAGATGGGAATAACTAGTGAGGTAATTAAATTCGCCAATGACACAAAATTATTCAGGGTCGTCAAGTCGCAGGAGGAATGTGAACGATTACAGGAGGACCTTGCGAGACTGGGAGAATGGGCGTGCAAGTGGCAGATGAAGTTCAATGTTGACAAGTGCAAAGTGATGCATGTGGGTAAGAGGAACCCGAATTATAGCTACGTCTTGCAAGGTTCCGCGTTAGGAGTTACGGATCAAGAAAGGGATCTGGGTGTCGTCGTCGATGATACGCTGAAACCTTCTGCTCAGTGTGCTGCTGCGGCTAGGAAAGCGAATAGAATGTTGGGTGTTATTAGGAAGGGTATGGAGTCCAGGTGTGCGGATGTTATAATGCCGTTGTATCGCTCCATGGTACTGGTCTCCGTATCTCAAAAAAGATATAGTAGAATTGGAAAAGGTACAGCGAAGGGCGACGAAAATGATAGTGGGGATGGGACGACTTTCCTATGAAGAGAGGCTGAGAAGGCTAGGGCTTTTCAGCTTGGAGAAGAGACGGCTGAGGGGAGATATGATAGAAGTGTATAAAATAATGAGTGGAATGGATCGGGTGGATGTGAAGCGACTGTTCACGCTATCCAAAAATACTAGGACTAGAGGGCATGAGTTGAAGCTACAGTGTGGTAAATTTAAAACGAATCGGAGAAAATTTTTCTCCACCCAACGTGTAATTAGACTCTGGAATTCGTTGCCGGAGAACGTGGTACGGGCGGTTAGCTTGACGGAGTTTAAAAAGGGGTTAGATAGATTCCTAAAGGACAAGTCCATAGACCGCTATTAAATGGACTTGGAAAAATTCCGCATTTTTAGGTATAACTTGTCTGGAATGTTTTTACGTTTGGGGAGCGTGCCAGGTGCCCTTGACCTGGATTGGCCACTGTCGGTGACAGGATGCTGGGCTAGATGGACCTTTGGTCTTTCCCAGTATGGCACTACTTATGTACTTATGTACTAATAAACCTTTGCTTCATCGCAATGTGGTTGTCTCTTGCTGTCCATATCTTCTATAGCAGTGTTTCTCAATTCATTCCTGCAATACCCTCTAGCCAGTCGCTTCTCAGGATATTCACAGTGAGTGTGCACAAGAGAGATCTGCACACAACGGAAGCAGTGCATGGAAATCTATCTCATGCACATTCATTATGAATATCCTGAAAAGCAGAATGGCTAGAGGGTACTGCAGGAGTGATTTGAGAAGCTCTGTTGTATGACTTGACATGTGGAACTGACTTCCCCCGCTTCTATCTTCCTCTCTGCTTAAGCCGTCTTTGTTTTGCTCTGAATCTGCAAAAGGTTTTGGAAAATTCAGTTCCTGCATGCTTCTGCATGAAAAATAATGACTTCACTTTTCCATGCCGTTTATTGAATGGCAGTGATGGGCGTGCTGCGTGATCTCTGCCTATTCATATGTCGTTAGCTTTCTGTATGAAGATTTACTGGAACCGATTTGAAATTTTAAGTCAAATTTTCAAAAAGCCAAATCATTATATAAATGACCGTGTAAACAGCATCCTCAGAAAGTAAAATCTGTTACAAGTCTAGTGCTGAAAATCACTGTTATGAGGGCAATTCTTTAAAATAGACACTAAAATTTACACGCATGCTAGTGACCAGTGCCCTGCCTTTGCAGCACAGCTAGATTCTCCTGAGCGCCGGAAACACCCCCTGCAATTCCCATGGAGGTTTGGCAGCAATAGCAGGTTATCTTTATAATTAGTGTAACGTAACACAAAACTTTATGGTACTTGGAAAATAGGGGAGTAAGTACTGCATATTAACACATTAACTCAGTTTAGTAAATTAGGGAGTCTTTTAAGTAGGTGCGCTGGCATTTTTAGCACGCATTAAAAATAGGCACGCATTAAATGCGAAAGACACCCACAGGAATACATTGGCGTCTTTAGCATTTAGCGTGCGCCTATTTTTAACGTATGCTAAAAACACCAGCATGCCTACATAAATGACCCCCTAAAGCCCTTATTCAAGTTCCGTGGGAACGGAGAAAGACCTACTGCACCTGACTATAATTCACTTTAAACCAGGGCCACCGAGAGGGGGGGCAGGGGGGCAAAATTCCCCGGGCCCGTGATCAGGCCACCGGCGCTGCACTCCCGGGTCTCACCTGCCTGCCTCCAGAACTCCGGGCCCCCTTCATTCAAAGCGGCAGTCGCAGATCGCCTTTCTTCTGGCCTTCCCTCCCTGTGTCCCGCCCTCGTGGAAACCGGAAGTTACATCAGACGAGGGCGGGACACAGGGAGGGAAGGCCAGAAGAGACGCGATCTGCGACTGCTGCTTTGAATGAAGGGGGCCTGGAGCCGTGGAGGCAGGCAGGTGAGACCGCGGACTGCAGCGGCGGGGGGAGCAACAGGGGCGGCAGCGGCGGGGGGGTGGAGGTGGGGCGGCGGGGGTGGAGGCGGGGCGGCCTTGCCCCGGGCCCGGCCTAGTCTCTCGGCGGCCCTGCCTTAAGCTTCCAATGAACATATAAACTCATTCGAAATAAATAAATGCAGGGCACGTTGGTCCATTGGCATCGAACGAACGCAGCCTGGATAGGCCATATGGCCTTTATCTGTCATCATTTTCGATGTTATGTTTCTACACAAAATTCTGTGCTGTGCCTCTCCTGAAGAAAAAAATCTATTCAATGACAGATTTATTTTGGCTAGTTCTTAGGTCTTACACTCCTTGATGTGCTCTTCAGAGATAAGTATTCAGTAGACAATGACTCAGCTATGAGATCAACACTAATCACAGTCTGTTTGCAAGTTGGAAAGAATGTAGAGGGGAAGAAAAACTTTACAAAATCTATTTTTGTCCTTAAGAGGTGTGTGGAATGTTAATAAGCAATACCCTCTTCACAGCTCTGTACATAAAACATAAAAGGGGTCTGTTTACCAAGCCGCGGTAAAAAGGAACCCTGCGGAGTGGCGGGGGACGTTTTTGCCATAATCCAGGGTCCTTTTTACTGAAGCGGGTTAAAAACACCCCTAAAAAATACATGGCCGTGTGGTAAGATTATTCTTACCGCGTGGCCATGCGGGGGGGGGGGGGGGGGGAGGAGAGGGAGCACTTACCGCCATCCATTGAGGAGGTGCTGGACATGTAGAAGGGGGGCTGGGATAGGTGCTGGATATGCAGGGGATTAAGGATGGCTGAAGGGAAAGGAGAGAGATGTGGACCATGTGGGGAGTAAGGTACAGGTCCAGCATGGAGTGGGGTAGGGACAGAGCATGGGTGCCAACCTGCTGGCCCACCCAAAAATTGTACAGTAGGTATTTCTATGTTCCAGGAGGGCTCACATATTTGTACAGAAGCTCAATAATGAGAAAACGCACTGCCTTATACTTTCATCTTTACATAATAGGTTCAAACCTTCATCTTTTAATAACTCCAAACCTCACCCTTCCTATCTCTGAGAGCCTAAAAATACTTGGTGTAATTATCGATCGCAACCTATTGCTAGTTAGCCAAACTAATTCCAAACTAATTCCACTGCAAAGAAAATGTTCTTTTCATTGTGGAAACTCAAGCGCTTTCTTCCCTAGAGAAGTATTTCGTTATCTAGTTCAATCACTGGTATTAAGTCACCTAGACTACTGTAATGGAATATACGCAGGATGCAAAGAACAACTTGTAAAGAAACTTCAGACTGCACAAAACACAGCAGCAAGACTAATCTTTGGCAAATCCAAATTTGAAAGTTCCAAGCCCCTTCGAGAGAAATTG